>NC_132859.1:19676472-20335847 GCF_048164855.1 Canis lupus baileyi | reverse complement strand
TTTATTGTTTCTGAATTCGAAGTGGTTCTTTCTACCCATCATGACATGCCCTCAAATGGCTCCCCAGACCCTTTTATACTATGACCTTTCAGTTCGAGAAACAACCACCAACAAATTCCCAGTCTCTTAAAAAAGAAAATCTTATTGGTTGGAATGGAGGAGGGATTAAGGCATTAGAAATATGGGAAGCCTCTGATGAACTGAAGTTTGTGACTTTGATGTTAATGACAATATCATTAAGTCATCAAGAAAACTTTAAATGATACATAGCTGCCCATCAGAGGAATTCCATGTTGGACAAGAATGGACTGGCACAATTCCATAATTCCACATTTGATAGGAATCAGACTACCATGCTCATTCATTGGCTAGGACCAATGCGGAGAGGCACAGACAGTATGGGGCAGCAGCTGGAAGCTGTCAATCAACTATATTCCCTGAAGTAAGTTCACATGAAAGAAATCTGAATGGCATGTCCCATGGCCACCATAATTCCTGACTTACACCACTCTATGGTCCTCCTGGTTCTCTAGAAGATAAAATTCAGAAGAGGCAGGTTAATGAGATGAACCATAGCTCCCAACATTGCATCCTGAAGGATGGCCACCCCCTCTAGTCTGCTAATTCTGCATTCAGAGGCGCAGAGTTCATCTGTTCACAGGGTCAGAGTTCATACCTCATCTATATTCCCCCTACAGCAGGTTCTCTTGAAGGAGATCCAAATGGTGCACCCCCACAACCACTACCTACAAAGAAAGGCCAACAGGGATTTAGAATAGTTTCTAGGCAAACACCTAAAATCTGTCTATTTCCACAGTTATTCCAACTATCTCTTGCTGCATAACAAATTGCCCCAAATCTTAGTGGCTTGAAACAAGCAGTATTTTATTATACCCAATGATTTTGAAGGTTAGAGATCTGGGCAGGGTTTGCTGGGTGATCCTTCTGTTGCACAAGACATCAATAGGTCACTGGGTGGTGTCAGCTAGAGAAAGTTCTAGAGGGTCCAAGATGGGTTTATTCACATCCCCTGGCACCTTGATATAGATGGATGGAAAGTTGGGTTCAACCAGGACTACTGACCTGAGGGTCTACACATGGCCAATCCCAAAAGATACTCCAAAGTAGTACAACTTCTAATGTGGTGGCAAGGGAAGAAAGAACATGACCCTTTTTGAGCTAGCCTCAGAAGTCACAGCTTATCTACCACTGTACTCCATAAGCTGAAGCAACTCAACTAAAGAGGAAGGGAACATGGAATCCATTTTTCAAGGGGAAGAGAGTCAAACAATTTGTGACCCATCACAAGGCTAAGCTTTCGGTTAGCTAGAGTAATTTCTTACTCAGAACGCCTCAATTGCCAACACTCTCAGGAATACAGTGTGTCACAATAATTTACAATACCTATAATTGTACAAGGTAAGAACAAAAATATCTGTTCAATGAAAGCATAGATAAATGTTTATTACAATCTGGAAGACAAGAAATGAACTAGCTAGAGACACTGATGCCTGCCCTTTTCACAACAAGAAACCCCTTCACCTCTTCCCCCTAGTCCCTTGAGGGAAGGAAAGACTGTCATATCTGCCATCATCTCGACACAACCCTGCCCTGTCATACACTCTCCTCGAGAAGCAGAGCTGTGGTACACTCAGGACCCGAGCCTCTTCTGTGATTGTGTGCACAAACACAGCATGAGCCTCTGACTCCCAGTCCTCTCTCAAGAGAGGGTGCAGTCCTCAGTTACCCCAGCTATTGCTTTTGATTATTCAAATTAGTATTATCTTAATAATCTGAATAGTTATTTAAATCATTATTTATTATTCCTGGGAGATAGGTCCTATCTCCCAAGAGGCAATTTAAGAATGGGGGTAGGGAATATTCTGGTTGTCACAATGACCAGAGGCACTACTAGCATTTCATGTAGGGCAGGGTCGCTAAATGTCCCTCAGTGCTTGGGATAGTCCTGCACAAGGAATAGCGGCTTTGCCTGAAAGGCTGACGACACTCTCTCAGAGAAGTACCCTCTAATCGCCCACAAAGCTCTCCTCACTATGGGGTTGCTGTGGGGGAGATGAGAAGCTCAAAATCAGCCAATTTACAGGTTTTCCCACTGTCTGTTCTGCTTGTGATTGACTATGTTTGGGGAGTACTTGTTCCACGTTAATGTTTCTTCCCCCTCCCCTTCTCATCTCCAAAATGGTACCAGTATGGAGAGGGCAGGGCCAACTCAACCTGTAGGTATAGGGGAGAGGAGATGATCTACCTGAATATGTGTGAAAAAAACTTGCAAGCCTTCACATCTGAACATGTCCTCATGTTGCCCTTATACTTAAACACAGCTAAGTGGCATGTGTGCATTCCTCCAGAAGCCAACCCTGAGATCAGGATTTAGGTGTAGGTAGTTTACTTGCCAGGTGATCCCCAGCAGGAGCAATGAGGGTAGGACGATCTCAGGAAAGGGAGGAAAGTCAGTACAAGGATGTGTTATTCAGGAAGGTCCATCCATAGTTGGATGCTCCATTCTGCCAGGACCATTTGAGAACTGTGTAGAATTACCTTCTAGAATTATCCCCCATGAAGAACACTGAACTGGTTAGTTTTTTACCAGTTTCCATCACCAACTGATGGAGAGGTAGAGGGCTGCCGCTAAGGGCATTACCTTACCTCACTCTTGAGGCAGAGCATCAGGGTGGCCATCAGAGAAGATCCCGGGGCAAAAAGAAGAAAAACTCACAACTTGAGCTTGAGAAGGGAGGCTATTAGCAGGAGGTCAGCCTGGGCAACCTTATGGTTGCCCCAAAGCCCCTCCTGATCTATTGGTTGAGTCTGAGCTTTAAATATTTCTGGAAGCTCGCAGAGAAATGTCCACTGCGGCCTTGGGGGGAAATTAGAGGTAGGCCAGGAGACAATGTGACCACAGCCATCTGCACAGCATAGAGCTGTAACTTCAAAATGATTTCCCCTTAGAAACTAAGAGATGATACCATTGACTTTGACCTTCCAAGATTAGCAGAGAAAAGTAATGCCCACCGAATCTTGTTCCTTTATAGGTAAACTCTTCTTTTTCTCTCCAGATGCTTCCAGTATTTTCTTTTATTATTGAGATCCTACAATTTCGCCAGTTATCGAGTTGTAAGTTTTTGGTCATTCATTTTGCATGTCTCTCTGTGAGCCCTTCCCATCTGAATACTTGTGGGTTTTTTTCAGTTCTTTTTTTTTTTTTTTTAAGATTTTATTTATTTATTTGTGAGAGACAGAGAGAGAGAGAGAGAGACAGGCAGAGGGAGAAGCAGACTCAATGCAAGGAGCCCGACGTGGGACTTGATCCTAGGTCTCCAGGATCATACCGCGGGCTGAAGGCAGCGCTAAACTGCTGAGCCACCGGGGCTGCCCCGGTCTTTTCAGTTCTTATGTTGTCTTTTTATTTCTTCTCTTCTATACTCTCTGGTCTCTCCTTTTTCTTATTTTTTTACTAATTCAAGAATTAATTCTTTATCAGTATCCATTCTGCTCTTCAGCACATCTATTAAATTTTCAAAAATAGGTAGTGATCATGGAAACCTAATTAATTCTTTTTCGTACCACTTGTTTTTAATCAATGGTGTATGGACCCCTCATATCTGATTACACTTTTCTTAAGGTTAATTCTCCCTTCCCATAGATATTAGTTCTTTTATTTGTTGACTTTGTTTCTTTGTTAATGATGCTTGTTTTCTTAAATGTTTGGACATTCCTAACTACTGTTTGCACTTGAATTTAAAATTCCTGTTTGCCTGAGTATGTAAGTACTGATTCCAGCTGCCTCTGGTGACTTTGGGAGACAGGAGGGGACTGAGGGAGAGGGAGGAAGAGGGTAAGAATTGCAAGCTAGTAGACTGCTCACCTTCTGAGAAGGTGCATTTCCCCACCCCAGGAATATAAGTCATCTGGAGTCATTTCTCTCCTGCTCTGGCTCAACTGTCCATCTGAGTTTCCTGGGTCAGGACTCCTTCTGCTTCGAGACAGCTGTGCTCAGAGTTTATTCTGGCAGCAAATACACAAATCAGGCACCTTCTTTTTTCTTTCTTTTTTCCTTAGATGTCTGGGGTGACTTCCAGCTCTGTTCTGCCTCTCTGGGTTGTCTCTCCCCTTCTGGAGGTCTTATCCCGCATCTAAGCATCACCCATGCTCTCTGCTCAGTAGGTGTGGGGAGGGAAAGGGACCTCGTGGGCTCAGCTGTTCCAAATACTAAGTTTTATTAATTAACCTTATGGTTGCCCCAAAGCCCCTCCTGATCTCTCTATTTGTTGAGTCTGAGCTTTAAATATTTCTGGAATTTGTATTACTTCCACAGTAGTTTTCTATTGTCTATGTTGGGGGCTGTGGTATTTTCCTGCCCTTATGTTTCTATAGTCTGATCCCATCTGCTTTCTATCTCCCAGGAATTTTTCAGAACCTGTAGGGATAGATCCCTTTCTTGTTTCACAGGCTGTGGTGGATTCCTTTACCTCTTCCTCCTTTCAAACACATATCTTGAACTTCACAATGATTCAATGACAGACTCATTATTACCTCATTTTTCAGAAGTAAAATTGAGCTTAGAAAAGCTGACTTCTCTAAGAGGTCACAGCTAGAAAGTGGTAGTGCTGGCACTGGGACTCTAGTTCATCAAACTACCGGTAGCAGTACAAGTATCGCCTCCATTTGTCCAGGACCTTCTTTGTGTCTGCCTCCTGATTCCATCCTGCTGTGGCCTGAGAGCCCCTTGACAGCCTTCTTTGTGTCCCCTGTAGCACCTGCACAGTGCAGATAGCACCACACACCAGGAGCACAGGTCAACAACAGCTTGCCCCAGGTCACATAACTATGCAGTGGCAGGTCAGGATTTGAACCCAGAAAGCCTGGCCCCAGAGACCAGCCCCTAAGACCATCTTTCACTGAGATCTGAGGTGTCACTCACCAGCTTCCTCCCAGCATCCCCGTTCTGAGAGGAAGGCATAACACTAGGCTAACAGCCAATTTATGCCTCAGAAAAACTGCCTTAGGGGGCTTCCACTGCTGTGTTTCATTATAAGCATCATGACACGATTTGACTCTTAAAACCAAGACGAAGTATTACTTTGATGAAACAAAAGAAAAGAGAAACAAAAAGAAAAGAATACCAAACGGGAGCTGTCAGAGCCGTCAATAAACCACACAGACACAAAAGAGCCTGTGAACATGCGAACTAGTAGAGGCCACGTCTGAGTGGGGAAGGGAACAGGGAATATGGATAAAGCAAGACTAGTCTATGAGGAGGTAAGCAGCTGTGGTTTGTGATCTGCCATTAAGAACAGTGTCACTGGGCAGCCCGGGTGGCTCAACGGTTTAGTGCTGCCTTCAGCCCAGAGTGTAGTCCTGGAGACCTGGGATTGAATCCCACGTTGGGCTCCCTGCATGGAGCCTGCTTCTTCCTCTGCCTGGGTCTCTGCCCCTCTCTCTGTGTGTCTCTCATGAATAAATAAATAAAATCTTAAAAAAAAAAGAAAAAAGAACAGTGTCACCTTCACAAGTGGAATTCTGGGGGCTTCAGGGGTTTTTTATTGGTTTTGTTTTGTTGTGTTTGTCAGATAAAGGCATCAGCCCTATGACGCTAATATTGGAATATTCTAAATAAACAGTAAATTCATCTCTACCATAACTAAAAACTGAATTTATGAGTGTTTCCAGCCCCTCTTTCAGATCTCTGAGTGCTTCTCCAATTCCATCTTCATTATTCTTTGCCTCACACTTTTGCCCTCCAGCCCACAAAAACCCAGGCATAGCCTTCTTGTGTAAGCATCATTGTAGTTTTCATTCCCAGGTCCCTCACTGCCTCAGACTGCACCACCTCCCTTCTGACTACACACCTGTCATCCGCACACACATACCCAATCTGGGGCCAGGGCAATTGTATTTGTTATTCTTAAAACTCTGTTTAGGTATAATTTCCTCTAGGAAGACCTTTTTGGTACCTTTCCACAGGCTGAGTGAGACACCCACCCTTTGTGTTCCTCCCTGCCATTCAGTGGTGGCCCATGATACACAATCATGTTAACCTAATTTAGACCTAACATCCAGACAACTCAGGATCAGCTCTATTTTCACACATGTGGAAACTAAGACTCAGCAAGACTGAAGAACCCACCCAACACGGCTGAGAATCAAAGCTGGTGTGTGTACCAAGCTGTTTTTTTTGAACAGCCACCTCATAAATCTGGGGCACAATTGGGATGATGTTCCAACACCTCAAGTTGGGGTGGCAAACTTACAAAGGCCAGTGCACAGGTCATGGCAGCTAGAACAAAGCCAGGCTGGGGGAACTGATGCATGGAGCACCTCAAGCCATTGTCCCAACCTGAACAGAGATGGGAAAACAGGGTCTGCCTGCATGCTAGTCCCACTTCCTGGACACTGAGCTCATGTGTGACTGGTTTCCAAGCCTACAGGCAAAACTGGGTACACAGACATCTAGGGTGTTCAGTGTTTCTTCTTTTGGGTCTTTAGGTGCCAAGTCACTTGGGAAATGGATCTCACACATGGTTTTTGGGGATTAACTAATGACTGGGCTGGATGCCATGTTGGTCTGTAGGCTGGAAGAGTTCCATCAGAGCCTCTCCTACTCAGGAGCACCAGATATGAATGAATACAGTCAGACCAGAATTGTATTGCTTTCAGCCAAATACTACTAGAAAACATACAGAGCAAAAAGTAAACATAACATACTTTTCCCAATAAATTATTAAGATAGAAATAGGGCAAAGTAAGAGCAAGTGTCTAAGTATGGGACTAGGCAAAACTTTTAGAGTGACTTTCAAAAACTGAACCATTAGGACCATGCATCACTGTCATTTTAACTAATGTTTAGTTTAGAATTTTGAAGAAGTAAAGCAAATGGATTTTCTAGTAAGTAACTTACCTTATCTGAAATTATTCTAGAAAGGAGTATAGTTGAAATTACTCTCAAAGATACTGAAGAAAGAAGATGCAATAAGAAATAAAGGTATAAATATATTATTTAAAATTAGAGTAGCTAAGACCATGGGCTCTGGAGTCAGACTGCCTGGGTGTAAATCCTGACCTTAATTAATGGGTCTTTACCTCAGTTTTTCTTATACATAAAATGGAAATAAGGGTATCTATCTTTAAGATTGTGTAAAGATTAAATGGGTTAATGCTCACTAGAAGAAAGGTTGGCATATGGTGAATATTCCATAAATGCTAGTTATTAGTTATTAGGTATTATTTTTAGCAACTAAATATAATAGAATAAATTAAACATTTATATGTATTTAATTTTTTAACTCTCCAAAATCCTTTATTTGATAAAATTGGCAACTTGATTTTTAAAATTTGATGGCAACCTAACTACACACACTCAAGTCCACAAGAAGAATTTCTTCTTCCTCAAGGAAACCTGTTTTGCTCCTAAGCTCTTTCAACTGATTAGAAGAGGCCCATCCAGATCATCAAGGATAATCTCCTTTACTTAAAGTCAACTGATTGTAGATGTTAACCATATCTACAAAATATCTTCACAGCCAAACCTAGATTAGTTTAATCAAATAACTAGGTACTATCGACTAGCCAAATTGACACATAAAACTAACCATTAAGTTTGAGGAAGGGAAGCTGAGTTGGTGGAAGGGAAGTATACCCTAAGCAAAAGGATAGTGTGTGTAAAGGCACAGGGAAGCAATAGAACTAACTGTATGTGTTGGAGTATGTGTCTGTGTGAATACATGCAATGTGTCCTTGTGTGTGTGTGTGTGTGTGTGTGTGTGTATGTGTGTGCATGCACTGGTAGAAGAGAGAGGGAGATAGAAGATGAGTCTATAGAGATGGGCATACTTGCCCACCAGCTTACAGAGATCTTTGCCTGCCATGCTGAGGAGCTTTACCTCACACCATGGCCTAAATCAATCTGATCTTCAAAATCACCTAGAATCTGCTAGGCACCATTTTTGAAAACAGATTCTTTGGCCTCCTCCCAGACCCAATTAATCAGATTAAGCCAGAAGCTTATTTTATTAAAAAGCTGCATTTTGTCCTCCAACCCAATGACCAAGTTTGAGAATCCCTTCTTTAGGCAATGGAAGTCACTTTACTATTAAATGACAAAGTCCAAATTTTGTCATTTAACTACCTTCCTGACTTAAGTGTTTGTGATTTTCACATGAATAGGATAACTTTTCCATGGTGGCTCCAAACATTAACACAGGTAGAATGTGCCTGGGAGAAACTTGGCTGAGATCCTCCCCAGTATGCTTATCTTTGCAGACACAACCTAATTGGGATCAGAAGGGCCAGGAGCTGGGAGGTAGGAGGATGGAGTTCTCTGTCACTGTCAGCTCCATTTCCATGGAGATCTATTCATTCATCAAGCACTCATTTAAGGCTTACAGAGTACCCAGTCTTTGCCAGGCTCAGTGGGGAACAGAAAGACAGCTGAAGCCAGCTTACAATTTTGCAGACACATGTATCTGAAACACACAGTTTGAAAAGAGAACACAGCGCTCTTTAAGGCAATATTTAAGACAAGCGTGAAGCAAGACAGTACAGACACAAAGCATACAAGTCAAAGACCTAGGCTTGTTTAACAAGGCAATTCATACAAAGTGCCTAATACACACCTGGCACATAGGCAGCATTCAATGAAAGTCAGTGCCTTACCTTCCTGAGTTGTTATTATTAATGCCAAAACTCCCTTTTCAGTAGTCATAGTCTTTGGGGTTCTGGAATACATTTTAAAAAGGAAAAGCATGTCTGGCCTCTAGAATCATAGATCTTATTAATATCATGGTGTACATCCAGTTGACAGAGAAGACAGGGCACTGGTTGTATATAGATAAGGCTCACACAGGAAATAGAAACACCTTTTCCTGGGGACCACACTTGTCAGTCCTCTCTCAATTGGGACCCCTTCAAACTCAACCAGGGAAACTCAGGGCTCATCAATGCCACTTCCACTCCAAGGAAAAGTATTTTTCTGAGGGAGATCTTCCTTGTCTGTGCATCCTCAACATCTTGTGTGCTCAATAGTAGAGCTCTCCAATCATCCAGGCTCACATATGTCCTGCATGTCAACTAAGAGAAAAGTAACCCTTATCAGAGAATATGCTACAGTTTATCTGAGGATGTTTTTTAAGATGTAATAAAGTGCAGGAGGATAAAAGTTGGCTTAAACCTGCAGCAGGGATCCCTGGGTGGCGCAGCAGTTTGGCGCCTGCCTTTGGCCCAGGGCACGATCCTGGAGACCCGGGATCGAATCCCATGTCGGGCTCCCGGTGCATGGAGCCTGCTTCTCCCTCGGCCTGTGTCTCTGCCTCTCTCTCTCTCTCTCTCTCTCTCTGTGTGACTATCATAAATAAATAAAAATTTAAAAAAATAAAAAAATAAAAAATAAATAAACCTGCAGCAGATCTGACCCCAGACACATCGAGGCCCAGGGTTGCTCTTCCAACTCTAAAGGAAATCGTTCTCAAAACTGAGGTCTTAGGCTGCAAAGTGACCCAATGGTATATCTCTGAATTTCCTCTATCTTGTATAGAATGTGTAGACCTACCCCTTCATCTCCTATGCTTTGTCCTATCACCATATTCTAGGAGGGACTTTTCTCTTACGGGCAGACCAAGTATCACCTTCTCAGCCAGCTGGTTTGTAGGCCCATGACTTGTACTGGCCCCCCTCTGGCCATGTTCACATTCACCTACCCCTCTACATAGTTGTGATTCTCTGAGGGTCCAACACAGTGAGTGAGTCTGAATTAACAGAAAAGATCTTAGAGTCCGAGGACTGAATTAAGTGACTACAAATCAGGAAATGAGGTCAGCTAAAATCTGACATTGAAAAACAGAAGAGGATAAAATCATGATGAATTTAAAATCTTGATAAATAAATTTTAGATTGTAACACTTTGAAACACAGGAGAACTCCCCTAGTGTAATGTGTAGACATTTTGCTAAGACATACCCAAGCTCTGCCCTGAAGGCTGAACATAAAGAGAACTCAGACCCCAGGACTCTAGCCCAAACCTCAGGTACAAGCTCCCATGAACCACATTCTCTTCTCAGAGAAGCAGCTCCCTCGGTGGTGTGAGCCAAGGCCTACTCCCTGAGAAGAGCCTAGAAACACTTACTTTGAAGGGAACGTGACTGGCTAACAACACAATGGTGGCTACCACAGAATATAGCTGGGTCCTATATTATGAGGAGTATGTTCCTGAGCTGGGACTCACCCAGAATTCCAGGCTTCATCTTGAACCCACATTAGATTGATACTTAAAGAGACATCTGCTTCTGTTGTAACACAGCAACCCTCCTGCCAAGAACAACTGAAAAAAAGAAAAAGAGACTGGGGGGAGAAAAATCTGTTTTAAGGCACTAGAGACCCATCATGCCCTCAGACTTAAAGGCCCAAGATTCTAGAATGAAGGAAAAATCATTGAGGAGAGTCCTAATAGTCTATGCTGCTTTTCCCCTCAAGGCACTTGCCACTTCTTAAGTGATGCTGCAGGTCAAGCAGAAAGCAGCTGCTAAGTACTAGAAAACCTGAACAGAACTTTATGTGGTATCATGGACATGGGGAGATAAAAACTGGAATTCAGGAATACCAAGATAGCCAGGACATCCAATCCCAGAAACCAAGAGAGAAAAGAAATGCAGAGTGAGGCCAACATCAGGCACAGCTCTTCTACTCATGGCTTCGCTGCTTCCTAAAAAAGAGAAACTGGGCAGAAAGGGGTAGTGAAAAGGCTAAGAAGATAAGCAGGGTTTGGCCACGCTCATCAAGCAGAGAGAAAGGAAGGGAGATCGAGTACCAGGATCTCTGCACAGAGGAAGCTCCATTCAGTAGAGAAGCACAAAGGATTAAGTCCAAGGATTCAATCTAGTCAAGGATTAAGCGGTGTGGGGGCGTGGTTGCAGTCTTCCACCTTGGCAAGAGAAGAATTAGTAATCTTAAATAAGGATCCACTGAAAATATCCAGACAGAAGCACAGAGAGAAATACAAATAGAAAATACAGGGGAAAAATGAAGTAAATATTTATTATCAGCGCAGTAACAGAATAATAAAAATCAATATGATCATCAGAACAGATACAGAAAAGCATCTGAAAAAATTCAACAGTAATTCATGAATAAATGAAAAGAAACAGACCCTTGGAAGTGTATCCTAAAGATCTATTGATAGAACTGCCTCATTCTCCTTCACCTCTGTATAATTTTCATTGTATGGCTTTGACCTCAGTTTATGTATATACACTCCCCTATTGTACATTTAGATTGTTTGTAGTATTCTGCTATTACAAACAATACTGCAATTGTATATGCCAACTCCAGTTGTGTATGCCCTTTCTGTGCACAATGTCTATCTTGGGTACAAACCAAGAAATGAAAAAGCTGAATCAGAGTGTGTCTATTTCTTTTCTTGACTAGATATTGCCAGATTATCTTCCAAAATTCCCTAGAAGGCAGGTCAAGTTTGTCTCAGTATTCTTCAGTGAAAATATTCCAAATCATTTCTCCTACCCCCCATGTAGGGACTTGCGATATTTAAGTTTCCATGAATGCCTTGTCTAGGTTTCAGCTCCTAAACCATAAATGCCATGTGTTCTATTTTTCTGTATCACACACAGCAACTAGCACTTATATAGGTATTTAATAAATACAGGTGTTTGCTGAATCAATGAGCAGATACGCTTTGTGTTAATAGGAAAAATAAGTTGGGGAAATAATCATTGTGATTATAGCAACACACAGTAAACATCAAATAAGGATGACACTGCACAGACCAATTACTATGGGAAGAGCTCTAGGCAGTGGGCATGTTTCTCTAGCCCAAATGACACAGTAATGGTGGTCATTAACTGGGAGCACAAAACGATTGGCTAAGTGCCAGTCCTCTTCAGCAGCAATATGTTACCAGCGAGAGATGGTGGAATTGCACTAGGGAGGGGAAGATGGTTCCGTTCCACATTAATGGCACTCTCAATGTTCTGATGATACACAAATGTGCCACATAAAGCATTCCAAAGCAAGGACAGTGGTAAGAAATAGACTTGAGCTTGCTTCTGCCCGAATCATCTTGCGAAGCAGTATATTAGAGCTTGCTGATGAGTCTGGCTTTCTTCATGCCCAGACAGGTAGGTCTTGGGCCTATAACAAATCTCCAAAGTGGCCTCCAAAAAGCCCACCATCAGAACCCACCTCATTCTAATAGCAATGATTCTCAGAAGCCTCAAAGGTAAAATAAACACTAATCATTAAAGCAAAAGAAATATTACCCCCCTGATTCCACAAGTGTCCATTCCTTCTAAGTTTTTCTAATCATTTTCTCATTAGCCTCACTCTCAATCTTACCATCATTATTATTCTGTTTATGTAACGTCACTCACTGAGCACCTTCCAGACTCCTTCCCACCAGCATGCACAATACATTCCAATTATGTAATTATGCCATTGTAATCAAATCATTAAGATTCATATTAAACATGTATTAAAGTTCACAAGGAAAAAACGAGCATCAGACATAGGCACCAAGAGGGAAGGAAACACACAAACATGCTTGTAATTGCAACTTGCTTTTAATGAGCCTGTGACTACAGATTTAGGGTCTTGGAAGGATTTCATATCTGAGAAGAGGTGGCTGATTTCTTTTTTTCTTTTTTTCAGATTTATTTATTTGTGTGTGTGTGTGTGTGTGTGTGTGTGTGTGTGTGTGTGTGAGAGAGAGAGAGAGAGAGAGAGAGAGAGCATGAGGTGCCCCAAAGTGGTTGATTTTTAAAAATGGAAAGCAGAAACTCTCCCCTCCCTACCCTTATGACTCCAGTGAGTTAATCTCTTTATTATATAATGGATTATAAGAAACAGCTCAAGACAAGTGTACTACATTTGGGGCACATGTGCACATGTGTGTGCGCGTGCACACACACACACACACACACACAGTGAATAAAACAGAAAGACTGTCCAAGAGACTTGCAAGCACTCGCTGGCCTGGAAGAAATAATACCGTACCTGTGGAAAAGCCTCAATTGACTAACTGATTTGAATGGTGTGTGACATCTACATAATCAATTTAGAAATACAAGACCAGACTTACTGAAGGTGGTTATTTACTATCAAAGACGATTCCTACAGCGCCACCAGCTGACAACACACAGATGACAACGGTGCCCTGAGTAGGACGCTGTGTAAGCCCAGTGGTAAGGCCCATGATTTGCATCTCATATTAGAGAGCACTGGTGGAGGGGGGGGAGCTTTAAAATAATACGCAATACTACTGCCCAGGTCTCACCTAGACCTACTAAATCAGAAACCTGTTTTAACAAGCCACGCCCTACAGGAGATTCGAGTATACTAAAGTTTGAAGATTATATGTCCAAGCCTCGACAATGGAGAGAAGGCACATTTAGGAGAACTAACCATGCTGTGGCCACTGGGCTAGACTCTTTAGCTATATTACTGCATTTAAGGGGTGCCTGGGTGGTTCAGTTCGCTAAGCATCTGATTCTTTTTTTTTTTTTTTTTTTTTAATTTTTATTTATTTATGATAGTCACAGAGAGAGAGAGGCAGAGACACAGGCAGAGGGAGAAGCAGGCTCCATGCACCGGGAGCCCGACGTGGGATTCGATCCCGGGTCTCCAGGATCGCGCCCTGGGCCAAAGGCAGGCGCTAAACCACTGCGCCACCCAGGGATCCCAGCATCTGATTCTTGATTTCAGCTCAGGTCATGATCTCAAGGTCATGAGATGGAGCCCTGCATCAAGCTCCATGCTCAGTGCAGAGTCGGCTTGATTCTCTCTCCCTCTTTCTCTACCCCTCCCCCAAATCACATGTGCAAGTACGTGCATATGTTATCTCTCAGATAAGTAAATAAAATCTTAAAAAATATATTATTGTATTTAATTTCCCAATAATTTCTTTATTCACTCAGTAAACATATCCTGCCTCAGTCAAGACCCTGATAGGTGCTGGGAATATAATGGTGCAAAAGACACGATGCCTACCTTCAAGGAGACTTACAGTAAACAGATAATCGTAATATAAAGTGGCAACAATAACTGCTACCACATACTGAGTGCTAACCACATGTCAGAGACTCTACCAGGTGCTTTACCTGTATTATTTGTAATCCTCACAGCAGCCTTAGGAGAACAGGTGGTGTTACTGCCAGTTCCCATTTGAGGAAACCGAAATCTTAGAGATTAAATAACTCACCCAAAGTCAAATGGCTCACAAGTGGTAAAGCTGGGACTGAACCATATTCTTAGGCACTCACTACTCTAGCTGTCTCTAACCTACAGACCCAGTTCTCCTAAGTACTATCTCAGGAGGAGTCCAGAAAACTTCACATATACCCAAGTATTTTCTGCAGCCTGATTAAATTATCCGGCCAGCTCCAATGTATACAGTTACCTTTTAAGTGTTACCAGTGCTACTGAGCTTAATAAAATGCTGACTACATAGTAATTGTCACATGTATTTTTCTTAAGGTAATATAAGTACAATTACTATGTTGTGAGAAATTCACAAAATGTGGGGCTGTCAGAAAGAAATCTTATTTAGAAACACTGGGAACCATACATTTCCATATGGCACTACACCATACAACACTGTATATCATACAACATTCCATATGGCACTACACCAAAAACATGGAGGCTTTTCCAAATGTGAATAATACATGACTTAATCCCCATTAAAATTTTTTTAAAAAGTATGTGTATTCCCTAAGTCAATGGATACTCTAAAAATCTAGTTTGAGAGCCACTACATTAAAAGTTAAACACTTTCACTTAAGGGGATCACTTGACGACAATTTGAATTTAAACATAAGTACCAATGTCTTTCCACTAAAAATGCACTAAAAAAATTACTTGATCATAAATACAAAGGAATCTTCCAAAGGTCTCTGACAAAGAGACCATGCAAATGATTCAGAACACTCCTTACTTTTGTCTGTCTAGGATCTCTTTGAGGAACCATCTCTGTACTCATTTTATTCTTTGTGTTTCAAGTGATACTGATACCACCTGCCCATAGCCCCCACCTGGTCAATGAAGAAATCCCAGACCCTGGCCACAGTTATGGGCACAGGGCCAACCTGAAACAAGCCAGGACTTTGGATGGAATGGTTAGAAAGAGGCATTCTGTATGTGCTGCAATACCAACTGTGAAAACAACATAAGCCAAGAACAACAATAGGTGACCATCTTTCCACCACATGGAGAATCTGCTTAAGAATGTGGCCAATTCTGAGGATAAAATAAGCCAAAAAGTAGAGAGAAATAGAGTCCTGATGATGCTATCTGAATCTCTGGACCTAGGCTCACCAAAGGCCACCTGTACCCCAGTACTTACTAAACATGAGCCAATATCTTCCCTGGGCTTTTTTTTTTTTTTTTTTTTAAGCTCTTTTGAATTGTTTTTCTTTCATTTACAACCAAAGGGTCCTAACCAACATGTTGGGGCCAGGCGGGAAGGGAAACTCCTCAAGATGGTGGATACGCCAAAATGGCTGGGGTTCTTGTCACCACCTCCACTTGGGACGCCAATGGACCAATGACCTGCTGACAGCTTGAGCAGACCCTTACACCTCTCCTTCGGACTTCCCCAACTGAACCCAATGCCCTTCAAACCCCAGAGGAGGAAGTCACCTTTGACTGGTCGAATTGCAATCCTTCCTTTGCATAGTGAGGGTCACTCTGACTGGTTGGATTGCAATCCTTCCTTTGCATATGAGCCAACCAATAGGAAACCGTTCTGCCTTACAACGTTATGTAAACCCCCTACCACCTTGTCTTGGCACGACTTCCCCGACTCACTCTCTCCCCCATGAGTCATGGAACCTCGCCAGAGGGTGCCTGCAATAAAATCTGTTCTTGGACCCTCGCTTGCCTTGGCGGTCTCATTTCCATTTAGTTACTAAAAAACTTAACACAACATGTAAGTCAGTACTAGGAGTGGGATGTAATGAGTGACAGACCTACATGGAATTGGCTGTGTTTAGGTGGACTGAGGTGCAATGAGGATTCCCTCTCCCCACATTCAAGTTGGTAATCCATTTCATGGATTGCAAAAGAGTTGGTTAGACTGTCACATGTTATATTTTTGGATTCACCTTAGAAGAAAAAATATCATGATGTTATTTTAGTAGAGCAGGAAGGGAAGGCAAGAGAGCCTCGCTAAGAGACAGTGGCCAGCAATTGAAGAGGGCTAAGAGTCAGATATTATCTTCCTATAGCTAAAGTTAGTGTAAGAAAAGGTAGTTAGGTGAGAAACACAGACGCAATTAAGATTAAGACCCAGAAGAAACCAGGAAAGTGGAGTGAGCCTAATGGCCCAGGCCCCCTCTAACACCTCTATAGTTCACTTGCTGCTCAAAAAACACAATTAACTCCATTGTAAAGAGCTCCAGAGTGAAGGCACATTAGCCTTGCCTCAACCCATTGTTTGAGAGGACAAGATGGAAGCAGTTAACCCAGGGCTAGGAACTTGCACAGAACTCTTGAGCCTGTTGCTAAGAGACAGATATTATAAAAACAGGGTCAAAATTCATGGACCATGACTCCATAAGATCTCTGGCTTTGGTTAATATCCCTTGAAGGTTCTGGAAAGCTAACCAACTGGCTAATTGGTCCAACTTCCAAGTCCTGAAAAAAAGGCCTGTGATTGTTCAATCCCTAAGGTCAGCCCCAGAGCCCAGGAATCCCTACAACAGAAAGTGAGCTATGAGAATAAATAAATATAGCTCCTGGAAAAAACAAAAAAACAAAAAACAAAAACAAAAAACAACTCACTGCCTATCTCATATATGGTAGTAGAGAACAGAAGATATGGGGAATGCTTTCAAAACACAACAAGGATAGAGCCAACAGGGAACTCCCTCCACTACCACATCAGGGCATCCTGTGAATATTCAACCAGGAATGGTATGGGACATGACATTCGCTTAGTGCCAACAGCATTATTTCCCCTATTCTCTATTTTTTTTTCCAAAAAGAAGTATCTTATTGTGGCTATATTCTTTTGCTTTCATCATTTCCTTCCTGGTATGTCAGGAGTGATTAAATGCATGATTTGGCCTTGGTTTACATTTGAAGAGGCAGCACATCACACAGACACAACAAAGGAAGGCAATGAGATAGGATTGATATATAAATGAGGCTACAAGAGATCTGCAATGCATTATTTCTTTTTTTAAAAAATCTGTAGGAAAAATTGGAGGGGGAAGGATTTCTTTTTCTGTAGTAAAAAATTAAATGTATTGGTTTACAGGGAGTCCATATGGAATACTTTTAGTATTTTACTGGTTTAAGAGTTAGACCTAGATTTAAATCAAGTCCTTTGCCTTCCCTCCCACACAAAAGGAAACCACTTGTCTAAGATTGACATGTTTTTTTCTGTTTTTATACTTTTACTACCTTTGCACATGTTCATAAATAATATATAATATTTATTTATATTCTTAAAATTTACATAAATGGTATGCTATACTTATCCTTGAGAAACTTGGCATTCTCACTCAACATCATGTTTCTAAGATTTATACATTTGGATATGTTCATTCATTTTAATGAATTGATAGTATTCTAATATATGAATAAATCATCCTTTACATATCCATTCCCATTCTGATTCAATATTTGGGTTTTTTTAGTCATCATTATAATTTTGCTTTTATAAGCAATGAGGCAGTGAAGATCTCTGGGCACATCTTATATACATGTGACAATTTTCTAGAGCATATACCTATACATGAGCTTGCTGGGTATAGTGTTTGCTCATCTTCAATGCAGTAGATCTTGCTAAATTGCTCCCTGGTGTAGTTTTACCATTTGACATTCTTGCCGGTAGTGGATAAGGATTCCTGTTTGTGGTGTCTCCTGACTCTGATGTGTGATGGTTTGATTCATGAGGTTTGTCTGCTTTTTATTGTGAGCCTCTCTTCATCAGGGGTATTAGGTCTATGGAATTCTGTGTGCCCTGGATTGTGAAAGAATTCCTGCTGAGAAGTTTTATATTTGCTTTTACTGGAGCCTATAGGGTTTCAATGGTCCTTGACCAGGTTTATGATAAATTCTCAGCTTGGGTGTCCCACACCAGATAGGTAGTGTAAATTTGGATCACATACCTCTACATAGTTCAGGCCCGGGGATTAGGTTTCTTAAATGATTTTTTTTTTTCTTTCTGCCTAAATCTCTGAGCAAATGACAAGCTCCCATTTGCTTCCCCTGGTCAGTGGATGCAATTTTCTGGTCCACATTTTATGAGTGGGCAGCTCTTTGACTTTCCAGACTGTATACAGGATTCCTCCTTCCTCCATTTCCTATGATCTGGAGGCCATATAACTTGTCCTCATGGGGACACTATGGGCCCAGCTCAAGTCTCACATCAAAGCTAAATTCCCATGAGTCCCCTGCAACAGCTCTCCCTCACTCACTCACCATAAGTATATTCATTTCACTCTCTTTCCCTATATCTGAGATGAACTTTTCTTTCTTCCAAGTTCGGCAATGCAATTTCACCAAAAGTCCATTACATTTTCCTTTTATCTAGCATTACTATGTATTTGAAGTTAAAGGGGAATGATCACATCTATTACCTTAATCTGTCATATTACTGAGAGTCCTTTGAGGTGATTAAGGTCACCTTCTATTTTCAAACTCTACAATTTTAATTAAGTATTCTATAAGAGAAAAGAAAAAGAAGAGATGCATTATGTAGGAAGATTTAAAGAACCATATATACCCAGGAATAAATAATACCTAGTTTTCCTTAATATTCCACTCTTGTCATCTGTCAGTCTGACTCTGAGAGTCAGCCGTTCATTATAAGCCCACACTCTTAGGCCAGAAATTTTCCAGGGTGGGACAATATGATTGTTCAATCTTTGGAACTCCAGAGTGAAAGCCATCAACTTGTGCTCAAGGTATCTGTCCCACCTGAACACATGCACCCCCTGTCAGGAACAGTCAGTGGGTAGGCAAATGCTTTTTCAAACTCCTCCACACAGGGTCTTATCTTCTCCTGCAACCAGTATTCATCTTAATTCAGTGAAGCTGCCACAAGGACTTCCTGCTCTGTCCTCCTCTGCCCCTCTTATCATACCAAAACAAAGTTTGGAAACACAGGACCTGATGTGTAAAGATTCTTCAGTGAGAATTTTGACTCCTAACTTATCCTGATTCCTTCTTGTCCCTCCTTCTGTCTTTGTAACAGTTATTCACAGGCTTGTCATTTCCCCAACAAGCTCTGTAAGCTCTTTCATGGGAGCATTTATACTATATACCCAATGCCTGTCACAGTGGCTAATACACATAAAAACACAGATCTTCCTTGACTTACCATGGATTATGTCTCAGTAAGCCCATCGTTAAAAACAATTTAAGTCAAAAGTGCATTTAGTACACCTCACCTACTAAATATCATAGCTTAGCCTATCCTGCCTTAAGTTTGCTCAGGACACATTCATTAGCCTACAGTTGGGCAAAATCATGTAAGACAAACCCTATTTTATAATAAAGTGTTGACTATCTCATGTAGTTTCTTGACTGGACTGAAAGTGAGAAACAGAATGGTTATATGGGTGCAAATTGTTGTAAATGTATTGGTTGTTCACCCACATGACTGCATGGGAGCAGCAGCTCACTGTTGCTGCCAAACATCACAAAAGAATGTCCTACCACATATCACTAGTCCAGGAAAAGATCAAAATTCAAAATTTGAAGTATAATTTCTACTGAATACATGAATCACTTTCACACCATGTTAAAGTCAAAAAATCCTAAGTCAAAACATCATAAACTGGGACTGGGTACTCAATAAATTATTTATTATCAAATATATTATAGTCATTCAGATATCATCAGTTGTGGGGATCCACTTTCTCAATCCCCTTCCTAAGATCCTGATTGGCCTAAAGCTCTTCTTCTTATCATTACTCAGTTGTCTTCAATAGCTGCCAAACTTCACCAAGGGTAAAGGGCTGAACACCAACTTTTTAAGGGTATCCGCTATAGCATGGGGACCATTCACAAGATAAATTAAGCTTCTTTGGCTTCAAATTGGGGGCAAATGGTAAGAAATCTGTGATGAGAATCTCTTCCCCTCCCCCCCCCATAAGGGATATGAGAAGCCCACCTTTATGGGAGGAGCAAAAACAAGTGGGAGAATTCAGTGAGGTTACATGATGTGCTCTCTAAGATGACTGGTAAAGACTCAGCGGGCACATGTGCTTTTTAGAAGGCAACTTCAGGGGTGCCTGGGGGGCTTAACTAGTAAGAGTTCAATTCTTGATTTCAGCTCAGGTCACAATTTCATGGGTTGTGAGGTTGAGCCCCATGTTGGGCTCCATGCTCAGTGGAGAGTCTGCTTGAAGTGGGGAGGGAAGTGGGGAGTCTGTTTGAAGATTCTCTCCCACTGTCCTTCCTCCTACTAGCGCATACTCTCCCTCTCAAATAAATAAATAAATCTAAAAAAAAAAAAAAGAACCCAACTTCAAATGATGAATCAGGCCCTGTAAAATGTCCATGGGTTCTGTCTGGTTATCTGACTTCTGGAAATAAAATCTAATAAAATAATGCAAAGATAGGGGTAAGGGAACAGAACCATGAATGGTACCATTTCAATGATACAGTAGAAAATTTTTAATTGCAAACAATCTAAATATCAAAATTATCAAGAAATAGATATGTACTTTTTTTTCACTGAAGGAAACCATGCAGTCATTAAAAACTATGGTTATAAAGGTCACACAGCACCATGAAAAATGCTCATGGTTGAATGTTAAGTGAAAAATGAAGAGAACAATTTTGCATATTCAGTAGGAGTACAACTAGATTTTAAAAGTGAGCGCTTAGCAAAGAGTCTAGTAGGAAATAACCAACTTGCTAAAACCAATTCTGGTACATTACTAGTATTACAGAGTTTTTTCTTTTCGTTCACTCCAACATTTTTTAATGTGGTTCTATTACCTTTGTAATAATCTACATTACACATAAATGTTCAATTTTTTTTTAATTGGGAAAAGATTCAACCCTAGTCAAGTGTTTCTCTGTCCTCACTCACTCCTTTATTTACTTCCTTCTTGTCTTCCTCCTTCCTTCCTTTTCTCTATTTTTAATGGGGCAAAGAGGAACAATTTGAAGTTAAGAAATTAGAATATTCTACTAAATGTGCAAATTCTTGAAGTAATTCTTTTTCCTTTTTCTATTAGCAAAAGGTAGAGAGGGAAGCTAGAGAGAAATAGGCACTGAGAGAACCAGAGGCAAAACTGTTCAGGGATGTGGCCAGTGGGTGCAGGTATAATCAGTGAGTTTTAAGGAAAAGCAGCAATCAGCAGCCCAGGGGAACCAAGTTTCATGGGTATGCAAGATGATGGCAAAAGTTAATTTGAGAAAGTGAAGGGCAAACATGGGCTAATCAGTGCTGAACAACTGGGCAAAATGCTATTTACAAAACACTACAGATGCCTTCCTGCTTTATTTAACCAGAGTACCAAAAAAGCCCCCACTGAATTTTGCTAGATTGTTGTTGGCAATGAATATGGATTAAAGGATGAAGCAGGGATTGATTGTTGTCTCCTGTGAGCCTCAGGCTTGTACACATGAACTGTTCACAGACATTTAGTTCAATCTTTGGTCATCAGTCGGGTCATGCACACACCTGGAAACTGATGTCTGATTAACCGCTCCCTTGTGGTGCTCCCACAAGCTCAGCCTGGATGCTTGGCAGGCCTGCAAATAAACCCTGGTTGGTTTGGAGATTAACTCTTTCCTGCTCATCTGCCTATTAACCACCTGTATGCCCTATTCAGCTCCATATCCATGCAGCCTTTCTGAAAGCTCTGTAAGAGACCACATGTCTAAGGTAGCCCTACTGTGGCATTTAGGGCCATGTTTGGGACAGGCAGCCAGAGGTCATCATCTGGCCATAAAAAGGCAGAACTCTAATGAACTGGCCAGAGCAGTTTTGATCACCACCATGAAGTCTGGTAGTCCTTGTTCAGGGTAATAACTGGGAAGTATATAGCTGAACACTGTCACAGAAGGGGTTACTACAGCAGAGTTCTCAGAGCCAGGGATTACAGGTACCTAGAAAAGCTTGGAACAGAAGTTTCTCTGACAGTGGTTAGGGGCTTCTGCTATCTCTAAATTAATGCTTTCCAGCCCTCACCTCTTAAACTGTTTTTTTGCTTTGTTTTGTTTTGTTTTTGCATGTAAAACCACATATATAAACACATATAAAATGGCTTTACAATGGAACCATTTTCCTTGGATAAATAAGATAATTGTAACAGAATACTTAGCCCTCCAACACTTGGCACTTGCCATCCTATACCATCCTTGCCTCTTCTTCATGATGCTGGTGGATTGGTGCCCCAGATCACAGTCTGGACATTAATGGATTGAACACAAACCTGTGCATGGTGTTGACTGGGATCATCTGTGAAAGTCAGCTCTCTCCGAGAGAGTCCAGATGTGAGCTAGCACAGAAGGGGCAAGAGGCAGAAGAAGCCTCATCCCAGAGTCACAGTGCCTGAAAATGTGTCAAGGCTCTAGGAAATAACCAATAACCCAGAAAGGTGACAGTCAAAGTGCCCCTGGCTCCATCTTACTCATCCAAGTCTGACCAGGATGAGATGGTACCTTAGACAGGACTTCACTTCCCTCCAACATCTCCCTTCTGAATCCTTCTTATATCTATAGCTTTTTCTCTCTACCTTTTCCAGGCCTGAGATTGCTCACCAAAAGCAGCCACCAACAAATGATCTGTGTAGTGTATGCTTTAGTGAGAACTATACTAATAGTAGAAATTATCTCTGCTAGCAGTGTACCCTTTAGTGAGAACTATTCTAATGGTGTTTTTTAAACAGGATGTTTCTTAAATATCCATGGGTATCACTCAAAATTATTTAAGATGATGCCAGAAAACAATATTAATGGTTTACATGTTTATTTTAGTATCAGATATAATAAAATGAAAGCAGCATATCAAACTTGTGATTTCATCACTCTTGCTGGTCAAGATAAAGCTAATTGCAATTAGTAGTTAAAATTAAAACTCAAAGGAAAGTATTAAGTAACATTATTGGTGATATTCCAGTACAACAAACATCATTAAAAAGTAGGACATAACTGAAATTTGGGAAACACTCTGTGGATCACCTCCTTTAGGTAACTGTACATTAAGCCTACATCTGGTTTAGGATGAAAGGATTTGTCCCCTGTTGATTCACATCAAGCAATCCAGGAAGGTGGACTTAGGAGACAGCAATACCCACAGACCAGAGCCCATGCTGCCGAGACAGGAGGCTATTCTTGTTTCTGCAGCACAATGATTGGGAGTTCTGCCAAAAACGAAACGGACTATCCTGCAGCTGTTATCTCATTTGTATGAGTAATATGAAAAAATGTGGCACAATTTAATATGCCATCTAATACTTTTATTCTTATCTCACCAGTAGGGCAGGTGGTAGCATACGTGTTTGAAAGTCACTGCAGATTATTACAGGGGGAGGTCCCCAAGAAATGATGTTTGCTGCTATCTGAGCTGAGTAAAATGATCTGAGCACAGATATTATTTTGTAAAGGCAATCTCACTTGTATCTTCTCCAGTGAGATCTTAATCATGGCACGCAATGGAAGTGGATACCTCCTTTCCTGGTTATCTGGGTGCAGGATGACAGCATCGCCATCACTGGGAGAATGGTTATCTGTTATTTCACTTGTGAGAGACCAACGAGAACATTATCGGGGCATTTGTAACCAAACGTGTACAGCTCAGAGTGATAAAAGAGGAAGGAGGCGGCTCATCTCCAAGGATGTGGAGATAATGCCACTTGCAGGGGGAGGAGATGGATGGCATTGTTGAAAGCGGTTTCAAATATTGGGAACTGACTAAGAATCTCTCACAGCAGCTCAAATTTTGGCTTAGGAAAAGAGAGAAATAAATAAGAGGACCTGGGTGAAGAAAGGAAGCATGGATGAGAGAGTGATCATCTCAACTCCTTCGACCTTAAGAGAAATGTGGTTAAATAAATCTTTCATGACTCTCGGTATCTGAAGATGAACTACAGCAACCTTCAAACTACTGAGGGACACAAATAATATTTTCCCCCTATTCTTGGGCTTATTTATCTTTCCTTATTTTCTCTTCTTTTTAAACAACCAGGATCTCAAATAAGCCTTCAACAAATAAAGCTGCTAAGATGTTAACAACAACAAAAAATGAGGACACAAATTCTTCACTGTTAAAAGGGAGACTCAGAGAGCCTCACTACTATAATACTGAGTATTAACCCCAAAACAGCCCATATCTCTAATTTATAAGAATAACGACGTCAGGTTAAAAAGCCAAACTCTACAGCGGCGTTTCTGTTCACTCTTACTGACTTTGACTTATGACCATTTTTACTTATGGTCAGGAAATCACTGTTTCTCCCCCATGAGGCTAAAGTCTAAAATGTTAATGCTCTAGCCTGTTTTCTCTCTCTTTCCCCTTTTCTCCCCTCCTCTCTCTCTCTCTCCCTCCCACTCTCCTACCCCCCTTTGTATTTTTTTTTAACTTCACTTCTACTTCAATGGAAGCCTTATTGTGTAACAATTCAAACAAAACAGAAACATACAAAAATGCCCATTCTTAGGCTCCTCTTGCCCTCAAATTCAACCCCTTGAAGTAATTAGTGTCTGCAGTTTGAGGTATTTGTTTCCATAACTCCTTCCAGGCCTTAATCATACATGTGCATTTACTGTTTGACCTAATTTTTCCTTAAAATGTGGATCCTTTTCAGGCAATAAACATAAATCCAAGTCATGCATTTTAGTGACTGTATAATAACCCATACTACAGATGTATTATAAGTTATTCAATTGTCCCTGAGCATCCATGTTCCCAGCTCGCTGTCCCTATTTTATACAATCATTGCTACAATAGGTAACTTTGTATATTTCTCCCTATGTACTAGTACTTTTATTTCTCTAAAATAGTGGGATTGTTGGATCAAAGGATGTGTACATTTTTTATTTTTAAATTATGTTGAAATTACTTCCCAAAAATGTTGTAAGTACTCATATTCCTACAACAGTGGATTAAAGAGCCCATTTCCCCAAACCATCCCAAGCTTTGGCAATTCTCAATCGTTTTATGTTTTACCGATCAATTGAGTGAAGATGGTATCCCATCCTTTTAATTTGTACTCTCCTGATTTCCAGTAGGGCTGTACATCTTTTCATATGCTTAGTTACCATGTTTGTCTCCTCAGGTATGACTTGCCTTTGCCTCTCCTTTCAATGGCTATATGCCTTTTTCTTAACATTCGGTACAGCCTTGAGACACTAACCTTTTGTTTATCATATGAGTTGTAGGTATTTTCCCCCCAGTGTTTTGGCTTTAGATTTTGTTTATGGTACCATATGATATATAAAAGTTTTAAATATTTATCTTATCAAATACATCAATGTTTTCTTCTTTGGATTATGGGTCTCCTGGCTTATTTTAGAAGATCTTCTCCACCCCAAGGGTATATATTTTTCTAACACTTTGGATTTCCTTTTCCTTTTTCAATTCTTAATTTTACTTTGGTAAATCTGTAACATAAATAAATAGGATATATGTTGGCAGGTATCAGTTACTTTACTTTTGAAGACACCATCTTCCTGATATCACTCTCCTCTCATCCTTTTCAGTCCAAATGTTCTTCACATGCCTAAAAAAAAAAAAAAAAAAAAAGAATCCATTAGAAATTACAAATAAAACAACTAAACTAAATAAAGTATACAATCTTTAATAAAGATTCAAGAAATAGCATCAAAAATAGAGAAAGTAAATAGTCAAGAGTCCAGGAGGCTGATACTCAGCCTCCACAATAGTGCTATACCTGATTCATGGCTGTATCCCCACAGGATCTCTCCCAGGTAGTTGGACAAATTACATACTTCAACAAGTGTGTTTTTACTGGTTGGACGCTGGCTGCCTGGAAGGATGAATGGGTTTCAGACAACCCTTTAACAGATACATAGCCAACTTGAAAACTAACCAAGAGTCAATGTGAGGGAATTAATGATCAGAATTAAACTCCTACAGATACAGTCTATATGCAAATAGTTAACATTTCACTCAACTATATAGTGAAATATATTTCTTAGTTTACTCACAGAATGATTACAGTGATTTCAAAGAAATTTTTCTAGATTCAAGTGTCAATCAAAGAATTAAGTAGTAATTATCTGAGGCAGAAACCACTGAGACCAAAGGCAATCTACTTACCCCTATCAAGCCACTGGATGCCAAAACTCACCTGCTCCTGCTGTGATTTTCATGACAATAATTAACAACCATGACCATACAGCTGACAAAGAGCTCTCTATATGTTACCACACCCATTCTACAGATAAAGAAATTGAGTTCCCAAGAAGTTAACTGAATGGCTTGAAAAACTAAACCAAGTTTCAAAAGAAGGGTTCTTTCCCTCTACAACCCATTCCGTTGTCAATTGAGCTAATATATTCACCACTACCACTATCCTCATTTCCTAGCTAAGGTAGAAAGTAAGATGATGTGATTATTGTCCCCCAAAGGAGCAGTTTTTACCTTCCAAGTATCTACACTTGAGATCTCTTTTCTTTTTCATGTTTCATAAAACCCACAGACTATCTTCATTCTGTACCAGATTCTTCATCTTCCAAGGAACAGGCATAGTTGGATTTTAAGCAGCAGAGATTTGTGCTAAGGTGACAGATCATAAGCTATGATTACTCTTCACAGTAGGGGAGGTGAGGGGAGGCTGAATCCAATCAAGTGAGAGATTCTTCTGAATAGAACTGTAGCAAGTAGGGCATGTGGGTGGCTCGGTTGGTTAAGTGGCTGCCTTCAACTCAGGTCATGATCCCAGGGTCCTAGGATCGAGACTTGCATCAGGCTCCCTGCTCACTGGAAAGTCTGCTTTCCTCTCTGCACCCCCACCCCACCCCCTGCTCGTGCTCTCACTCTCTCAAATAAATTTTTTAAAAATCTTTTTAAAAAAAGAATTGTAGCAAATAGGAATGTTCATCCACAAACTCCATGTGTGGAAAATTATGATTGTTTCCATCAGTAAGCTTTAAGAAGGATGGGGCTGGGGTGCAGCTGTATACCTATACTGACATCTGCAGAGACATCTGGGCTCCTTCAGGTTTGGATGCTCAGGCCATGCAGGTCACTGGTAGGCCATTCTTCATTCCCAACACAAGGCTCCTTTGGATCTGGCCCCTCTCTTCTCTCTCCCAGCATTCCTGCCACATTTCACTTCATGGTGATGCCCAGGACACTCTGTGTGGCCTTGTCCCATCCTCACCTCTGTTTTTTGCAGCTCTGAGGACCCTCACAGAAGGATGCTCTCTGCCCACTGCTCTAGGCCCTTCCCAACCCAACCCACACCTATTCCCAGTCTAGCAGTTTGCTTTTCCCTGGTTCCTATCCAGGAAAGAAAATCCATAACCAAATGGCTCTCAACCAGGACTAGTCCCATTCCCCATGGAGTATTTTGGAAATATGTGGATGTATTAATTGGTTGTCATAATGATGGGAGTTATATCACCTATGAATTTCACCATACTTCAAGATAGTAAAGAGCACTTCACAAGGTATTTACTATATAAAGGAGTTAAGTTTTAATAGGACCGAGGATCACTGCCTTCAAGTAACTTTCTTTCCTCTTCCCAGGGTAAGTTGAGGAAAGGTGGCCATGGAGCCCTATGGACCCCTACCATCCCATCCCTTTCTCTTCCCCTTCTGACACCCCTCCCCGCTCTAGGAAAACCTCATCTAATCCAAGGGTTCAAAAAACGTTGTCTGTGATTCCCTCTGACTTCACTATTCCTTGGGCCCTTCATATTCTCAGTTTTTTACAGCCAAAGCCTGGCCAAGGCGTCTTCTGTCGCCTCCCTTCTCTGAGGCAAGGATGCTACCAAGACAAAGGAAGAGTCACCAGGTAAGTCATGTATTAGGGAAAACACGTCTGCTAGTATTTCCAAATCTTCTCCAACCACATAATCAAGAAAGATCTGCTTACTAAGTAGTTGTCTGTACCAGCCTCCAGAGTGGTTTCATGACCTCATCATAGCCATGCACAAGACAGGGGATATTGTGCCCAAAATTATGTATCCGAGAAACCACCAAGGAGCCAACACCGATGCAAACACACGAGGGTTTATTTACAACCTCGAGCTTGGGTCCAAGCATACCCAACAGGACACAACGGAGCAGGGACTTGGACCCCCAAGGTGGGTTCCAGCTTACTTTTATGGGCTGGTCCAGAGGACCTCCAGAAGGGGTGGAGGAATTTCTCAAGTTCTGTTTACATTCTGATATGGGGCTTTCAAGGGCATTAAGCTCTGTTCTCATTCTGATATGGGACTTTCTGCCATGGGCATTGAGCTCTGTTCTCATTCTAATATGGGGCTTAACTGAAGTAAGGTAAAGTTCAGCTCTTATTCCCAGGGGTCTGAGATGGCTGTACTTGTGCTAATGCTGAATTTAAGGTGGAATGGCCTTAATTTTCTCGGCCTCCACAGGGAGATGGGAGAGAGGCTGTTAGGAAGCCATTAAGTGGACCTTAGTATTGCTAAATTGCAGCACCATCAAAACACAGCAGACCCCTAAGCAAGAAGGTTCTAGTCAAGCATCTGGCTTCTATATTCCCACCTCTCGAGCCAATGAGCTCTTTTTTTTTTTTTTTTAAACTTTTTTTTTTTATTTATTTATGATAGGCACACAGTGAGAGAGAGAGAGAGGCAGAGACACAGGCAGAGGGAGAAGCAGGCTCCATGCACCGGGAGCCCGACGTGGGATTCGATCCCGGGTCTCCAGGACCACGCCCTGGGCCAAAGGCAGGCGCCAAACCGCTGCGCCACCCAGGGATCCCCAGCCAATGAGCTCTTACTCACCTTCAGGACCTTGCCACAAATTCCCCTAATCCTACTCACACAGAACAACTGCTCCTGTTTCTGCACCCCCATGGCACATTTTACAGATTTCAGTTCTAATGTGCTATGTGGAGTAAGAGGTATGGGTCACCTCTGCATGCCTCCCACTAGACTCTTCTTTGGGAAGAGATCTTAGCATATTCACCAAAATTTGGCACTGTACCTCTTGTTCATCCAAGGGAAAAAATAAAATAAATGTAGCGTTGTAAGACAGCTCTCAACCCATCCAAAAAACCATGTTTCTTAGATTTCTGACCATGCAAATCCGATTGAGCCCCTCCCACAGGGGTTGGTGTTAACTTGTGAAGGACCTCTCTCCAGTTGCTTGGGGTTGCCCAGGAAGCCCTGGTAAAGGCTATGCAGCCCAGAGCAATTGGGTCCCCTGCTGTCCATTGGTAGGAGACAGAGCCAGCTACCTAATTGTAGAGCCCAGTTAGTACAAAATAAAAATGTAGATCCGTGGTTCAACAAGGATTACAAATTTTAAGATAGTGTCAGCAGAGCATTAAAGTGCAACTGCAGAGGCCACCCATGCCCACAAAGTCTGTCTGGCCAAGGGTGTATCTCCCAAGCTCTCAGCCCTAGAGCATGAGTGGTCTGTTTGGTAACCCATGACTTCCCTGCCTCCTTGACTAACTACACACAAATGGGATGCCATGTAAATAGGGCCTGGGTGTCTGCCACACAAAGAAGTCCTATCTTCTCTCTCCCAGAAGGAATGCTTCCCTTTCCTGGCTCACATAGGTCTTGCACCCTCATAAATCAGGCCACCTCCTCCCCCAGCTCGAAGCCAACCCTCATCTTCTCCCCCTTCAGACACTTATTTTGATGAGCTTCTTCCTCTGAACAAAGGCCAGGAAGGAAGTTTTCTTCACAGGACACAAAGACATGGTGCAAGAAGATCTTAGACTTGGGGTCCAAGCCCAGGGAACAGGGCAGGCAATCCAGCCTCATTGTGAGTTGACAAGGGGGAGCTGTAGGTGTGAAGAATGTGTGCCCAGCACTCCCATCTAAAGAGACAGCCAAAAATAAAAAAAATAAAAAATAAAAATAAAGAGACAGCCACAGTGCCATGCTGGTAAATGTCTGACAATGGGCTCCCTCAGAGAAAGAGGGGGGGAAAAAAAAAAAAACCTAATTTGTTGCATTTGCTAGTATTCATGGTATATATATTCCCACTACGGCTGATCTCAGTGATATCAAGCTAGCAATGTGAAGTCACTGAACACAGAATTGAGAAGATGTGCACATGCTCTCTCTCACAGGCTGGCAGGAGCCAGTTCCAGCACACCAAAGAAGGGGCACCAGCCCAGTGTTGCCATGTGGGTTGGCGTCGGCAGATCTTCTAATCTTTCAAAAAGACTGGAAACTAAATTTTTATGTTTAATGCCTCCCTTGCTAAATATTGGCTACTAATTCAAACCTTTTTTTAAACTTTTTTTAAAAGACTTTATTCATGAGAGACACATAGAGAGAGAGATGTAGGCAGAGGGAGAAGCAGGCTCCCTGCGGGGAGCTTGATGTGGGACTCAATCCCAGGATCCTCAGATCACAACCTGAGCCAAAGGCAGACACTTAACCACTGAGCCACCCAGGCACCCCTCAAACCTTTTAAAAACACTCTGGAAGTCAAAGTTGCGCAGGCCAAGCAAGAGTCCTGAGTTTAGAATCCTGACCTCGCCAGAGAGCTCATCTGGTGATGAGATACAGAGGGGAGTCCTTCCTGTCTCCTCCATCATGAAAATAACATATTAACATTTCAGATTACCCTACCTTCCTAGCCTTGCTCATACATTCACCCATCAGCCTCATGGAACATTCTGAGGCTTGTGATTGCTCAGCCAGAACCATTTCCAGTTACTACACTGAAAGATGCAGTGTTCACTTCAGCAGCACATACACTAACACTGGAAGGAAAGAGCTCAGATAGAGACACCAGTTCTTTGCTATCTTCTCGGTGATATCCACAATATTGGCAAAGCATAAAAATAATTGATAACAATGATTGATGGTGATGATCAAGGATAATGACATACTTTTAAAAGCACAAGACTCTAAGTTTCCTGGGCACTGTTTTTCCCTTTTCCTCCTCTCCTGTTTCTCTTGGTGATACTTTATGTATATTCTATGTCACTCAGCAGCTACAGGAGATGGATGACTATGGGAGCAAAAGATAACGGGCGGAAGTAGTGAGAATTTTCTCTTGCCTGCAGCAGACAGCTGAATACATTTTTCAAGCCTGAAACATCATAAGAACAGAATGATTTTTTAAATGCCCTTTCTTTTATTTTCATTCATTTGCCTTTTGTGTGTGTGGTTTTTTTTAATTGCTCATTTTGCTTAAGGAGCCTCAAGGCAGGAGCACAGCAAAGTATCATTAATTAAAATATTTAAAATTATAGCAGTGGTAACAATGCTCCCAAATAAGCCCAGGCAGCACAGACAGCAAACACAATTATTATCCATAATAACAGCCAAATCATCACTGCTGCACTCTACTCAGAGACAATGCCTCCTTCCCAGAGTGCTAAGTGACTACGACAATGAGTAAATCCTGACTATCTAAAATGAGACTAGATGGGATCTCTGGGGCACTCTTGGTCTGTGCAGAAACCTTGCCATTCCTTCTCCCTCAACCTCACCCCACACGAGGGTTTTCTAGGTGCAAAACTGCTGCATGGCAGCCACTTGTGCCCCATCCCAGCTTTTCTCCAGGAATCTAGGGGGATGCTCAGCAGTACATCAGTCAGGGCCTGGTGTGCCAGCTGATCCACCATAAACATGTTAGTGCTTTTCCTGCACCTGGAATAACCAACCCTCTGTAGGAAATTATTCCCATTAAAAATAAGCCCACTGGAGTAGAAATGGTGATAATTCATGTTAAAGCGTGTAGACACAAGACTACATAGAGCATAACCAAAGCTATTCCAAATGATGAAAAGAATTCCTCATTCATTTGTTCACTCAAGACTTACTGAGCACCCAGCATGCTCCGGATTCTGGGTCATGTCTTCTAGCCACCACAGAGACTTGGAGATGGAAGACACCGGTCTGTATCCGCAGTGAGCTCAGAGTTTACAAGGAGAGATGCAGACAGTCATACACAGTGAGGGATGGGTACAATGGGAGCAGAGCTGAGAGGCACCCAACCCACCACGGGAGACAAAGTGAGGGGCCATGGAGTGCTTCTCAAAGGAGCTGATACCTAATTTGAATTCTAAAGGTACTCACAGAAAATGCTGTTGGTTCCCCTCCCATCTCTCTTTGGCACTTAACATGTCCCTTCAGGCCAGCTTTCAACTGCCAACTGCCAACCGCCAGCACCTGCAACTCTGAGGCCGAGGGCTTCCTCCAGCTGCCATATAAGCTCTGTCTCCCCAAGAGGCAAGCCAGGGTGCCCCTTATGCCACTCCACGTCTCATCTTGGCTCCCCCTTCTCATTTTATCCTATCTCAATGAGGTGATCTGGCCTCAAACACTTTATCTTGGTGCCACTGATCTGGAAGCCTCAGTTGTCTCAAACCCCAGTTGTCTTAATCCCAAAACCACTGGCACAATAGTGTCTGTGATCGCCAATCTCCAAGATGGCCCCAAATGACCCCTATTCCACCCCAATATTCATAGCTTTATGTAATCCCCTTCTACTTTGTTTCAAGGTTGGTCTGTATGACCAAGAAAACACGGGAGAGGTGATACTATGTGACTTTCAAGGCTAAATCATCAAAGACATGGTGGTTTCTGCCCTTGCTCCTAGATCACTTGCTCTGGTGGAAGCTAGCTACTACATTGGGAGGACTCTTAATAAGCTCTTTGGTGAAATCCATGTGGTGAGGAATGGAGGCCTCCTTCCTACAGGTAGCAAAAACCTGAAGCCTCCAGCCTGTGGAGGCCGAGAAAATTAAGGCCATTCCACCTTAAGTTCAGTGTTAGCACAAGTACAGCCATCTCAGGCCCCTGTGAATAAGAGCTGAACTTTACCTTACTTCAGTTACAGAAAAAAAAAAAAAAAAAAAACCACAGCTTAACACCCTAGGAAGCCCCATATTAGAATGAGAACAGAGTTCAATGCCTGTGGCTGAAAGTCCCATATCAGAATGAGAACAGAGCTTAATGCCCTTGAAAGCCCCATATCAGAATGTAAACAGAACTTGAGAAGTTCCTCCACCCCTTCTAAAGGTCCCCTAGACCAGCCCATAAAAGTAAGCGGAACCCACCTCAGGGTCCAAGTCCCTGCTCTGCTGTGTTGGGTATACTTGGACCCAAGCTCGAGCTTGTTAATAAACCCTCATGTGCTTGCATCAGTGTTGGCTCCTTGGTGGTTTCTCGGATTCGCAATCTTGGGCACAACACAGCCAACAACCGTAGGAGTGAGATATCATGAAAGCAGGCCTTTCAGCCCCACGCAAGTCTTTGGAATACTACAGTCCCAGACAACATCTTTACTGTAATCTCAAGACTCTGAGCTAGAAACACACAGATAATCCACTTTCAGACTCCTAAGTCTCAGAATCTGGGCAATACTCATTGTTTTAAGTCACTAAGTTCTGGGGTAAGTTGTGATGATGAAGGAGCAGAAGGCAAACTGTGGGCAAAGCACAAGCTGACACACAGCACCCCTTCACCCCACTCCCTGGTGGGATATGTGTGACATTCCTCAGACACTCCAGGCCATCCTAAAACAAACGGAAGGGAAAAACAAATGGTTAACTGATAGAGATCACATTCCTGCAGGACGGGAGTCTCCATCAGTTTACAAATGTCTTAGTGATTTACAAGAAAAAAGCATTCTTATCAATAGCCTAACTTCCAGAGGGCCCACAGACTTAATTTCCTGGAGCCCTAACATCACCCTCCCCTCCATGAGTGATGTGGGAAACAGAGGCAGAAAAGAATGTAAACAAAATTAAATTTCTTTATGACCTACAAGGACTTGTCACAGGAAGAATAGAACATTCCTCCAGGAAGCTCCCAACTGTCTTAATGTTAATGCTTTGCTAGAGGGGAAAAACAACTTTAGCTTGACAATAGCTAGGCCTCCAGCATCCTGAGAGTCTTCTTTAGCATATGAAAGTCCTCTTGGACAGCTCCCTTTTCCTTACCTCTCCCAACTTCCAACTATATAATCAGCCATTCCTCACAACCTCAGTGCACCAATTCTTTCTGCCCATGGGTCCTGTCCCCATGCTTTAATAAAATCATCTTTTTGCACCAAAGACATCTCAAGAATTCTTTATTGACCTTCAGCTATGGACCTCATCAACATTCCAAAACTAGGTCACAGTTACACAGCAATAGATAACTAATACAGTGTCGTATCCCTACTACCTTCCAACTTAGTCCCACCTCTCAGTCAAGACAAATAAGGGAAGATGAGATTACAGCAGGAGATGAAGAACTTCATTTTGAACACCCTGAGGAACATCCAAGAGATGATAAGAGGTGGACAGTTGGAGATAAGAACCTGATATCTGTGCAGGGAAAAAACTAGGGCTGGAGCTCCAATATATGAATTGTCAGGATATGGGTGGTCAGTGAAGACACTGTTGTGAAGAAAAAGGCTCAAGAAGTGTGTATGTGGTGTATTTGTTCAAATTCTCCCTCCATAAATATTGGTAGAGTCAGTCAGTGGTAATAGTTGGGTTACAAGGAGACAAACATGTGGCAAGTTTTCCTACTTAAGATGAAAAACCCAGAGTCCCAATGGGGCCTATGTTAGTTATTACCAATTGCTGCATAAGAAATTATATCATTACTTAGTGGCTTGAAATAATAAACATTTATTATTATCTCACACAGTTTTCATGTGTCTGGAATACAGAAGCCACTTAGATGGGTGGTTCTGGTAATATATACAAGACCATTTATCCCAGTGTTGTTTACAACAGCAAAATAGTTATATTATTGTATCAAATTTTAAATATTATATTAACAAAAATGATCAAAATCTGTAATAATAGAAAGCAGAAAAAAACTATGTATCTGCTAAAACTGAGGTTAAAACACCTTTTAGTAACATGGGAGACCACTCATAATGTCACCAAAAAAGCATAATGTAAAATTATAAAGAATATTATTCCAGTTTTATGAAAATGCTCAAATTATATAAAAAGACCAGAAGTTCATGTGCCAAAATGGTAACTGTAGTATATTAAAGTTATCCATTACTAAGTAACAAACTACCCTAAAAATTAGAACAATCACCATTTATTTGTTCATGATTCTCGTCAGGATAGTTTTTCTGCTGGTCTCTCCTGAGGTCACATATGCAGTTGCAATCACCTGGTTGAATGCCTGACAATGGACATCTAAGGGGGCTTCAGCCACAGGGCTGGTGCCCTAGGTGGGATGGCTGGAACAGTTAGTGTGTGTGTACACATGCACACACAGACACAGAGACACACAGACATAAAGGCAAGTCTGAAATCTTAGGGCAGGCTGACAGACTAGAAAATAAGGTAAGAGTTGCTGCTGCAGTCTTGAGTCTGAATTGCCACAAAGTAGTAGGCTAGAAACTCAGTTTCATACTGTCATCTTTTTTTTTTTAAGGATTTATTTATTTATTTATTTATTCATTCAGAGAGAGCGAAGAGAGAGGCAGAGGGAGAAGCAGGCTCCATGCAGGAAGCCCGATGTGGGACTCGATCCTGGGTCTCCAGGATCACACCCCGGGCTGCAGGCGGCGCTAAACCGCTGCACCACCAGGGCTGCCCCTCATACTGTCATCTTGAGGAGAATTCCTTCTTTGAAAAATCTTAGTCTTTGTTCTTAAGGCCTCCAACTGATTAGATGAGGCCCACCCACAATATAAAGAGTAATCTGCTTTACTCAAAGTCTAATCTGATTTAAATATTAATCACATTAAAAAAAAATACCTTCACAGCAACACCAAGATTTGTGTTTGACCAAACAACTAGGCACCACAGCCTAACCAAGTTGACAAATAAAAATTTTTTTTAATTTATTTTTTTATTGGTGTTCAATTTACTAACATACAGAATAACCCCCAGTGCCCGTCACCCATTCACTCCCACCCCCCGCCCTCCTCTCCTTCTACCACCCCTAGTTCGTTTCCCAGAGTTAGCAGTCTTTACGTTCTGTCTCCCTTTCTGATATTTCCCACACATTTCTTCTCCCTTCCCTTATATTCCCTTTCACTATTATTTATATTCCCCAAATGAATGAGAACATATAATGTTTGTCCTTCTCCGACTGGCTTACTTCACTAAGCGACAAATAAAATTAATGACCACAGATGACCAAGCCCAGAGTCAACGTGCAAAGGGACTACACATAGGCATGAGTACCTATAAGCAATGCTCATTGACAATCACAAACAGAACAGGCCACCACATCCAGATATATCTGGATGGCAGGTTTTTTTCTTTTTCTTACCGTATGTTTCAAATTTTCTGCAAAGAGCATGCATAACATTTAGGAACAATAATAAATGTTATATAATGATTCATATTCATTATTTTAAAATGCAAGACATACAGAAAAGTATGAAAAATAAATCAACAAATCACTGGAAATCTCATCAATCTGAAATAATCAGTGTTAATATTTTGTGATCACCATTGCATTTTTATTTATATTTATACAGATGTTAGCAAAGAGAAAAGGAAAGATGGAGCAATGAGAGAATTCTAAAAATGAAATAATTGTATGTAAATTAAAATTGTGATTTAATTTGTAAATTTGATTATTTTCTTGAACTTAACAGAAGAGAAAGAAACTGAAGAAAATTTCAAAAATCTATCGTACATCAAATGATTCTTCACCCCTGAGAGATATTAGCTTCTTAAAAATTACTCTAAGGTTAGGAGCACCTGTGGAGGCCGAGAAAAATTAAGGCCATTCCACCTCAAGTTTAGCATTAGCACAAGTACAGCCATCTTAGGCCCCTGTGAATAAGAGCTGAACTTTACAGGAAAAACTGCAGAATGTCCTCAGCAGAGAAATCCCATATCAGAAAGATAACAGAGCCCAAGCCAGTGGCAGAAAGTCCCATATTAGAATGAGAACAGAGCTCAATGCCCTCGAAAGTCCCATATCAGAATGTAAACAGAACTTGAGAAATTCCTCCACCCCTTCTGAAAATCCCCTAGACCAGCCCATAAAAAACCCAGCTGTAACCCACTTCGGGGTCCAAGTCTCTGCTCCGCTGTGTCAGGTATACTTGGACCCAAGCTTGAGCTTGCTAATAAACCCTCGTGTGCTTGCATCGGTGTTGGCTCCTTGGTGGTTTCTCAGATTTGCAATCTTGGGCACAACACACCTAGGCAGGTTAAGTGTCTGACTCTTGCTTTCGGCTCCAGTCAGTATCTCAGGGTCTTGGGATGGATCCTCAGGCAGGCTCACGCTCAGAGGGAGTCTCCTCCCTCTGCCCTTCCCCCTGCTTACATGTACTCTCACTCGTGCATGCATATGCTCTCTCTCTCTCTCTAAAATAAATAAATCTTTTAAAAAATTACTAAGGTTAAAGAAAATTTTACATATTATGAAAGTCATTAAGAGATTACAGTCATATTTTTTAACTAGAATTTTAGATAATATTGATTCACTGCTCCAAACAGCATGGGAATAATACTCTCACACTTACTCCACCTTTCCCTCTCCTGCTCCACCTTGCAATGTCTGTTTATGTTGACTTTACTTTGCCAAAGTCTGTAATAGCAGCATTCCATTCCATTCCATTCCATTCCATTCCATTCCATTCCATTCCATTCCATTCTATTGCTCACCTGATCAAACCTAACCCCATCACCAAAGAGTTCTGGTTTCATGCAAGCAGATACAGTGAGTGTTCAAGTCTGGCTGTGATTTCATATTTAAGACTGCTTCATACATAGGCATCTCCCTGGCTGCAGAGACTTTGCTTAGGTCTCACTTTCCAAATCTCAGAACTTTATAAACATTGTTTGGTTATCTTTGAAAGTTACCATGATGTATCGGAGGACAGCCAAATCTCTGCCACTGTTGGGGACTACTCAGTGCCTAGATGCCTCAGGAATTCCTTCTTTATTTTATAAGGTCAATAGATAAACCTAGGAATATTCTTGATGATGGTCATTCGCAATCTGTTTTTCTTGGCATGTCCTACACTTGGCCACATGCAGATCTGCAGATTTGCATCTTCTCTGAAATCTTACTCTGTGTTGCATTGTCTTTGGCAGTAACATCCATTACCTTATTTTGAATCATCTTTGCCTCACTTCCTCTTCTAATTATTTAATCTCTTTTCTCTTCCCTCTGTATTCAGTACGATCATCTCCAGCTTTCCCTTCATGCCATTAGTTTTTAGCTATGTCGATTCTATTCCTTGCTATTTTATGTTACTTTATTTCAATTCATTTCCTAGGTTTGCAGTCTCCTTTTATAACTCATTCTGTAGTTTTATCATCTCATCTTTCAGCTCTTGTTTTATCACATTTATATTCCTACTAATTTATTCTCTAAAGGAAAACATTCACGTGGAAGCTACTTCTATCTCCTGATTTATATTTCTTCCAGATCTCACTTGACTTTTTCATATCCACACCTGACTTTCTGACTAACTGATTTTCCTGTGGTATGTTTGCCTTGTTGCTCTATCATTTCTCTTCATTTTGCTTGTGCTTAATGAGAGCAGCTCTATGCATAACACTCTTCCCTCTTTATTGGGGCCAGTTTGCCTTTCCCCACCCTGAGTTCCATTTTAAGGCCTGGGTCTTGTTGGTCTAGCCACTTTACTGTAACCTGGGAGAGGACAGAGCTCAACCAGTAATTAATTTAGCCATCAGTGAGGAATCTGCTCTGATGCCTATGCAGAGGGCTCACTCTCCACAGCTGAGTGTATGGCTCACTTCTGTGTACTGTGGTTCATCTGCCAACCTAGCCCGGTGTCTTAGAAAATAACAATCCCTCTACTGGGATTGCAAATTGACACCACCTTTCCAGAAAACAATCTGGCAATAAATATCAAGACCTTATATTATATATCAAGACCTGTATTTGTAACATCAATCCAGTATCTCTTTTGAGATTTTCATTAGAAAAAAAAAAGGAAAACAAAGATTCATTTGTTTTCATTAGAAAAAAAAAAGAAGGAAAACAAAGATTCATTTGCAAAGAAATTCTTTGCAGCATTATGTATAATAACAATAAACTAGAAACAATTTAAATGTTCAACATCAAGGCATGTGGCAGTAAAGGTTGCAGCAAATAAAAACAAGGTTTATGAAGAACTTTAAACATAACATTATATGCTTCTGATGTAATATTAAATAAAAAGCCAAAATACAAAGTTAATAATATAGTAAAATCCAACTTATGTTTTCAAAATGCATAAAAACCATACCTAGGAGGAACCACTAGACTCAAAACTCCAGGAAGGTGAGAACCAGAATTGTTTTGTTCACTCCTATATAAGCAGAACCTAACATAGTGCTTGGTACTTAACAGAGGCACAATAAATATTTATGAATAAATGAATAAATTAATTCAGCAAAAGAAATTTATCTCAGGATTCAATAGCAAGAACAGTTGTGTTTTCAATGGCTTTGATTTAACAGATCTTTGATCATGCTCTGACTAGTAGAAACTTTAACACATTTGGCTAACTGAGATAGAGGTTTTCACAAAACACATTTTGTATATAACTATCTCATTTCCTCTTCCCCTATTTTTTCTTTGATGGAAATTCTTTAAAGAAAAATAACTTTATAGAGATAATTTGCATACCATACAATTGGCCCACTGTAAGCATACAATTCAATAATGTTTAGTAACTTTATAGAGTTATGCAACCATCACCACCATCTGGCTTTAGAACATTTTCACTACCCAAAAGAAATTCCTTCAAACTCATTTGTAGTCAATCCCCATTCCACCCTCAACTCTTGATAACCAGTGATCAGCCCTCTGCCTATGTAAATTTGCCTAACTGGACATTTCATTTAAATGAAATCATACAACATGAAGTCTTTGGCTTCTTTCACTTAACATTTTGGTGGTTTACCTATGTTGTAGCGTACAACATAACATCCATATTGTACATCATTTTTCATTGCTGAATAGTATACTATAGTATGAATATACCACTTCTGTTTAACCATTCTTTGCTAACCAGTTGATGGACATTTGGATTGTTTTCAGTATGAGGCTATTTGAATAATATTGCTATGAACATTCTCATATGAGTCTTTGTGTAGACACATGTTTTCATTTCTCTTGGGTAGAGTCCTAGAAATAGAAATGATGAGTCGCAGGGTAAGTTCTTTTTAACCTTTTAAAATGCCAAAACATTTTCCAAAGAAGCTATGCCACTTTAAATTTCCACCAGCAATGTATGAGGGTTCTAGTTTCTCTACACCCTGGCCAACAATTCATATCATCTGCTTTCTTAATTTTAGCTGTTCTAGTGATGGTGTACAGGTATCACATTGTATTTCTAATTTGCACTTCCCTAATGACTAATAATGTTGATAACTTTTTCTGTATTTCAGAACCATCTGTATGTACTACTTAGTGAAGTATCTATTAAAGTCTTTTGTCCATTTTTTAATTGGCTTGTCTTCTCATTACTGAGTTTTAGGAGTTCTTTACAAATTCTGGATAGAAGTCCTTTATCAAATGTATGATATGCAAATACTTTCTCCAAGTCTGTAGCTTGTCCTTGAATTTTCTTAATGGTATCTTTTGAAATGGAAAAAGTTTTTATTTTAATGAAATCTGATTTTTTATTTTTGTTCTTTTTTGCCTTAAGCTTTTTATATCATATCTAAGGACTCTTTGCCTAACTTAACATCAGAAAAATGTTCTATGTTTCGTCCAGAAGTTTTCCAGCTTATCTCTTACATTCAGGTCTTTGATCACTTCAGTTAACTTTTGTGTGTGATGTAAGGTAAATGTGTAAACTCATTTTTATTTTTCCAAATGAATATTCAGTTTCCCAGTACCATTGATAAAAAGACTATTCTTCTCCCCATTAAATTATCTTGACATCTTTTTTTTGAAAATTGTTTGACTATAAATGTAAAGAGACTCAATTCTGTTCCATTGATCTTTATGCCTATCCCTATACCAATACCACAGCATTTTGATTATTGTAACTGTATATTAAGTTTACAAATCAAGGAAGTCCTCCAATCTGGTTCTTTTTTTTCCAAAACTGTTATTTCCAAAAAAATTTTAGGATTAGCTTGTCAATTTCCCCATAATTCTGCTGGGTTATTGAGACTGCATTAAATCCATACACCAGGGGATCCCTGGGTGGCGCAGCGGTTTTAGCGCCTGCCTTTGTCCCAGGGCGCGATCCTGGAGACCCGGGATCGAATCCCGCATCGGGCTCCTGGTGCATGGAGCCTGCTTCTCCCTCTGCCTGTGTCTCTGCCTCTCTCTCTTTCTCTATCATAAATAAATTTAAAAAAAAATTAAAAAAAAATAAATAAATCCATACACCAATTTGGGGAGCATTAAGATGTTAGCAATCTTGAGTCTTCCAATTCCTAAATACAGAATTTTTCTCCATTTATTTAGATATACTTTAATTTCTTTAAGATATGCTTTGTAGTTTTCATTGAACAAAATATTACACTCCTTTACTAAATGTATTCCTAAGCATTTTATCCTTTTTGATCCTTTCATGAGTGGCATTAAGAAGATTTTCATTTTTTGCATTGTTTGTTGCTAAGACATATAGAAATACAACTGATATTTATATATTGATCTAAAATATCCTGCAACCTTGCTAAACCTGTTTATCAGTTTTAGTAGTTTATAGAAACTACTAAATGGATTCCTTAGGATTTTCTATATATATGAGATCATATCATCTGTGACTAAAGATAGTTTTACTACTACCTTTCCAATCAAAATGCCTTAATTCATTCCTTCACTCATTCATTTGTTCATTCATTCTTGCCTTATTGTACCAGTTAAAATCTCCAGTACAATATTGAACACACAAAGCAAGGGTGAACATCCTTTCCTTATTCCCAATTTTATGGGAAAGAATTCAGTCTTTCAGCATTTAATATGGTGTTAGCTATAAGTTTTTTTTACAGATGTCCATTATAAGGTAGAGGAAGTTCCCTTATTTTGTTTAGTATTTTGATCATGAAAGGGTGCTGAATTTTTGTTAAATGATTTTTCCACCTCTATTGAGATAATCATCTAGTTTTTGTATTGTATTCTATTATTATGGTGTATTACATTAATGGATTTTTACCTGTTAAACAAACTTTGCATATGTTAGATAAATGCCATCTGGTCATGGAGTATAATACTTTTTACATACTGCTGAATTGAATTCGCTAATATTTTGTTTAAAAGTTTTTATTTATGTTCATGAGGGATATAAGTCTTTTCTTTTTATGTCTTTCTCTGGCTTTGGTATTATGGTAGTATTCCCCTCATATAGCGAGTTAGGAATTGTTCCTACCCTCTCTATTTCTTGAAAGTGTTGAATTCTTTAAATATTTGACTGAATTCACCAATGAAGCCACTTGGGACTTAAGGTTTGCTTTGTGAAATATTTTAAATTACTAATTTGATTTCTTTATTTATTACCAGCCTACTCAGATTTTCTATTTAAGTCAGTTTTCATAATTTGTGTTTTTTGTGGTATTTAATTTAATCTAAATTGTCGAATTTTCTGGCATTAAGTCATTCATACTATTTTCCTCAAAGTTCTTTTAATTTCTATATGATCAGTAGTGATTTCACTTCTCTTATTCATGATTTTGTACTTCCTTTTTTATTTTCTTGGTCAACCTAAGGGCTTGTGGTCGGCAGAAGAATAGTCCTCCAAGTATGTCCACATTTTAATCCCTAGAATCATTAACATATTATATTACATGACAAAGAAGAATTAACGTTGCAAATGGAATTACAGATGACTTAATCAGCTGACTTTAGGATAGGAAGATTATTCCGGATTATCCTAGTAATACAAATGTAATCACAAAAGTCCTTAAAAAGTAGGAGGAGGCATGAAAAGAAGAGCCAGAGAGACGGCAGTGTGAGAAGAACCTGGCCTGATATTGTTGGCTTTAAAGATGCAAGAAAGGGCCATGAGCCAAGGAGAGTTTACAGCCTCGAGCTGAAAAAAGAAAGAAAATGGATTCTCCTTAGAGTCTCCAGAAAGGAATTCACCCAGCCAGCAACTTGAGATCCATGTCAGACTCCTAATTATAACTATAAGATAACGAAACTATGTTTTTTAAGCCACTAAACTTGTGGAAACTTGTTACAGCAGCAATAGAAAACTAAGATGGTCTCAACTTCTTTAATCTTTTCAAAAAACCAACTTTTTGTTTCATTAATTTTTTTATTTTCTACCCTACTGTTTTCTACTTTGCTCTTTATTATTTACTCCCATCTATTTGCTTTGGGTTTAGTTTTACTCTATTCTTTTTCTAATTTCTTAATGGAGAAGCTTAGGTTATTGATTTAAGACCTTTCTTCTTCTTTCTTATAGGCATTTAGAACTATATAGTTCTCTGTAAGTGCTGCTTTATTTTAATCCTATAAACCTTGATACATCATCTTTCTATTTTCATTCAGTTCAAAATACTTTCTAATGTCCTTTTCAGATTGCTTTTTTGACCAATGGGTTATTTAGGAGTGTGTCATTTAATTTTCAAACATTTGCCATTTTCCAGAGTTCCTCCTTTCTGTGAATTCAAGTTGCTCTCTGCTGTCACTTCCTTTCAGCCCAAAGGATTGCTTTTAGTATTTCTTGTAAAGCAGGTCTGCTAGCAACATATTCTCTCAATATTTGTTTATCTGGGAATGTTTTTCTTTCACCTTCATTTTTAAAGAGTATTTTTGTTGAATTTTTTCTTTTTTTTTTTTTTTTGTATTTTTTTTTTAAATTGGGAGATTTTTTACTTTCAATATTTTGAATACATCATTCCACTATCTTCAGAATTCATTGTTTCTGATGAAAAGTCAGTGATAATATTGCTTTTCTGTACATGAGAAATTGCTTTTCTGGTTTTGTTTTCAAGATTTTCTCTTTTCTTTGGCTTTCAACAGTATCACAATGTGTCTATTTGTGTATGTCTTTGTGTTTGTAATGCTTGGGTTTTGCTGAACTTCTTAAAACTGTAAATTAATGTTTTCCATCAAAACTGGGAAGCTTTTGACCATTATTTCCTCTCTTTCTGAGATAGCCATTACATGTATGTTGGTATGCTTGATGTAGGCTCACAGGTCACAGAGATTATATTAATTCATCTTTGACCTTTTTTCTCCCTATTAATCAGTTTGGGTAATTTCTGTCAATGTACCTTCAATCTGCAGATTCATTCTTCTGCTATTTAGCTACTCTAGCAAATTTTTCATTTAAGTTATACTTTTCAACTAAGAATTTTTAATTGCCATATTTTTCTTGAGATTCACTATTCACTAAATCCTTGTTATTCTACTTTTGTTTAATTCTTTGAGTGTGATTTCTTTTAGTTATTTTAAAGTATTTATAATACTTAATTTTAAGCCTTCATCCATTAAATCCAACATCTAGGGGAACTCAGTTTCTATTGACTGCTTTATTTTTCCATACTGTAAGTCAGATTTTCTTGTTTATTGACAAGTTACCATAATTTTTTATTGAATCTTGACATTTTAGAACATATATTTTAGCAACTCTGAATTCTGATTCCTCCCTACCCACTCACCCACCCCTAAAGATTACTGTTGCTATCGCTGATGCTATCGCTGATTTGTCTGTTCTCTGTTGAGTAACTTGCCTAGACTAAGTCTGTGAGCTCTGTCATAGTATCTGGCTTCTGATGTGTCTGCTCAGTTTTGTTTTGATTTTTTCATTATCTTCATTTTTAAGCCTAGCCTCCTAAAGTTCATCCTACTGTCTGTTCAACCACAGATTAATTATAGGTTGTGCTCAAATACCTTGAGCCAGGAAGGTTTCCATTCTCTGCTGATGGATCAGTGTGTGTGCTAGGGAGCTCATTCAAAATTCAGGTCATTTTCAAGTCTCTCCTGCAGTTTACTTTCTGCCAGGCCTTCTCATGGTGTCTCACAGACTCCTCAGTACATGAACCCAGACTCTACTGGCCAGGAATGTGCAGATGGCTTAGGATCACTCCGGTTTCTGCTGTTCATATGCATAGCCTCAGTCAACCCAGGGTATGTGAAGAACATATCAAGCATATTATGGTTGTCTCACTCCCAGAACTTCCTGCTAAATTTCTAACCAATCTGTTATTTCATTGCATTCTCCAAAAAGAACCACAAGTTTAGACTACAGAAGCTACTAGCCCTCCCTGTTTTCTTGCTGTAAAGACCACCACTTTAATTGACAATGGTCCAAGTCAAATAAGCCTCTTCTGGAAGTAGCAGCAAAACAACTGGTTTTCATGGCCTTCCTTACCTACACTTAATAAACTACTTGTAGAGGTGGAGGGAGGACGGCAGGAGCCCCATGCAAGAATACCACAGACTTCTACCTTTCTTAACCAAAATTTAGTAGTTTTCATAAATAAATGTTTTGCTCTATTTCCAGTAGGCTAAATGGTTGTTTTTTGATAGTGTTATCCAGTTTTATAGTTGCTTGGTGGGGATGGGGGAAGTTCATTGACCCTTTCACACAGGCATGCTAGAAGTGAATCAGGAAAACTTTCAATAACCAGTTTTGTGTTATATGTTCTTTTTCTTCACCAAGTCATCTCAAATCCATTCTCTAACAAGGCAAAAAAAGGAGGAAATAAACAAGAGGGAGCAAGAAAGAAAAGAGAGAAAGAATTCCTAAAATGATATAAGCAAAAGTATTTGAAAGATTTCACTGTTTTTTCCTGCCTTTTTTTATATTTTCATTTTCCATTTTATAATTTTAACTTTATATATTTTATAATTTAATTTTCAAATAGTATGTGGTTGTGTATGTGGTTCAAAAATTAAATTGAAAATTAATGTACAAAAAAAAGAAAATTAATGTACATAGTCTCTCAGTCCTTTAACTCATTCATCTACTTCTTGACCCCATTCTTACCATGGGTCATTTATTTCATGTTTATTTTTATTTTGTATTCATCTATTGTGTGTACGGTTTCCTTATGTAAATGCAAGCATATATGAAGATATATTTTTATTTTTCTCCTTTTCTAATAGGAATCAAAACCTAATACACATATTGCTCTGCACTGGCTTTTTTTCAGTTCATAATCACCCCTGGAAAGCTTTCCATATCCTTCCAGTTTCCTCATAGTTTTGTAGAGTTGTGTTGTATTCCATTACAGAGGTAGTATGATGTATTTGATCAGTCCACTACTGATGAATCATACAAAGGAAGTCTCTGCCCACAGTCTAGGGAAAGCTAGGAAAAGGCCCTTCTGCTTTCAATGTTCCTCTAAGCCATTTTTCAACTAGCTGGATGAGGGACTATCACTCCCTCCAGCCCTTTTCTCGGTCAGTTTACCCTAGCTCCAAATGAGATCACCAATTAGAATGGGATAAGAATGGGTGGATTAGGAGAATGCTGAAAACCCACTTCTAAAGATGGAGAGCTTCCTCCTGGTGACCCAAGCCAAATTCAATCTCGCTTAGCTCTTGCATTTACATGTGGATAGGTTTCCTAACTCCCAGTTGTAAAATAAGGTTCTTCTTATACAGGAAGAAGACATGCTATGATTTTTACCTTTACAATAATTTTTTAAAATACACATTCATTCTTTAAGGTTGTAAATTGAAGGTTAAGTTAGGAGTCTTATAGCAAAGATGTTTGGGGGAGCCTGATACTACTTCCTTCTCTAAGAACTTATGCCATAGTTGCTACTGAAAGGAGGGTATGGGTCATGGGGCTACTGTATTAGTACCACATGCCCTTGGGCATACCCTCCTCTGATTCAAGAATGGATGACCAACACCAAGGAACACAAAGCTTTGACTATCCAGGGATAAATAAATTTTTCTCAATAAATAATTTATTCTAGAAGACACAGGGAGCATAGGAATATAGGGAGCACTTGAACTGAAAGGTGATGTACAATATGGCTGGAGAAGGTACCTGCCCAGGAGCAACATTTATGAGCTTAAATTGAAGAAAAATCCCTCTCCTTGATAGCAACCTAAAGTCAACTCTCCCATCAGGATCAACTTCAAAGCCCTTCTCCATTAGCTGAGGCCACAAATGACCCTGCTGCTCAAAGCAAAGGGCATTTGTATGGGCAGCAATGTCACAAGCTATCATCAGTTTTTGCTCTGAGTACCAAGATGCCAGCATAGAAAGGTCCCCTTAGGTACAGCCAATATCCCCCTCCCACCCCTCAAAAAGCACCCCCTGACCAAAACCGTCCTCCTCTGCCCTTCAACGGCCTCTCCTTTTTGCACTCCTTTAATTGGACTTGTTTTTGAAGCCCATAGAATTTATTATTCAGAAAACAACCTTCTCTGCAATATCAACCTTAATTAACTGTGTTCTTTTTCTATCGCCTCCCACCCTCCACTTCATGCATTTGAATTAAGGCACTCCAGAGCCCCTGGCCAGCACCCCTCCCCCATCACAGACCCATCAGTGTCTACCAGCCAACCATGACCAGATAAGGGAAAATGGAATTCCTTATCTCTGCCTGCCAATGTGAAAGGGTCAAGGTTACCAAGGAGAGACCTTCCAAAATGAAGGAGAGGAAGAAAGAAGCCAAGCCTCTCTGGTTTCCATGGAAACAGAAGGTTGAATCATGGCGCATCCCCGAGAGCCTGGCCCGCTTAGCTCTGCTGACATCTTTCCACTTCATTAGCCTCTTTATCAAGTGATTCTGCATAGGACTAAGTGTATTTTGGTGTCAGGGTGCACTGTAGATGATTCAAAAACAGAATGACCTTTGCCGCAGATCCCCAGTGCCTTCAAGAGCCACAGACATCTGCACCCCCCGCTCCTTTCAGTCCTCTTTACAGCTCTGCTCACTCCTCACTCTAATCAAAGCTCCAGCACCATGAGGCTGAGCCTGGGAGGTGTCCCTACCCAGCAGCCCAGGAAGCTGGGACCCCGGCTGTCAGGGATGCACAGCACCCGAGCCAGGAGGAAGATTAATGACTTTGCCCACAGAAAATGGATAAAACGGGCCCCCAAAAGACAATAAATGTGGGGCCGACTGTGAGGAAGGCTCTGACAGTAACAAATACTGACTGACATGGCATTGTGTTCCCTTTCTAGATGACTCTGAGCTGCCAGTGGAAACACAGATTCATTTAATAAGCGCTTCAGTGAGACAAAGGGGCCTTTGGGGGTTAGGATTGATCTCTACCGCATGCGTGTGCACACCAACATTTTGTGTGTGAAAAGGAATGTCTGCCTCTGGTATCTGTCCCTTTAGAAATCCAAGGAGCGTGCTGTAATTTCCCAATCTTGTCTCCATGCTTCAGCAAATTTGTCACTAGTAGGTTCTCTCAGCCATGAAAATTCTCCTGCAAGAGCCCAGGGCTGAAAGGAAATCAGTTAGGGGACTTAAAACACCTTTGGTAAGTTTGACCTCCCTTTCAGGAACCCTTACAGGTCAGTGTCCAGGGGAGAGACACTCTTCCTCTTGTACACGGGCTGCAGTGACCTTTGCAGGAAGCAAGCTTGACCAAAGAGCAGGCAAGGGAAGCTGGAGCCACAGGAATGAGGCTGACAAGGAGATCCCTGGGAGGTGCCTGGGAGCAGCCTTCCTTGTATTTTGTTTTCTTCTTTCCAAAATAACTCAAAAAGGCTGTGTCACGGAAGCCAGGGAATCTGGGTCCCATGTCCTGGGGCCGACACCAACTCCATGTGCGCATGACGAGGTCATTTGTTCTCTCTGAGCATCATACTGCCATCAGAGGAATGTGATGATTAGACTGGGTAACTTCTCAGATCCCTTCCAGCTCTGTCATGGGGGTCAGCCCTAATGTGACCCATCCTCTCACACTCACCCCCCAGCATGGTCTCCTAAGTCTTTTCCCAAATCCCATTCCCTCCGCACTGTCTCTACCCTCACCTCCCTAGCTCTGAGCCTGGCCAGAACCTTCACATCTGCTACTGGACTGGCACCATGACCCCCTACTGGGCCCACAGTCTTGCTCTTCTCCCATTCATTCTCCAGAGCAGCAATTCTCAGGGTACAGTCCTGGTCTAGCGCTATCAGCAGCACCTGGGAACTTGTTAGAAATGGGAATTCTCAGACCCTATCCCAAATCAGAAATTCCTGGCTTTGGTTCAGAGATCTGACTCCCCTAGATCAGAATAAAAGCTCTCTTTGACCTGACCCCTCTAGGCCTATTCCAGGTCCTTGTCTGACTACCAGCTTCCTTGGAAAATATTTACTGTCAGGCAACACAAACTTGTAATTGCCAATTACACTGTATTGTGTCACACCCCTGGCCCCACAGAAATCATTCCTTCTAGCTGGGATGGTCCTTATGGCTAGTCCTCACTTCACAGGGCTAAGTCTTTATCAAACTTTAATTCAGTGCAAATGACACTCCTCTAAAAAGACTTTCCAACTTCCCCGACCTCCAAAACTAGCATCAAGACCCCTCCCTGTATTGCCAGCATTCCTTGTGCATACCTCCACTCTGCATATGTCACCTTGTGTGGCAGGCAGGATTCTAAGATGGCCTGTAAGATTTCCCAATCTACTCCTACCCACCCCACTAACAACCCGTGTGTACAAAACCTGCATAACCTCTGGGACAATGAATATGATAGATTTCATTCCCATAATTCTATATGGTTGATTTTGTTTATTTTGTTTTAAGATTTTATTTATTTATTTGAGAAAGAAAGAGAGCACAATTGGGGGAGGGGGCAGAGGGAGAAAGAGAAGCAGGCTCCCTGCTGAGCAGGGAACCCTATGCAGGGCTCAATGCAGGCTTGATCCCAGGACCCTTAGATCATGACCTGAGCCAAAGCCAGACATTTAACTGACTGAGCCACCCAGGTGCTCCATAGGGTTCATTTTAAAATAAAAGGATTAACCAGGTAGTCTTGATCTGAACACAAGAACCCTTTAAAAACAGTTTCCTCAAAAAAGAAGTCAGAGATTCAAAGCATAAGAGGAATTCAACCCAATGAGGTTCTCCATTGCTGAGACGGGGGGGAAAGAGGTGGGCCTAAGGCAAAGACCCAAAAGCAGCCTCTAGGAACTTAGAATAGGCTCCAGCTGACAGCCAACACGGGAATGGGAAGTCTAGTTCTACAACCTCAAGGAACTCTATTCTGCCAACAACAGAAATAAGCTTGGAAGTAGATTTTTCCACAGATCCTCCAGATAAGAATTTAGTCTAGCCAACACCTGGATTTCAACCTGAGCAGACATATTGTGCTGGACCTCTGACCTGCAAAACTGTGAGCTAACTTTAAGCCACCAAATTTAGGGTACTTTGTTACATTGCAACAACAATAACAACAACAACAAAACTAACACATCTTATTTTGTAATTGTCTGCTTTGTGGCAGCTCCTCTACTGACTGAGCTACTTCAAGTAGAAACTGCCTTATTCGTTCATGTCTGTGTCACCAGCACATGTCTTAGATGCGCCCAGAGCTTAGTAGGTAGGTGGATGGATGGATGGATGGATGGATGAATGGATAAATGGATCTTAGAGCACTGGATTCCATTGTCCCAGCAGTTGCTTTGGTATGATGACAAAGGAACAGAATTTTTTTTTAAAGAATACATAATAAACAATAAAACTGGAATAGAAAAAAATGGGGTTTTGCCACTTTGTTGATTTTTACAGCATGAAGATATCTTCATTGTTAAGAGTTTATCCTCCATTTATCTCTTGAAGATCAATACCTCATAGCACCAGGAGCTAACAATATGTGCCCTCTTATGGACATCTGCTATTGTTCTATATAATGCCCCTTCTCTTTGAGGTAATGATGCTTTGTGTACAATACTGGTGGGGTATAGTGACCAGCCTCCCAGCTCAGAAGTCCAAAAAGGGAAAATCCTACCTGTCTCAACTCGCTGGATGTGCAGACAGCTGACCTCTCCACCCAGAAGTTAGGGTGAGTGGTATGATGTTGCTGGGACAGTCAGGTTTATCCCTAACAGATTTAGGGGTATCTAATTCCTGGTGTCTAATAGAAGGTCAAGTGGTATCCTGGTGTAGCAAAGGCTGTCCCTGGCCCAGCTGCCCTGTTATAACAGGGTTCTGACTCAAGCACTTGATTTCTTCCCATATTTCACGCTGCTTCTTTGGCCACCCATTGAATCTCTGAACCTCTGATTGACTCTTTTCCTGTTTAAAAAATGTAGAGTTGGTTTTGGTTATTTGTAACCAAGAACTCTGACTGATAAAAATTCTGATCATGCTGAGGTGACAGCTGAGCACTTTTCCTATTCTTAAAAGTCTCGGAGAGTCTACAAACTCTCTCGGTTACCTGTTGTACTAGTCAAGGTTCTTAACTGTAAACAAAAGAACCCTCTGTAGCTGATCTAAGTGGAATAGAAATTTATTAAAGGATATTCAGCATCTCGAGAGACCCTGAAGCCAGGAACAAAAAGACAAATCTTGCCACCCTCTGGATTGCTCCCACAGGGTCTTTGCGAGCACCCCCAACTGGCACAGAAACCACAGGTTCCAGCAACAACATTGCACCCTATGTCTCCACCAGAAAGCCTGCCATAGCTGTCCTGGATGCTCAATGCCTCTGTCCAGTCCCTGGTACGAATGGACTCCTTTTGACACCTGCTTTCTAATATCAATGGCCTCCTAACTGAAGCCTGGCACAGATGCATCTAGTTAGGAGGAACTTAATCCAGTGCTCCGTTCAAGGGAAACTAGGAAAACCAATTTCTGGCTTCTCTCTTAGGAAAGCACAGACTCAGAAGGCAAGAAATTTTCCAGAAAGTGTCCAAGAGTTCTGGGTGCCCAAGTGGCTTGACAGATATCCTTTTGACTACCAGTAGCTTGACTACATCTGTTTCAGTGTTAAAAACACCTTGCGGGATCTCTGGGTGGCGCAGCGGTTTGGCGCCTGCCTTTGGCCCAGGGCGCGATCCTGGAGATCCAGGATCAAATCCCACATCGGGCTCCCGGTGCATGGGGCCTGCTTCTCCCTCTGTCTATGTCTCTGCCTCTCTCTCTCTCTCTCTCTCTCTGTGACTATCATAAGTAAATAAAAAATTAAAAAAAAAAAAACCCTTGCATCCAAGAAATCCTTTCTAGAGGCTAACCAAACTCCCACCTGCTGCAAAGCACTAATGTAACCAGAGTCCTCTGTATGCTGCTTTCAGCAGAATTCTACAAGAGCTCACCACTGCCTTACAAATATTTGAACACTGTCCTTAAGTCCCCTTTTGACTTCCTTTTATGCTGGTTAAGAAGTAACAATTATTTTCTCCTTCTCCCTTTCTTAGGATTCCTTGGAGCTTTTGTCAATTCTTGAAGCCATTCTCTCAGCTATTCAGATCTGTCTTCAATTGCTCTAAAAGATCCATTCCTTGTACTGTTCTCTACCAGATAACATAGATGCTTTCATTTTCGCTCTTCATGCTGTCTCTCCAGTTTAGACCCTTAGCTACCTGCTCCAATGAATAGCATCCTCCCCTAGGTTCATTCAACTCTGCTAGGTCATGCTGCACTGTGGCCAAACCACAAAGGAATTTTGCAGTGACCTGTTATTATGGGGTATTCAGAGCTAAAAGCACAGCAGCCCTTCCACCCCTTAGTCACTGCATAGCTACAGTGCATACTCAGCTCAGAGGTCACTGGAATTATAGGGGCTCAAAGAAGAAGCAAGGGGGTACACTGCTGCTCTGGAACGAAACTCTCTCCCAAAGACTTCCACCAGCTATGTGACCTCAGACAAAGGTCCTCAAACCTTACCTCTCTGAGCTTCAGATTTCTTATCTGAAATGTTTAGATAATAATAATATTTGCCTCACATAACTCCTAAAGGGTTGAAAAAGGTGATACATATAATATACTTACACTAAATGCTCAATATTTGCCACCTTATAGGGATGACTTGGAGACCCAAAATAATCATGGGTATATATATAAAAAAAAAAAAACCTGTAAACTGGGAAAATCTCATAAAATTTCAACTAACTAAGTAACTAACATCATAATTACTAGTATTATTTCACAAACTCAAAAGGTTGTGGTACAAGGTTGTGGGTACAACCATGATAATAAAATGTACTTCCTAGAAGGACACAAGTGGGTTTTCACAGATTGCCCTGAGAAGAATGAATGTGATGGTTAATTTTATGTGTCAATCTGAATGGCTTAAGGAATGTCCAGATATCAAGCAAAACATAACTTCTGGGTGCATCTGTGAGGTTCTTTCTAAAATCAATTAGCATTTGATTCAGTAGACTGTGTAAAATATGCAGGCAGTCCTCACCAACATGGGCAGGCATCATCCAATCTGCCAAACTGAACAAAAAGGCAAATGAACCATGAATTCTCTCTCTTCTTGGACTAGAATGTCTACCTTTTCCTGCCCTCAGACATTAGAGTTTCTAGTTCTCAGGCTTTTGGACATAGACTAAATTATACCATGGGCTTCCCTGGTTCTCCATGCTGCAGACAGCAAAATGTGGACCTCTCATCCTTCATAACCATATTAGCCAACTTCTGTGAGCTATATATCTATAGATACAGATTATAGATATAGATATAGATATCCCACTAGTTCTGTTTCTCTGGAGAACCCTAATACAGTGATTATATATCCATTATAGACATGCCCAGAATGGTAGAATTTGTGATTTATAGAGGCAGGAACTGAGGGGACAAGACCTTGCCCGAAATGGTCAGTGGCAGAGATAGTCCTTGAATCTAGTGTTCTTGGCTCAGTCAACATCACCTTGGCAGAACAAGTCTTCCATATTGACCTTTGTGGGCCAGACAGTGCTCCCCATCTCCACTCACACATCCCAGCCAGGTTTCCAAATGGCACTCAACACCCAGACCACCCAGACCATCCAAAAGCCAGAGTTAGTGCCCTTAAACATAATTTGAAGAGTCAAGGAAATGTCCACATCAACAATTCCTCCTCCAATCCACCTGCCTTTGAGTCTGAAGTCCCTGCCCATGTACTAACCTCTTTAGGAAATTTTAAAATGGAAACAGCAATTCAAGAGTGAACTCTGGAACCGTTATTATGCTAAGAACTAGTCTAGCAGATCTCTGAGTAAGAGCAGATAAGAGTTTATATGGGGAGTTGGTACAGGGTAGAGTTAAATAAAGGTTAACAAGAAAGGTAGAAAAATCATGCAAAGAATATTTCTGACACAATAAATGGGATTTCCCATAGTGAAGACTAAGGTGGGGGCTACTGAGGGATATAGGAGGCGCCTTCAGGGAAAGGTTTAAAGAGTGTCACCCTGTAACTGTCCATCCTTCCAGGTTCAGTCAGACAGCCCCTCATTAGGGAGTCTTCCTGGGCCCTCCAGGATTGAGTGCCTGCCTTCAAGGATTTCATAGCATTCTGAGTCTCCCCATCATGACTCTTCCATCTCACTAGCTGTGAACTCTTTGAGGGCAAAATTAGGCCCTGCTGTATCCCTAACATGCAACAGAGAACCTGGCTGGATTTACGGATGGCACGGCAAGTCTAGTCACCTGCCTTAATACATTTGCAAGCCACACTCAGAGGAAGGCCCCTTCAGCCAAGGCTACTTCTTCTGAGATTTAGGACCCTACCAATGTTCATAATTCCTTTAAATCCAGAGACAACTCATGTGTGCATCAACTAGAAGACAAGAAGAGAAATCTTCTCTGGCTACCCCAGGAGCCAGCACTCAGGAGCAGTAGCTTCTGAAACTCTACAGAGGAAGGACAGATAAGTGTGGCAAGCTAGGGCCACTTATCATGGGCTGGCTCTGTATAGCTGGCACTCAGTTTTTAATGGGATTACATGTTTCAGGTGAACTTTTTATTTTATTTTTAATTTCAAGTTTTTATTTAAATTCCAGTTAGTTGGGGATCCCTGGGTGGCTCAGCAGTTTAGCACCTGTCTTCAGCCCAGGGCGTGGTCCTGCAGTCCCAGGATCGAGTCCCACATCGGGCTCCCTGCGTGGAGCCTGCTTCTCCCTCTGCCTGTGTCTCTGCCTCTCTCTCTCTGTGTCTCTCATGAATAAATAAATAAAATCTTAAAAAAATAAAACAAAAAAATAAATTCCAGTTAGTTGGGACACCTGGGTGGTTCAGTGGTTGAGCATCTACCTTCAGCTTAGGTCATGATCCTGGAATTGAGTTCCACACTGAGCTCCCCATGGGAAGCCTGCTTCTCCCTCTACCTATGTCTCTGCCTCTCTGTGTCTCTCATGAATAAATAAATAAAATCTTAAAAAAAATAAATTCTAGTTAGTTAACACATAGTGTAATACTGGTTTCAGGAATAGAATTTACTGATTCATCACTTACATACAACACCCAGTGATCACCATAACAAGTGCCCTCCTTCATGTCCATTACCCATCTAGCCCATCCCTTGCCCATCTCCTTCCATCATCCTCAGTTTGTTCCATCATTAAGTCTCTTATAGTTTGCCTCCCTTTTTTCTTCTCTTCCTTCCCTATGTTTATCTGTTTTGTTTCTTAAATTCCACATATGAGTGAAATCATACAGTATTTGTCTCTCTCTGACTGACTTATTTCACTTAGTATAATACACTCTCATTCCATCCACATTACTGCAAATGGCAAGATTTCACTCTTTTTGATGACCGAGTAATATTCCATTGTACACACACACACAAACACACACACCTCATATCATCTTGATCTATTTATCAGTCAGTGGACATTTGGGCTCTTTCCATAATTTGGCTATTGTTGATAATGCTGCTATACACATCCAGGTCAATTTTTTTTTTCCATAGGTCAATTTTTTAAAACAAAATTTTAAAACTGCTTTTGTTTATATTTAATATAAGAATGAGATGATGTCAGTGGTCCCTATCAAAGAATATATACATGTGTGCATATATATAAGTAATGCATCTTGGGGATGAGGGAGCTTTGTGAAGCCCCTGGGGATGAAGGGAGGGCTGTGCCCCTGCATCCCCACCACTGAACTGCCACTTTCAAGGACACTTAACCTGCTACCCTCCCACATGCTGCCTTTCACTTGAGTCACAAAATAACTCCCAACTCCACTGTGAAAACACTCGGCTTTCACCAAGACCTAGAAGCAGGCCCCAAACAAAGAAAAACCAAAGCAGAAAGAGGACACATCACATCCAAACATGGGCCCTTCTGTGGGCCCTACCATCCACAAGGCCAGTTCAGGAAGCTACTATTGATTTTACACGGGAAAGAGAACTAGGTAAAGAGAAAGCTTGTGGGGGAGTCAGGCCAGACAGAGACTAATATCTCATCTCTCTGTGTTATCTTTTTCCACAGTTCAAAAATCAATTAGTGAGGAATTTCTCTGGAAACTTCTTAAACAATGCTATTTCATTAAAGATCTGTGCAAGCACCATCAGATTTGCTTTCCAGGTGTGAATTAGAAAATTAGCCTCATCCTTTTAATAATTTCCTCCTTGGTAACGTTACATCAGTCTACACATCGTCTAGTACCAGCTGAGCTGAAGCCAGTGGGAAGCACATAATTCCTTTTCCCCTCCAGTAATAGAAATAAAAGCAGGCAGGATGGAAAACATGGGTATTTCCTAAAATGGGAGGAGGAGACAAAACAGAGAAGAGCCCCAGAGAGGCCAAGAAGAGTCTGGGAAGACAGATCTCCATGGCTACTGGGAGTAACTTGCCAGCAAATAGCAAAGGAAAGGGGTGGAGGGTGATGAGGAGGGTGGGAGTAACTGAGAAAGGAGCCAAGAGGCAGCCAGGGGGCAGCCTGTTGACCCTGCAAGGTACTGCCTAGGCAAAGCCAGCAAGGGTGCTTTCTAGTGTGGTGCAGCTCCCAGCCCAGACCTATCCATCTCTATCTATGGGCAGCATTGCCACAGTAATAGGCTGGAGAGGTGAGGGCTGCTCTGCAAACAAGGAGGACTGTCACTGCGGCCAAGCACGACACTAGCCTGACACCACAGCACACAACTGCCTTACTTTCTGCTTCCCTCAAGAGAGGGAGATGAACCCTCATTAATTCAGACTAATTTGCTAGAAGGCCAACCTAATAGACAGTAGTAAGATGCTCTTAAAGGATTCCATTTTATCACTTTCATTTACACATAGTAAAAAGAACTAAGTCTGCCTTTGATGAATAGATAAAAATGATTAGTAGTTAGCTCATTAAAGCACAATTTAAAAATAACTCACATTTTATTGATTGAACAAAATTACATTAAAAACCATGCCATGCAGAGAAAATGACTAAGTCACCATCCCTGTCTTCAAGGAGTGTGCAGTCTGGGTAGAAGGTCAGTATCCAGGTCAGGAAATGATTGCAACAGAGTAAAATGTGTTGAGATGTCAGCCAAGGGGGTGGGGTGATGGGAACATAGAAAAACACTGTCTTACCCAGATAGAGCAAGCTGGGCACCTAGGAAGGCTTTTTGGAAGTGCTCCTGGAACTGGTTCTTGAAGAACAGTTAGAAGTTAGCCAGGTTGTGGGGAGGCAAAAATGGGGGGAGGGAAAAGACAGGGAACCACATAGTCATCCCAGGCATTTGCATAGTAGTATACGGTTTGCAAACCTCATAGTTTACCTATGTTTTCTCATTTTTGATGTTAGAACAGCCCTCTGAGAGAAGCGCTGTTATTTCGCCCTATTGTAGATGAAGACAGAGTCCAAATGACTCCCCCAACCCAGCTGGTAAAAGAGGAAGGAACTAAGGAATGAATCAAGTCCCCTCCACTCCAGACTCCACACCCTGTCAGAAATCTGATGAAAACCACAGACCCTCTTCTCAGGAAAAAAAATGCACATATGCTCGCACTCACAAAAAAATTCATATACGATTGGATGGCACTCAGAAACCCTCTAAATCTGGGATCAGCCCAAGGATCCCAGCTAAGAGCTCCTTCTCTGAGCAGAGCTGGTCTATACTTACACAGTAGTAACCCCACATTGTTTGTAGAGAAATGCAGACTTCTGGACCACTCTGATGATTCTACTTTCAAGGAAGTAAATGGTCACTCTTCATCTCAATATACTTTACCCTACTGCTAGTGAACCTCATGTCCTCGGATCAAGCAGAGTAAATGTTTGACCTTACAACATTGAAACAATGTCAGATTCTATAAGACTTGGAGTCACATCTTACACTGACTCTGTCCATCCAAAATGAATTCTGTCTGCTAGGGTCTTGGGGATCCAGAGTCACAAGCTCACATTTCATGGGGAGGGTCTGCGCATGAGGGCAAGTGAGCAGTCAGGTTGACAGGGCTGGAACTCCGTGAGAGAGGCAGGCAGGCATCTGAGGAAGGAGGCTCCTTGGTTCCTTCTCCCACCTATTGTAGGTCTTACAGTATCATAAGCAGTTCCAGGACTGACCTCCCAAGCTCTAAAACCTTGCTGGAAACAATTTTCTCAGCCGCAGAAGAGAATTTTAAGTGTAAACACCTCCCCCTACCACCCCCAACTCAACAAACTCCTCCTCACCTTGACTGCAGGATTGGGGCAGGGGGCACATCTTCTTGCTCACTCCATATGCTCAGCATTCCTTGGTGCCTGGCCCACAGCAGGTGGCTATTAAATATATACTGAATTGATACACGAATGATGTTCCATATCTCTCCATCATTGATTCAAAATCATCTCTGGAAGTGACAAAAAGGAAAAAGAATTAAAAAAAATCTCCTCCCCTTGTAGGTTTCATGTCTCTACAGCACATTTCCAAAGGTCCCTCTCCCTTACCTGGGTATCCACAGACATGATGCTCTAGTGGCCTTGTTCATGCACCGGCTGCCTTGCCACAGACAGCCCTCTGCCCACACCTAGCAAGGTCCCTGTGGGCCATGTCCGTGCTCCCAGGAGGCCAAATGCACACCCTTGTGGCTTCTGGTGAACCAGCAGCCAGCAGGCCCCACCTACAGTCCTCCTCCCCTAGGGTGAGGACACTAACTGAGAAACCGCAGAATTTAAATGATCCCACAGGAAGGAAATCAACATCTCTTAGAGAACAAATTCTAGGACTGGAGTAGAAACTGAACATTCTGGAAGCGATAATTGGTCTCATTTATCTAAATTTAGAAGGTCTGGAAAGGGAAAGAGTAACTATTAAGACAAGTTATTTAGAAGATAAGCCTTTAATCAAAGAGATGAGTCAAACCCAAATTCAAACCAAAATCCTGCTCAAATCAGGGGTTTGAAATATAAGTTCCTTTGGGGATAAAAGTCAGATCTTATTTAACTTGAAAATGAATAAGAACTTTCACAAAAAGAATAAACTCCAGCAACAAAAATAGGCCATCTGATAACTGTGATAACCACCAAAAATCATTAGTTGTAAATCTGAAATATTTTGAAAAGTGATGCCTTTTGTGCAGAGAGAAGGGCTGAGCACTCAATGTCCATGGTGCTTTGAAATCACCTGTGAAATAGGTCCAGATCAAGTGGATTATGTGCCCACTACCTTTCACTCAGTACTGGTCCCATCCAGCTTGCTGTGGATGACCTTGTTCATGATGCCCTCCTAGACGGGCTCTTCTTTTACCCTCCCCCAGTCCTCAATAGCAAAATGAAATTGATAACCACTCATTTCTCCCCATCTTCAGTTCGGTTCAGTTTAACAAACATTCTTGAATGCCAGTTCTGTGCCTGTAGGTCATGTACATGAAAAATGAATAAGACACTGTCTCTATCATGCTAGAAACCTGCAGGTAATTTTTAAGAATGAGGGTAGGAAGATGTCCAGGGTGCTGAACTAAAAGTACCCAGCATAAGGGATAAACAAGAATTAACAGGTGAAGAAGAGAGAGAACATTCCACTCAGAAGAAATGTCAGGAGCAGGACAAGGAGCAAGGAGTACAGGTAATTTGGTCCTCTCAGACCCTAAAGGCAGAACTGCATGGAGGGGCAGGTGACGAGGCTTAATACCTAAGAAGACACCAACCAGGCTGGGAGGCTGGGAGATCTGGGCTAACCATGTGCACTCTACCGTGTGGGAGGAGAAGTACCATTTTAAAGTGTCCACTATGAAAGTGACTTAGTCATTTGGGCATTTTGGAACAGTCATTTTTCCACAAAAAGATGTTATAAAGAAAAAAAATGAAATAAATAGGGGTAAATAAATGAACTTTAAAAAACAATGTAGGTCATTATGAAATTTACTATGTAAATGACCTCACTTAAGGACAATGGCCCCTGCTAATAATGGCTCAGAGCACAGCTAGTTAGGGGTGTTCTGCAAGCCAGAATTTAGGAAGAAGTTGAGGTCCTCCCAACACATCTATCTTCAGCCCAGCTTATGGCCACTGCAGACGCACTGCAGACTTTCAGACTCCTACCTAGATTTTCTGCTGGATCTCGATGCTATCTGTGGCCCCCTGCATGTACCTTCATACTAAGTTGACCAATTGGTAATCTGTGCCTCATGCAGTCCATAGGGCAAATTCAGTGTTCTCCACCAGGTCTTAGCTTACTTCATAAAGTTCAGAAGGATAACACTATAGGTCTTGTCAAAGACACCCAAACTGACAGGGAGCTGGGAGCTCTCAGAGTCTGGGTCCTGGTCCAGCATAGCATGATCACATCTACCCAGGGCACACAAAACAGGTCTCCAGTATGACCTGCCTATTCACCTGTTACAATGTAATTTTAGCTTTGTATTACTCATTATTTCTACCCGCGGAGCTTCTGGAATTGTACATCTTTCGAAATATAAAATTTAGCCTCTGATTGTTGCAAAATCTCTTTCTTTGTCCCACTTTATTTTCCTTCATAACACTTATCACAATCTGACGATACATTACATATCTGTATGTTTGCTCACTGTCTATCTATCAAACTGCATAAGAGGAAAAGATTCTGTTCATTGCAATATCCTCGGAGCATAGAATAGTGTCTGGTCATGATAAAGCCTCAATAAATATATGTGAAATAAATAAATGAAGGACCACAGTACTAACGACGATAGTGCTATCTTCCACTAGCAGTCTTGATCTTTTTTTAACTGTTCACTATTTCACAGAATAAAGTAATAGTACAGATTAGGGAGAAGCATGAATGGCTGACAGATTTAGTTATTATATTCATTTCAGTAACTCAAAAAACATTTCTAGATAATTGATGATATAGATGCCAGGCATTTAAAATATCTTCAAAATTTGTGTACAGCTTTTTTTAAAAAAGATATTCAGATGGTTTCAAACAAAGGGAAAGAATATTTGGGAAATGTGTAGCCTTCAAAATAGGAGGTCCAGATCTCGTGCATCCCAAACTGTGAAGGGATTTCACCAAAATTACTTACTCAACCACAATAGCAGATGTGGGAAAGAAAGATGAAAGCTATCGATTGCCATAAATAGCTCTCAAAATCCTTTCTTTCATAACATCAATCATTTCAAAATAACCGAAAAATTAGGAGAAAGTCCCTAGCCAGTACAGAGGATACAGTGACTTTTAAAGAACTAAAATGCCAAGCAGAATTGGGAGATTTCAACCTGAATACCAAATAGAAAGGTGGTGGGAATACTATTGATGGAATGCATGCAGCTATAAGAAAAGCATTTGATATAGTGGTATAAAGTGTTACACTCAAAATTAATTCAAATTGGCTTAGTAAGGAGCGCTGCCACATAAATTTAAAACGGGCTCAAAGTCTGCAAACAAAGGGTGATGACAAATGGAAATGTATGGATTTGGGGGGGAGTAGGGTGCACAGGGGTCATCTTTATTAATGATCTGAAAGAGGGAGAGTAAACAGCACGTTAATGAAACTTGCAAATGATGCTAATTTGGGAGGTGTTGCTCTGATCATTGTGGACAGAGAGAGAATGTAAATGAACCTTAAGTGGTAATAAATATGAAGAGGAAACAACACAATGAAATTCAAGTGGGAAAACAGAAACCATGCCCCATGCAATGACTCGCCCACTCCCACCCCAGAGCCCTTTGCCTCTCACATTTGTAGGATAGAGCTGGGGAGGAAAAGAATATAACCCCGACTCAGAAACATTTAATCCAACTATTTCTCACTTGTGGATCTTTCCTTCACCCGTCCTTTAAATTTCCACAAAAGGCTTTTCCTGGATTCAGAGCAAGAGTGGTGCTTGCCCTTGGATGATGGGGCTCCATAAATTACAGTGCAAGAGAGGCTGTTAAAAGAAATAAGCAAATAATGAAGGGAATGGGGAAACTGATTTATGAGAAATGACCCAAAGGGGTAGACTTTTGTTAATTGATGGCTAAGTAGTAACATGATAATGACCTGCTGAGATCTCTCCATGATAAATAACCAAGGGAAAGAAATATTTAGTATCAGACAAGATACTTCATTCTGCCTGGCAGACAGTGCCTCCCTCTCTCTTGGGGTTGCCACTATACCACTGAGGTTCACTAGTGCAGTTCTGATGGGCTTCGCCTTGAGCAGCCCACCTTCTGGGCCCTCTGTACCTCACCCCTGCCCCCACTAGTCCCACAGGCCATGACTTCTCCACTTCTGCCCCTGACTTGATGGACAACATGAAGGCAGGGGCCAGAGGAAGTTCAAGGAGGGCACAGACACAGAGTGGACACACATCCCTACAAAAAGGCAGGTGGGAGAGACAAGGTCTCAAGATGTGCTCTTCTCAAACAAGCCTCTCCACACTCCAAGAAAAGAGTATAATAGCTCTATGCAAACAGATGATTGTGTGCAAATGTGAGTGTTGACACTATGTTTACTTCCCCAGCAGGTCTAGCCACCCAGATTTGTGACCTCAGCCAGAGATCTGCCAGGCTGCCCCCAGGGCCTAGTGGCCCTTTGAGGATGGAAACTGCAACAGAATGTCTCAAGCTTCAGTTCAACACCCAATCCTAGGAAGTTCAAGTGGATGGAAGCTTAGAACCTGTTTGTCTTACTTCCTTATTTCACACATGAGCACTTAGAACTTAATAAAAGTTTGTTGAACACGTGTGCACAAAGAGAGGCTGCCTGAGATCACCACACTGTTTTAGCAAAAACAGTAGTAGCTTAATATATCTCTCAATCCCCTGTTAACCTTCAAAATAAAAATACATTGCCAGCAAAAAAACAGGTTTATTTGGGAATAGCACAGAGTTGCAATTTAGGACGTGCAGGTTGTGACAAAGCCAAAAGAAAGACCAACAGAGGAGAGGAAGATTGTTTTACAGAAAAGGAGGAGGAAGTTGGAAGGAGTTGTTTTAAATGAAAGTCCACTGGAAAAAAACAAGAGTTCAGGATGATGAAGGTTTCTCCCTGGCTGAGCAGCAAGGGTAGCTGATTTCTTATATAAGACTTAATATGTATCTTATCCTGCCTGGGCTTTGATCATTGATCTTTCTTTCCTGTAGATTCTTCTGTTGAGATCTACAATTGGCAATTCTTCCTAATTGACTTTGAGGGGTATTCGCTCCCCCTTCTAGCCTCAGGACTACTCTAGAGTTTCACTTTATTAATCTTTCACACCACATTTTGGAGAAGAGAAATTGAGGCCAGACCAGTGAAATTTTTGCTCAAGGCCACAGAGCTAGAGTCCTCTGAGACCCAGGCAATGGCCTTTCCTCTAACCCTCCTACCTCTCTAGAAACTTGGAAACACTGGGAACCTCTGCTGCAGGAGGAAAGGAACTTTCCCAGGAACTGAAGCAGAGCTCTCAAACCTGAGATTTTTGGACAATTGCTAGATGGATCTGGAAAATTGGCAGCTTTGGTGATTTTTTTCATATGCTAACATTAACACCCACAAGGCAAGCACCAAGGCCCTCCACACCTCCTTCTCTACCCTGGCCTGCACCCTCTATCATCTTGCCTCTCCTTGGCCTAGTATCTCCTGAGTCATGATACATGTTCAGAGAACATAAAACCAGGAGATCCAACTCCCCACACTTGGGCCAGCACCACAGAATATTCAATCATACAGCACTTTGGCAGATTTTCTCAGCCACCCTGTGAACCAAGCAGGTTAGTTGTTAATAACCATCTCCATTTATTCAGTCAACAAGTATTTACTGGGCATCTACCACGTGCCACTATTGGGGACAGGCAATAAATAAAACAAACAAAGTGCCCAATGTCATTCCATATGGAGGGAGGTAAGGCAAACAGAAAATAAACAAGTACACAAAAAGAGAAGAATGAAGGTTTCAGATGATAGTTAAGTGGCATGAAGAAAATAAACTAGGAGAATGAGGTGAAAAACAACCAGTTAGAGGAAAGGGAAGCTTCTTCAGGAAGGAGGTCAGAGAAGCCTCTCTAAGGAGGTGGCATCTAACAATGCTTGCATGAGGGGAGAAAACAGGCCATGCACACATCAGGAGATGATATGTTCTAAGAAAACAGCAAGAACAAAGGCCCTAGGATCAAAATAATGAAAGAGGTGCCCCAGTGACAGACTTCATCTAGAAGTGGGCAGAAGCCAGATCATGAAAGACTGTGAAGGACATGGCAAGGAGTTTGAACTTCATTCTAAGTACTAAAAGAAGGAATGAATGATAGCCTAGCACTGAGAGGGGCTCACTAGTGTCCGAAACATCACTCAGCTAGGCAATGGCCCAGCCAGAACCCCAGCAAGAACTGTGACTAATGTTCTTCTCTTACATAATTTCTTTTTTTAAAAAAAGACTTTATTTATTTGTGAGAGATACACAGAGAGAGGCAGAGACATAGGCAGAGGGAGAAACAGGCTCCCTTTGGGGAGCCCAATGTGGGACTAGATCCCTAGACCCCGGGATCACGACCTGAGCCAAAGGCATATGCTCAACCACTGAGCCACCCAGGTGCCCCTCTTACATAATTTCTAAGGGACCTTTGAAAGCAAGGAAACTTGGCCCTGTTTCAATATCACCCCTTCCTTCTCCTAGACCCTCTTGCTGAGCTAGGCAGGAAGAGGGGAGCCTCCTGACCTATAAAACTTTATAAGGAGGCTGTCTCCAAACAAAGCAGAATTGTAACCTTCTAGCTCCCACTAAAATGAAAGGATAGGCAACTGAGAGGATGTATCACCCTCTAAGCAATAGCTCAGATAAATTGTTACTAGGTCCTAGAAGAAGTCAATGCCTATATTACAGGGACCACCCACCACTACCCTTACATAATCCTTTCATACCATTGTCACTATAGCAAGTCAAACATGACAGTCAAATGTAGCTATCTCACACTGATGGGGGCGCGGGGATACAGGGAACATGGAAGAAGGGGGATCTACTGGTCCAGAGATGCCTGTCTCACTAAGACTCTGCCCCCAACTGGCTGGACCTTGCAGACCCAACTATGGAGGCAGCACCTGTCATGATTCATCCTTGTCTGCCCCACCCTTCATCTTTCCTTCTGTAATAAGGTCAGAGACACAGGTCACACTGCAGTCAGCTCAGAAAAGCCAGTGGGGCCATTACCCCTGTTCTGACTGTTGCCCAGGATGGCTCTCCCACTGCTCAGCTCTCAGCTTCCTGCTCATTCCTGCCTGCCTCACAGATGCCATGATTTGCTACTATATGCAACCTTCTTCCTTGCTTGTCTCATTCAGAGTCCCTTCTCTAGCTTCCAGATGTTAGCGCAGTGACTCCACCCTTTCTCCTAATTCTGGACAAAGGAGCCTCTGCCTAGGGCCCTGTACTCAGCCTCATGGGCTCCCTTAGCCATCCTGCCAGAGGATGCACCTCCCCAGCACCATCTGCCTTGGGTATGGCCCCCACCTCATCAGGAGGTCACTGACACTTGTCTCACAGAATCATTATGAAGATTAAATGAAATGCTGTATGCAAAGCATTTCATACATACATTGTAAATGATTTTATTGTTTCCTTTCCACCTTCAATTCATGACAAACTTTCTCCAATTCCCTCCTCTGCTCTTTCCAGCACTCTTGGTCCTCTTTTCTTGTGTGCCATATTACCATTGTGACAGCACCTGTCTCCTCATGCCATTAGACTTAAGGTTAAGGGCAGCCCCTGGTTCCTCTGTGTCCCAGGTCCAGCTCAGGGCCTGGCACTGGACAATGCTCAGCAAGTAAAGGATAGCTCTTTTGTATGCTTGTTCTGATTCCCATTTACTTCCCCATCTTTCACGTAAGAGGAAGTGCAGGTCACAAAGGAGGAAGGAGACCTGATATTTTGGTGATGCATCTTGAGTAGGCATATGCTCAACCATATGAGCATATGCCTACTGAGCCACCCAGGCGTCCCCTCTCTTCTTTTTAAAGAAACTTTTAAGCTATCATCTCCCTTTAAGAATTAGGCTTCTAGAACAAAGTCCTATGAGAAATTGTTTTGCCTTTTACTCTGCCCTGTGCATTCACTGAGACAATGAACACAGAAATAGGGAGACAGAAGAGGGGAAAATGCAAGAAGAAAAAGAAAGGCATGGGTTGGAGTCTCAGGATCTTATCCAGACACACACAAATAGCACCTTCCTGGGCTGGGAAAAGACAGGCACTGCCCCAGAGGACAGGCTTGGCTTTAGGAAAGCCTGTCCCTATGCCTTTTCAGTCTACCAGTGGCCAGAGGCACATTTCAGCATGCTAATCCCAGGAAGCCTTAAACCCACAACTACTGGGAGGCTCAGGGATCTCTATCATGAAGAAATAGAACACAGAACACACACCACAACCCCATAAGCTTGAAGCTAGGAGCACAAAGTCAGATTCTCCAAGGAGCATCACCAGCAGCAGAAATCACCACGCAGAGATCTCAGGAGTACGAGCTCAGTTTCTCTGCACAGAAAGGGTGAGGATTTAGCTGAAACACACAGCTCTGGAACCCCAAATGTGTCTGATAAGGAAGCAACCAGGACACATGAGGCAAGGCACAGAGTCAGAGAAGGAACCCCAGCCAGAAAATCTGTGTTCTCTTGGTTGCAAAGACTAGCATTCCTTCTAGAGAAAAACGATGCCTCCTGTTCACTGTGTTCAGTGGCTGCCCATCAGAGGGCCTTTTTGATACTGAATTCTTCCTGCGTGCCTGGAAAGGGATGACTAAATGCATAGCCACCGAGGTATTTCAGCTAAATCTAGTCCGTTATCCTCAAAGGGATTCGATTTCTTTAAAATTCACCTTGGATGGCTTAAATTCCCATCTCTGTTTTATAGTTGACATTGGGCTCTGGGTGTGGTGATGGCTTTTAACGTTACTTTGTTTATTTTAAACTCACCACTGGCTTTCCTACGGATTTAAATCGAATCACTCTGCCCAGCAGTTGCTCCTCTTTTATTGTTTAAAAGCTGATCACATCTCTTTCTGAAAAGCACAGCGTACTTGTTACCTTGCTATGAAGCAACCACAATTTACTGGGCTAAAAATCAATATATGATTGAATCCAACTCCTGCTCCTCTCTGGAATTCTTATAGCCTCTCAGCTGACGTCCCCACATCACTGTCCCACCCAAGCATTTACCTTCAAAATCTGGAAGGAAAAGAATCCACTTTCCAATGAATAAAAAGAACACTAAAGGAATGATTTTAAGCACCAAAGAGAGATTCAGCATTACTTGGGAGCTGAGCAGACAATCCTTGGGCGAGAAAATAAATGACAAGTTTCAAACTAAACCGGAGGTCTATTCTATAATGCTCAGCTGGCTGGAAGGAGTCGCCGACTGGAACCTACTATGAATTTGCTTTAATGATATTTTATCTCTTCTATATTTTTTTAAATGCACGATCTGGAAGAATTAGTAACCATACCATTCTGTGGAGACATTCTTCTAGAACCCACCTGGTATAGAAAGTGAAGCTGTGAGAACTGCAGCTGCCTCCTCCGACCATGGATTTCAGAAAGGAGGAAGTGAAACTGTCAGGGACCACGGGTACAAGCCCCAAGTGAAAAACATTATGCACCTGGGGCGCCTTCTGCTGCCTGTTACCGCCAAATTGCCCGCCTCACAGAGCAGAACCACCACGTGGCCAGCACGAGGACCTTTAGGAAACCCGAGCTTCAACCAGGGGCCCTCGGCTCCAAAAAGCACCAATGAACTGTCTGAGTGGCCTGCCGGCCAATCAGGATGAGGCCCTCCCGACCAATCAGGATGAGGCTCTTCTGGGATCCCTGGGTGGCTCTGCAGTTTAGCACCTGCTTCTGGAGTGGTGTGATCCTGGAGTTGCGAGATCAAATCCTGCCTCAGGCTCCTTGCTTCTCCCTCTGCCTGTGTCTCTGCTGGTCTCTCTCTGTGTCTCTCATGAATAAAAGAATTTTAAAAATCTTAAAAAAAAAAAAAAAGGATGAGGCTCTTCTAACTAATCAAATTGAAGCACCTTATCAGCATGTTGGTCCAGGGTGGGAAGTGAGTGGGAACATTACATAAGCAAGGCTTAGCTCTGTTCTCAAGGCCAACCTAACTGTTCTCTGCTGGTTCTGTTTCCCTTCAGCTGGAGCGGGAGCCCCAGTAAAGCTTTGCCTATGTCGCTGACTTTTGGGTCAGGCCTCATAGCATCCTGCTCCAGACAGTAACAGAAGGATTATGCTGTCATTATCTGAGCAGCCCTGCATTGGGAGACAGCCCTAATGTCAGGTAGATTCACTTGTCTTCAGTCCCACTTTTACTGAATGGGTTGGAGCCCTAATGTCAGACAGATTTACTTGTCTTCAGTCCCAGTTTTACTGATGGGTTGGGAAGAAGGGTTGTAATAGAAGAGCAGGGTGGCAGAGCTGCCAAAGTTCACTTTTTTCTTTTTTCTTTTTCTTTTTTTTTTTTTTTTTTTGGTAGGTGGGTTGCCAAGCATAGGAAAGTCTGAAGGAAAAGGTTTTGCTCCATCTCCCTCTGTGTAGAATGGGAGCATTCCCATGAGGTCAGCAAGGCAGAGTAGGAAGTGTTTTTAAAGAACATTGAACCAGTGTGCTTCATTTCTCATTCATGAAAGAGCCAAAAAAGAAGACAGAAGCATGAGGAAAGTTCTTAAGGAATCCTGACTTTTGAATGGGTGTGTTATGGTTGGAGAAGGAGAAGAATTTAACTTAGGTTAGCAAACAAAGTTAAAGTCTAAATACAGAGCCAGAGTGTTTAGTAAATGATGTGATGAAAGTGCAGAAATTGGTGCTAACTCCTATATGGTATTGCATGCCAATTATGCCTCATATAACTGTTGTTTATAGTTTTTTCACTTTTTCCTTTTTTTAAACATAAATAAGCAAAGAGTAGTTAGAATAAGCATATCTGAAGTGCAGTAGCCCAGGCTCAAAGAGGACATTAAGACTTTCACTGCCTAGGGATACATAATCATATGGAGATGACTATATCAAATTGCCTATTGGTCACCCAAGTGAAGTAGATAGAGCAGGGACAGAAAATGGTAGGCCACATAGATGAGTTAAAGAATCAGGGAGACAAAAAAAAAAAAAAAAAAAAAGAATCAGGGAGACATTGGGGCTTTCAGGGTAATGAAATTTATGTAAGAGAAAAAATAATCTGATAAGTAAAAAAACAACTACAAATATTCAAATATTAAACACTACAGTTGACTCCATGAAAGGAATGGTCATCCTTTCTGACAAACACTAAAGAGAGCTTATATTTACAGTGGCAGATTGAGCAAGCACTTCATTATCTAAATGTGCAGAAATGATATAAATTATATATATATATATAGTTTGATAAACACAATGCCATTATAGAAACCTAGGAACAATGCCAACTACTAAGAGGATCCCTAAACCAAAGAATAAAATAGCAGCCATAGCATATATGGGGGCCAAAGCCATTTCACCCTGACAATTCAAGTTTGGAGAAGGACCGTTATAGGCACGACTTCTATATGGAGTCAGAAACTAGAATCACTGAAACTCATATGACAAAGAGGTAGACCCATGCCTCACAAAGTTACCCCTATGAACAAGGTTAGAACAGGATTATCCACACAGGCAAGTATCCACCACAGTGATCCTTGCATGCTCTGGACAAAATCCATCCTCCCCAAATTGTTAGGGTTAAGAAAACAACATAACCTTCCCACCCCATGTCTGTCACAACCCCAAATATATGAAAGAGAAATCACCTCTGGAGGCTAATTTATAACCTAAATTTACTACATATATGAGGAATACCAACAGCATGAAATATAAAGGGGGAAATCAAGGAATTTAAACTCTTAAGCCTGAGGAAGTAAATATAATAGAGCATCTCCTATATTTAAAGTCCCTGAAGTGATTTTTAAAATAGCATTTAGAAAAAGAACCAGGGGGCAGCCCCGGTGGCTCAGCGGTTTAGCGCTGCCTTCAGTCCAGGGCGTGATCCTGGAGACCTGGGATCGAGTCCCACGTCAGGCTCCTTGCATGGAGCCTGCTTCTCCCTCTGCCTGTGTCTCTGCCTCTCTCTCTCTCTCTCTCTGTCTTTCATGAATAAATAAATTAAAAAAAAAAAAAGAACCAGGGTGTTATGAAATAAGAGCAGATACAAATGAAACAAGAACTAGTGATTATAAAAGTAAAGCTATTGAAATAAAAATATAATGAAGAAGTTATGTTTCCAGCCAAAATGGAGTAGTATAAACCAGTTTTACTCCCTAGCTTGAAACAACTAAGAATTAAACAAAATATATAAAATCACAGTTTTCAAGACCTTGGACACGAGGCAATGAAAGCCAATGATCCTTCTGAGACAATAAAGAAAAAAAGGGAAGGCTCATTAGTACCCAAACTTATGCTTTGAGAGTTTCTAGGTCATAGCACAGTGAACACCAGTGATATCCACCAGAATCCTTGAGTTGAGGACACAGACTTGAAGTCCTGGAGACTATGACAGTCAGATTTTATAGTACCAAAGAGAAGAGAACAGCAAAAAAAAAAAAAAAAAAAAGAGAGAGAGAGAGAGAGAATGCTAGAGATATGTAGAAGGTTTGCCATGGGTGTTCATCAGAGTACTCATCAGCAAATGCACATGAGAAAAATATCTAAGGCCAGAGAAAAAGTCTTTCAAAAAGGTTAGAGGGGACAGTATGTGGTGGTCATGCAGGGCTAGGAAGAGTGCCTGAACACACCAGCCAGACCGGAAAATCTCACAATTATGAAATGTTTTGTAGAGTATTCAGAAATCTTGCCTTAGCAGTGGGAAAAAATTAGCTGCAGGTTAAATGTTGCTCTGGTTTTGTCTGACAAATCTTAAAAGCAAGAACAAATCAAACTGTTTCCAAGTAATTTAACTACATCTCAATAAAGCTAAGAATATTTGCATAAGTATAAAAATATCAACATCTAACAAGGTAAAATTTACAATGTCTAAAATCCAATAAAAAATAACCAAGCATGCAAAGAAGCAAGAAAATATAACTTATAATAATGAGAAAAACAATCAATTGAAATGACCCAGAACTAAAGCAGAATTAACTTAGACGGACATTAAAAGAGTTGTTATAACTGTATGTCATATAACCATATTTCATAGTTGTTATAATTGTATTTCATATCCAAAAAGCTAAGGAAAGGTTAAAGAGGAAAGATATTTTAAAAGATCCAAATAAAACTTCTGGAGATGAAAACCTCAATGTCTGAGGTTTGTTTTTTTTTTTAAATAATCATGTTGGATGGAATTAATGGCAGATTAGATATGGTAGAAGTAATTATTAGTGAACTTGGACATATAGAAATAGACACTATCCAAAATGAAACCCAGAGAGAAAACTCAGCTATGTCACTAGTCATATTAAACATGAATGGGCTGAAAACCCCAAACAAAGGCAAAGACAGTCAGATTAGATAAAAATATCAAAACCCAACTATAACTGCCTACAAAAAACCTACTCTAAAAATAAAGACAATTAGGTGCGCCTGAGTGGCTCAGCTGGTTAAGCAATTAAGCATCTGACTCTTGGTTTTGGCTCCATGATCTCAGGGTCCTGGGATCAAACCCTGTATCAGGCTCTGCGCTCAATGGGCAGTCAGCTGGAGATTCTCTCTCCCTTTCCATCTCCCTCCACCTCTCCCCTCACTCACACTTTCTCTAAAATAAATCAATAAATCTTTAAAAAATAAAAACAAAGACAATTAAGTTAAAATTTTTTAAAGATTTTATTTATTTATTCATGAGAGACACACAGAAAGAGAGAGAGAGAGAGGGAGGCAGAGACACAGGCAGAGGGAGAAGCAGGCTCCATGCAGGGAGCGCAACGTGGGACTGGATCCAGGGCCTCCAGGATCACGTCCTGGGCTGAAGGCAGCAGTAAACCCCTGAGCCACCCGGGCTGCCCTTAATCTTTTTTTTTTAAAGAAAAGCATATACCGGGGCAGCCCAGGTGGCACAGCGGTTTGGCGCCGCCTACAGCCCACGGCGTGATCCTGGAGACCCGGGATCCAGTCCCACATCGGGTTCCCTGCATGGAGCCTGCTTCTCCCTCTGCCTGTGTCTCTGCCTCTCTCTCTCGCTCTGTATCTCTCATGAGTAAATAAAACAAAATCTTAAAAAAAAAAAAAAGAAAGAAAAGAAAAGCATATACCATACTAACTGTAATAAAAAGTAAGCTGGGGCAATGATATTCATAGAGCATATTTTAGAGCAAATAATATAACCAGAGATGAGCACAATCATTTTATAATGATAAAGGAGTTAATTTGTCAAGAAGAAATAACAAGCCTAAATATTTATATGCCAAAAACATAGTTTTAGAATAGATAAAGCAAAAAATATTGGAAATGCAAAAAGAAATAGACAAATCCATGATGAGGGTCACAGATTTTTACAGCTTTCTCTCAATAAAAGATAGAAGTAGACAAAATGTCAGTAAGGATATGGAGACTTGAACAATATTATCAACAAGTTTGACCTAACTAACATTTATAGACCCTCCAACCTACAGCAGAGTACATACTTTTTGAGTAAATACAAAAAAGTTACAAGATAGATCACACTATAAGGCCACAGACAAGCCTCAAAACATTTTAAGCTGTTAAAATTGTACAATGTAGGTTCTCTGGACATAAGGAATTAAAATAGAAATCTTTGTATCATTGGGATAGGTAAATATTTTCTAGATATCTTCCCAGAAAAATAGTATAGTGTAAGGTGGAGGGCTGGAGGGCTGGAGGGGGAGAGCTGGAAGGAAGTACTCCCCAGAGATTTTGATAGAGTGGTAACTGGAAAACTAGAAGTACAGCATCATCTTGATGGGCATGAAAATTTTGAGAGGAGTTTGAGAAAAAAGACAAGTTCTGTTTGGGTCAGATTGAGTCTGAGTGGGCATGAAACCTCCTCAAGGAAGTGCAATAGTCAGAAGTACACAACTAGAAACTCAGAAGTGAGGTCCAGAATTCTAAATATGAAAGTTATCAATATGGTTTAAGCTCTAGGAACGTGATGCTCCAGAGGAAAAACAATAGGAAGAGAAGAAAAGTGGGCCAGGGGTGAAGGTGTCCAACCACAGTTGGTCACAGAAGCAGCTACAAGGAGGTAGGCCACATATGCAGATGGTATTATTGTGAAAACCAAGGAGAAAATCAAGAGTTTCAAAAAGGAAAGTTTGATCACTGAGTGGTCAGTATCAAATAAAACAGATCAAGAAAATGGGAGTAGAGAAAGGTGTTTGCTTTGGGACAAGAATTCATTAATGTACTTTCAGGAGATCAGTCTCAATAGAGTAGGGGAGAACTCTAGAATGCAGAGGAGGGAAAGAGCAAGAGAAAATGAGCCACAGGTGTCAGTCATCCATCCTGGAAGTTTAGCAATGCCTGAAAGAACCCTGCTGCCCAAACACACCAAGCATCTCAACATTTTTTAAACCCATCAGTCACTTTCACTTTGTACTCTCTTCCCACTGCCTGGAATCTTACGAGGAAACCATGCATTTCCCTGCTAGTAAACCTTTCCCATTCTGAGAACAGAACCTCTTTTTTTATTAACATGCATCCATCCTTCTAGTCAGAGCAGGTGTTCAGGGGTTGGCCCATGACTACATGAAGAGTTCATTGGCAGATGGGTTTAAATGCTGGAAGAGGGCAGTGTGTCTCTCTTCGTGAGACTGGAAATAGAACTGAGCAAAGAAGAGATGGAGATGAAGAGACAAAGAGAGATGAGAGAGATTGAGATAGAGCCAGAGGTACTTTTAAGAGAAAGGCAGATATTCCCCTAACATTATTTAACCCTCTGTTCCAGTCATGCCTGAAATCATCCCTTCTTCCTTATAACATGAGCTAATACAATTCTTTTTTCCCTTGAGTTATTTTGAATTAAGTTTCTATCACTTGCAACTGAAAAAATCCCAGCAAACAAATGTCCTCCACCCTTTCTTCTCCCCAACTTCTATCACTTAAAAATCTGCTGCCTATCCTCCAATAACTAGGAAAATGTTACTTTCTCTGTGATGCCCTCGAGGTGTGCTAATAAACCGGCGAAAGAAAGAAGAAAGAAAGAAAGAAAGAAAGAAAGAAAGAAAGAAAGAAAGAAAGAGCAAAGTTCCATTTTGTAAAGTTTGCTGATTTCCATGATGCAAATGCTCCTACGATGGCCAATATCAAGCCACAAATGTGAAATCACTGAACACAGAGTTGAGAAAAGATAAACAGAATCTGGGTTAACTCCATCACATCTCCCGATTCTCATGACAGAAATAGATATAGTGTGGCAGCTATAAGAAGTTGCCTGACCTTGGGGCTCCTGGTTGGTTCAGTCAGTCAAGCATCAGACTCTTGATTCTGGCTTGGGTCATGATCTCAGGGTCGTGAGATTGAGCTCTGCATCAGGCTCCATGCTCAGCAGGGAGTTTGCTTGAGATTTTCTCTCTCCCTCTGCCCCTCCCATCCTCTCAAATAAATAAATAAATCTTTTTTTCTCTTTTTTTAAAAGGAAGGAAATTTCCTGACCTTGATAGTACATACTAAGTACAAAAGTCTCTGAGGATATCATTTCCTGAATCAGCCCAACCAAGCCCACTTGTCCTTGTTCTGTTTTCTCAACTGATCTGACTTTCTACCAACCTCACCTATGCTTCTGCAGGTCAGTGCTTACTGCTATCCCAATGCAGACACTGCGCCTTGGTTACATTCTTGTCCCAGTGCTCAACTGAGTGTCTCCATGACAAGAACTGCATCTCCTCAGGGCTGGACTTAGGGTGACAGTAAACACTTATGGGCTGAGGAAGGTAGCTCTAGTAACAGTGGAGCCAAGTAAAGGTAGAAGAAGCACATGCATATTGGAAGGCAGGGCTGTTGCTAATGGAGAGGGAAATAATGGGAAATATTTTAAAACTCTGGAAAAGGTAGGAGGTGCTTCAGAAGCTAGGAGAGGTTAGTCGGAGGAGGCAAGATGGGGGATTTATTAGGGAATAATGACAATCTGGGCATGGCCAAGAAATGTGCCAAAGTGAGGAGGGGATAAATGCAGAAAATTGTTCCCCCTTCTTCCAGGGAAGTCAGGGACAGGAAGGAGGAGACAGAGGCTGGGGCTGGGATCAAAACATTGGGTCTGGGAGAGCAATAGGGATTCAAGACAGACCAGAGCAAAGCTTCAGTCCAGATAAGGTGGAGCAACTTCAAATTCAGCCATTCCCACATGTGCAGTTCTGCACCATGTTCAACTTCATGATTTCTAGCAATGACCCATGAACCATACTTAAAGCTGTAATTACTCTCTGAGAATAAAGGGCTGGGCACTTATCCTTCTCTTCCTCCAAAAACGTCTCATTCTCCTGATTTACTTTTCCAGGGCCTTGCCTGACAATGCTTCCGGAGCAAGTACTCAGGGCTGCCATGGCCAGCCAACGGGGGCGGCAGGGGAGAATTAAACCCAGCCAACTGCAGCAAGCCGGGAGTTACACCACGTTGCCCTGACAACTAATGGGCAGAGCTCCGGAGAGATAGATGGAGATGGCTGAGGTCAATGGGTAATAAAATCCTAGTTAAAGGCTGGTTTTTCTCTCCTTCATTTCTGCTGATATAAATATGAGGGAAAAAAGGAAAAAGATAATTGGGAGGCAGATTCCCTTAGAGATGTGCCAGGCAGGAACTGCAGATTCTAAACATAAGGCCCTGGGCTGAACTGAGGGTCACACGAGGACATATCTAAAGCTTCAAAGATCCTGTGCAGAGATGATGGCCTCAAAACATAAACCAAAAGCAATGGGAAGGAGAAAATCAAGCTTTTACTGAGCACCTACTGTGTACAGAATATGGCCCTAGGAAGAGAATATAAACAAGAAGCTTCAAAAGACAGCACAGGCTCTGGCAGTGCAGCCTTAGATCTCATCTCTGACATTTACTGCCCAAGGAACCCAGCCAGGCCAGATACCAGATACCAGCTCTATCTAAGTCTGAGTCTGTGTAACAGAGATAACAGTCTTTGTCTCACAGGGTTGTTGGGTGATTGAAGAGATAATGAGCATAAAGTAGGCAGCATAATCCTGGCTTGTGGTCAGCACTGAATGAAAGGCAGCCCATAATAATTGCTGACATCACTGAGCCCCTACTGTATGCAAGCACCATTCCCAATGCTCTACTCACACGTTCTCATAACACTCCTATGGGACAGCTCCGCTACGTTATCTATTTTACAGATGAAGAACCAAGGCACAGAGAAGTTCAGTAGCCCACCCAAGATCACACAGGCAGTCAGCAGTGAAGCCAGGGCTTGCACCAGACCATCTGGCTCCAGAACCTGGGCTATAGCCACATCAATAACACAGAATTGTCATTAAAAATGGAGAAGCAAAAGGAATATTGACAGACTATTTACATATCTGTGCACACACTCACACAAATAATAGTTCTGGAAGGATACACAATTTAAAAATTATAATGTTGTTTGCCACTGGGGAAGAGAAAGACAAAGAAGGGAGGATTTTTACTCTATATTTACTGTGGATTTTGAACCATGGGAAGGAATTGCCTGTTTTAAAAATGAATAAATTAAATTTAAATTTAAAAATAGAGGAATAGGGCAGGAAAGGCCATTTTCAATATATTTATTTCTGCAAGCATTTATCCCTGACATGATGGTGAAGGAAACAGGCTCGTGGACAGGTGACTGCAGAACATGCTGATAAATATCCATGTATGTGAGTATAATATGCTCTGCAAGCCCTGAGGAGAACCTGGAAAATTCTCCACATAGAAAGTCTGGGAGGCCTGGAAAAGGAGGAAACTCTAAGATGAGCTCCTTCCAGAACCCATGGCCTTGAATCAAGTCACACATGAAATAATAGTCTATGTTGATAAGCCTTACTGCCAGACACGGTACTAGGCCCTTCACACAGATGATGCAACTGAATTCAGGCAACATCCTTTTGAGGTGGGTACCATTACCATCATTTCTATTTTTCAGGTGCAGAATTGAAATTTGCACAGGGAAGGGCACACAGCTGGGTGATGGAACTGAGATTTGAAGGCAGCCTTTACCAGAAACCACTGCTTCTCACCTTAATCCTCTAATGGCAGCCTCTAAAGAGACTGAGGAATGATGGAGTATGCGAGGGTGGGACCTGAAGGCACAGAGTCCCTGCTGAGAGTCCAGGCAGTAGATGGGTTGTGGCCAGGCATGCTGATTGACTCCAGGTGGAGAGTCAATCCAGAGTCCCCATTGTGTGATGCCAAGGCCTGTTTCTCTGGGCATTAATTTCTGTCCCTGAAGAGCAAGGAAATAGAAGAGATGCTTTCTCAACATTGTCACTACTAATCCTATGAAAAAAAATTTTTTTTTCTGGTTGCCTTTTAGGTTTTATGATTATAGGCCTGATGGGTTCTGTCCTTAGAAAGTCCATCTGTGGATCCCTGGGTGGCACAGCAGTTTAGCGCCTGCCTTTGGCCCAGGGCGCAATCCTGGAGACCCGGGATCGAATCCCACTTCGGGCTCCCGGTGCATGGAGCCTGCTTCTCCCTCTGCCTATGTCTCTGCCTCTCTCTCTCTCTGTGTGTGACTATCGAAAGAAAGAAAGAGAGAAAGAGAGAAAGAAAGAAAGAAAGAAAGAAAGAAAAGAAAGAAAGAAAGAAAGAAAGAAAGAAAGAAAGAAAGAAAGAAAGAAAGAAAGAAAGAAAGAAAGAAAGAAAGTCCATCTGATCCTAGGACTGCAGTTGTCCCTTCAACTCTGCAGCTGCTCCTCAGACCTCCCTTGAGCAGTACCTACTGGGTGCAAAGAGCTAGCTAGCTGCAAAAGAAATAGAAGCCTGGCCCCTGCTCTGGTGGGGAGGAGAGGCTGCCAGGGCCTTATTGCCTAATTGAGAAACATCCACAGAAAATAGTGCAAAAATCACATGGCTGCACAGGAACCCATTGCAGGCAGCACACACAAGGCTGAGCCCAAACCCCCAAGCGCTCCTTCTTAGAACACCTGGGTGCTGCTCTGCAGAGAAACTTCGTGCTGGGTTTAGCAGGTGCAAATGTAGCTTTAATGAGAATAGGTGGAAGGACATCACAGGTAGACACGGGAGTGAGAGAGATAAGAACAAGACTCCAGCCCTATTCTAGGCTGTACCTGAAAGGGATGGGAAAGAATCCTGATAACACAGGCCCCGGAGGAGGCAGATAGGGCAACTCAATGCAGGCCTAGGGAGTTTCAAGCTCCATAGGAAAAGGAATGGAGACTCAGTGGAGTTTCTTAAGAGAGGAAATAGCTTAATAAGAATCATCTGCAAAAAGATTATTTAAGAGCTATTCATGTCCTAAATGGATGACAATCAAAGTGTCTGAGCAGAAACCCAAATTATATAAATCTAATCATAAGGAGGAATATTTAAAACGAGGGAAGTATATAATGAACACATCCTATACTTCCTGCTCTGTTCAGGATTCCTGCACACCAGCATTTCAAAAGTACCATAATACTCATAATACTCATTTCAGAGAATGAAAATAGGTATTACACATATATGTGTATGTATGTATATACATATATGTTACAAATGTTTATGTATGTATATATATATGAGATATATATCCAATTTAAAAAATTAATACTAGCTAACTATAAGCCAGACACTATTTTAAGGTGATCCACAAACATCCTTTTATTTAATCCTCTCAACAACCTCACCCCTAGAGTAGGTGCCATTAACATTCCCATTTCACAGATGAGAAAACTGAAGCATAGGTAACATTAGTAACTTGCCCAAGATCCCTATGGAAGAGTACAAGTTTATTCCAGACAGTCTGGCTCCCAATCCTGTGCTCCTAACCATCAGATTATACCACTTGTCACAGTTTAGAAACACCAGGTTAAGCAAAATTGAACTGTTTTCCATTCCAGGAGATTTCTCAAAGCCTTTCCTTTTTTTTTTTTTTTTTTTTTTTTAAGATTTATTTATTTATTTATTTATTTATTTATTTATTTATTTATTCATGAGAGACACACACAGAGAGAGAGGCAGAGACACAAGCAGGCTCCATGCAGGGATCCTGATGCGGGACTCGAAGGCAGGCGCTAAACCACTGAGCCACCCAAGGATTCCCTCAAAGCCTTTCCTGATCTTTGCCACTTCAGTTGTGACTCAAATCCAGTTGACGAAGCCTGGGAGAAGCTGAGGATGTGAGAAACCCCACAAGGCACCCATAAAAGCGGGAGACATTACTTTCATTCCTGCTTCATGGTGAACATTGGGAGTTAGGGAAGAAGACAAGTCACCAGGGGGAGAAGAGGGCTACCATAGCTATTCTGGGCACGTAAGAATGAATAGGAGATGGGAGCAGTTGAAGCAGCAATTATTTCTCTAGGTGATCTCTTCTTCTGTGACAGAAGTCAGACACTGCTCCTTTGGTTGCTGGATCATGGGGAGGTCCCAAGAGTTCCAAGTCCAAGGACCCTGGGAGGATCCAGAGTGGTGGTAAGGTGGGCAGGGGCAAAAGCTAATAATTACTACCCAATACAGAAATACATCACTATTTTAACAACCATTGGTAACCAAAGTTACCAATACACTTTCATGTGTTCAGCTCTTGACCATTTCCAAAGCCCTCAATCTCATTTGATTGATGGAACAACTCTGAGCTCTCAGCAGGACAGAACTTCATCATTCTCATTTAACAGATTAGGAACCTGGGACTCAACCAGTGAGTAAAAGAAATGGCTCTAGAATGAAGTCAATCTGATACTCACAATATGGCCACAAAACTGAGATTCCTTTCCACCCCAAGGTTTGTCCTCAACTGAGGCATGATTTCCTCATGGGAAGCAGTGGCCCAAGGGGTATGCAGTTCTGCCCCAGCTGTGTCACTTTCTAGATGTGCAACCCAACCAAGTCCCTTTACTCCTCTGGATACCATGTCATCTGATAAGTTTTATGTGCACTGGCTCCCAATTGGCAAGGAAATTATGGAGGTTAAAGACATAATGTCAGACAGCCCCTGGCCCAGGAAGTGACACACAGAGAAAGTAATCATACAAAGCTCAGTTCCCTCTCTGAGAAAAGGTCAAGTTCATGCAAACTGGAAGCACTCAGTCAACAGGAGGAGACAGGTTCTGTATCTGTTCTACATCCACTGGCCCCCTCTGGCACCAGCATCCCAATGGTCCTTTGGGAACTGGCCTATCCTCAGCTGTGCTTCACCTCATCCCCTGCTCAGAGATGAGCACATGACCTGGTCAGCCAATTTTCTATCCCAAGGCTACAGTGATTGGTTCAGAAATGGACACATGACCCAAATCTAGCCATGAGATTCATTTTAGGTTTTATATTGAAACTGTAGGTAAATAGTTCCCCTTCTACTGGGCTTGAAGCTGGTAGAGTATAAACCTGGGCATAGGGTCCTGGGACCCGCCACACACCACCACGTGGACAGAACCTACATGTGATCCAACAGCAGGGGTGGCAGAGAGACCAAAAGGACACATCCCAACAGCACTGAGTGCTTAAAGGCGGCCATGCCCCTGAGTTAGGTGTGTGCTAAAAGGTCCATTTTTACTTAACTTAGTTAAATAAATTCCATAATCCTACATAACTGATGAAAAGGAATACAGGGTTAATACTGAACAGTATGGGCAGCCTAGGTGGCTCAGTGGTTTAGCGCCGCCTTCAGCCCAGGGCGTGACCCTGGAGACCCGGGATCGAGTCCCATGTCCCTGCATGGAGCCTGATTCTCCCTCTGCCTGTGTCTCTGCCTCTCTCTCTCTCTCTCTCTCTCTGTGTGTGTCTCTCATGAATAAATAAATAAAATCTTTAAAAAAATACTGAACAGTATGTGTGTGTTGTGCTGGAGAAGAGGGTTAGACAGTGCTTACATACAGGTAAGAAAAGACAAAACACTAGAAACCTATACCCGGCAATTTTCTGCTGTACCCAGTACCCTCACATGAACACATTACATACTCCCCTACACATGAACAGACCCACATCCCACATATACATACACAGGCACACACCACACCCTCACACATAACAATGCCCACATATGTACATGGCCTCGGAGATCAATTAATCAAGACAAGGCCTTTCCGGCTCTGTTCTGCTCCCTGTCTCATTGCTTCCATCCACAGCCCACCACTGCAGGAGGGCCACATGGTGTTCCATCCCCCTCTGGGCCTGCAAGTCTCCCACTAGAAATCTCTCCCCCTTTGCTCCCTGACTGCCATGCCTCCCCCTCCTCTCAGCCCCACAGAACAGCTCTCCTACCTCAAAAAGCTGTCCCTGACTCATCCCACTCCATCCTTGCCAAGTTCCCATCACCACTTGGCTATTTTGCACTTCTACAGAAGGAATAATTTGCACTTCACCCTGTATGGTTTATACATATTTTAACATTATTTTAGAGGCAGCATATTGAGGGGGGTGAAGAGGCTGGAGCCAGACCAGGCTGGGTTCAAATCCAAATGCACCTTCACACACTGTGGGACTTTGGGCAAGCAGTACCCATGCTTTGACTCTCAAGTCCCTCATCTGTGGATTGGGGATTTGACCACTATCCATGATACTTCCCTTTGAGCTTCTTACCAGGAAAGAAAAAGAGAAGACATGAAAGTTTTCATTAAACAGAAAAGAGGTGTCCGTGTCAGTGGTAAAGATGGGCATGTCTGTGGCAGTGTGGCAGCACTGTAACCTCCTGATGGCTCACTCCTGACCCCTTTGCCCTGCCCTCCTCCAGGCAGCCTCCTCTGTTGGATGTACTGAAGAGCCCCTCAGCAGGCTCACCAGTTAGCTGGCTCAAGCCACCACATGTTGTAAGCCTGTGGGCCCAGGGAGTTACTGACTCTCAGCCACCTGGTGGCGATAAAAGGCTGAGCTTCCCTCCTAAAATCTGTTTGGCTTGGACCCTTGGAGCCAGGAATACACACTGGAGCTGAAAAAGACACTTCTACCGTCTGCCCTTCACCTTGCTGGCTCTCCATTACTGCAATAGGAATTGCCAAACTAAAGAGAGAACGTGTTTGTATGACTTTGGTCTGGAGAGAGATGGACACATGGTTGGCCAAGGAAATGAAGACACCAACAATCTATTGCCAGTACCATGCAGGTGACCAGCTGGTGCTGTCCCATGGGACCAGCTGGTCATGACTAGAGCGGAGTCTTTTGTCTCCTCCTGAGAAGGAAGCAGACCACCTAAGGAAAGACACAGCTTGTAGATACTATGAGCTGGAGGAAGGAGGGTTTGGTTCTCAAATGTGTCTGCATTTATATTCATTCACTCACTGGTTCCTGAATTCTTTCATTCAACAAACAAGAATCGGGTGCCTGCTCTGTGCCAGGCATTGTACTCAGAGCTGGAGGTGCAAAAATCAAATGAAACCTAGTTCTCTGTTCAAAGGAAACCCACATATAGTGAAGGAGGCAGATAATTAAATCCACTACTGTGAAGTGAGGTGATGAGTATTATGACAGAAAGTAGAACAGGAGGGTTTTACCCTAGCCTCAGGGATTCAGGGCAGGCTTGAGGGAGGTGAGCTGATGCTTGAACTAAGTCAGAAGTTGGAGGTGGCAAAGGGTAGAGTAGGAAGAGATATAAAATAAATAGAGACCCTTCCCAAAGGGGATTCTAATCTAATCTAGCTGAGTAGGAGCTGGGAGATGAGGAAGAGGAGGAGAACTCAAGACACATGGCAGATGCGCAGAAGTACGGAAGAGCAAAATTAACTGGAGATTGGCAAGTAGATTGTGATGTCTGGAGCCAGGGGCCCTGGGAGAGAGGAGAGAAGGGTCTCAGTCGGCCTTGTGTGATGAGCTAAGGAGTTTAAGCTTTCTTCTAAAATCAGGAGACAGCCCCTGAAAGGAGGACATGACATGATCACATATAAAATTTCCAAGTAGTGCTTTTTGGGAATCAGAAGTTGCTGTTAGACTTCACCAAATAGAAAAGCAGAAACAAGATCAGGAAAATCCTCAAGAGTATGGTGGAAAAGATGCGAAGGAGAACCCATTTTCCTGGCTTGCTTCCTATATCTGAAACCTCTCCTCTTTTCTTTCTTCCTCTACTGACCTCTACATTTTGGTTTTCCTTGGGATTCTATCCTGGGTCCTTCTTGGGCTTTGCCTCACTCTGTGAGTGGGTCTCACAGTGTGGGCCAGGGACCAGCAGGATCAGCACCAGTTGGAGATTTGTTAGAAATGCAGAATCTTAGGCCTCACCCAGACCTACAGAATCAGAAACTTTGAAGTTGGGGACCAACACTCTATGTTTTAACAAGCTCTGCAGGTGATTCTACTGTATTCTTAAGTTTTAGGACAACAGAGTTGCCCCAACCATGGCTGCACATTATAATCATCCGTGATACTGTTAAAAAAAAAAAAAAAATCAAAAGCCTGGGTCACATCACAGATGAACTGAGTCAAAGCCCAGGGACTGGGGATTCTAATGAGCATTTGGAGTTGAGGAAAAAAACCACTGGCCCAGAGTAGTGCTTCTTGGGCTTTAATGTGCAAATGAATTCCCTAGGGGTCTTGTTAAAATGCAGACTAATTCAACCCAGGCCTGGGGTGGGACCCAAGATTCTGCTTTTCTAATAAGGAGATGCCAGTGCTGCTAGTCTACAGACCTCACTTTGAGGTCCATAAGGCCTTTCACAGTCTCCTTGGACCATCAACTTCAACTACCACCTGTATGTTAGTAACACTCACTACATCTAGTCTCCCTTGGTCTTGAACTCCTAACCTGTAAGAAAGGTTTCCAGCTGAAGAACTCAGCCGAACCTCAAACTCAACTCTTCCCTAATTGACTTTATCCTGTCTACCCTCCGCCAAAATTATACCTACACTGCATGCTCATCATCCCATTGACTCAATCAGCCAAACCAGGCAGGGTGATGTCCTGAAGCCAAAGTAAGACAAAGTTTTAAGAAGGTATTGCTTGAAGAGGGCAACCCCAAAGCCCCAGACACTTGCCCCATTCTCTTTCCTGGGAATTCCGCCCCCCTGCAAAGGACCCACTTTCTAGTATTTGTGGGATTCCCAAGGGAGCCCTTGAGTGTGCTTTGCCAAGTCCTTGAGGGCTCTGTCACTACTGAGGATTATGACAAAGTCCCAGGATACTTTGGGGGAAGGTGACAATGACAATGTTCTTTAACTTAATTATACTTCCTTGTGTAGTACAGCCAGTCATTGCCTGAGCTCAGACTCCCCAGCTCTGCAGGATTTCTGAGGGTGGCCTGCAGGTGGCCCCATCAGTCCACCCCTGGCAACTGTGAGCACAGCCCTGTCAGTGACATGGCCCGTTGGCCCTAATTCCTTCCACTCAGGGCCTCCAACCACTTTTCATGCACCACAGTTTCAAGGCCCTGTTCTCAGGGCATCCTTTCCTATGGGTTCTTGACTTAGCATCTATATTCATTTCCTAGGGCTGCTGGAACAAATTACCACAGATTGGATGGCTTGAAACAACAGAAATTTCTTCTCTCCGTGTTGTGGAAGCCAGAAGTCCAAAATCAAGGGATCTGCCAGGCCACACTCCTTCCAAAGGCTCCAGGAGATAATGCTTGCTTCTTCCAGCTTCTGGTGGCTCCTGGTATTCCTTGGAGGTGACAGTTGTAACTCCAATTTCTGCCTCTGTCTTCATATGACCTTCTTCCTTTGTCTTTCCACCTGTCAAATCTTTCTTTCCTTTCTCTTAAAAGGATATCAGTCAATGGATTTAGAGCTCACCCTAAATCCAGGGTGATCTTATCCCAAGATTCTTAGCTTACTTACATCTGCAAAGACTCTATTTCCAAATGAGGCCATAGATACCAGAGGTTAAGAGTTGGGCATATCCTTTTGAGGAGGCATGATTCAAGTCACTACCGTGTCCATCTCTGTTAAAATATAGTGACCAGAAGAAAGCTCAATACTCTACTTCCCAGATATGAATGAAGGGGTACACACCCTCATTTCCTGTCATGTGAATGCCATGTTATTAATGCAGCCTAAAATTGTGTCCCTTCATTCTCACCTCCTGTCACCTCTGATTGATCTCATTACTGATAAACTGCATGCAGACAAAGTCTTCCCCACCTGGCATTTGTGCAATTGGTGCTTTTGAACCCAAATATAAAAGCTTACATATATCTCTATTAACTTTCATCTTATTGGTTTCAACCTGCATTCTAGACTGTCAAAACCACTTTGAATCGCCATTGTATTTTCAATTGCAGAATTTTCCTTTCCAACTTTCTATTATCTACAAATTCAATAAGCATGTCTGAGGCATGCAGAAGGGAAGAAACCCTGTGCTCAGGAGTCAGAGAGCTGGACACTAGTCTTACCCTTCTACATAACTATAGGAAAATTCTGTAACTTCTCTGGATCTCAATAAGATGACTTCCATGGTCTCTGCTAGCTCAAAATTCTATAACTACTCAAGTGTTTAAAAGTCCTAGCCCTGGAAGCAAGAAAACCTCTTTGTTTAAAGCCCAGTTCTGTGACATATAGGGTGACCTTGAACCAGCCACATAACCTCCCTCTGCATCAGTTTCCTCACCTGTGAAATGGGTGATGTTACAATATCAGTGTTAATAATTACATGATTATACTGTATACATATATATTACATATTATATATAGGCATATGGTTATAATAAATACTTAAGTATAAAGTACATAGTAATCATAGTATCTACCTCATGAGGTTGTTAGAAGAATTAAATTAATGGATTCACGTAAGGCGCTCAGCTTATGCCTGGCATATAAATAAGCACTCAGTGAATGTTAGCTATTTTATTCCAGACAAGCAATTAGAACAAAATTAATAGGACAGGACTATGATAGAATAAGATAGAATGAAAGAGTGAATCCTGTAAATGTTTTCTGGAAATACAGTGTCCAGATGTCCTGATTTTTGAGGCATGGTCCTGTTTTACTCCTGTTGTCCCAATGTAATTGCTAACAGTGCCCTGTACCAGACACAGGTGTGTGTGTGCGTCACAGATGCCCACTCAAGGAAGGACTTGCTGGCTCCCTGTGAAGAGCAGTTACCTGGCAATCTAGAGGGTTACATCCTTCAGGACCACTTCAGCTTCTGAACCAAAGGCAGTCAGTCTGGTCAATGGTGGTGGAGCAAGGGTCCAGCTCTTTCCATTCAACACAGGATTCTAATGGTCAATATTTTCCCCAGAGCTCCCCATTGGAATGACGGAGACTTGGCTAGGTCTGCACTGTAATTTCACAGCTCTCCCCATCCAATCCCACTTCCTCCTCCTCTTCCTTTCAGAGGTCTTACTCCCCAGTGAAACATTTGCCCTCCTAACTCCCTCTCAGTGCCTGCTTGCTGGAGGACCCAGCTAACACAAGCCCTTCTAGTTCTCAAAAAGTGAACTCATTTAGATGATAAATTATATGCTCACACTTAACTTTGCTCCTGCCCCACTTCAACTATCAGGGCTCCCCCAGTGATAAAATTATATACAGCTGTGACACCTGGGGGGCTCAGCCAGTTGACTCTTGTAATCGGCTTATGTCATGAGCTCAGGATCATGAGATCGAGCCCAGCATTGGGGAGTCTGCTTGAGTTTCTCTCTCTCCATCGCCCTCTGTCCCTCCCCTACACTTAACACACATGTGTGAACACACTCTCTCTCTCAAATAAATAAATAAATAAACATATTTTTTTTTTAAAAGAATTACATGCAGCACACATTTTACTATCTTAATCACAGATGTAACATGAGACTGCAAAGTCTCTAACTTGATCCAGACAGGGCCACATAGGGATCCCACTTCTGCTGACCTGTCTATCAGAGATAGCATTACTAACTCTGACCAAAATATGAGGTTAATTTGACAAAAGTCAGTGAACCCATAGTTAAGTTCAAATGATCATATCTTTCCTATGTTTTACCAAACCAGGTATCTAATACTCCAATGTAGGAATTTCTCTGGCTTCCCAGTCTGTGGCCTTGGTTCACATCTCCCAGTTCTCTCAGCAGGGTATATGGTTTGCTCTGGCTGGAGGCTTTCATTGTCTCCTTACCCCTCTCAGTCCTCAGCACCATCTCTGCACCTTCATCTTTGTGGTTCTGCATTTCCAGCCTGCAGGGAGAACTGTGTATTTGCAGGCTCCTGGATGCATGGCCCATCTTGACAGCCCTTCCCTGGATACACAAAGGCGGCCGCCTCTTTTTTTTTTTTTTTTTTTTTCCAAAGGCCCCCTCTTGATGGACCTCTGCACGTCTACTTGCATGAGCCCCCAGGTCCCCCGCCTCCATCCTGTGTTCAGTCTGCACTCCTCCCTCCCCTGACCCTCTGATCATCCAGGCTACTTCTGGGGCCCAGGTAAAGCCCCATCCCTCCCTGTGAGGCCTTTCCTGCCCCCAGAATGAGCCATGGTGACTGAATTCCATAGATCCAGTCCAGCAGACTTGACCAACCCTTTCCCTGCAAGTCACTCATCTTACTGGGTGGCTTTTCTGCCGTCCTGGCTATGTTCCCTGGACTCCCAGCATTCTCCTGTCAGTCTGAGGCCCTGCTCACTGAGGGCAGGCAGCCCATGGGTCCAACTTGCCCCAGTGGAAGAATGGTCCAGAGGATGAAGGCATTTTCTGCCCCTAAACTCTCCATAGCTCCTTTTCTTGAGGGAAGGTAGTTCTGCAAGATTAAGGGCTTCCTTTTACGTTGGTAACAGCCACAACGTCCTCCGGTCTCACCACACCTAGAGCCCAGAGAGATGGTCTGGCATCCTAACTGTCTGCAAGCTGAGACACTAAACCATTAGTAGGGGCTCTGGGTCCAGAGCAGAGGAGGGAGAAGGAAGGCTGAGAAGTTTAATGATCGACTTCCTGCTGGGGTGAAATTACCTCAAGAACATGGGGTAGCATTCACACATTCCTGCTTCCTTTTTGGCAGGCACCGGCAGTTCTCTCCCCCAGAGACTCACTTACTTTGCTATCCACAAAGATATTCCTTCTAGCCTTCCTAATCTTTCTCATTCATTCACTCATTGTGTGCCTTCTGTGTGCGAGGCAGAGTTGGGCTCTCAGCCTCAGACTACAGGGCCCAGGATCTAACTACCCTACTGCTCTCTGAAAGCATCTTGGTGTTTTTCCTCCTCCCTTCCAATCTTAAATCACCTGCTAGCAAGTGTATCACCAGACACCCCATCAGAAGAGCCTGAGGGAATCATTCTTGAAGACAGAGTGACCGTGGCTCAGTAATAATATTCATTCAGAGTGAATATTTCTCAGGTCCTTGTTATGTGCCAGGCACTGTGCTGACACCTGGTATACCGCTGAGCAGGACAGACATCACCCCTGCAGAGACTAGTATCTGAGGGAGACTTAAATAAATAGACCCATGAATAAGTTTATCACCACGAATGGAGAAAAGTGCTTGGAAGGAAAATAACAGGTTGTGAAACAGAGAGAATACAGGATTGGCTGGTAGGGGCAGGTCTCTTAAAGCTGAGCTCTGAGGGATGGTCAGCGCTGACTGGGACAGGATGGTGTGACCTCTCACTCCCTACCTGCCTTCTTCCCTCACCTTCCACCATGTTTGAGACCCAGAGTGGAGAGCCTCCCCCAGCCACTGCCTGGAGGACTCCCTCCTCATTTCAAAGTCCTGATCTCAAACAGGGGATAGGATTATCTCCAACCTCGGTTTTATAGCATTACTTGTTTTCCAAAGAGCCAGCTCATGGCATCTGCGGAAGTGCTCTATCGGGCCCAGGAGAGAGGGCAGCCGAGGAATGCCGCACCAGGACAGGAGCACAGCCTCCTTCCAGACAGGGCCTTTGGAATGGCTGCATTAAGAATGATTGTGGCAATAAAGTTCTATTAGCCATCTGGAACAATGGTGCACTCTCCAGGGCCAGGCGCTCAGTCGCCGATGGCTGCAGACAGATGTGCACAGAGAAGGGCTCTAAGGGACGGGAGCTGGTGACTGTCTGGGATGGAGGTCAGTTAGAGGGGGACCCCAGCCATGGCCAGTCTGAGTAGCAGGGCACCAGAGCACTACAGCCAAAACACCTGAGTGAATTCTGTTTCCATCTTAGATAAGATCCCCAAGAAAAATGTTAGGGTACTATCATTTAGAAAACAGCTTGCCTTTTCTCGGATAAATGTGAAAGATACAAATGAAGTATCCAAGATAATTAACAAGAAAGCTCCCTTCTCCTCCCAAAGCTGTTCTCTGACTCTCCCACAAGGGCAACCTGACTTGGGAGTCAGACAAACCCAGGTTCAAACTCAGGCATGGTCACTTAACTGGCTGTGTGACCCTGAGGCTCACATGGAATATCTGAACTTCAATTTCTCACATGGAAAATGAATGCAATGATCTGTCTCTTCACTGGCTTCTGGATGGAGCAAGTGGAGTGCTTAGCTACACACACACACACACACACACACACACACACCTCCTAAGGAGCCCTTTTAGGGCTACAGTCTTGGCCAAAAGTGGATGGGAATGCAGTTGAGGCTGACAATGAGGGAGAAGCATAGAGAGCCCTGATATCCTGAGCCCATTTCAGGTACCTCTGTCCCACAGTTTATGGGGACGGTTATTCTTTGGCCATGTGCTTCCAGCCCTCACCTCACTAGAGTGAATTAACAGGAGCATAAACACAGGTGTCACTATGATTTATGGAGTAATTAATAAACAATTAAGGTGTCTTGGAGCACAATTATGCATTTTATTTCAGCTGCCTTGTGTGGCAACGACTTGGCTTACCCACAGTCAGGGCTGAAGATAGCGCCTGGCCTGTGGTGGTGGGTGATCTGGAAAGCTATGTGGGTTTTATGTAAAACCAGGGTGTGGGGCCAATACTTCCTGAGAGACATAATGTCAAATGAGCTGCCCTCAAAGGCAACCAGCCCTAAACCTACCTTTTCCATGTCTCTGCATGGGCTCTGCATCATCCAGGGGGTGGAGAGGCTTCTCCTGGAGCTGCCCAGGAGATCCCAAGGCACACAGACCCATGCTGGCACTGGCTGCCACTACTGTGAGCATTCTTTCCAGGCTTGTGTGAAGCTCTATTTCTAACCTTGGAGCCTACCTGTGCCCTACAGAAAAGAAGGCAGCATCAGTCCCTCTCACTAGGTCAATGGCTACCCCACCACTGAAACCAACAAGGCTCCCTCCCTCCACCACCATTCTGGTCCACTTACTGGTTCCCTCCACTCAGGGGCACTGCCAGATGGCCCTTGTGGGCATGTTCCTTCACCCTCTCCCTGCATCTATTTCCACCAGTAACTCCTATCTAGATGCCTCCCACCCATTCAACCCCACTGCCACCACTCCTCATCTTAAAACTCTTTACTGGCTTCCCATTGACCTTAAGCTTACATCAGCCTATATGTCACCCACCCCACCTCAATTCCACCATGGCAATTCACCCCACTCCTCACCCATGACACGGCCCTGCCCTCCTCTTCATCCTTACAGGGAACCTCTCCTGGTCACTCTGTGTGCCAAACCAAACACAAACATTCTCCCTCACTGGACCAACTCAACTCCTGCTGTCTCCTCTGACTTGCTGGGATGCTCCCCTCACAACCCACCCCTTCTGTACTCTTGCCATCCACCCCACCAGGCTCCCTCCTTCCACTGGTCCAGGCTGGTGATCTCCCCACTCGTTTCACCATCCCAAATCCAAATCCATCTGTGAGAACCCAGTTTCTGAGTCTCTTTTTCCAAGAAGCCTCCCCTGGCTAATCTGGCCCATACTGACCTCTCCTACCCTGCCTACCTTCAATGCCTCAAAACTTCAGACAGTGTCAGTACTATGCCTTTTTGTCTTTGTCTTGTTTTGTTTTTGCTTGCTACACTTGGCTGTGAGGTTGTATGGCATTGAGGGCATGGGCTCAGCTCCCAGGCAGAGGCAAGCCTGCGTTCGAGTCCTGGCTCCATCACCTATCTGTATGACCTTAAGCAAACTACTTAAACTCAGCATTTTTTTCTATATCTGTAAAGTGGGGATCATTGTTTTAAAGAATAAATGAGCTAACATGCTTAGCACAGTGCCTGGTGTGGTAAATGCTCAGTGAAAATTAGCTTTTATTATCACATGATCTCGCACGTGCACATACACACAATCTTTATAATGAGATTTTTAAATGTCATAAAGGCAAGGACCCATTCAAATATGTTCCAAACCTAGAAAGAGACAAGCTGCCATTCAGAAACCACTCCTCTGGATCCTACATTGACACTAATCCCATCTTTTGCTTCAAAGTCTCCTTGTTTCCTCCCACTTAAACTCCAGTTTTAAGTATTCATCTATAGCTGACATCCCAAAGTCCCTGAAAAATATACCTCTCTGTGGTTCCAGGTTCAGGTGAGAATCAAGCTACCAGGTAAAATACAGGATGCTCATGCAATATTTGAGACATACTTATGCTGAAAAACTCACTCTGTTAACATGAAATTCAGATTTAACAAGGCATCCTATGCTTTTATTTGCCAATTCTGGCAACCATAGGCGGAAACTTCTGAGGCACCTCCAGCCATACAGCACTGTCTCATTTCTCCCATTGGGAAATTCCATTGCAACCAAATTGGTTTCCCTGAGGTCCTCTCATATAGACCTGGGATTATGTTTATTATGGCCAACTCAATTCTTCAGTAAACACATCTAAATGCAAATAAGCATTAAAATCCACATAATGGTTTTAACAGCCTTCCTGACATTCTCTCCACTCCCTGCCCTTATGAGTCCCTGCCTTTATCACATCAGGAACACACATACATTCATAAAGGAAAAATAAATAAGATTGATGGGGGCTAGCTACAATAATATTTAAGGTCTCTTCCAATTTTGACCTTGTGTGTAGAATGTGGTGGTATGCTTACCGGTATCTTGTATGTCCAGAATGCCCTAAAAGATGATCATTATATTGACTGGTAATAGAATTCTTAGATCATAATCCTCTTCTTTTGATATTGGTAAATATTGTTCCACAGATTTCTGGCTTCCCGTATTGCAAATGAGTCTAAAGTTCTTTCCTTTGGAAACAACTCACTTTTTTCCATCAACAGCTTGCAAAATTTTCTCTTTTCCTTGGTAGCTCAGTGATGTCATTTGATGATGTCTGTTTGCAACTATCCTGGAATCCTCAGTGAGCCCATCTATACTCAAGACCATGTCTTTCTTTAGTCAGGAAATGTTTCTTCTGTGATTTCTTTAATTATTATTTCTCTATCCACCTTTCTTAGCTTTTTGCTCATGATCTCCATATCTTTGTTTTTACTTTGTGAGCTGTTTATCCCATATGATTATCCATGCTAATTTGGTACCCAACAGCGACCAGTCCTCTGTACAGTTTGCCTATCATTTTTAAAATTTTTATTAGTTTTTTAAGATTTTATTTATTTATTCATGAGAGACACAGAGAGAAAGAGAAACAGAGACACAAACAGAGGGAGAAGCAGGCTCCATGAAGGGAGCCTGACCTGGGACTCGATCCCTGGTCTCCAGGATCAGGCCCTGGGCTGAAGGCGGCGCTAACCCGCTGAGCCACCCAGGCTGCCCTATCTTTTTTTTTTTTTTAATTAAGAAATTGCATGGGACACCTGGGTGGCTCAGAGTTGAGCGCCTGCCTTTGGCCCAGGGTGTGATCCTGGAGTCCCAGGATCGAGTCCCACATCGGGCTCCCTGCAGAGAGCCTGCTTCTCCCCCTGCCTATGTCTCTGCCTCTCTCTCTCTCTCTCTTCTCTTATGAATAAATAAATAAAATCTTAAAAAAAAAAAAAAGAAATTGGCCTTTGGTTGCTTTAGAAAATTAATGTTTTCTCTAGTTTTCCTTGAGAAGTCTTCCCTCTGTTCTACTAAATCTCTCTCCTGCCTCATCATTTTGTGCTACCTGAGTAAAAGCCACCTGTTCTAGTTGTTTACTAAATTCCCTGAAGTGCATGATAAGTTTTCTTTTTCCACTCATTGTATGTTCCCTGGGCACTCAGGCAGTTTGGGCTGTGGAGGGTCACTCCAACAAGAAGGCATCAAAAAGATGGTGGATTTTTGTCTCCTAGTAGGCTGGCAATAAATGAGCTGTCAAATGATTACCAATCCCTTCTCTTGAGTGGAATAAGGAAGCAACTCTGCCCCAAATGTCCGCTCTTAGAGGTCAGAGGGCTAGTCTTCTCTTACTCTGCACCACTGGTCAGCAAGGTCAGGCAGCACTTCCAGGAACCACATGTATCTGACATTTGGTCAGCATCTCTGAAGAACCTTTGGGCTTTTTAACAGCTAAGCCTCTCAGGGGGTTGTGAAATCCCATCTTTCTCCCAGTCCCTGAGAAAGCAGAGCCTTCTCTACCAGGGTCTCTCTGTCCTCACCTGAACCAAATTCCCAGTATCACATGTGCTTTGGGCTCACCAGCAGATCTATCCACCAGTTTGTTAGTCCACGGAGGGAATCACTATGGAAAGGGCCTGGAGACCACAGGCTGGGGGCTATCTATCCTCAAGAAACTAGCTGCCCCTAACCTCCACTGTAAATATTACTGTCCTGCCTCTTTATCACTGTCCTGGAAAGAAAACAGTTCTTCTGGGATAGCTGAGTGAATAGTTCCTTTCAAGGCAGTTATGGGAGAGCAGGAAATAACTTGAGTTTGGAATTGAAAGACTTGGGTTTGAGATCCAACTCTAAGCATTTTGTAAATGTTGAAGTATGTTTATATGTCACCATGAATTATCTCTGTAATCATATTACTGAACAAGACTCATTCCAGACCTGGGTCCTGAGCAAGGCCCTCTCAGTACTCTCCTGGGCAACAGTTATTTTTCTGCAGAGCACTCTACTCAAACTCTTTAGGGAAAGGGAACCATGATAAATCAAAGACTAAATAACAATAGCAGAGGCTACACCATATTTTCATAGCATGTTTATGAGGACATCATATGGAACAGAGCTAAAGGGCTTACTGAAGTCAGGATATTTTACGTCTATTGCTTTTGCCTTATCTTCCAGACCTGTCATTCTGACATTGGAGGAAATTAAATTGGTCTGATGTAATTGGTTCCCTGCACAGTCACATTGGTTTTTTTTTCCAGTACCCTCCAGTTTTCTGGTATTTGTAAATTAATTATTGAATGATTTGTTGCAATATCTCTCTCAGGATAATAGTGCCTGTCACAGCACATGACATTTATGTTTTTGTTTCTTGGCAATGTGTGCTACGTAAATGTAAATTATTATCGTTGGCCTCTATCAAAGGTATCAGATAATCGGGCATGAGGATGAGTGAACAGGTTGGGCTTTCCCTCTGAGTTGGATATCCTACACATCAAGAACTCCCTCTGGGAAAGGAAGCTGTAAAAAAAAAAATCTATCCTCATCTAATTTGTAAGATATATTCATTTTCCTCTTCCTTCTTTCCCTCTTCTCATTCATTTTGTTCACCAAGTAACACACCTGTCAGAGTGAAGACACCTTTGAGCTCACTTGATCATTTGACCCGAGCAAGTTGTGAGAAGTCTCTACCTTGCCCCAACATCTGCCAATTCAGGGATATTAGAAGCCAAAGCCAAGGCCCCAAGTCTCAATCACTAACTACAGATAGCAGTCTGTGGCAACTTTTAGGATCTGTTATGGAAGAGAGACAGAAGTGAAGGCAAAGGGGTCTTGGGCTCAATGCTCCCATAGCTGCCTGGAGTAGATTACACAGTCTCTCAGGACACCACCTATCCAATGAAGGGACTTCACTTCAGAGGATCCTTCCAGAGAGTCACTTGGCTTAATGTTGGGTTCACAGGACACAGACATAGTATATATACTCTTCAACAAAAGGAGAACCAGATTCTCTGACCACTAACCTGAAAGCCTAATGGCCATGCTGCCTGGTGGAAAACCCATGGCAGCAAAGATGAATCCCAACAAATTCTGAACTAGGCAATGGAAGTCTTTGGTGTTGCTACTTCCAGCCATCCCCATTCTTCAGTGGTTCTCTCTCCTTCCTTCCCTTCATTCTAGGCTCTTGTGCCTTTATATAATCCCTGATGGCTCATGAAACTCCCAGATAAGTGTATCTTCTCCAGACAGTATTCACTGCTCACATCTTTCACAATCTACCTGTAGCCATCAAACTTACCTATCCCCTATCTCTATCAGAAGATCCGTTTGATCATTCAGACTCAACAGGAAAACAAAACTGGAAATACTAATAATAGTTTATTGGTTTATATTCCAACTGAGAACATTGGGTTGGGACCTTATAGAGGTAATTTTACTATGTGGCAGGAAAAGTGGTTTGAGTACCTCTCCATGTACTCAATCACCAGGCCAGTTGTAAGATATCCTATTTGGATTTACACCTCAACCTTCCACCAAAGGAAGAGAAATGGGATGGCATTAAGAAGAGGCTCAAAATTGAAAACTTACCACATTAGAAGTGAGAAAATGCCAGACTCCGTTTTGAGTTCTGGGTTCCATGTACTGAAAAAGACATGATTGAATAGAGAGTAATCCTCTCTCTCAGTCTCAGGCATTTGGAGCTCTAGGTGGCTGCAAGGTACGTGATGCGACCAGCTCAAATTGGGCAGGAGGAGCCCTAGAATCCAATTCTATTGTTGCCACTTATGCACTTGGTGATTTTAGACAGGACTCTTCTCTCAGAGCCTGACTTTCATGCTGTAAACCATGGAAGCCGACAGGGGGGTCCCTGAGGTCTCTTAACTCTTACACAATGTGGTTCTCACCTTCACTTGTCTCCCCCAAGTGAAGAAACTTAGTTGCAGGTTTGGGGAATACTTGTTTAGTATCCACCATTTCTGTTGGCAAAGGATGACACCTTTTATTCCAGATAGCCCCTTTCTATCAAATGATGTAACCTGGTCTTTAAGAGCTGGCTCCTGCCCAAATTCACTTCCAAACAGCAGGCCAGGCTTCCTCTCCTAGCCGTACTTTGAAATGTAAAGTAAAGGTTTGTTTTGTTGCTTTTCACCACCAACCTACATTCAGAGAAGTGGAGCCTAGTTGTTGCTTTTGGAGATGTGCTATGCATCCCTAATGGCCTCAGCATTCCCACTAGAAAAGGTGTCACCTTCACAACCCAAATTCAGCCTAAACTTGCAAACTAATCAGATAAGAAATGTCCCTGTGTACACAGCAAGTGCCTCAGTTGAAGCTCCAGATCCCTCCTGTTCCAGACCTTATGGCCACATAAAGGTACCAATCAAACATCTGCCAATCACCCCTGTGGTAGCCCCAGAAATGCCAGCTTAGGAAGTTGGCCATGAGGTCTTCATAGGAAAGAATTTGCTGAATGATTTGTAGAAGAGTCAGAAATTCTTGGGATTTCTGTAGCTCTGGGATTTACAAGCTTATCATTTAACCTCTCTGTGCTTCAGTTTCCTTTTCTGTGAAACAGGGGTACTAACACCTGTCTTGCCTTTTGCAAGAATCAACAGAGACGATGGATGCAAAATGAAACACCTTGCAAACCAAGGCTTTTGGGGGAGGGTGGCATCTTGATTGTCAGAGGATTGTTTCAAAGTAAACATGTCAAACTCCCCAATCCAGGGGAATACATCTGACCAAATGTATTCTGAAAAGGCCCCTAGAAGATTCTGGTCCACACTGAACAATGGGTGGATGTGTGCTGTGTGAATATAAGAGGTGATTGATAGGATGTGAGCTTCATTCCCAACCAATGTTTGGGCGATTCTGGAGGAAAATATTCAGGGAATTATGGACTCAAAGAATCTCAAACAGTCGTCCATCTTAAAGGATCCTTGCCCTATGAGCCCAAGGAGGAAGCGAGGCCCTCTGTTCAGTTGGGATAAAAGCTAGATTAGGGCATGTAAAGACAACAGAGCCAAGGGTGATACCTATTGTGAGATGACAGCAGGAATGCCTCAAGCTACACTTAGTTACCAAAAAAATATGTAACTCCCAGGGCTTTCCGAGATTTCTCCTTTTCTTACTACCTTGCCAAAAGTTGATCAAAATAGGCCTTGATGTTCAGACTCCTAAAACAAAAGTCCATTCACTAAAATTCAGAGGTCAGAACAGGAAGCCAGATGCACCAATTTTTGTTCTCCCAGCCTAGTCCTGAGGATGAGATTCCACCATACAGACATATGAGTACAATGGATTAATCACTTCTTAGTGGGTCACAGATGCCAGGCTCACTGCTGGGGTCCCAGGGCACTCCCCAGTGGAAGCATTAAAACTGAGCCTTGCCACCTGACTGAGTTCTCTGAACCCCCTTCTTGATGTTAGAGATGTCTGGGAGTCAGCTGTCAGCCATCAGCCAATTTCAGCTCAATGATAAGAGTTTAATCCCAGCCTCTGGGCCCTTGACTATTGTTCACATTGACTAAACCCCTAGCCTACTCATGTTTGCCCATATTTACATATACATTAACCCAACACAAGGCCCTTAACGGCTATCATTCATACCCAGCATGGCCTTTAGGTACCTTCTTGGATGCATGTCCTTTGAAAACTTGAGTATCATTGATAGTAAATATGTCAGTAATACCACGCATGCATGCTTACATGTAAGATATCTTGTATGGCAATATTTTAAAAATGACCTCAAGTCTTTGTCATTTCTCCCATTACAAGGTGGAGTCTATATCCCCTCCACTTGAATCTGCACAAATGTGTGATGTATTCAACTAGTAGAGTACAGTAGAAGTGATACTATGTGACTTCCAAGCTAGGCCATGCAGCTTCCACTTGGATATCTTGGAACACTTTCTCTGGAAGAAGCCAGATGCCATGTGAGAAGTTTAACTACCCTGAGATCATCATGCTAGAGAAAACACATGTGGGCACTCCAGCTGGCAGCCCTAGGCAAGCTCCTAAGGCAGCAGTAAGCACCAAATGCAACCATGTGAGTGAGCCATCTTGGACCTCCCAGACTTATCAAGCCTTTAGATGATTCCAGCCCCAGCCAACTTCTGACAGTAAGCACATCAGAGACCCCATGGAAGCACCACCTAGGCAAACCGTGCCCCACAAAATTGTGGATGAAATTAAGTGGTTGTTTTAAGTTTAGGATAAGTTGTTACACAGCAAAACTAGGTGAAACACCTCTGAATTCCAGTGTTTAAGAAATACAGTGATGAATATGAGAGGTAGACACTTGCTTAGATCACTTGATCTGTCCTAGTTAGGCACTCTCATACCTTACAGGTAGGAATAAAAGTTGGTAAACCCTATCAGCATTTTTGGAAACATCCAGCAAGAGCTTTTAAAATACCCATCCTTTGACCTCTTGATTACAATTCTAGGAGTCTGCTCTAGTGAATTGATTACATATATATACAAAGAATTATCTGAATTAGCTGTAAGGGTGCTCATTAGTGTTATCTATTATAGCAAAACACTGGGAATAATCTGAATATTCCCCTGAGAGAATGGTTAACTAAACTATAATGTATCTGCACAGGGATGCATGGGTGGCTCAGTGGTTTGAGCATCTGCCTTCAGCTCAGGGCATGATCCCAGAGTCCTAGGATCGAGTCCTGCATCAGGCTCCCTGTGGTAAAGAAATAAAATCTTAAAAAAAAAAAAAAAAAAAATATATATATATATATATATATGTATATATATATATATATTTGCATAAGAAAATATACCTGTTTAAAACCAAGTTTTTGAGGTATATTTCATGACAAAATATTCACCATCTAATAATAAATAAAAATTGAGATTACAAATGGCATTTTCCTTACATAAAAACTACACATAGGGTTGCCTGGGTGGCTCAGCAGTTGAGTGTCTACCTTTGCCTCCGGAGTTCCAGGATTGAGTCCTGCATCAGGCTCTTGCATGGGAGCCTGCTTCTCCTCCCTCTGCCTATGTCTCTACCTCTCTGCCTCTCTCTGTATCTCTCATGAAAGGATACATAAAATCTTAAAAAAAAAAAAAAAACTACACACAGGAATAATCTCAAATTATAAAAGTGGTAATGTCTAAATATTAGTCTGGCTTTCTGGTTTTGTTTGTTTTTTTTCTATATTTCCTTTAAGATTTTATTCATTTATCTGAGTGAGAGATAAAGAACAAGCAGAGGGAGAAGGAAAAGCAGATTCCCTAGTGAGTGGGGAACCTGACGTGGAGCTCGATCCCAGGACCCCCGACGTCAGACATTTAACTGGTTCCTGTATTTTCTACATTTTCTATAATCAACATACACTACTCTTATAATCAGGGGAGACAAGATACTTTATAGAGAAAAAGCGTGGTGCCCAAACTGCCAAGAATGTGTAAAAAGCCTGTGACCCAAGTACCAGCTACTTGTAGAGGGCTAACAGGATGGTCAATCATAGCTACAGGCAGAACCAAATAGGAAACTGTAGAGACAGAGACTGAAACTCAGAAACCAAAAGTTAAAGGGAAGCTGGAAAAAGAAACTATAAGAAACTACCAGTCCTTTGTCCAGCCAAACCCCCAGGGCCCTGGTCACAAGGAGTAGAAGGTAACATCCCACATACAGTTTGCTTCAGAAATATATGGGAAGGTAGCCACTAAGTGTATGTTCATATGTGGGGGAGAGTAGGAGGCACTTGAGTGGGGGCCATCCGTTATGAGCTCCTGGGGTATCCTTGAGCATTTGCACCAGCAAAACATAAGCTCTAGCACTGCACTGTCCAATATGGTAACTGCTACCCATGCGAGCTATTTAAATTTAGATGAATTTAAATAAATAAAATTCAAAACTCAGTTCTGTCACACTAGCCACATTTCAAGTGGTTAATGGTTATCATATTGGACAAAGCAGACTAGGAGTTTTCTGTCATCATGGAAAGCTTTCTAACAGATGGTGCTGCTCTAGGGAATTGCTTAGCTTGGATTCTTAGATTTCTCCAGGATAGTGACGTGTGGTGGAAAGATAGAATGAGAGTGAAAAGGCCACCTGAAACCCAACTCTCAGACTTACCAAATGTGAAATCTGGGACTCTTTATTAACCTCTTGAGTCTCAGTTTCCTTATCCAGCTGATGGGAATACTAACTACCACATAGTACTGTGACAAAAATTAAATGATGCCAAGATGGCAAATCACTAGATCAGAGCTTACACTCAGTAGGTACTCAAACAGCAGTAGCTATTATATTAATGAGGATCACCAGGTCTTGCCAAGGGCATCTCAGAATATCCAAACCAACCAGACCTACTCAGAAACCAGGAATCTTTGCCCTCAGAATCAGTCTAGAAATAAGAAGCCCTTCAGCTTTTTTAAAGGTTTTTTTTAAGGTCACCTGGTCTCACACCTAACATTAGCCCAAGCCAACGATCACCTAAAGAAGCCTGGGAGATGTGTGGCCATCATTTCTCCCCACAACAAAACCCTTTGTCCCCGTCTGCACGGTATCAGGAAGGTGCCCCACATATCACCTGTTACCTGCGAAAATATCTTACCACAGTGGCATTCAGAAGGTCTGCTGAATCACAATCTAAACCCCTCCTTGAGCAGGACAAGCCCGTCAGGGGAGCTAAGGGGACACTGGGTGCCTGGTCTCAGGGGAGTGGGCACCAGGACTCCTGCTATTCCCATGGAAAGATGAAGAACTGGGTGCAAGCCATCGGGGGTTAGACAGAGGACACAAAAAGCACTCCCAAGCATTACTTAGTAGGGAAAGAAAAAGAGAAATAGAACACACAGCTTGTGGAAATGGAATCAAGTGTCTACTCCAATCGGAATTGAGCACCAACCTCAGGAAGGAGGAATGAGGAATAATTGGCCTTCCAGGGCAGGCAGCAAGTATAAACACAAGTAACACTATTCCCGTTCAGCTCCTACATAAAGCACAGTTACAGAGTGAGGGAGCCAATTTCAGCATGACAGGAGTAGGCATAAAAAGGATATGTGGAACCGTAAGCATCTTCCCTAGCACGGCATAACCACGTTATAACTAGACAAAATGCTCGAATGGGCGCCGCAGCAGCTAATTAACAGTGGCCCCTTTAAAAAGAGAGCTCTGCTTATTTTTATGGACGTGCTGAACATAACTAGCAGGATTTAAAATCAGGCTCTCCTTACTCATTTATTTCTCCCTATAACTTGAACCTAGTATTTCCCTGGGTTCCAAACTAATGAAATGCTTATTTAGAAGCTGCGGCCATCTGTGGTTGGTGCTGCCGTGTTGGTGTCTGCTCCCTACCCACCGGGTGATGGGGTTCTGGAGCTCGGGGAATTTCGCAGGATGCCCAGGCCCACGAAGCCCAGTTGTGCGGGAAGGGATTCACCGGGAAGAAAGATCGGGCTCCTCTGCTCCAAAGGGGTTGGCTCCCTGCTGCTCTGTGGGAAATCCCGACAGCTGGCATGCTGGCGGCCTCGCCTCCACTGGGGCATGTTAAGCTGCATGAGGAGCTGGGAGCCTCACTCTGCATGCTGAAGACCCCAGGGGCTCCCTTCTGCCCCCCACCCTACTTTCTCCTTCCTTAGATGGGAAGAATACAAACCTGGGATGCTTCATCCTTGCTTTCCCTCCATTAACCCATGTGATTTTAAAAAATCAGGTGCATTACACTCCTGTCAATTAATACAGTCAGCACTAGGGCTCACCTGCCACTGCTGCTTCCTTGCACATTCTCCTGATGACACGCCCCCTCCCCCAGCATCTCCTGACCTGTGTCCATCCACAGTGATGGCAGATGTAAACAGCTGGAAGAACACTTGCAGCCACACTTTGGGATGAGCCCTGTGGAGGGCAGTCTCCTCATTAAGGCTGTCCTTGCAGCATCTAATCTGCTATCTGCTGCTAATGTGCTGCACCCTCTACTCCAGCCCCAACTGCCCCACCCCACCCCCACCCCCCTGCAGCCCACAAGATTTGTTTCTGCTCACTTTTCTCCCCTCCCAGTTCTCTGAATGATAACAGTAAGAAATCAACTTCCTTAATGTGTCTCCATCTCCTGTTTCTGGCCTCTTTCCCTGCCCAGCCTCTCTGGACAGATACCACATCTCCAATTCCATTCAATGAACGTTTGATGTGAACCTACTCCATGCCTGCCATTGTCTAGGCTATTCACCCTCCCATTTGGCTCCATGAAAGCCAGAGCCCTGCCTGCACTGTCCCTCATGTATCCCCACACCTGGAAAAGATGGCCTGCCAAGTAACTTGGGGTAGATGAATGCCTGCATAGGAGAAGACAGCCATGCAAACAACCAGTAATAGCACAATGCGATCAGTGCTATTAAAAGCAAACAGAGTATAAAGTCCTTTGGGAGTTCAGAAAAGAGATCAATTAATTCTGCCTGGGGAAGGATACATTCCAAGCAAAGGGCACCAGACATGCAAAGACATGACATTGCCTAAGTATAGGGAAGCCAGTGTCAGCTCTGTTGACCATGTTCTTGCTCAACAACAAAGCTATAAAGCCACACAAGGACTGACTGTGATGTCTCTACATGGCGGTCAGCGTAACCTCTGGGTGAAGGTGGCCTGCCTTCATGATGAGCACAGAGATGCCAATCCCTGAACACTACTCTGTGTACTCTGGGATAGGCTCTAGAGACTCAATGATGAATCAGACCAATCATTGCACTCAAGTTCCTCTCTGCTGAGGGGGAAAGATTAGTTGGGAAACTATAGTAAAGTATGATTAGGATGCCTGATGGCTCTGCCAATTCTGAGCACCTGAGCCACATTGGCACCAACTACTATGAGCTCTGAGATGGAAGTTATGACCAAGATAGGAGATGGAGACACATTTAGGAAGTTGTCTTGATGATATACTTATGACATTGGTTGGTTTTCAGAGGGGCTGAGAAAGCCAGAGAATGGATGGAAGACATCTCGTTCAGGTTCCACTGACACCAGGGAAGATCCTTCACCTCTGATGCTGTGAAGGATCTGGGCTCCCCAACCGCAATCCAAAACTAGGCACAGATGGAGATCATGTGTTCTATGGGAAGGTAGATACTTCTGCTGGGCTCCAGGTGACCTCATCTAACTCCCCTTTCCTTCCACCCAAAATGGTTGTCTCCTTCATTCCTTCTATTGGTCTTCTCCCTCCTGAGAGGTGGGGGGGAGACAAAGTGGAGAAAGAAAAGGAATAGCATATCTGGAGAAAATATAAAGAGGAATAAAGAAACAAGAGGAGAAGAAAGGTGGTGGCATCATGAAGGCCACTTGGCACTAAATCAGTGCCATGGCAGGACTTTTCTAAGGGTATAGCTAAGGCCTGTAAACCTCCACTCTGGGGCCAGACCAGGAGAGGGCCTTCCCAAGAGCCTGCTGAAGGGTCCTGGGAGGGCTGACTTCCCTGTCCTGGATTCTAGCCCCCAGCTCCACAGGCATCCTTCCTGACAGGTGGTACTCTGAACCTTCCAGAGGTACTCTGTACCTCCTCTGGCACAGAGAGCCAGCCAGGACTGGACTTGGGTCATAAAGGCATTATTCCCCTCATCAGGTGCCCATTCTGCACCAGAATTCTAGCAAGGTTACTGCTCTCACCTGACTCTGAGGAAGGGCATGGGAAGATTCCGACACCCAACAGCTTACAGGCTGTCTTCTGCTTCCTACGATTCTGCACTTCAAATTGCTTTGGTTCAAACTCCTTGTGGTTTTTCTGGGCTGCTGGGAGGAGAGTGCATTGATTCTGTTTTGATAAGGTCAGCAGTGATCAGCTCTGACAGTCAAGTGGATAACCTGTCCCCTTCCCCCTCCACTAGATGTGGTTCCACATGCAGAAAAGGAGGGAGAGAAACAAAGACAGGGAGGAGGAGGAGGCGTCCTTTGTCTCTGTGCTTAGGAAAACCTCTTTAAGCCCCATCAGCAAAAGCAAGCTCCTCTCAGGTTGCGGTCTTAGAGAAGCACTAAGGGCACACTTGATCTTTTCTGTGTGCAGTTTCATTTTCCTTTTCCTCTGTGCATTCCTGCCCTGCAGCCTACTCTCCTAGATGGTGACTCACTTTCCTCCAAAGAGCCAATTAAGTGCCACGTAACAGCAGCAGACTCCTGATGACACTGATTAACGTTCAGAACCAATAGGATTGTTCAGACTGAGATGCCGAGGAGGATGTGGAGAGGGCCCCTCTGAGGTTTCACACAGCTGATTTGAGCTTGATGAGAAAAGTGCTTGGATCGTTCCCACTTTGCTGAGGTCACCGGAGAGAAGGCTGCCTGGAGCTCCCTCTCCAGGAAGATTCCACAGCTCCCCCAAAATGGCAGGCATGTTCCCAACCGCTTGCCAGCCAAGAGCTGACTCTCCTTGGAGGCCTCCCAAATAGCAGGCAAAACAGTATTTATGTGCATGTAGATATATGTCTAGAGAGAAGATCCAGACTTTCATCAAATTCTCCAGAAGACCCATGATTCAAGAAAGGTGAAGAATATTGTTCTATAAAATCCTTTTGAAGATCCTCTAGAATATGCCAGGCAGGCTCCCAAAAATATCTCACAATTGGCAATGCCATGGCAGCTGCCCTGAGACATCAAAGCCCAAGATAAAGGTGATGTCTTTTTTAAAAATAATATAATAAAACCTTATGTTCCCCTACAAATGGACCTTGAGAGTTTGTTCAGAAACTCTAAATTCTAGAAAGGGAGCGCAGCTATTCATATACCCTTGACCAAAGAACAGTCCTCTATCAGGAAGGCCGTCCTCTTCGAGTAAGCACATAGCTTCAAAAGGGAGGCACATGGGGTGGTAAGGGAGGAAGGGACCACTTGCCTAGACTGCCAGATCAGCCCAATCAGCCCTGGTGATCAATGGGGTGACAGATGTCACAACCAGATCACCCTCACATCCAAGAGTGATGTCTTAAGTGTATCTCAGTGTGGTAATACAATGCCACTGTCATGAGCTGAGAAAAAGAAAGCTCCATGACCAACGACTTGATGGACCTGCTAACCAGTGGGAAGGAGTGTGAATATGGTACCCATATCACAAGAAGCAATGGTCCCCTGAGCTGCTGTCAGTTGTAGGCTAACTACAGAACTGTATTCAGATTCAAGTTCCATGGGATTTGAACCAACCTCAACACCTTAAGAGCCACTAACCAGGATAATAAAGTCTGAAATCATTACATCAAACACAACAAAATCACAGCTACTGCTGAGTAGGAGCCTACTGTGCCAGGCACAATGTCAGGTGCTTCAGACACAGGATCTTATTCAATATTCACAACAACCCTCAAAGTACCTATATCTCCATTTCACTGATGACAAAGTTAGGATTCAGGGAGAATGTGTTCATGATCCCAAGACCAGTATGTGGAGATTGTTGATTTTGAGCTGATGTCTGTATAACTCCAAAGCCCCTGCTTTAGGAACCATGCCATTAAAGGAGCAAAATCAGAAGAGAACCTGTGGAAATATGACAACAGAGGATGGAGTAATCTATTGCTGAGAATAAGAGGGGAAGTTGCTAGAAGGTAGATTTTGGTTATCTAGTGTTCTGTTGGGCTCCTTTCCTAGCAGCCTTAGGCAGCAAGTCAAGGTAGCTGCCATGCTCACAGTTCCCTTCTGAGAAATATTTCCCAATGGAAGCCTCTGCTGACAGAAGCCTTAGGCCATTTGTTAAACAGAGATAACCACAGTTTGTTCCACATGATCCTTTTACCACACCTGATTGGACTAGAAGTAGACTCTTGATTCCAGATAGTCAAACCTGACTGTGGGGAAAACTCAGTGCTAACTGCTTGCTGCTGCAACTAACAAGCCCAAACATGTATGATGGTTCAGACCTGATAGACCTATTTCTTGTGTAAAGTCCTAAATGGATGACCCCAATTGACAAGCAGGTCTCCTTTTCGTGTTGATTTAGGGACTCTGGCTGTTTCCATTTTGTGCCTCTTTGCCTTCAATACATGTCATCTAAGGTCACCACACTCGTCTACATGTAGCCAGCAGAAAGGGAAAGATCGTGGAGATTGTACTCGGGATGTTTTTTGCCAGGCCTGGAAATGGTACACATCACTTCGGTTCACATTCCATTTGTAGGAACTCAGTCTCATAGTTACACTTAACTGCAAGGGAGGCTGGGAAATGTAATCTAGGTGTGTGCCCAGGAAGAAGAGGAAATAGTAAGGCTGAGTCTTTGCCAGCCTCTGCTAGAAGCAGAGAGAAGCCAAGCAGCTCAGCGGAGGCAGAGTTCACCTGTTATTTCTGGTCCTCTCATATGTTCTCAGTTCTCTGCCTGAGGCCCTCAATAAGGAAACAAGTGTTCTTTTCTAAAACAATTCCTCCTGAGAACTCTATACCAAATGGGAAGCCCATATGACCCAGGGTGCCACTAATAGTGAATCATACAGATGGCCATTTTACAGGTTTGTCCCCGAGACTGTAGACCAACAGCCCTCACCCAAAAAGTGGTAGCACTTCAGACATCTCTAGTTTGAGGCTTTTCTAGAAGCCTCCCAAAGGGACTGGTCATATCCCCATGAGTCTTGCTCATTCTCCCTGTCAGTTCCTATCTATCTTCACTCTGTTTGTCACCTTAATGTCTGGCATATCAATGGCACACTACTCTGCCTGCACCAACTCACTTGGGACCTCCTAAGTCCCCTTGGAGCACATCTCCTTCTCCTGCCTGCCTTCTAGAGTTTAGTCCCCACTTACATCCAAACACCACCCTACAGAGCCACCTGCACTAGGGCTGTCTAGTTGCACAGCTCCAGAAGCACCATCCACAATGTAATTGAGGTAAGTGACACCCACCCCCTGGAGCTGTGCTACAGGTAGCCCTAAATCAGATACCAGGAGAGGCACCATATACCAACATCTCCAAGCCTTGGCTCTTTCTGTGTTAGGACCTCTGACACATAGGATACTCTTTCTGTTCTGACCAACGTTTAACTAAGGCACAGAGAAGTTAAGGGTAATCTTAATAGCACAGAATGGAATAGATTAGATTACATTTCAATTGGCCTGTCTTTTCCCATCTGGCAAAATGAAATACTGACCTTAGTTTCAAGGCCAATTAGAGTTGTGTGTGTTTGTGTGTTTGTCTGTCTGTCTGACTCTGTCTTAACCTCCTTTAACATAAAAATCAAAGTCTCTAATAAAAACAGAAAAGTCAGAACTGTTACAATAGAGTCATTTTCTGAAAACACTGGTCTTTAGCTTAAAAAAAAAAAAACAGTATCTTCTGTGACCATGTATTCATTCCACCACCCATAATTGGTCCATAACTATTTCTAAGAAGGCTATATCCTCAGGCCCTACCATAGTGCCTGACACATGACAAGCATTCAGTGAATATTTGTCTGTTGAGTGAATGAAGCCAAGCTTTTACACAATGTGTTCAAAACTTTCCTTGCTGGAGGGAGAGGAAGTATCGTCAGTGCTGTTTTTACCCAAAGGAGGAAAATAGACAAGAAAGAATCCTGTAACTCTGAGTCTGAGTTAGATTCAAGCAGTTGCCACTGATGGCCTCCTATAAGCCATGGACATGCTTAGACCCCCCAATTAGCCAAAGCCTCCCAGAGCTATCCTAGTGCCTAGTGGCCTCCCCAGCACCACCGGCACTCTCCCATATCCTGCTTCTCCTCCCCTGCATCAGTCCAGGCAATCACAGCTGTGTGGTCTCTTACTGCCCACAGCAGCTCCCAGGAACTGGTGTAGAGCCCTCAAAAGTCTGGCAGGATGTTTTGGGAGCAGACACGGGCACAGCTATCTTGGAAACCGCCCCCAACCCCCACCCAAGATAAACAAACATCCTCAGTGACCTTAGCCTCCAGGAGCCTATCAGATCCTCATTTAGAAAATGTGTCCCGGTGTCCAAAACTCAGGCGAAGGACCAGAAATGGCCAACAGGCACGAGGACCTACACTTCTAGACTCCAGCTTCATCAATTTAAAATATCAACTCCGAGACGTCACCCCATTTCTTTCCAGACAGAATGTGTTATCCACTCTACAAGAGACAGCAGATTAGGAAAGCCAGAAAGGATTGGCATGTCCATTGCAAACGGACTCTCTGGGGCAGCCGATCTAGAAACTGAAAACATTTTTCTCTCATTTATTGTTCAGTCTTTATTTAAAGGGAAAGTCCCCAAATGGAATTGAGAATGTTTGGGTTGTTTTAAGGGCATCTTTCCTTTCTGTGACACGGTGAGCCTGCTCTCCATTTTTCCAAGCTCCAGAGAGAAACTCCGCTTGCCAACACTTGAGTGATTTCACCTCTAGCGTTTCCATGGTAATGCACATCCCCACACAGCCTGGAGAAAAGGTGCAGCTCCAAGTGATGATGAATATGAACGAAGCTCAACAGCCTCCCCAGGCCCAGGGGGCTCTCCTGGAGGAGCTGGGCTGTCTAGAGTGCTGGATCCACATAGCCTCCACCTCAGATAGCCTGAGATGGCCTTCTCCTACCTGAGACAGTGTGGACATGTTCCTGGAACCCTCAGCTGGAAGGGACTCCAGGGGCTGGGGAGGGGAGAAACCAGTTGTCCAGGAAATGTATGGAGAGTGTCTCCAACAGAGGAAGCTCTAAGCAGCATGCTACTGGAAATTATCTGGGGATTCCATGGCCCCTGGAGTCTACGGGGCCTTAGTCTTTCTCCTGTCCCAACCTAGGCCGGGCCACCTATAGGTGCCATTACATTGTCTAAATATAGCACTAGAGCAAAAACAAAACAATCCCTCAAAAAGCTAAGGCTGACCTTTATCACTTGGTGAGCTCCGCCAGGGTAAGGTAGGGGTCAGGGTGTGGATGCCCTTCTTGCCCTCCCTCAGACAATAATGATAATAAAGCTACCACTTACTGAGCACTGGTAATGCACTGCCACATACCACACTAAACGCAATTTATACAAACTCTCACTTGATCTTCACAATAAAAGCAAGTCTGTGTGGTAGGTAGCATTATTTTCACTTCACAGGTGACAAAACTGGGTTTCAGAGAGGCTTATTGACTTATTCAAGGCCACACAGCTAGTAAGTGGTAAAGCTAGGATTTGAATTCAAGTAGTTTCAACTTAGAGTCTGATATCAGGCACTTCCCCTGCCTCTGTGTCTAGGGCCAGGCTAGGCCTAACCTCCAAAAGAACAATGACATACTGATTTTCAGAACTCACATTTGTTCAGCCTTCCAGTATACAATGACTGCAATTTCTACTTCTTCAGCATCTTCTGTGTGCTAAACATTTTATATACCTGACTTAATCTGATCTGCACAAGAGTCTTAGGAGATAGGTGTTGCTAGTCCTACTTTTCTCTTGGAAGAAACTAAGACCCTGAAAGATTGTTTGCCAAAAGTCTGATGGGTGTCAGAAGCTAGTTTTGAACCCAGTTCTGACTCCATAGCCAGCATCTGACCATGTTTCATTTTTCACATAACTAATGTAATCCATACCTGCCAGGTCTGAGGTTGAGTGCCCAGCTCTCCAACTTTGGGGGAAATCCAGGAGCCTAAGCAGGATGGGAACACTAAAGGCAAAGCTACTCCCCTTTTGCTGCCACTAGCCTGGTCACAGTTGGCCAACTTCCACAGGTGTGATGTATCTCTATCTTAGCCTAGTCATTCCTTCTCCTCTTTAACCATTGTTAATGGAAGATCTACTATGCGCAGACCCTGTGCCAGGCAGCAGGGATACAGACAGCAAAAGGCTCTGTCCCTGCATTCTCCTCAGTGTCCATCTCTGCATATGGCCCTGACATGCAGGCTCTTACTGATTTCTCACAGCAACACTGTGGGCCAGATCCTGTGATCACACTCACTTCACCAGCAAGGAAGCTGAGGCTTGGCATGTCTCCTTAATCAGACCACCAGGTCACAAAGGAAATAAATGAGGGTAGCAACTGGGTAGACAGGCTCTGGAGGTAGCAACTGGGTCAGACAGGCTCTGGAGACTTTGGTCATATAACCTATTGTGCTTGGCTGTGCAGCAAGGGCTATGGGCCATGTGAGCACTAAGAAGGGAGCAATTCTGCCTGGGGCTTCAGGGACAAAGCCTACAGAGGATGGGATTTGGGTACAAAGAGACCAGAAACAAGAACAATAGGGGTTCCTTATTGGTGGTCCATAGGCTCCTACAGGTTAAAGGACAAACCTTGGGGATTTCACAAACCATCTGAGATGAGACTGACAAATATGTACCTATGGGAAACACTTCCTTTTTCTTGGAAGAATAACCATTATTTTCTTGGATTCTCAAAAGGGTCCCTGATCCCCCAAAATAGATTAAGGACCACTGCCTTAAAGTGATGCATTTGGCCTGAGGAGTGACTGATGGGAAAATGCTATCCCATTGATGGATACAGTGTGAGGATTCAGCTCACAAAGTTTCAACATCCTCAAAGCTAAGCTTATATCTTTCCCAGTCCATCTCCTGGACCTCCTTTTCCTACTGCTGGAAGTGGAGGGAGCTGCCACAATGGGAAGGAGGGGACCGGAGAGGTATCACTCTTTTCAGACCAGGAAGTAACCTTTCTCTGCTCTGTTTCTTTATCTGCATCTGCAACATGGACAATTGTTTCTTTGGGCTCCCCGATTGCCTAAGGAGGCCAGTGCTGCCCTCAGCCTCCTACTCTGACCGATGCATTTCAAGCTGCATGCCTAATGCTTAGTGCTTTCAAATTGGAACCACTAGTGAAGTGACTCATTCACAAAGGCTTGCACCTGGAACACTTGATGACCAAGTGACTAATTTGGATGATGCCCACTACAAAACTGGTCACATTAAGTCCTCGCAGGATTAAACACTGGGAGAAGATGCAGCAGCAGCAGCAGTGGCCTCCATTACAGAGCTGACCCCTAAGGCAGGCCCTTACCAACATCATGGCAGAGTTATGCCAAGTTCCCAGGAGTACAGGGTCAGACTGCTGAGCTGGGAAAATCAAAGCATTTCCAGGATGATTCTGTTTGAACTATGCTCTGCTCACTGCCTATGCACACATTTACAAGGCCAGTTAAACCCAATGCCATCATCCAATTAGCACACACCAGCAACCAGCTCCCCAGGGCTAAAATGAAACAAGTAGGAGGAGATCAAAATCTAGTTCCACTGTTTTAGGGCAGATGTCCACAGGCACATGAGGATGCAGGAATACACCTGCTTCAGGCAGCTGACAGTGTCACTCCAGCCCAGCAACCCCACTAAAGGCTGGAGTTTGATATTCTTCTATCAGGACATCATTCCTGTGCCCCTTCTCTGGGTCCGGCACTGAGCCAGGCCCTGGAGAGTGAGAGATGAAAGGTAATCTCTCTTCTGAACAAGCTCACAGTCTAGTGGGAGATGCAGCCTGGTAAAAAGGCAATTATAACAAAATAAGATAAGGGCTATGATAGAGTAGAGCACAGGCAACTGCGAGAGTACTGAAGAAGGGTTCCTAACTCAGCTAGCGAAGTGTCAGGGAAGGCTTCCTGGAGGAAGTGACGCATGCATTGATTCTTGAAGATGAATCAGGAGTTAGCGGAGGAAGCCTCATGTTAAGCAGACAAGTTGTTCAGTTTGATCAAAGCAGAGGGGGAGAGGATACGCAGACAAATGAGAAAACTAGAAATGTGGGTGACTTTCTAAGCCACTGATACTCACACTGTAGTGTGCCTCTCCTGAAGAGCTTATTAAATAGATGGCTGGACCCTACCCCCAGAATTTCAGATTCAGTAGGTCTGAGCTTGGGCTCGAGAATTTGCATTTCTAATAAATTCCCAGGTAATGCTGATGCTGTTGTTCCAAGGTCTGTTCTTCGACATCCTTTTCCCCAAATCATTTTGAGATGTTTGGATTTATCTTAAGGGGTAGGAGGATAGCTATCACAAGGGGCTGATCAGGGGAAGGATACCAGGTTTGCAATTTAAGATCACTCTGACAACAAGTTCAAGGATGGAGTGAATGTGGTAGGATTCAGGACAGAAAGACTCATCAGGAGGCAGTTGCAATGATACCAGCCAGCATAAAGGCAGCTCCAACAGAAATAGAGACAGCAGTCATATGGCAGGTCCTGGGGGATCTAGAGAGGGTCTGTGGGTGGCAAGACAACAGAGCAATCAAGAATAGCACCAAGGCTTCTGGCACAGAGATTTAATCCACACTTAGGAGCTACTTCCCAAGACAGAAAATATGAAAGGACCAGTCTTTTTTTTTTTTTTTTTTGCCAGGAGATAGGGTTTAGGGTTGATGAGTTCTTCTTAACTCACGTTAAGGTTAAGATGCCTGCAAGATATCAGCTAAAGCAGATATACACAGACTTAAAGATTGAGGAGAAATATGACCTGAGAGATTTAGATTTTTCTACTAGTGTTGGGAGGAAAGAGAAAGACACAGAGGAGAATGAGCCAATGACCCCAAAACAATGGAGAAGTTGAGAGAAGAAGGCCTAGACCAACACCTTTGAAACACTATCATTTAAGAAGCTGGTAAAAAGTAATGACAACAAAGGAGTATAAGGAATATGTCACTTGGGTCCTCCAGGAAACAAACACAGAGACAAGGGAGAGCAGAAATTTTGCTGAGAGCAACAGCTGTGAAAGGAAAAGGAAAGAAGCAGGTTTAGGTGGGGAAAGGGTCAGACTGATGCAGACCCTAGTAAGCCTCCGCCAATCTGGACCATGGGGAGCTCCGGGGCAAATATTCATGCTGGAGACTTCCATGCTGGAGGGAAGTGTCTAGGCCCTTACACCACAGCCTTGGTCAGTCATTGGCCAGGGGCCACCTGAGAAGAGTGAGTGAGACCTTGGCCCAAAGATGTAACGAATCCTGAGGGAGCCTCACTTAGGCAGTAAGTCCTTCCTCAGAGGGGATCTGAATGCTGCATCTTCATGACTGTCACAAGGAATAAGTAGGAAAACATCATCAAGAGTTGTCACAAAAGGGATCCCTGGTGGCTCAGTGGTTTAGTGCTGCCTTGGGCCCAGGGCGTGATCCTGGGGACCCTGGATCGAGTCCTGCGTCAGGCTCCCTGCATGGAGCCTGCTTCTCCCTCTGCCTGTGTCCCTGCCTCTCTCTCCCTGTGTGTCTCATGAATAAATGAATAAAATCTTAAAAAAAAAAAAAAAAAAAAAGCCTCCCAGCAGGAAGGTACATCACTTACCCCCCACAGTAGTGAGATGAACTTCATCACCAAGCAGCTACAAGGGAGGCAGAAAAGCCCTGACAGGAAGTGGGAGGGAGCTGAGAGAGGTTTGGACGGCAGGTGCAATTAATTCCTTCAGGAGTTTTGCTGAGGAGTGAAGGAGAGGAGGAAGGTAGATCCTGGAGGAACACATAGGAGGCAGGGAACAGAAAGAGGAAGAAATGTTTGGGACACTGAGATAGCTGCTGATCCAACCTCAGTGGCTCTCCCTCCCACCCAGATCCACCTGCACACCTTGGACAAGGGGGTAGTCGACTGGCTTATGGCTGGTGAGCAGGGATGGAGGACAGCACAGTGCCCTTTGGAGGGAAGCAGCAAAATCCCACCAGCAGAATGGCTCAGACCACTTTCTCTGCCATTGATCCAAGCTCAGCCCCCACCTTCACGCCCTGGAGGTCTCACTGAACTTCACAATCGTAAGTCATTGTCCTAATAGCTTTATTAGGAAAAAAAAGTATTAAAACTCAGCTTAATGAAGCCAGGACTCAGAAGGCAGCAGGCAGCACACTTGTCATAGTACTTCCTTAGGCCCCTTGGGAGTCCACCAGAAAATGGTTCAGTCTTCAAGACTGGGGCGATTAACCTCGGACAGAAGGAACGCAAGCCATAAACATGTTGTGGGCTTGTTTTCTTCCTTAAAGGCTTTATAACAAGAACAAGCGTCTCACGGTAACATGTCATCATGGGGCAAATAAAGTCTGGTTGGAGTGAGTGCCTGAAGCTTGCCTCCTCTCAAATCTCTGCCTTGATCAATAAAAGATCACAACGAGGCAGCTTAGAGCTTAATTATTTACTATTTCTGTGCTTTCGTATAAGAGAAATTTTTTCTAAAGAAATCAAACTGCCTGCTCAGTGCCATATGGAGTCAATATCCTGTGCTCTACGAGGTGTTAATGAATTAATTAATCAACTAATGGCAGTGAAGGTCTTCAGAGACCATGGATGCTTAGCTCCCAAAGGGAACACTTTTCACTCATATTGGCAATAATTTTAAATCATTCTTTATTTCCTAAAAATCCTGGCTAATTTCTTAGCCAAGAACTCATTGGATTGTGTAAATTTTCAGTGTCAGTTATTTTGATAATGTTTTTCTATTTCGTTTTTCATGTCATTTACACTAAGCCAACTCCTCCTTATCTGTGAAAATGAAGAATTGAGAATCCATGGAGAATGAGTGTCCATAAAGAATGAAGACACCTCCTCTTAGCCAGTTGGTGGCAACAACATCCCCTGGTATAGGCGTTGTGTTAAGTCTTTTCCCTGACTTCTTTTTCCCCTTGGGTAGGAGCACTGAAGAACAGTGAAATTAGGAGAAATCCAGGAAATGAAAGGCAAAGGAACAGAGGTCCAAAATATTCCACAAACTAAATTATGAATCCTCAATGTAATATTAATAGTAACCACAGGCAAGAAGGGTAGTTTAAGGTCTTCCTGGTAGCAGTAAAGGATGCATGAGAAGATAATTACAGGATAGCAGAATAAATTAGGACTTGCTCTTAAAGAAAAGGGGTGGGCTGGAACTTGCTATCAAAGGAAACTATGAGACTTGACTAGAAGCTTTTTTCAAATAAGAAATAAATAAGGTGATAGTATGTTGGGTGAGATGCAAGCCAACAGGAGGCATTGAGACAGCTTGGCTGATTTTACAAGATTCTTGACACTTTCTGAAGCATTAAGGGAAGAAGAGATTAACCTGGTGGGAGGAGGAATGGCAGGTCTAGAGACAGGAGATGAGGTGTAAGGAAGGTTATGATGGGCCTTTCCAAGTGAGATACCAGCTCCAGGAGAGGGGTGGGCAGAAATCTTGCTGTTTTATTTTATATATATATATATTTTAAAGATTGTATTTATTTATTCATGAGAGACAGAGAGAGAGAGGCAGAGACACAGGCAGAGGCAGAAGCAGGCTCCATGCCGGGACATGGGACTCCATCCCGGGTCTCCAGGATCACGCCCTGGGCCGAAGGCAGGTGTTAAACCACTGAGCCACTCAGGGATCCCAATCTCACTGTTTTAAAGGCACATTTTACTGGATACTTACAAAGTTAAGTCCTGGTCCAAGCTGGGATTTAAATAGTCATCAAACCCTTTTATCAAACCTGTGTCAGTAGTTGGGCTATAAACAGGTGGTAAAAGTGGCAGGAATGTAGTGAGGAGTGTTTGCATTATCTCTAGCTCAGCTACCTGGTGGGGGTTGGGGAGACAGTGGATGGGCACAGCCAGAGATGGAGACAGGCTGTCTGGCAAATGACAGTAAAAGGCTTTCATTCTGGGCCAACCTAGCTCACTGATTCATTCTCTCTGTTTGTCTCTCTGTCTCCCTCTGTCTGCATCTGTCTGTCTCTGCCTCTGTCTCTCTCTGCTATTGAGGAGAAAAACAGGGAAATTGGAAGGGCAAAGGGGGATTTTAGCTGCCAGAGCTGAACGATGTGCTCTTGGCATTGCAATTGGAAGTTGGAACACATTTTTCCATAGAAACATTGATGCAGATGGTGATTGAGACCCATCAGGAGGGCAGGGAGAATGTGAAAACAACCAATGCTGGGGCCAGAGAGACCACAGGGTCTTGGTTTTACCAGGTACATGCTGTGTGCCCTTGGGCAAGTTACTTAAGCTGTCTGAGCTTGGTTTCCTTTGACACGGAGTTATGAGAATTAAATCATCGAGATAACATATAAAGAAGGAGTAAAGAGTCAGGCACCTAAGAGAGGCTCAGTAACCGCTAACTATATTAGTATGGTTAGTAAACGAGAAGGCTACAGCACACTGTGGAATATGTGGGCTTTTGTGGTCCAGATTTGGAACTCAACCACCATTGTTTCTATAAGAAAAAGCATTCTGAATTCAAGCAACCCACTTAAAAAAAAAAAGTTATACTCCCAAATTAATTTACAAATTGAGCACTGTCTGTTCTTGTTTTTTAGCATCCTGTGCAAATCTAAAATCACTTGATACATTTAAGAACATAAAATGTATTATGTATAACTTGGTTGCTCATAAAATTATCATGTTTGATATATTTAGAGATGTGAAGACTAGGGAAGAAAAGAAATTCATAAATATGTGGGGATTTATTTCCCTGTTTTTCCAGTTTGGAGACGAAAAGGCAAAGAGCTCTAGGAGGTAAAAATTCTTGAGGTCTTCCCATCCTTACAGTGATCCAACTCCCCTCTCCCAGGCAAGCAGAATCCTAGTGTGAAACAAGATGTCACCAGTCAGAGGACCAGATAGGTAGACAAGAGAAAATGGGCCACCTTGATGTGCTCCACCAAAGAGCACTCTTTTGGGAAGCCCTGGTGGCTCAGTGGTTTAGTGCTGCCTTTGGCCCAGGGTGTGATCCTGGAGATCCGGGATCGAGTCCTACATCAGGCTCCGTGATGGAGCCTGCTTCTCCCTCTGCCTGTGTCTCTGCCTCTCTCTCTCTCTGTGTCTTATGAATACATAAATAAAATCTTTAAAAAAAAAACAAAAACAAAGAGCACTCTTTTCATGAATGTCTTGTTCCACTCTAAAGAAAGAGTGGCTCTGGTATTTACCAGGTTGTCACTTTCAAGGTTCTTTGAGAGCCATTGAGGAGGTCACAAATAAAGTTTGGAGAATCGCAGTCACATTCATGTCCTCAGGGGGGCAGCAGTTGTGGGATCTATGTGGATGCCTGAGCTTGTAAGTGTCAACTGTTTATTAAGAAATAAGTCTTCATAAAAGAAGGTAAGGTGAGGAAATGGGAAAAGAGGAGACAAAGATGATAACTATATGTCAGCTTGGAATCTTTTCAGCTCAATGAATTGGAAGACACTTTTGAATAAATGAGAGCAAATCACATAACAGCACTTATCTCACATAACATGAAGTTTGGAATAAAAGCATATTCAGCTTCATTCAGTAGCTCAGTCATGTTATTGGCAACCCAGTTTCTTTCTATCTTTTGGCTCTGCTATCCTCAGCATGCTCCCCTTTGTCTTCAGGCTTCAATTATCATGGTGGCAAGATGACTGCAGCAGCTCCAAGCATCAGGTCCTCACACAACAATGTCCAAAGGCCTAAGGAGAACATCCTTTTCTTGGATGTTCTTTTAAAGAGTAAGAGAACATTCCCAGAAGCACCCATACACACACACACACACACACACACACACACACACACATTTCACATCTCATTGGCCAGAATTCTATCACATACTTATTCCTAAAACAGTCACCGGAAAGCAGAATATAATTCATATGTACTAATGGAGATTGACCTCTTGGGGCTGAGGAAAGGCCCAATGCCTGACAACTGGAAACCCACACAAAGTCAGTTCTGTTAGTAGGCAAGAGATCCATGCAGCATTACTTCCAAGCAATCCAACATGTCAAGAAAGCTAGGAAAAGATGGCACTCCCCATGGAGGATGACTCCTTCTGTACAGCCACTGTAAAAACAAAACAAAACAAAACAAAACAGCACTTTCTGAAATGTTTACCCAGGGCAGGAGAAAAGAGCAGGAAGTAAAGCCTCACAAGCTTATCCTTCAGACACTGTCCCAGGTACTGTACAAATTTAAGGGTCTCATTCATCTAGAAAAGCCCAGTCCCTGGGTTGTTCTAGAATACCTCACTTTAAGACAAAAAGTCTGAAAGCTTTTAGGGACCAGTGAAAAATATTTTTTCTCCATAATCAAAACTAAAAAGTCATCAGTTTCAGAGGAATTCCTTACTAAGGTATGAACTCATTCTTCCCCACTTCTTTCAGACCACTAAATCCTTTGAGACGAAGCACTGGATGATAACTATTCTCCCTGGACAGTTTCTGATGTCATTGGCAGGAGCAGTACTGGACTTCCAGGCACTCTCTTCATTACTCTGATAAGCATTGTGTTTAAGACTAATTCATTAGGATGATATTTCATATCACATTAGGGAATACACTATATGATCCAAATGTGAAGGCAATGACAATTTCTCCTCCTATCTCTTACCTGCTGCTGCAAAATGAAAGGGCGCCATCAACCTGTAAAAGGCAACGACCTCATTCACTTTAATAACCTCTGCCCCTTTGCCCATGATATGTTCATTCTGTACCAGGAGAGAAGAATTTATGTAAGCATTTAGGTTCTAGTCCACCATCACCTTTAGCAATCCTAATTAATCCCTGAGATAATCATTCCCATTTCTTTTTTTTTTTTTTTCATTCCCATTTCTTAAAAATGGGCCAAGTTAATTGGCATGAAGTTCTCTTAAAATTTCTCTCTTCCTTCAGGTGTTGTACAAGTTTCTGAAAAGAGCCCCTTAGCATGAAAATTAAGATCTGAAGTTTCCCAGCAGGTGGAGATTTGCAAAAGACTCTAAAAGGTGACATATACTTAGATTTATTTTCTTTACAGTTTTAGGTTAGTGCAACTTTATTTTAGAATACTGAGGATTGTTTATAGTGAGGAGAGGCTCCAAAGAGCCAGCCACCAGCACCCCTGCCAGTTGGAGAAATGCAGTAGGGTTGCTGCTGACATAGTACAATGCCAAGGGCATCGGAAATACCTTTTCCAAATATCTCTGCTGCTCTAAAGTGCTGTACATGTCTGCCACATGGAAGAGTCATTCCTTCCCAAGACGCAGGTGTGATTCAAAGAATGTTCTCTAAGAGGTAATACTCCAACAATGTAAATCAACACTAGAGTGTAACTAATCATTAATGAAGCCCACGAAAACAGGGCTTCACTAGGGAAAGGGGGCCCATGAGAATGACAAAGGGACACAAAAACAAAAGGTAGAAGGAGATAACAAGTTTTCCTAAATCCCCTCATGGCAGTTGGGCCTCTCCCTAGCAAGATTGAGGAGAAGTCAACAAAATTACTCTATTAAAAAAGGCAGGAAGTAGGGCTAAATCTTGTTTCAAATAAAAAAAAAAAAAAAAAAAAAAAAAACACCTTTCTGTGATACCCCTAGGGATAGAGTGCCCTTCATAGACCCTATTGGCACAGCCATGTTCTTCTGTCCTCCCTTATGTTGTTGACCTGCTCGCCAAGGCCTTTACTGAACTATCACATGCCACTGGCCTTTTTTACATTCTTTATTACTCTTATGGTAAAATGCTAGTAGAAAACACAAGATTTCTGGGTTGGAGATGAAGGACTACTTATTATTCACAGTAATAGTAGCCAGAGTATCAGCATTTTGTACCATTCCCTGAATCCCAGCTCCCACCAGGTGATGTGAAGAGGGTCAGAGGACACTGGCACATGCAATGAGATACCTTACAAAAGAGGTCTAAACTTAAATAATCTGAATCTTTGATGCTTAGCAACACACCTTCCCTTTGTTCATGAGGGAGATACTATCTCTACCTTTCAAGGCTATAAGCAAATGTGTTCTTTGCTTGGCAAGAGACACCTCTACCTTCCAAGGCCGATTGGTATACAAACCCATAGGGAATTGTCTCCCAACAGTGTGCAGACTGAGCAGGATTTATTGCACCAGCCTCAATGGGATGTCAATTAGTGATTTCTGCATCTGACACTGGAGAATGTACTTGCAGCATTAATGCTAAATATTGCATATTACATGATTAGTTACCAAAAAAGACATAAAACCAGAAGAATTAATAAGAGAGTTCAGGGGTAATTATAAAATAAATATGCAAAAATAGCTTTCCAATATACCAGTAAGAACTGGTGAGCTAGTTAGAAAATATAATGAAAAAAAGATGACATTCAAAATAGCATTGAAAAATATGAAATATCCAGAGGCAAAGTCAACAAGAAATATGCAAGACTAAATAAAGAGGACCATAAATTTTCACAAAAGGACATAAATTTTAGAATCAGTTGAGAAACATCCTATGTTCCTGGGTAGGAGAATTTGCTATAATTAAGATGTCACTTGTCCCCCAAATTCATCTCTCCAGTTAATGTAATTCTAGTCCCAGAGATTTGGGTGTTAGAGTTTGCAGAAGTGAAAGGTAATTATCTAGGGGAAACATTTGCTTTTATTGGTTGAGCCCTAGATTGATGGGTTGTTCTAGTCATCATTAGTTGGCCATCCTATCTAGTTTGTCAAGCTTACAGAGAAATTTCTTGATCTGCAACCCTCTGCGACTTAGGGGGGGGGCATTAATCCAATAGATCCCCTTAAGTTTTGCTTCCTCTCTTACTAAAAGCAAGTTCCATAGCTTCAGCCTCTGAATCCTTTGCCGAAAGGCTAATGCCAAAGTCTGAAGACAAAGCCTTCATTTTTAAGGTTTGCCCTATTAGACTCTTCCACTGTATCCAAAGTCTTGCAGTTGAAATCTCTGCAGCAGACCATATGTACAATGAATAAAGGAGCAATAGAAATGGAATTAATTATGGTTCCAGCACCAACGAATCTCTAAAAGAGGTTCAGTGGTATATTTAATAGCTTTTCAGTGCCCTATGTTATGATCTCCTGGTGTTAACTAAAATATATCAGTAAAGTCGTTCTAATGCCCAGCACACACTCATTCCTCAGCAACGGAGTTTTGCTGACCTGAAACGATCAGGAAAAACAATTGAGTCTCCCAGATCTCCTACTCATTGGATGTTGTCTCTTCTCCAGATTCCTCTAACGCTAACACAACAGCTATTCCCACAATTAATTCCATGCCCACCTGCATCTCCTTTGCCTAACAACTAATACAGATCCATCACCTGAGATAACGAAGAAAAACTACGGGAAGTGGTCACGTCACAAGAAATTGACTCCCCACCCTCTCCACTCACCACAAAGGAGGAGAGAGCCTCCTCATCTTTTATAATGGTCAGGGAAACATTTTCCTGCTCCCTAGTTTCCATGGGCATTACCTCAACTCACATAAAAGCACAAATTGATCCAGTTGTAGGAGCTTCAAAAAAAAAAAAAATCCACGTAAGTGGCATGCTTCCAATTCTGATCACATTTATGCAGGACAGCTACATAATTTGTGGGGCTTGGTGCAAAATGAAAACACAGGTCCCCTTCTTGGAAAATTACTAAGGATTTCAAGACAGCAAAAACAGAGCATTCTCTACCAGGAGAGAAGAAGGGCCTCAAGGGTGAGGCCCTTCTGAGTATGTAGCTTGTGGAACATCACCAGTTGCAAGTCCATGTAGCCAGTCCTGTATTTGCATTTTAGTATTGCCCGGGGTTTCCTGCTTCACCTTGACTCCTTTTCCATGGGTTTTACAAGGTTAAGCCTCAGCTTGCATCAGGAGCAAGGTGCAAACAAGAGGAACACTAACTCCCCCAATTTCTCAAGATGAGTTCAGACCTTGTGTGGGTGATGTTGGGTGGAGGGCAAGAGTCTGTGTCCAATCCAATTATTGTTGAAACAGCAGGTAAGCAGTAGCAGGTGGCTGCAGGTACAGCCCTATTGACTCAACCCTGTTCTAGATTTGCAACTTTGGGGACTTGTCACACTACCAGAGAGGTAGGACTTAGAAAGGACAATCAGACCATCCTGTGGGGAGTTTTACTGGATGACCATGGGGTAGGAGAGCCATATGTGGGATTTCGGCTTTAGAGAAGAGTATCCCAGACTGACAGCTGACAGATCCCATACAGTCTACAGACATATTTTGTTTGGCTTACCATATTTTAAAAGCTGTAAAATTTCATCTTAAATCTGGATTCATGTCTTTTGTAAATAATCAGAAGAACTAGAATCTCTGAGCCCACAACTTTTCATGGCAACAATTAGCTAGAGTTAGGAAGCCACTGCCCTTAGGTGTGGTAAATGCTCTCCAGGTGCCCATAGTCTCCAGCTTCCTTATTATTCTATATCACCCTGATTAACATATGCATGATACCTGCCTGGCCTTCACTTGAGTATATGACCCTTGGTTCTTCGTGGGCTCTTCCAACTCTGAGAAGCCACTGAGGATCCAGCCCCTACCATAGACCAACATGGGACAGAGTACAATTGTAATACAATTTACTATAATTCTATAGCCAACTATCAGACTTTCGGAATGCAACATGAAATTAAGTGTAAAGTACTATTCAAGATGACGGTGATGATAGTGGTTGCCACTGTTAAATCCTTATCATAGTATAGAGACTAAATTGTATATTATCTTGTTTTATCCTGATAAATGAAGTGAAGCCTTGACACAGATAGGTGTCTCCTACTTTTACCCAACTTCAGCCACCAGGTAAGATACTTCCTACCCCAAACCCTGCTATGCCAACAGGGCAATATGTAATAGTTGCCTTAGGAGCCAGGCCACTCAGCTTCTGCCACTCTCTTAACCTGTCTGGGTTGCTGAGTCCCAGCAAGACAGAACCCTGGGTCTGCTCACTGGGTCACCTAGTGACCTCTTCATGATGGGCTCTCAGAGCACCACATCCACTGAATAGGGATCTACTCCTCTAGCCCAACTATCTCAGAGAAACACCGTGGAGAAGGGGTACTTCCAAAGGTAGGTGAATAGGACAATGGGAAAGATCTCTGCAAGGAGCACCCAGAAGCCAAATCTGACTGGCATCCTCATCATTCCCAGCCTCCAGACCAGTGAGAACTTCCCCTTCTCCTTCCACTGTTGTTTTCTTCTTCATCTGCCCCAGGGCCTGACCAGTTGTTTCCTAAAAGATATATATGACCAGATTGCCTCCTGAGATATTGCTGTGATACACATGTGAATCCCTTTCCGCAAAGCCTCAAGACACTCTAGGTCCAAAGAGGCCTCCCCTTCAAGTAGGAAGTAGGAAGGCTTAAGCCACCTCTATTTTGGGGCACTAACCTGAGTAAGTTTGAGACCCTCGCAATGAGGCTGTGTTTTAAAAATGCTTCTGTAAGATTTATGCTCAAACACACCCTTGGAAACATCTGTTCTTTGAAGGTTCAGGACACGATGGACATGCTGGGTTCCTGGACAAAACAAGATTATGGTCTCCATAAGCCACCAAGGCCACAAAATGAGAAAGACCATCTTTTTCAGAACCTCCCATGTATGACTACACCAAAGAAGGGAACCCAAAAGCCATAATGCACTCAACATCTGACAGGATCAGGGTCTTTATCAGTTTCAGCAGAGGTGATCAGATGAAAGACTAAGTCATTGGAGCTGAACTCACCAGAGAGTGATTGATAGACCAATATCCCATATTAACTCCCAGCAGGAGAGTCCTCACTGAGAGAACCCAGGCTGGTCATCAGCACTCAGGAGGCCAAATTGCAAGTTCTCTGCTAGGTGAGCTAAGAAGATGAGCCAGGGCAGCTGGATGTTCTTTGAGAGAATTACTTTCCAGCTCTTGTCGCTTGATGAATTGCCCTTCTCCCCTGGAGGGATATTTCAGTCTGAGGAACCAGTACAGGTCATCTGAAGTCAGATCACGCTCTCTTCAGGCAACATTAGAGGAAATCTTTCAAAGTCTTAGTCTCTTGTATTCCTTTCTCAATATTCCTTATCAGTTACCTTATCTTTCAAAAGCCCCTACTACTATGTGATCTCATGTTACAATTTCCCAGATTACTGCTTGTTCTACATTAGCTACATTTGTGAAGGCTGCTTCCCAGAACATGAGCAGGGAAAGCCATCTCCTTATATACGATGACTTATAACTTACTGCCCCAAGCCATTGTGTTTTCATTCTTGTACCTTCAATTTCCCAGAATGGCATTTCTTAACTTTGTTTTCCAAAGGAGGGAGATAGAAGATAATGGAAAAAGATCAGAATCAGAAGACCTAAGACAATTTCCTTGAAAAATGTTCTGTATCTACAGTTGTAAATGGGGATAGAAAGGCCTTGCATGCCTCTCTTATTAACAAATGAAAAAGCTCTTTGTAAAACAAAGGTGCTAAATAAATGTTGGGGTCATGGATTTTAGGGGGGAAGTTCAGTGGATTCCAGCTCAAGTACACAGACTCTGGGGCCCCTGCTCACACCATTCTCTTTAACAGCTTCTCTTAAGGTTAGTAGCCAAAAGGGCCACAGGTAGGCAGGGATTAGGGTGGGGTGCAGGAGTAGGGGATAGAAATTAAAAGAGCTAGGTCTAGCAAGTTCCCTAGTCATGATCTACCTGGAGGAGCAGATCTCTACAACCCAAGACACAAACAGAAAGTAACAGAAAACCATTGGATGTTGGCATCTCTCAAATCTGGGCCCCACTAACTTATTAGGTTTGGAATCTTGGAAAAGTCACTTAACTTCTCTCAGCTTTATAATACAATAGAGAAAAAATACCTAACATGTCTTTTCTCCTGAGGATTAGATAAGTTATGTAAAGCCCTGATCTGCTATGCTCAACAGACATCAGGATCCTTCCTTACAAAGAAACACCTAGGGATGCCATCCCTGATTTAGTCAAAATTAGAGTCTATCCCAGGACCACAAAGCTGAACATTCTAGTTCCCATAGGCTTCTTCAGCAGGCTCCAGTATCTATTATTTATAACAGATAGGGACACTAAAATGGCATCCCAGGTGTTGTGAGCGAATGGATATGTTCATTTTTCTGGACAGAATGTCCACAGCCTATGAAATTGTCCTTGGACTATCAAAATGTTCAGAATGTCTGCTACAGAGAATGTACCCTTCCAGAAAGCAAAGATACCTCCAGCCAGGGAAAGGGTGGACAGACTTGAGGCTGTGCCAGAAACCATCTCACCCAGCAAGTTCTGTTTAATATCTTATCTCTATGATTTGCAGATTTCCTTAAACAAATATAGCCATGATGAGAGCTTAGAGTTGTTTGGTGGTTGGTTTGCTTTGATTCAGTTGTTACTGTTATGTTCCAGCTTCATGTAGTGATGGATGGACTATGAGGTCATACAGTCATATATGTCCAACAGAGTACAGACAACATATGGGAGCCCACATACATACACAAAGTCCCTCTGAGAACACTTTGCCCTCTCAATTAGAACAATGTGAGTTGGACAAACACTATGAGGTTTGGGATTACATAACTTGTCTCTGAAAACTTTTAATTCTAAGTACCATTCATCTAGCCAATGTCTCCTGGATACTAGGTACTCTTTCTACAATATCTCTGATTTTCATAACAAACCAGTAAGATAGGTGTGATTTTCTCATCATCTAGGCAACTGGGACTCAGGGGGTTAATATCTTGCCAAAGAAGATTTGAATTCCAACTACTTCCAATAAAAGTTAAGGGAAATTTGATTTTAAAGTGTAGAGTAAGACATTTAAGAGTAAAATGGAAACCACAAAAGTATGTGAATGGGAAAAAATAGGAGGTGGACATCGTATAGAGTCTTAAGTAGAGAAAGAAAAAATCTTTCTTGCATTACTACTGCTACATAATAAGCCAAATCAAATTTAGTGGAATAAAATAGTGACCATTTTATTATGTTTACAGCTTTCATGGGTCAGAAATTTGGAAAGAGCACAGCAGAGATGGTTTGCCTCTGCTCTAGCATGTCAAGGGCTACAGCTGGGAAGTCTTGAAGGCTGGGGGTGATTCACCAGCTGGGGTCTGGAACCATCCTCAGGCATTTCCATTCATGTCTGGTGTTGATGCTGGCTGCTACCTGGGATCCCAGCTGGAGCTGTCAACTAAAGCACCTCTCCAGGCCCCTGCATGTGACCTGGGTTTCCTTACAGAGAGGCAGCCTCAAGGAGGTTGGCAGTTTAACACAGCAGCTCAGAGCCTCAAAAGCAGATGTCCAAGTAGACAAGGCAGGAACAGCAATGTCTTTTTTGGTTTAGCCTCAGAAATCACACAATGTCATTTCTGGTACATTCTATTAGAAGTGAGTCACAGCCATTTGAAGTAAAACCTCACAACCTTCTATCCATTTTCTAGGATATAAGATAGAAATAAGAATTAGATCAGAAAAGTGACCTGAATGGGATTTTGAGTGCTTCAAGTTTACTGAGGCCCTGGATAGTGGCTGAAGAGGGGAGTGGATGGTAATATACAGCAGGAGACTGACAAACAAATGTAATTTAAACTTTTTTAAACAGTGTTGATTTGAAAAGCAGAGCACAATAAATTCTTCGTAGATGGGGCTCCCTTATTCCAAATCAGGGCTATCAGACTAAGGCTGAGTTACAATTTCCTCATGCTATCTATACGGAAAGGCTTCCTCAGCAATTTAATCATGTAAACAAGATGCAGGGTCAGGGAGGGTTTGTCTATAACCTACTTAGGAAAAACTGTTCTTAAGAACTTTAGCACTTTAATCACTTTAATTGTTTGCATGCCAATTAATTGGCACTGCTAATTATAAATGAGTTATCTGTTCATTAAAGCAGGCTTAGACGAATGTCAGCTTAAAAGCATTTAGCAGTGTGGATTGCTGTTATCTGAAAGCAAAAACCACATTCCTTTAAAAATGTCTACATTATAAGCAAAAAAATCTATAATTTTTTTTTCACAAATTCTAATTCATTCTACTGGGTCCCTGTATTGTTAGTCTTTGAAAGAAGCAGCGTTGTTCTAATTCTCTATTGCTGGCTAACACATTACCCCAAAACTGAGTGACCTAAAACAACAACCTTCTTGTTCTGCTGTTATTTGGTATAGTACATGAGGAATGCAGGAAGAGCTCAGCTAGCCAGATCCCCTCTGATCCACATATTTTCAGCTGGTTCAGCTGGAGCAGCTGGAACAAGATGATTCACTTACAAGATAGTTTCTCCACTCACATGTGTGGCACCACTGTGTTCCTTGGCCTCTCTCTCCACATGGAGTCTTATCCTCCAGGTTCTCCACCACATACTTACCTCTGGATTGTGTTTGTTTTTGTTTTTTTTAAGATTTTATTTATTTATTCATGAGAGACACAGAGAGGGAGAGAGAGGCAGAGACACAGGCAGAGGGAGATGCAGGCTCCATGCAGGGAGCCCGACATGGGACTGGATCCCAGGTCTCCAGGATCAGGCCCTGGGCTGAGGCGGCACTAAACCACTGAGCCACCAGGGCTGCCCTACCTCTGGATTGTTAATCTTCTTGCGTGGTGGCTCAGAGCTCCAAGAGACCAAGGCTGAAGTTACCAGTCCTCTGAGACTGTAGATTTAAAAGTGCACAGTGTCTCTTATGTCCATACAAGCCAGCCCAGATTCAAGGGCAAGGAAATGGACCTTATCTCTTGATGAAATGAGTATCAAAGAATTTGTAGCCATTTGTAATCCACTGCAGGTCCACCATGAATCTGGGTGAAGTCATATGATATTTAAAATAGATGAAAACAATGAAGGTATTCTCACCTGGAAGCCTTTCTTTTTTCTTTTATAACAGTTCTAAACTCCTTCTTCACTTAAAAAATAAAGTTAGAGTAGTATAAGTGATGACATGTTGGGCACTTATACCCAAACAATAAAAAGGCAAGCAGGAATATAAACTCTTTGGAAGGAAGTCCTACATCTTCTCCATCTTAAAGGTTTGCTTTGAATATGGCTTCAATGCAAACAATCCCCTTTATATGAACCAAAGTTAGTCTCTCACCCTGACAAAACACCTCAGTGTGCTGTGTTGAGAATGGAGGTGTCCTCCCTCTGCTCCTCCAACATACGCTTAGCAAATTAGTCACCAGGTCACATCAGTTCTTAATTTGTAGCATCTACTGCAACTGTTCCACCCTCTCCTATTTCCATTGCCTTGCTTTCCTGAGCCTTTATCACTATGTGATATATGCCATTACATTTGTTATAGACCTCCCTACATTCTACACCCCCTTCTCATACTCCTGACAAATTAATGCCTCTTCCAATTGAGAAATTATGTATTACATCCCTACTCTTATAAGTTAACATTATCTACCTTCCTTCTGGGTTATAAAAGGACTTTGAATGCCTTGAACTTCCAATCCCCTCCCTTTCCTCTTATATATTATTTCTGTCTAATAATCTAGTCTATGATGCTTTCATGTTCTCTTAGTCAATATATTTCTTTACCCAATGAATATTTAGATTTATCCCCCATGTTTAACAACTACTTGGGTTTGTTTTGTTTTTGTTTGGGTTTTTTTTTAAATTGAGATATAATTGACATATAATGTTATATTAGTTGCAGGTATACAACAGACTGATTCAACAATTCTATACCTTACTCAATGCTCAACATAATAAATGTAGTCACCATGTGTCACCATGAAATGTTATTACAATATTACTGACTATATTCCCTATGCTGTACTTTTTCTCTCCATGATTTATTTATTTTATGTTTGTACCTCTTAATCCCCTTTATCTATTTTGCCTATCCCCCAAACTATTTGTTCATCATTATTTCTTGGGCTCAATTTCATACTTCATGAAGGGCATCCTTTTTATACAAGTGTTTCTTAAACTTAACATCAGACTAGAGTCACCTACAGATATTTTAAAAATTCCAATTCTCAGGGTGTACCTCAGAAGGATTAAATCTAAACCCTAAGGGTATAACACAGGCATCAGTATTTTGTGTCTTTTGATGAATCTTTTTTTTTTTTTTTTTTTTTAAGTAGGCTCCACACTGGGCATAAAGCCCAACACGGCTTGAACTCACAACCTTGAGACCAAGATCTGAGCTGAGATCAAGAGTTGGATGCTTAACCATCCAGGTGCCCCTCTTCTGGTAATTCTAAGTGTAGCTGGATTGAGTACCTTCATTTTAGAAAATCCTTTAGCAAAGTTCTCTTAACACTAAATTGTTTCTGGTTTTGTCTGAAAATGCTTATAAATACATTCACTTTCAGATGGAATTATAATAAAGCTGAATTTAAAATTTTAGATTGACAATTATTCTCCGTTAGCATGTAAAAAATGTTATTCCACTGTCTTTGGTTTCTATAGTCTCTATGGTGAAGTCTGCTATCAGTCTAATTTCCTTCCTTAGTAAATAGTCTTTATTCACTTTATAGTTGCTTTTACAATTTTCTCTTTGTCTTTGAGTTTTCAAGTTTCATTAATATTTTCTGAATAGTGAATTAGTTTTACTAAAAAATAAAAGTTTTTGAAAATTATTATATTTCCAGAATCTAGAAATTCATATATTTCAACATTTTGGAAAATTCTCAAGGCATTAGCTCTCCTAATATTATCTCTCATTTTTTCTATTGTGTCTTCAAATAATCCTATTTTATATATTTCAGACTTTTTCATTCTATTTTCCATGTCTCTTAATCTTGCTTTCATATAGTCCTTCTTTTTAAATCTCTCTTCAAAGATCTTCCAATTCATTTGTTCATTCTTTGTCTCTGCCTAATCTGCTGCTTACCTTGTCTTTTGAGCTTTTGGTGTCAGTCTTATATTTTAACCTCTAGAAGTTCTATTATTTATAAAACTGGCTAATAATTATATATGCTCTATTTATTATATTTTTTATTCTTTCTCTTGTGTCTTTAAACAATCTCAGAGAATATGTTCAGTATTTCATTATCTGAAGTTTTAGAGACTTAATTCTTTTGTCTCTTGTGGTATGTTGTCCACTTGTGATAGATTGATTCCTTGCATGTGTTGTAATTTTGAATCATAATATTGAGTTTGGTAGGGCTTTAGCTGAAGAAATCTTGTGCAATCTGAATTTAAGGGATGTCCTTCCAGAGTAGTACCCCATAGGTGCTACTGGTCTGGAACCAATTTCATGTTAATTTCTTTGCTTGAATTTCCTTGATTATGCAAGTAAGGGCAATAGGATGATCCTTATGAATTCTCATGAGACATTTTCCCCTGCTAAGTAAAGCCAGCTGGGTATCCGTATAGGGTCTTAGGTTTGTTTTGCTTTATTTTTTGCCAGTAAGTTTTCAACCACCATTTTACCAAGAATGCAGCCCTTTGAGGGCTTTATTTGGGGGAGGGGAGGTTCAGTTCAAAAATCCTGCTGTAAGAATGCCCAGGGCCTTAATTCCTTATGGTCTTTAAGCTGAAGCCACTGCTTTTGGAGACTGGCAAAACATTCCAGGGCAACTGAACTAAATGCCTACTTGCCACTCTAATTTTCAATGTCCTTTTCATGTTTTGGTCTCTGAGTCTTTCCTTTCCTAACCTCCTGAAAGTTCTGCTATGCATTTAAAAGGGTGTTCATTCCATTTTATTCAATACTCAAGTTTTGTAGTTGTGATTGTCAGAACAGGCTTTTCAGGGTAATCAGCTCACCAATTTGCTATAAATTGAAATCCCCACATATATCCCCTCTAACTTCTAAAAAGAATAGATTATAATTTGCATTGTTGTATACATTATTGGATAAGCAGCATTACTTATTTATTGGTATTAGTTTAAAAAGTAAGTTCCTTTTTTGTTTATAAAGAGTTTCCCTTTTCAAAGAATCTACCCATAAAAAGAAAAAGAAAAAGTTTTAGGCTTAAAACCAAAAAGTCATTTTCAAACTATTAAATACTGACACAAAATTTATTTGAAAGTTGTGAACTTTCCATCCTTCCTTAGTCTTTAAGAATCAAATAAGGTATCTATTGGACCAATGTGATGAAGTAACTCTCAGAATTGCTATAACTCAGAGAGTTACTAATAGTTAGGAAATGATCTTTGGGCATACATTCCATTCTAGTTAAAGCTTGTAAAACCGGGTAGGTATTTTTTTGTATATTTTTAAATAACTCACAATTAATATCTCTGAGCAAATTTAACTTTATATTCCTGATGGTGAAATATAAGTGTGGCTAGACTTAATTTGCCTTTCATTTCATAAGTCATTTAGTAAAACATCAGATGTATGAATGAAATTTAAAAGGGAAAAGTAGTGATATGGGCTAAAATGAAGTTTTTTCAATAGAAATCTGTGGATTTCAGTTATTCAGATTATTTCTAACACAAATCAGCGTGGTTCACTGGAGAAAGTAAAATTTTTCCAGTTAGTCCAAGCCATCTTTGAATTATTGATAGTGCCCATACCACCTTTTCATCCTCCTATACCTCACTGTGGCCATATCTTAACTTTTTATACTATCATATCTTCAACTCCTAATTCTGTAAGATTCCCTGCCCCCTTTTCCTTCTGATATATATATATTTTTAAAAGCAATCCCTAGCACTAAATTAACAGCAAAGATAATTGCTACAGGGGCTGTGAAGTTTTACCCTACAGAACTCACACAAAAGTATGGCACAATGAATTACCTATTGCTGTCTGTGATCTCTCCCTCCAACCAAATCCTCAGCTCTGTGAGAGAGGGAGCCAAGTTCTCATGCTTCTCACAGGTACCTGTGGCTGGCTCAAGACTTGGTACAAGTTTCAGTCTGGATGAACACTGGATGATAATGAACACCTTGGTCATCATCATCATTATCATGAAAATTCCTGCCATCTATTGAGCACATGCTTTTTGGATTCAACGTTAAGTCACAAAATAATCCTGAGTAGTATTACTGTTGTTGTTATCACCCCTCTTTTTTTATATAAGATTTTATTTATTTATTCATAGAGACACAGAGAGAGAGAGACAGAAAGAGACAGAGAGGCAGAGACACAGGTAGAGGGAGAAGCAGGCTCCATGAAGGGAGCCAGACACGGGACTCTATCCCGGGACTCCAGGACCACACCCCAGGCTGCAGGCGGCGCTAAACTGCTGCTCCACGGGGGCTGCCCTGTTATCACCCCTCTTATACATGAGAAAGCTGTGTTTCAAAGAGAATAAGTAGCTCAATCAAAGCCACACAGAGTATAGTGGCCTATATAGCATCCTTGTAAATTACTCTGATCAGATAAATTTTGTAAAGCATTCCCATGGAGTAGACAAATGGGGGAAATGTGTGTTTCCCCCAGGTGGGTACATTCCCATAGATATGAATCTTGGTCAGGTGGCACTGGTGGGATGTTAGCCTCCTCTTGTCCCCTCAGTGGGAAACTTTTGTGGAGCTCACCACCTGCACAATCCTATGTTCAAACCCACTAGTCTCTGATTTCAAATCCCATGATATGGTCTTTTCAGTCTTTGGGATTGGTCAGTGATGATGATTCATGATCCCTTAATGTTTGTCCCTAGAATAGCTGAGATTTCGCTTGCTTCCTCTCAGTTATCTCTCAACAAGTTAATGTTTATTTGTGGATAGTTTGAACTACCCAATTTTTGGATTATAGTGCTCCATTCTACTCACTCATCTATGTCCACTGCTAAGGACAGTTTCCAGAGTTCTCTTTCCTTGACCTCTGAGCCATTTTGGTGAGTAGGACAATCATCATATTATAACTAAGCAAACCACCCCTCCCACCTCTCTAGTACAAACAGTGGCAAACATGGCTGCACACCTCCAGCCCTAAACAAGCTCTTGCTAACAGAAATCCTGACAAATCACAAAGCATAAGCAGCAATAGCAGGCACCGGGGTAATAATTTATTTTTAATGCCATGCTGTCTTTAACAGTGCAATTTCCTCTAGGGTGTTTGCTTTGAGATTGCAAGATAATTACATCTCAGAAACCAGGCTAATTACAGTTAACAGCCTGAAAACCAAAGGAACCCTTCCCTCCACCCCCACCTTTTTTTTCCACTAGAATACTATACAAATTCCAGTTAAAACGTACAGCATCATTTAGGAAACCAATTTGACTAGAGCTTAGAGGTTCATTCTCCCCTCCTAGCTGCACATGTATAACTCTCATTGATGTATATCAGAGGGACCTGAGTAACAACACAGCCTCAGTGATTAGAATAAATAACAGCACTATGGAAAGGAAACAATGACAGCAATTTTCCAATAGAGATGAAAGTCTAAATGTTTCTGGTGGAAAATCAGGGTGGGAGTGTGGATTCATGCTGCAAAGATGAGACTACCTGTGGCTTCTAGATACTATTTAGGGTCTCCTGAAGCAATCAACCAACCAATTCGGGCCATTTGTAGAATTAAGGAGTTGGAAGGGATATGAGAAATCATCTAGTCAATTTTCATTATTCCATAAAAAATGCAAAGCATCATGTGCTGGTCAGAAAAGTCTTAAAAAATGATACTTCCATGACCAGGTCATTCACTGAGAAAGCATTTTTTATCAACTCATGGGCACCAGGCTTTGGGGCAGGCATATGCAAGTGGATTTTCGTGTTTTTTTTTTTTTTCATAATCCTCAAATCAGAAAGTTCTCCCAATCTTAAATTTAACTTGATACATCTTCAGACCTTTTCCTGTGTTTTTGCTGAGATAAAGACTCTCTCAAATAGATTGAGCTGCCCCTACCCTCTCCTTTGGGTGGTATAACTTTCCATTCCAAGTACTTTCCAACTTTTAAAATGCAAATGTGCATATAATTTCCCAATTTGTCTCCAGTTTCTATTAGCTTTTGAAATGTGGAAGGCAAACATTACAACTAATTCTGGCTCAATTTGGCATCTTCTAGAAACTAGGGCCTGGATTTTCTTTCTTCCATTTGTGGGGAGAAGGGGACTGGATGGGGAAAGAGAAGAGGAAATCCAATATGCTGAACTTTCACATGAAAAATCATTTCTAGGGGCACCCAGGTGGCTCAGTAAGTGAGCATCTGTCTTTGGCTCAGGTTGTGATCATGGGGTCCTGGGATCAAATCCTGTATCAGGCTCCCCACAGGGAGCCTGCTTCTCCCTCCGCCTATGTTTCTGTCTCTCTGTGTCCCTCATGAATAAATAAATAAAATCTTTTTTTAAAAAAAAAGAAAATTCATTTCTATTTCTATGGAGTGCTACAGAACTTATCTACCTGACATCATAGTCTTAAACATAACATAACTAAAGCCAAGCTTCTTCAGAAGCTTCTTCTTCAGGTATTCTGCAGAATACCAGTGGTGTTCCTCTCCATCTACATCCTATTCAGAAAAGTAACATATTGGCCCTACCCATCAGCCTCCTTGCTAGAGGCTCCTAGTTGCTAATAATGTAAAATTTGCATGCAAATGGTTTTTCTCATAGTAACAACTCCTTAGCAACACTCCCTGACTTCATTCATTCCTTTAACAAACATGTATTGAGTGCTCACCATAGGGGAGGGACTCCACCATCTTTGCTCCTATTCAACTGTTCCTTCTGTTAGCTCTCCCCTGAAAGAGGAGGAATTGCTAATCTTGATTGATCAGGACAGTCAGTGGTCCACTTTTTATCAGCAGATGGGATTACTTTGCTCTGAAAGCAGCAAAGTCACTTGCCTTTCTGCCTCAGATCCAGGCAGGTCCTGGTGGTAGAGGTGAGTCAGCCATCATTATTAGTCTTCCTCTTCTACCTTGAGGGCTGGCTGGAAAACATTCTCAGAGTCTTTGTTGGGACAAGCCACCTTTCTTTGCTCTTTGTTTCTCTTCATGGGCATGCCTAAGCATCATGGCCCTAAGATTCAGTTAGGAGCTGATAGAGAGGTGAGAGGCCCCACTTTTTCATCAGACCTAAGTCATGTCTCCTTTCCAGTATTATCACAGAGTACTAAATTGGGAGTTAGGTTGGTTGCCTGAGGAACACATTTAATTAGCTTCCCAAGAAGACCTTGGGAGGACAAGGAAGATTGACAAGGCATGATTTGAATATTCAGACTATCAAATCATCACATTAGCCCAAAATCATACCTCCAGTCTCTAAAATTTACTATATACCATGCCAGGTGCTAGGCTTCAAGGAGACAGTCTTATGAAACATAACCCTCTCCTCCAAGGGCTTATGATCTAGTGGAGGATTTTATCTACCTTGGAAATGAAGTTTCCATTGTCATTTTCTGAAAGAAATTTTATCTTTTACAAGAGAACATTTGAAATGAAATTTAAGTATGGTTTAAAGAGATTTCATTGCAGAAATTTGGGAATTTGTGAAAGTGAGGTCAGAGCACCTGTGTTATGCTCTGTTAAGATCTTTATGTTTTATGCCTTTGCCTCAGAAACTTTACTAACTGGTCAAAAGGAGGAAATTAACTAAAGGATATAATACTATCTCAAGGCCAAAATGTCCAGGCATAATTCTGGAAAAATGTGAACTACCAGCTAGCAATTGAATGGCTTTTTTTTTTTTTTTTTTTAAGAGAAGAGCTCAGAACCAAGAAGTATGTAGCTATGAAAATGTCCAAACCCAGGAGGGTGTTCTGATCCCCATCACATATAGCATGGCTCTCACTTCCCAACACATTTCTGCCTCAAGATGGGAAAATTAAGAGGCTAAAGTGTGTGAATGAACTCATTAGAGTCCATGAGAAGAAAAGTTCCTACGTGAAAGGAAGCTGTCTGGACAAATGACATGATGGATGTTTAAGGATGCTTCCCTCGGATGAGTTTTCATTTCTCTCCCTCATCATTTTGAACAACTCTTTAGGGCAGGTAAAGGGCAGGTGTTGCTGAGTAACAAGAAAACCACTTCTGAATTGTTCTCATAAAGTTGGGTCAACAGTCAACCACAGTTACCTGCACTTCCAGGTAACTGGAAAATCCCATTATTGGGGTCTCTGCTGGTCACATGAAGTGGGCAGGCCACAGTGGGTGGTTCAAACTAAACAGTCTAACTGCAACATTACAAGATTCAGGATGAGAGAGAAAGATTCTAATAAAATTCTGGGGATAGAATTCAGATTGGATGAAATTTTAGTTGATAATATTACAAAAATAATTTGTATAAAATTTAAAATACTTTGAAAGTATCATATTAGTAATGTGGGGGTTTGTTAATTCTCTGGATGCTGTAGCTATTTTAAGCAACTTAAAATAAAAAATCTTGTGCTTTAAATAGTCTCCTTTGGTCCATGCGACTTAGATCATATATCTCAATTGCAAATCATCCAATAGCTACTTACTTTAACAGCAGGGAGAAAACGTAAGAGAAAAGCATAAAAGGACTGCATCCTTAAGATTATAAAGGGATGGCGAATGGTATAATTTTTAGGAATAACCCAGGAACATTTTTTGGCAAGGCAAAACCTACCCTAATAACTTGCTTTTCTAAAAATCTTCTTGAATTCATTTATAATTCTCTAAAGAGATACCCTATCAAGTAAGTACATTCTGTTATAGAAGTCAGTAGTGTAGTAAAGATCTGCCTATAACAGGTTTCTCTCTGATCACTGTCACTGATGATTTTCTGTTCATTCATTCATTCACTCAAGAAAATTATTTTTCTCTAATTGGACCCAGATGCACAGAATTGGATTCATCAGAATCCTTGATTGATGATCCTCTCATCATTGGTCCATGCCTAAGCCACTATTATTTAGTTATTTTAAATAATGTGTGAAGCATTCATGAATGCACCATCCAAAAAATAAAACTGAAACCTTGATGGAGATCTACATCTAACCATATGCTTCTCCCCACTCTTCATTCCATCTTCTTGTTTCCTTTCCCCACCTGAGATAAGTGTCCTTTTGAATCCCAGTTTCATTCCCTTCCTTTCCTTTGTTATAGTTTTATTGCATGTATATGTACATATATAAATTACATGTATAATGTATATGTATGCATGCATAAAATGTATAAATTTCATACATGTATGTATACATTGCTGTTTTTAACTTTATTTTTTTAAAGGGGATTATACTGTACCCTTTGGAAAACTACTTTTTTTCTTTAATGTGGTATTTATTTTTTGTTTAAGATTTTATTTATTTTTTTATGAGAGACAGAGAGAGAAGCAGAGACATAGGCAGAGGGAGAAGCAGGCTCCCTATAGGGAGCCTGATATGGGACCCGATCCTAGGACCCCGGGATCACTATCTGAGCCAAAGGCAGACGTTCAACCACTGAGCCACCCAGGCAGCCCTAATGTGGTATTTGGATTCACCCATATTGTTGCAAGTTACTGTGGTTCATTTGTTTTTGGATAAAGCAGATAATATTACATCATGTGAATATGTTACCATTTGCCCTCCCACTCTCCTAATGTTGAGCATTTAGATCATTCCCAGGTTTTTGCTATTATATTATAAACAATGCTGCTATGATCATTCTTGTACTTGTATTTTGTTACACACGAACAAGACCTAGGAAATTAATTGCTGGGATCTAGGAAATGTGAATATTCAACATTAGAAGACAATGCTAAACTCTTTTCTGAACTGATTGCATGTTCAACTTCCGGAGATAATGTCAAACTCTTTTCCAAAGTTATCGCAAGCTTACTTGGCATTGTCAGACATTTTAATTTTTACCCAATTAAATAGCTGTAAAATGATATCACAGTTATGATTTGCATTACTCTGTTCACTAATAATGTTGAACATGCCTTTACAAGTTTTTTTGTCATATGGTGATTTTTTCTGTTCATGTATTTTTCTCATATTTCTGCTGGTGTGTGTGTGTGTGTGTGTGTGTGTGTACATGTGTACTTTTCTTATTGATTTGTAGGAGTTCTTTATATTTTTAAATGTTATTCCTTTGTAGTTCTGTATTTTATGAGTATTTTACCTAAGTTTATAACTTGTCTTTCAATTTTCTTTAAGGTATCCTTAAATTTTTAATCTATTTGGAGTTGATATAGTATGAGCTAAGAATCCAATGTCATCTTTTTCCATATGAATAATGGATAACTATTTTTTTTTCCAGCTCCATTTATTGATCAATCTTTTTTCTTACTGTTCTGATATGTCACATCTGTCACACCCCCAAGTTTTCATCTATGGTTCTCTAATCTATTCTTTTGGTCTATTTTTCTATCCATATACCAATTCACATTGCCCTTCCTCCCAGCTCTTGCTTTTCAGAAATAACCTGACTACTCTAGGCCCTCTACCCTTCATGTGAATTTTGGAATCATTTATCAAATACCATGAAAAACCCTGGGGTTTTTGTTGGAAATATATTCAATCTACAGATAACAACTGAAATCTTTATGATATTAAGTCTTATCCATGAACAAGGTATCTTTCTTTCTTATCTGGGTCTTCTCTTTTTTTTAAGATTTTATTTGTGTGTTTGTGAGAGAGAGAGAGAGAGAGAGAGAGCGCACATAAACAAGTGAGAGTGAGAGGAGGAGCAGAGGGGGAGGGACAGAGAGAATCTCAAGCTGACTCTGTGCTGAGTACAGAGCCTGCCCTGCTGCTCGACTCATGACCCTGAGATCATGACCTGAGCTGAAACCAAGATTCAGAGGCTGGGACACTTAACCAACTGAGCCACTCAGGCCCGTCTGCATCTTCTTTAGCATTTCTTGATAAGGTTTTATAATTTTCCCTGTAGATATCTTTCATATCTAATGTTAGATTCCTCCCAGATACCTGATATTTTATGATAATTCTGTAGACGTTGTTTTCTCTTTAATTTTGTTTTATAGTGTTTACTGGTATGGAGGAATGCAACTGATTTTCATATTAATCTTATAATCAGCCACCTTACTAAACTCTCTTATTTTTTCTAATAATGTGTCTATAGAGTAATTTGGGTTTTCTATGTAAATTATCACATAACCTATAAATAATGACTTTTATTTCCTTCTTTCTAATCCCTCTATCTTTAATATCCTTTTCTTACCTTATTGAACAGTCTAGACTCATCAATATAGTGTTTTTAAAAGTGGTAACAGAGAATACCCTTTTCTTGTTTCTTCTCATTCTGCATTCTCATCTTGGATGATCTCTTCTACTCCCACAGCCACAATCATTATCTAGATCTCTATCCTGACTCATGTATTCAACTGTGAATTTTGGACCTCTTGATCTGAATGCTCCACAAGTACCTCAAACTCAATTTGCCCATAACTCATCATCTAGTCTCATCTCTCAACTGATGCCTGCCCTTCCTTTATTTTCTAACATTCTAATGGTGCTACCATCCATGTTGGCATATACCCAAAAACTTGGAGTCATTTTTCATTTTTTATTCTCTCCTACCATGCACCCTCTCAGGCAACAAATCCTATTGGCTTAATTTGTTAAACTAACCCTTATTTCCACCCACTCTACCAGCCACTCTACTATCACGTGTCACGGCCTGTCCTATTGCCATAATTCCTAAGCCATCACCTGCATCTGGTCTTGCCTTCTACCAAGCCCTCTTCCATACCAGCCTCTCTTAACTTTAAATCTGGTCAGATGGTGTCCATATTAAATCCTTTAATGGTTCCCCATGATGTATAGAAAAAGCCTAAACCCTTTGCATGGGCAAATGTCTAAAAGCTAGGCCCTTTTTGATCTGGTGCCCATGAAACATTAGCCCCATCTCCTGTTCTCCATGCTCTAACACTCTATGCTCTGGCCATCCCAGCACCTTGCAGTTCTACAAATGCCTAATACCCTCTCTCTTCAGTGTTCCATACCTACTGTTTCCTCTCTGAATAGTGCACTTTCCCTTCTTTACTTCCTTCCATCTTTATCTGGTTCACACCCTTTGGGTCTCAGCCTAGACATCACTTCCTCCAGGAAGCCTTTGCCCTACTTAATTGACCTTGCCTGTTTCTCCACTCCTTGAGAGCAAGAAAAAAATCTTATTCATGTTTACATCCCCAGAACCCAGTGTAGTGCCAGACATAAGGTAAGGGCTCAGTGAAAGCTTTGGAAATGTACAGTGAATCAGTCCTGTCCCAGATCTCTGATCTCCATTTGCTTAAAATCCCGTCTTTTACAACTCTGTTCCGTGTCTTCCTAACCGCTCCCCACAACCCCTGTGATGTGCCCCACCACTTTGTTTACATCTTTTCTTAGCACATATCTCATGGGACTTGGGCTGATGCCTGATCCTCTCTACCAGCTGTTTGAAGGCTGAGGCTGTGCCTCATTCATCTTGGTGTCCCTGCCACCTGTAGCCCAGAGTCTAGCACATAACTGATGCCAAATAGATATCTAAAGTAATAAAATTGAATTCCCTCCTGGAGCCACAAACCAAGCAGAGAACGTGCTTTGGATCCTTCCGTGAGTTCAAAATACAAAGATTTCTGCCAGCATCTCCACCTGCACAGCCTTCCGCCTCTACCTCCCCAGTGCTTCTTCAAATTTGAAATGGAAGTCTCTGAAAGAATGTTATTCATTTTACACAATATTATTCATTTCACAGGCCATGCCTCTTCATCTTTCTATTCTGTACTTCAAAGTGCACCTGCATGTTTTCTTGGCTTTGTTTTGGGCATTTTTAAGGAAAAAGCCTTCATATGGCACTTAGTCTAGGTTTCCCTTCCTAGAAATATCACCCCACTCCTCCATAGCTGTTTATGAGTGTCACACTCTGCCATTTAAATATTAATGTTATGGAAACAGAGGAGAAAAATCGGTCTCTCATCTGATATGCGATGCTGAGGGAAATTAAGATTAATAAATGGTGACAAGCTCTATAGAGGAAATAAAAGTTAAATTGCCTTGGACTATTTTCAGAAGTTGTTTGAGCAATGAGTATTACATTGAATGCCCCATAACTATGAACGTTCTAAAAGCCTGATTTCTGACTACAGATCTCAAATGATAACTCAAACCTTAGCATTCCCCTCAGAGTACTTGCATTCTGAAAGTTCACATGTAGAGGAAATCCTTTAAGAAACTGAGGGAAGTCTGAAAATTAGGCTTTCTTTGTCAGATCTCAAGCAGCCACTATAATTGGGGAAAAGCAAATTTTAGGTCTAAAAATTTAATAAACATGTCTAGCAGGTAAAAAGATCTAGGAAATTAACTAAAATTTTTCACTTCTTCAGCAAGATAAATCACATCATAGACACATTGGCTTGGCCCAGCTAACTGCAGAAGGAGGGCACCCTCCAGCTCCTGTTCTAGGTTTGGTTCCCAGAGCCTCTGTTTGGCTTAACCTTACTAAAGCTATTGTGAAAACGTATAGCAGTGATTCCCAAACAATAGTCCCTAGACCAGCAGCAGCAGCAGCATCTGGGAACTTATGAGAGAAACAGATCTTCAGGCTCCAGCCCAGACCTACTGAATCAAAAACTCTGGGAGTAGAGTTCAATAGCTTCTGTTTAACAAGCCCTCCAGGAGATTTTGATGTGTCTTCAAGTTTGAGAATCACTGATTCTTAACCCTGGCTGCACATTAGTACCACTTGGGGAAATTTTTCTTAAAAAACTGATGACAGGGTTCTATCCCCCCAGAGATTCTGATCTAATAGGCTTGGGGTGAAGCCAGCACACTGATACGTTTTGATAGTTCCCCAGATGATTCTAAAGTGCAGCCCAGGTTGAGGATTTGATCTCAGGCTCTGATTTCTTACTCTGGTGATGGCAACAACTTCAGAAAAGAGCTTTTGGCGGAGTCTTTCCCTTCAGTTATTCTCCACCCCTCCCTCCTAACCCTCTCCAACCCCCACCCAGGGATTTATCACTAATCCGGTTCTCAAACTTTACTATGCATCAGAACCACTTGGAGAGATTGCTAAAGACAGTTTGCTGGGCTTCAACTTTACAGTTTCTGATTCAGTAGGTCTGGGGCAAGGCCCAAGAATTTGCCTTTCTAGCTATGTTCCCAGGTAATGCTGACATTGCTGATTGGGCTTCTAACCCATGCATTTTTCAGTCACTCTGGCCTTGGTGAGAAGGGAAAGTTCTTACAGTAATGAACTTACCCTGCAGGACTTCCAGCCTCTTACAGATCTCCTAGCCTGGTTACGTGGAGTCCCCTGTTCCTGACCAGAAGACAGTGTAGGGTCATAGTCCAGAGCGCAGCCTCAGAGTCCAGGCTGCAGTGCTTAGTTCCACAAACTCTCTGTGCGTCAATATCCTATCATAAAAAGAGAGATAATATAGGACCTACCTGAAGGGGTTGTTGTGGGGATTACATACATTAATATATGCTGCATGCACAAAAATTGCCTATACTAAGTGCTCAAAAATATTATAATTAGTTACAAACATAAAGTTGTAATTAGTTTTAACTTCTAAATTGTCATAATTATAGGTAAAAATAGCTCTAATTATTGCATAGCCCCTCCCTTTCTAGAGTACAGCCAGTGATGTGTGGCAGTCCATGCAGATAGAAAAATCAAAAGGACACATACCTTGCCATCCATACTCAAACTCATTTGTCCCACCCTGCTCAAAAATGGAGGGGCCATTAATGGACTGCTATGAGTCTGAAAAAGAGTACTCTCTAGAGAGACCCTACCCACCAGTCATGCCAAGCATAGCAGCACCTCTTGGAAGCAAGTGAACAGAGCCCCTAAACAAATTGAAGAATCTTTGTTATAGTTCTAAAAGCAAGTATGCCTAAAGTTATTCTATGATTTCCTACTGACTTGAAAATAAAAGCCAAGTTGTTGATCATTACTTAATGGTTCCTGGCCCCTTTCCAGCTTCTCATCCCATAACAAACCACTCGGACTTTTCTTAAAACACCCTGCCCCATAGTGTCACCATGCCTTTGCCCCTCTCTTTCCTTTGCCTGTGTGCCTTCCCCCTCCTTGCACTCCTCACATATAAATTCACTACTTCATATTTCTTTTTCATGTTTCCTCAAAATCACCTCTGCCCTAAAACCTTTCTCTTTTTTAAAAAATATTTTATTTATTCATGAGAGACACAGAGAGAAGCAGAGACATAGCAAGAGGGAGAAGCGGGCTCCCTGCGGTGGGCCTGATGCGAGACTCCATCCCAGGACCACAGAATCATGGCCTGAACCAAAGGCAGATGCTCAACCACTAAGCCACGTTGGTGGCCCCCCAAACCTTTCTGATCCTTTCTTTCCTACTTCCCCCTAGGAAGGGCTGATCATCCCCTTCCCTACATCACCTCTCTGCCCTATATAATCCACTATCGTGCCAATAACTGCCTGGGCTGCCACCCTCCCTCCACTGCTAGACCATGAGCCAAACCAAAGAAACAACCATGTTCTTCTGGTCATCCTTGATCTCCACACCAAGAACAATCACTAACCCACATTAGGGACCTCATTATTGAATGGATATATTTCATATATCCACTCAATTCTATATAAACTGAAGTCAGTTCCTAGATAGTCAAAGGACACCAAGAAAGAAGGGATCAAAGGGGTGCTGAAAGAGGAAAGAGGATGATCACCTGAACTGACCCCCAAAACAAGAGGTGCATGGGACATAAAGCTGGTAACTGCTCACCAACAGGAAATATCAAGCTACCTATATTAGGGCAGTGGTTCTCCAACATTCTAGACTTCTTTACACTCTTAAAAGTTATTGATGACCCCCAAAGTGCTTTTATATAAGTGGATTACATATTTCCATATTTACTATTAGAAAGTAAAATGGAGAAATTTTTTAATGTTTTTTTATTAACTTGTTTAAAAATAAAAAACTCGTAAACAAATACTTAGAAAAAACTATATTTAAAAAAACTTTTATTGAGAAGACTGACACTGACATTTTTTTTTTACTCTTGCAAACCTCTTTTAATATCTGGCTTATATTAGTATTCAGCTTCTGCGTTCAATCTGTTATGATAGTGCTCATCATGTAGCCTCTGGAAAACTCAGCTATATGCTTGTGAAGGAATGAGAGTGAAAAAGGCAAATAAAGTTTCAATACTGTTATGAAATAGTTCATGAAAGAGTCTCAGAGATCCCCACCACGGGCTCTGGGACTATACTTTGAGAACTGCTGAATTAAGATAAAGATCATCTGTAGTTGCAGAGAATGAAATAACAATGACCTAGAAAAGATCAACATATACTTCTATTTTGCCTAAACTTCCAGATATAAGCAGTCCCCATCAATCATGGCACTCTTTCTGGTTGCTTTGTCATCCTGGTACACACGATCCTAAATGGTTCCCCAGTACCACCTCTACAATCTAGCCAGCAAGGAGGAAAGGGCATGCCCTGTTCCTTTGAGTACATGTCCCAGAAGTTGCATCTATCACATCTCCTCACTTCCCATCAGCCCGACCTTGGACAAAAAGCCTATTACTAAACTGTACAGAAGACTGGGAAATATCTCTAATCTCGTTGGCCATATGTTCTATCACTGTAGATGAAGGTGAGAAGAGATATGGGGATAATTTTTAGTCTCTGCTACATTGACCTTTCTCTCTAGGCTGTGCTGGGCACAGTCCCAGAATGGAGTTTGGACAAGACAGGGCTTACTTTACCCCTGCCCAGAAGGAGCTCTTCCTGACAATGAGCAGAACGCACACAGCAATATCTCTTTGCCTGTGCATCTGCCTCACACAAAGCAGGACTAACAGAAAACAAGGAGGTCTTGAAGCAGGTAGGCCCTCAGATAGGAAATAGGGGCTCACATAAAGAGCAGCAGATGGGAGCTACAGATTAGTCACAATGGAAACTTATTAGTTAAGAGGAAAACCTCATGCATCATCCATAAATGAGGCTCTGGTTAGAATACAGGCCAAAAATCATCAACACAGCTCACAAGGTCCTGCTTGATCTCAACCCTTTCACCCCAAACCTTACCCCAGCTATTGCTCATGCCAGTCTCTCCCTCACCCTCCACATTTTGGTCATGTTCAACCCTCTCATTTGAAGACGATACCTTAATCTTTGTCTGAGGGTCTTTGAATATGCTGTTCCAGCTCCTGGAATACTCTTTTCCCCATTACTGCCTGGCCCACACATGCTCACCTTCATTCAGGTTTGTGGAATAAACAAAGAGCAACCAAATGAGAATAAGCAAAGACTATTTATTCAGAGCTTGCTATATCAAGGAGGTCAGCCATTATCACTTGAGTTTTGGCAGGTTCAAAGGCAGGCAAAGGAGTGGGAGAGTTTTATAATGCAAAAAGAGAGGGCTTCAGGTGTGCCCTGACTAGAAACTACTGGCATGAGAAACCTTAGGTAGGATAACTAGAAGTGGAGCATCCTATGTGATGAGTTAAGGTGCATTTGGCTTTCTCGGGTTGATCCTATATTGGATATATCCCAATAGGGATAGAAATCAGGGAGACTGTTAATTATTAATTAAGTCCTATCCAGTTGTTACTGGGGTGATTTATTGGCTTCCCTGGGATGGTTTTTCTATAGTGTGACTTAAAGATAGCAGGCTGGTGAGTATGAGTTCCATATTAGTTCTGCACCATGAGCCATTATGGCATTCCAACAGAGTCACCCACCAGGCAAAATAAGGTCCCATTCCAGATAAAACCATCCAAGGTGTGAGCTGTTTCAGATTTACTCAATTCTCCAACCAGGGGTCCAATTTGTCTGGGACCTAACATCTACCTTGGGGTCTCCATCCTAGACTATGTTTCTTCTTAAGCATGGATCACTGACAATATCCTACAAAATATTCTGTTGGGTCCTGGTGCTGCCCATTTAGTGAGAAGATTACTCGTCCTAAGGTTCTAGCATAAACCTGCCAGCTGTAACATATCTTGCTGGTCTGACCCAATGGTGACCTGCCGTACTCTGTGTATGGGCTGTTTTCTTTTATTTTCCATCCTCTGAAGATTGTCAGAATTCTGCCTGTCTAAGCAATAAATCCATCTTTTCAGGGATCAATTGCTGTGGCTGGCTGCAATGCCTGGAAATCCAATTAACTGAAAAATAAATAAAAAATGAAAAATACACTGAAGCTGTGGCATAAATCAGCTAGAAAATGTTCTGCACATTAAAATAAACAAGGAGAAATTTCAACTTCATTTGTCTTCTTTTCCTTTTTTTAAACCTTGTTATTGATAAATTTAGCCTTAGTTCCAATTTTGTCTTAGCCACGATTTGCTCAAGTATAGATCTGTTGGGATGGCTATCTCTGTTCTAATTATACCCTGCAGGCACTCTCCTTGGAGAAGCCAAAGCGGCTAGGATTACCTTGGTGCCATATGTAAAACTTTAGGCCCTCTCTCCCTTCATCTTTTTACACCACATGTGTTCTTAAAGGGGCATAAATCTGCTCTAACGTTGAGTGGGAAATATGAGTTATTTTGGCTTTCTGGGACATTTTGAAAAGGACAGAGTTTTCATCAGTTGGCTAAGTGAAAGGCCTTATGCCTCACTGTTACTGGGTCTGCTGGGCTAGAGCCACGACACACAGAGCCCATGAGCACTGGACAACCTTCCCGGTGTGTGTCATGGCAGTGAACCTCATTCCCAGCTGTATCCCCAGGCTTCCTGTCAAGGCCTTGGAAAGGGCCCCACTAGGGTCCAAGGAACCAGGCAATCAGACAGTCATGAGCTGCTCTGGATGTTTCCTTGTGTGTAAAATGAGCAGATTGAAATTGAGATATTCCCAAGGTCCTTCTAGGTCCCATTATCCAGGATTCCATGTTTGGTGAATAAAAGCACAGTTTTAATTTAAGGAACATTTGATGAACTATAAACTAGCTCTTATGTCCTTCCTTTTTTTCCTGATACCTTATCCGTGTCATACTGAATTTGTCATCTCTGGGGTATGAGCATTACACAGACAACTGGTGTTCGTCAGGTGATGTCACCATGGAAAACAAGAAAACAAGAAGTCAACTGTTCTCAACATTTCTCATCAGGGAGGCAAAGTGACAACACTGCTTCCTCAAAAAGCGCACTTTCAATTTAACCTACCTTCAAACACTCCCTGGATAAAACAAATGATATCAACAAACGTGAGAGAAAACCTCTTCCAGGCTTCAAAATGTGGCATTTTTCAAATTCAAATCACAATTTTTCTGTTATCCTTAGGTGGTTATTGATTTGGTTTTACTAAAAAAATAGTGCTTTATTTTCTAAACTTATTTCCAATTCTACTACTCAAAAACAAAACCAATAGGATAACAAAAAAAACATAATCATTGGAGACATAGTCATGACTACCTAGAGGTAGTTCTATGATCATCAAGCTGGGGAGATCAGACTTATGCAAGGAAATTACTGGAAAACAATCTCAATACAACAGAGGGATAAATTTACCCTCTTATTCCCAAGCCTGATTGCTATAGTATTTATTCAATCATTTATTCAACAAATGTTGCCTGGACACTAACTTATACCAGGTACTGCGCTTGGCAAGAGAAAAGCAGCAGTGAACAGCACAGTCAAAACCTGCCTTCTTGAAGTTTACAGAGAGTGATGCATATATCCAGGGGTCATGGAAACAATGGGTCAATTTAGGGGAAACAATCAGTTATTTAGCATAGTGTAGACAACTATTCTTTTGTTAACCTGTGGCTGCATTTTTCTAGTGGTGTTGGCATCAAAAAGGCAGCAGAAGCCTAAGGCTCTTATCTTTCCAATCCCTCTTTCTTCTCCAAGGCAGGTAGTTACAAGTACCAAATAAGTTTCTATTCTCACTATGGGGTTTTTTGGTTTAAAACTGTTTATTGATCAATAAAAAAGTAGAAAATCACAGAGTCATTGCCTGGGGAAACTGTACTAGTAATTTTACAGCAGGCTAGATAGTAAGGAAAGATTACAAATGTTGGTAGGCAGGAGACCCAGCTCCTGCTGAAAACAAGTCAATTCTGACAAAAATCCAACCACCTTACTGACCTTGGAGAGCCTTCACAAGGTCAATGGCAGAGTGAATATGATCATACTGGTCCTGTTCCCAGTATGTTTACTAGCTCTAGAAAAAAGTGGACAGACATCATATGCACTCCCATATGCTTAAAAGTAATAAACACTGTAAATAACAGACTCAAGCCCTCAAAGGAATGCAAAAGAGAACATACATAGAATTTAGAACAACATTTTAAAATAGATTTTAAAGTTAATTTTTAAAATAGGACTGTCACTGGGACATATTGTTGCCACTGTAACTATTTATATTAATAACTCTGACTCACCCAACTAGTCTTTGTAAGCTCAGAGAGTATACTGGCAGTATTCATTCATTCTTTCAGTCATCTCTTCTTCCATCTGCTAAACAGGGACTACTGTGGGTGTGAGCATCCAGAGCTTCCACAGGAATACCATTGCCCTTGCTTTTATTCCCAACAATGATCTTAACCTTGGCTCCTTCAAGGAGAGCATTCATTTCACCCCACTCTACCTTTCCTTCCATCCACTTGCCTTACTTCTTAAACTTCTCTATGCCCATAACCCAGATATTCCTAAAATTATTGGGTCAAATATTTCCAAATATTTGTCCTCTCTCTGCTTGTATCCTCACCTACTTCTCCTTCCTCCATGGCTTCCATGGGTCACCATCTTAATTCTTTTATATGCACTTTCAACTCCTCTGTTGTCTACTGAATGAATCCCCACACTTGATTTCTTCTTCTGTCAGCCTTCTTTACTCTAACAGACAGACAATGGTGTATTATCTTAAATATCACCAGGCATCTCACCTTTTCAGGGAGACGGCATGTCCTGGATCTAAACAGTCATCCAACCATAAGTTTTGTTTATAAAAATTCCTGGAGGATGGTGAAGAGGTAAGTGAAGGATTGTCTGTCAATCATCTCAACAGAGAGGGGCACCACCCATTCCCATGGGAGCTGTCATTTTCATGTTCATGGCAAGGCTCTTGGTCTTCAGTCCTGACACCCAAAAGGTGGGTATCGCCTGTCAGCGCTTACCCCATTCCAACAGGACCAGCCAACTGAAAGATAGGACAAAGTTGTTACCATTATTGAACATCTCAGCTTAAAGTGGTTTCTCATTTCCCAGAAAAGGTCAAGCTCTTGATAGAATGGCACTGGGATGGGTAGAATTTGATGGGAAAGAAAAGAAGAGGAGAGGCTCACAGCACAGCGTCCTGTCTATGGCAGTCATGCCTGGTCAGGCAGCACCACTGAGAATCCTGGTAGACAGGTGGAACTTAGGGACACACCACCCTTCCAGGAAAAGGCACTAAAGGATTGCAGAAGGAGGAAAAAATGAAAGCCTCATAACTAAAGGCATGGTCTCCATTTTTCACTTTGGTCAAAGGGAGCCTGGGTTGTATTATGGGAGAGCAGCAAAAGGCCACAGAATTGGGAACCTCCTGCCCTATTCTTTCATAGTAGGAGATCTTATACTGTGGGGAGCAGAGAGGTAATTGAAGGTTCTGACTTCTGTCATTGAGTATCATAGACTACCTCCCATCAGGAGCTAATAGTCTAGCTTTGACTATATCTAGAGTTGATGGGGGCGAGGACATCAGCCTGAGCCTGAAGATTCAAACATGAGGGGTCTATTCATGTGGAGGACTAAGGACCCTCTAGAGTAAGTCCTATGCTGAAAAAAGAGAGAAAGGAGGTACAGAAGTTTGGCTCGAGAGTAATAGATTGCAATAAGAGTGACACACTCAGTGGTCCTCAATTCCAGGCTTAGGGCCTTGCAGCAAGACCAAGAACAGCAGTGACAAGATTCAGCATTCTATGAGTCAGAGCTGGAGAGAGACTGTAGTGAAAGCACTCAATGCCTAGGTGCTGAGCATAACTGAGGTTCTCCCATAACCCCCCAGAGCCATTTGTGAGGGCTGTGGCAGAGAGCCAGAGTGAGAATGCTGGTGGCCGTCACCACAGATGAAGCCAAGAAACACGGAGGAGGGCTGCCCGGCAAAGACATTCCAGACAAAGAGCCCTAGTTTTTCAGCTCAGTGCATCTTTTCACACAGTCATCTCCACAGAGATGGCCTCAACTGGGATTACGGAGAATGGGTGTCAAGAAGTCCTCTCAGAAAGTTTGTGACATGTGAGTTCTCCCCACATATGCAGGCCCTCACCTCACGCCCTTATCTCACAGATGTAGCAAAAGATGGCATCATCTTCCTATCATGGTTTCTTTGGCTACAGCTACTGTTGATGAACTCTGGTCAAAGAACAAAAGGCCAAGAGACCTGGTGAGCAACCAGAAAGACCCATATGACTGAGTTGATTTGATGCAGTTAATTAAGGAAAACACCAAATATCAAATTCCACCAGACTCATTTTCCATACATTTCTGGCCTGAATGGCTTAAGCTCAGGGCTGAAGTCAGGAGCACAGTTTTCCCTTCTCCTCTGAAAGGTGACAAGATCACCTGTGCCTGCCACTTAACCCCACTGATCCTCCATAACTCCAGCTACAATAAGAAGAAACTAGTACCTGTGAATGACAGAGGGGTTTCAAGAACTGACTGCATTCTCCAAATTACCTGGGAGTTAAAGGAGTAGGCATTTTCTGAATACCAGGTATTATTACAGCAGGAATTACCCTTTTCTTTTTTTTTTTTTTTTAAGATTTTATTTACTTATTTGAGAGAGAGAGCAGGGGGAGGGGCGCAGGGAGAGGGAAACACAGACTCCCCACTGAACAGGGAGCCTGATTGGGGGCTAGATCCCAGGATCCTGGGACCATGACCTAAGCCAAAGGCAGACACTTAACTGATTGAGCCACCCAGGAGCCCAGGATTTACTCTTTTTAGATCTAGAAGTGTTCCTTTCTCTTTACAGACCCTAGGAAACTGATGCTCAGAACAGGAAAGTGACTGCACACAGCCAGTTGGTGGCAGTCTCAGAATGAGCAGCAGGATATCCTGATGCATTTCTCCTGCAGTTCAGCTGGGACAACCCGATTGACCTGGTGGATCTGGGGGCAAAGAGCAAACACACAAACGGCAAACACAACCTAATTCATTCATTGTGCTTGAAGAATGCAGCCCTCCAGACAAAAGCATCCTCTCAGAGCCCTCTGGACTTTGGCTTTCTATCCCTGCTGGTACTGAAACTTCTTCAGGTAGCCCCGTGCCGTCTCTGTGGCTTCTTTTCCCAAAGGAGTAACCAGTCCTTTCTTCTAATTTCTACTTAATACAGTTGCAATGGTGAACTTTTTCCTTCCGTACTTCTTCATTAAAGCAATGCTGGGTTGGTTCAGAGGAAAGCTGATTTGAGGTCCTCACCTTTGTAACTGAGCCCTGGTCTCTAATTGGAATCTCCTCCGCAGCATTCCTGTTGCCAATGGCAGGAAGACTTCTTCAGCTTGGTTATGAATTCTGGGTTTTTTTTTTTTTTTTTAACCTTAAGTCTTGAGAACTCCCTACAAATAAAATTTTAATATAATTGGTTTCAGTGCATCTAGGAGCCTTTTAATTACCCTCTGAAAGATGCTTAGGTAACAGCTTGCTATTAGATTAAACAGTGTCAGCATCTGTATTGTAAACACGAACAGGTTTGTTACATTTTGCAAACCAACATTTGCCTTCTATTATTTTTTTCTCTAAGGAGACTCCTTTGGGGGTACGGCTCCAGTCCAACAGACAACATGGACATCATGCCAAATGGAACACCATCTTTTCTCCTTACTCCCCTCAACATTGGACCCTGGCTATTTCAGGCACCTTCATAAAACCATGGGGGCACCTTGCGATAATTCAAGAGCCATTTACACAGCAGGCCGGCTCCACAGGCAGGACCTCCTCTGCTCTGGCGTTGCCCGCCTGGCCATTTCACTGCTCATTAGCCCCTTTTCCAGAGAGTGAGCAGAGAAAACAAGAGATGAAATTCAAACCCATCCGTTTGCCTCCTATTAGCTGCTCTAGTTAAAAGTTTAGTGGAGGAGCAGGCTGGAATGATTAATCAATATAAAGTTTAAGGAGTGACTCTGAAGCTCATTTGTTTAAGCTCTTCCTTCCTTCCTAATCATGTATAGTACACAATATACTGGCTGTGGAACCAGGCTCAGGTAGTGATTGGGATCCTGTTGGCCAGAGGGAAGGTGATCATGACAAGTGGGTAAGGAAAGAAAACTAACATTGGACTTTCTAACAAATCCAAAACTTTATGTTATCTCATATAACCTTTTTGAGTTTTTAATTAAATTATAAAATAGACTATCCTATGGCTAGTAAAAACCAAAATGACTGCTTCTTTCTTTGCTTATTCCATCTATAGAAACCTCACTACAGAGAAATTCATACTTTTAGAAATAATAAATCTTAATAATGCTATTAGGAAAACTGACTCTTAATGATAAAGAATTGGCACAAGATACTAAGCAAACATTGCAGCAAGTTAATCTAGGCTTAAACAAACAATTAATAGTGACCATGCAAGATAAGCCCTTCCAAAAGAAGAAATAAAAGTTTGAGGCTTTCTAAAGGAATATTTACCTATAAACAAAGAGAAATACATATTAAATTTAAAGAAATAGGCAAGCTATATCTTCCTCTAAACAAAGATTGTTGTCTTACACTTTATATTTGTTGGTTTATTCTGAACAGTATTTTAATATTTCATCAGAAAATCCTTTTCCCTCTAAGCACATTTTTTTTCTATTATATCCAAGTGTATAGCCAAACCTGAAAGGTTTTACAGAAGGAATACATCTCAAATCTTTGAAAGATGTGATGAAATACATGATTTAGTGAAATTCACTTTATTATCAAATTTGCAAAAATATATCCAAGGCACGCAATGAGGTCTCCCTACACATATGATACAGGCTCTACTTCCTAAGTCATTTTATCCAAAACTCAAGGATAAATCATGCATAGAGCATGGAAAAATTGAGATACTGAACTAGAATAGAAGTCAGCTGTATTCTAGCCCTGCCTTGTCACCCACCAGATGTGGAAACTTGGACCAATCACTTACCTCTCTGGGTCTCAAGGTGTCCTCTAACTCAAATATTTTGTGTAATAAGAGATAGAGGATCAGATCAGATCAGAAGAAAGCCCAGATGAGTAAGAGAAGTGCAAATTCAAAGTCCAACTGAGGTTATAAATGATACTACGTGACAGGTTCAGAGCTGGAAACCTCTAATTAACTGGAAAAGATGAGGGTATGGGTAGGGAGGGCACTCTCAGTCCAGAGTCTGAAGCTCAGCACTGGTGTTTGATGAATTTTATTATTTCACCTAGATATAATCAGGCTCCAAAACTCTTTTGCAAGGGGTGTGTGTGTGTAGATTTATAAGCCATAATGCCAATCCATTAACCTACCAATGAGGATAAATATTTATTGTGACTGATACTCCTCATAGCTATTTAGAGTGACTGTTCCTGTTATTAAGGTAACTAGAGCCATGAACCAGTCATCAAAACATTACCCAGTGAGTGCAGAACTAGTTGGAGCTGAGCTGGTGCTGAGAGAGGAAGAAACAGCACATGGAACTTCTAAGGTCAGATTAAAGAAAGTGTTCTTAACCAAGGGTCTCAGATCTAAGCCTAGGGTTCAAAAAGTCTGTGATGCTGCTTAAACAGTATGCAAAACTGCATATGAATCTGGCCATGTGCATTTTTCTAAGAGTGTCCATAGCATTCATCAGCTTCTCAACATGGCTCGTGAGTTCTAAAAGTTATGAAGTATTGGGAAACAGAAAAACAGACTCAAGATAGACAGAGAGGAGTCTGAAGCAGCTCTGAGAAGTCTGAAATCAGGAGCCAGAGCTGAGTGGCAGGGTGAGGATTCTCAGGGAAGGGTCAGGTCAGAAAGGATAGATCAAGCAGAGGCCTAGTCCAGGCCCAAGCCACTGACTCCAGGGACCTCACCCACAAGAAACCTCATTCATATGTAAAGCTGTAAGGCCTGCCAGATCACCAGAGTGGGACTTCTGTATGCCCTGCTGAGCAGTGCAGCCAATTCTACAGAATTACTCATAAAAGATAGGAGACATAGGACTGGGTCCCATTTTACCCCAACTTCAGTCTAGCTCACACCAACCTCCTCTGACAGAGTACTGCCCTTTTATCCTCTGTCTTTCATCTTCCCCTAAATCCATCCTTTGATTTCTCTATGGGCAGAAAGAGATACCTTGGAAAGACCCAAGGGTGCCAGTGGAACACACAAGTATTACCTCTCATGAAAGCTATTGTCAGAGTAGATGGTTGACTCATTGGGCCAAGGTGGCCATTCAAATGTAAAGTTTAATTAATTAAAATTAAATAAAATAAAAAATTAACTTCTTCAATTACACAAGCTGTATTTAAAATGCTCAATAGCCACATACACTTAGTGGCTATTGTTATTGGGCAACATATGTATAGGATATTTCAATCATCACAGAAGGTTCTTTTCTATATAATCCAGCACTAAACCCTACGATAGAAACAGTAATTCCAATAATGATTCAGAGAAGGGTAGAGCCTGAAGTAAGCATAAATAGCTAAAATGCTTCAGGGAGGAAATTGAACTTATGTTGAGCCTCCAGAAGGGGTGAGAGCATGGGAAGAGATTCATTCAGAAGCATGGTAAGAAAAAAGATGAGAATAAGGAGAAGAAACAGTCACAGGCCTGCCTGGAGTCTGGTGCATGTTCAAGGTGAATATATTCTAGAGGGATGAAGGAATGAGTGAATGGCAGGAGACAAGATAAGTAGGCAGGCTGGAGGCAGATTGCACAGAAATTTCCATATCCAGCACTGTAAGTTAGGCCTGACAATAATAGCTACCATCACTGGCTACCACTTACTTAATACTCACTGTGTTTCAAGCTTACATACAGAGAGATTTATATAAATTATTAAATATAAATTATTAAATTTACTCCTTACAACACCAAGAGGTAAGTGCTTTTAACTTCTATGACAAGAATGACACAACTGATGTCCCAGGAGTTTAGGTAACTAATATCACAAGCAAGCAGCTTGGAAATGGGGGGCTGTGATTCACACCCAATGCTATTGTTGCCAGTGCTTTCACTTTATACTTCCATGCCCCTGCCTGTCCTCCAAATATCTTTCTTTTTAATCAGGAAGGGTTTTGCCTTCACTTATTGCAATGTATATCAAGTTTCTAAGGCATCTCTTCTGGAAATCAGTTCACCATTTTCGGACACTAAGGGGAAAACTCTCTTAACAGGGCCCTCGTCCTTAATAGTTTAAGCCAGGTAACACCAGCAGGAGCAGGAACATGACAGAAGGGGTCTGGAAATGACAGCATCTGGCCCTGTGGTATGGATAAGAAGCATCTAGACAAAGAGGCTGATGTATTCAAGGTCTCACCAACTTTTCAGTTGATGTCTAGGCTAAAAGCCATCTCCCTGCCTCCAGAGTTCCATCCATCTATCAAGGATATGGAGCAGGATACCTGGCTCCTCAGGCTCTGGGCATCTTTGTGGCCTTTCTCAAAAAACTTGCTTGCTACCTTTTTGTAGGTTTGGGTTTTGGAGTTTGTATATGGACTCTTCCCACTCATAACTATGACTACCACTTTTTGCTGGCTGCTCCTGGGGCAGACATGGCCTTGGAATGTGACTGTAGGTTGGAACAAAAGGTTTCCCACAGGAGAAAGAGAAGTTAACATGCCTTCCATGCCTCTGTGCTTTTTCTATAGAAATAGAATACTTCATTAAGTTAACAAAGCATAACAATTCATCTCAAATTATTATAGATAAAAATTGATTACAGTATTTAGAGCAAGATTTAAAGAAATGCATATACCTTGTTACTACTATTAAAGGTCATCATTCACCGCTTAATCTAATCCTGGCACTCACAGCTTAAACTCGAATTCACCCTGTGTCTTTCCTTAGAGTTTAAATCCTCTTTGGGGTTGACATTTGGCATTTTTTTTCCTTCAGGGTATTAGAGAGGGGTATTTTTGGCACCAAAAATATTCCACATGGTTTGTCTCCAGCTTTTCCCAATTTTAGCTACCTTCATACAGTTTATCAGTAAGAAGGTGCCCCGCTGCAGTCTTAGCATTCTAATTAACAGTCTTGCCATCTAATCACTCTGTTCTTCTCATGAGAGGCTGATCTTCCACTCCACACCATTTGCCAACAGCCAAGAAGAGAAATTAGAGTCAAGCCACATAGTAGTTGCAGAACAGACACACATACTCTGTAGCTTTTCTCCTTTTCATGTAAGAAGGAGTTGATTTGACATAACGGGAAAGGCCTTCTTCAGTGGTAGTCAACTGTTTTATTTTCTTACTTGGTTGTTTCTTTAATAAAAGCTAAAGACCTCCAACTATTCATAATCCTCCTTCTACCTATACAATATTTCAACACAATATAATATTTTTAAGCCAAGATTGAGAAAAGTTTTTCTGTAGTATCTTATTCTAGTCAGTTGTCAGATATAAGGGTAAAACATCCTATGCCTATGTATAAAAATAGAATTCAAATTTGTACATTATGAGAATCAGTTCTTTCTGAGTTGTATGAGGAAAGTTGCTCTTATAACAGAATCAAAATCACGGGGAATGCCAAATGCCAACTGGTACATTTGAGGATTATGGAGTTGGGAAATCATCATTTTGTAACACCAGGGCAAAGATTAGCTCAAGCAAGAATCATCAATTGTTGCTAAATCTGGAGGGGAATACTGATGAGGAGCACAATATCTGCATGCTCTTAAAGGATCTCCTTAAAGGTGGGTGAACAAAATTAGCACCATCAAAAAGAGGCAGTCAGACTATATGTGCCTCCAGATGTACCTGCTGAAAGTTATGCCTGGAATGTATAACCTGAACCTAACTATCAGGAAACATCAGACAAACCCAAAATGAAAAATATTCTTTGTTTTTTTGTTTGTTTATTGAATTCTTCAAAAATACCAATGTCTTCAACAGAGAGGGAGGCAAACCATAAGAGATTCTTAACTATAGGGGACAAACTGAGAGTTGCTGGAAGGGAACTGAGTGAGAGGGTTGGGGTAATTGAGTGATGGGCATTAAGGAGAGCACTTGATGGAATGAGCACTGGGTGTTATATGCAACTGATGAATCATTAAATTCTACCCCTGAAACTAATACTGCACTCTATGTGAGCTAACCTGAACTTAAATAAAGTTTTGAAAAAAAAAAAAAAAAAGTCTTCAAAGACAAAGCCTTTAGAAATGTTCCAAGTTAAAAGTGACTAAAAAAGCATAACAACTAAATGTAATGCCAGATCTTCAACTGGACCCATTACTGAAAGAGGGAAAAATGCTATAAATCATTATTGGGTCAACTTGGAAAAAAAAGGAATATTGAAGCTAGATTAATTCAAAGTATTCCATAAGGTTGAATTGTGTTATGAATTGTATTGTAATGTAAATCAATTATATTGTGGTCAAGAGGCTATTTTTAATCTTAGGAAATATACATTGAGATATTTAGAAGTAAAGGCAATCATGTATACAACATTTATTTAAATTGTTCAGAAAAAAAATTATGTGCATGTATTTATTATTGCACAAATGTGCACAAATGAAAGTGAATCCAGCAAAATGTTAACAATAGATGAATATGGGGAAAGAGTACATGGGCATTCTATGATCTATAAATATAGGTTCTATATCTATAGAACATCTATAGTATATCATTTACTATAGTACATCTATAGTATACTAAAATGTACTATAGGTTTAGAATTATTTCCAAATAAAAAGTTAACAACCACACATACATACACACATGGAAATTTGTGAAGGAAAACAGGAGGGAAGGAGGACCAACCATCTTCATCCTAATGCCCTCCCAGGAAAGACACTTGTCTCCGCCAGCATCACAATTGCTTCCAGTGGCAGTTTGCTCTTCACCTGTCTTGGCTTAAATTTTAATAAGTATTTTTTTCTCTTGGTCCAGCTGAGACATAAGTGAAAAAAGTTTTTCAATTTTTGTCTTTAAAAAATTGGGGGGAAAAAGAAACAAAAGGATTAGAAAATTCAAACACAAATCCAGGTAAGGTTACCAGAGGATTTCCCATCTTTAAATTACCAAACCACTTTACAAAATTTGGCTGGCACCATTTACTGCACTCACCTAAGTTCACCATACTTTACTCAAAGTTAATGTGCTTTTATCTACTCTTCTTAGCAAAGAGATTCATTAGTGACCATGTAAACTTATAGAGAGTACCATCAGCCCAGAATTCTCTTTTCCTCATACAAATGACCTCTCCTTCCATAAACAGTTGGAGTGCTCACTAGTGATCAGAAGTGAGGTGTGGCTTTCCATTGCCTGCACTCAAGAGTTTAGTAGGTATCTCAATGTCTTAATGTAATATAAGCTGATGGGAGTTTTACCCTAACCCATGAATTATAAGAATGAACTGTTAAGTTTGATTGATTGTGGCTAGATTTTGATGAAGTGAATTTGAAGATTATTAGATGCTACTTACCGTGCCTAATAAAGATCTTTATTCTTTAGGTCAAAGAAGGAGAAGGAGGAGGAGGAGGAGGAGAAGGAAGAAGGGGGGGAGGAGGAGGAGAAGGAGAAGGAGAAGGAGAAGGAGAAGAAGAAGAAGAAGAAGAAGAAGAAGAAGAAGAAGAAGAAGAAGAAGAAGAAGAAGTCGAAGTCGTTATTAGGGGCACCTGTATGGCTCAGTCAAATGACCAACTTGTGATGTCAGCTCAGGTCATGATCTCAGGGTCATGGGATCAAGCCTCAAGTTAGGCTCGATGCTCAGTGGGGAGTCTACCTGAGATTCTCTCTCTCCCTCTACTCAGCTGACTCACACACACACTCTCTCTCTCAAATAAATATATAAATCTTTAAAAATAAAAAAGAAGTCAGTGTTATATTGAAACAGTAAATTCTCATTTATGGCCTGTGGAGAGGTCTGCAGCTCATTGGCAAAAAAGAAGACAGACATACTTAGGGCCCAGTGACCCTCCCTGGATCAGGTGTCATCCCTGCCCACTTGTCCTGGTGCTCCTGAAAACACATTCAAGAGTCATTCCCTGCCCCATTACCACTGCCACACTTTCACCACCTTCCAAACCACTCCTTCACCTCCACTGCCAAGGACACAGCAAAGATGAAAAGCTCTTTTCCCACACAATATCAATGCATATGACTAGAGAGAAGAAGCCATTCAATCATGAACTTCCTTTGTCCAGATGCCTCTTCCTCAGATCCCAATCTAACTTTGTTCTGTATCCTAGTTCCCTTTGGTCTAGCTTTCCAGGGAGTTTATTTTTTGTCTTTCTGTCCAAGTTGAGATTATATTAGTTACAGTAAGCTAAATTGCTATCACAAGCATATTCACAAATGTTATAGCTCAAACACAAAAAGAAATATTAATTTGCCCACATAATTATTCAAGGCAAGTAGTTCTGAATCAGCAGGAATCTCTTCATCACATACTGATTCAGGGACCCAGTCTTCTTCCAATTTGTGGCTACACTATCCTCTAGAGCCCCATCATCCTTGGCAGTCTCTGCATTCAGCTGGTGAAAAGGAAAGAACTACAAAAGGTCCACCTGCCTCTTAAAGTCCACAGCTTCCACTCATATTCCATTGGTGAAAACTAGTCACATGTCCCCAGCTACTGCAAAGGAATTTGAGAAAATGTAGTCTGTGGCTAAGCAGCTATTCCTATCATGAAATTGTAGAGAAGAGGAGATTTTTGGTGGGCAGCCAGCAGACCTGGCCACAGACCTTAAACAAAGAAAGGGAGGTTTGGTTTATGGAAATCACATAAGAAAACAAAAGAAGGACTCTGAAAGTTCCTTTTTTGAACTATTTTTTCTTTGAATTACTTTGATTTTTTTAACTTTATCTTCAAGGAAATCTATGCCTTAGGATTATGTTCATATAATTATTTGTATTCTTTATTCTTAACTTGTTTACTAAAAGTTTTGAGGCAGGTACTAGATTCAAAGAGGGAAAAAGAATGGTATTGACTTTTGTTCAAAGCCAATGCAAATATTGTAGGTCAAAATGCTTTGCCAGACAAAAGATCAGAAAACTCTTGGGCAGTCTGGTTTTCCCAAGGCTCTAGTCCCTGACTACCTCTCCAACATTATTTTCTACCCATATTCGCCTCACACATCACACTCTAGCCTCACTGCCTTGCTTACTGTTCTGAAAAGAATCCAAGCATATTCTTGCTCCATGACATTTACATTTTCTCTTTCCTTTGCCTGGAACACCTCTTCCAGACATTTCTATGGCTTGTCCCCTTACTTGAGGGTCACTAAATAAATGTGGCCACTTTAGAAAGGCATTCCTTGACTTTCCTACTCAATATAAAATAGGATTTTCTCCCCAACTCTTACAAACCTCTATCCTCTTTTTTTAAAAGATTTTATTTATTACAGAGAGAGAGAGAGAGAGAGAGAGAGAGCAAGCATGAGCAGGGGGTGGGGGGCAGAGGGAGAGGAAGAGAGAATCCCAAGCAGAACCCTCCATCGAGTGTGGAGTCAGACATGGAGCTCGACCAGATGACCCCAAGATCATGACCTGAGCCCAAATCAAGAGTCAGCCACTTCATCAAATGAGCCACTCAGGTACCCTAACTTTTACCCTCTTACTCTGCTTTTTTCTTCATAATACTTACCACTACTGCTGTATTATATAGTCATTCATTTATTTGCTTATACTCATCTTCCTCACTAGCATGCAGGTTGTTTATAGGCAAAGACTTTGCTTTATTTATTGCCATATCACCAGCAACTTAAACCTGCTTGGCATAAAGTAGATGCTCTGTAAGTATTTTCTAGATGAATGAGTGTATTTGAATAGGTATGAGCAAAGCCATAGAAATAAATACTGTTTAAACCATATTAATATTCAAAAAGTTCCCAGAAAAAGCTTCATTGCCCTATTTTTTTTATTTACCATTTAAAAAAAATAATAGGTGATGACTGGACATCTACATGTAAAAGAATGAAATTGGACCCCTTTCTCACACCATATATAAAAATTAACTTCAAATTGATCATAGACATAAATGTAAAAGCTAAAACTATAAAACTCTTAGGAGAAAACATAGAAGTAAATCTTTATGACATTGGATTAAGCATTGGTTTCTTAGATGGGACACCAAAAGCAAACTGAAAAAATTAAAAATGATAAATCAGACTTTGTCAAAAATTTTAAAACTTCATTCTTTAATATACACCTTTAGGGTACCTGGGTGGCTCAGTTGGTTAAGTGTCTGCCTTCGGCTCAGGTCATGATCCTGGGGTCCTGGGACTGAGCCCTGTGTCAGGCTCTCAGCTTGCTGGGGAGCCTGCTTCTCCCTTTCTCTCTACCTTTCCCCCTCTCTTTTTCTCTCTCTCTTATGCTCTCTCTCTCACTCATGCAAATAAATGAATAAAATCTTTAAAAAAAAAAAAGACACCATCAAGAAACTGAAAAGACAACCCACACATGAGAGAAATGTGTTCCAGTCATATCTGTGATAAAGAACTTATATCTAGAATATAAAGAACTCCTACAACTCAATAATAAAAAGGCTAATAACCCAATTTTAAAATGGTCTAAGGATAAGAATAGACATTTCTCCAAAGAAGATATACAAATAGCTAATAAACACATGAAAAGATGCTCAATATTATTAGCCATCAGGGAAATACAAATCAAAACAACACAAGATACCACTTACTGCGCACTAAAATAGCTATAATCAAAAGACAAGGGTTTGTGAGGATATGGAGAAATTGGACCCTCACTGCTTATGGGCATGTAAAGTGTAAAATTTTAGCCACTTTGTAAAACACTTTGGAAATTCCACAAAATACTAAACATAGAGTTATCAAATAACCCAGCAGACCAATTCTTAGATACAGACCTAAGAAAGATAAAATCAGGGATCCCTGGGTGGTGCAGCGGTTTGGCGCCTGCCTTTGGCCCAGGGCGCGATCCTGGAGACCCGGGATCGAATCCCACATCGGGCTCCCGGTGCATGGAGCCTGCTTCTCCCTCTGCCTGTGTCTCTGCGCCTCTCTCTCTCTCTGTGACTATCATAAATAAATAAAAGTTAAAAAAAAATTAAAAAAAAAAAAGAAAGATAAAATCATATATCCACACAAAGTCTTTTATATGAATGTTCATAGCAGCATTATTCATAATAGCAAAAAGTAGAAACAACTCAAGTATCAATTGACTAATGCATGGATAAATAAAATACAGATTAGATACATACAGTGAAATATTACTAGGCTATATAAAGGAATGAAGTACTGGTGTATACTACAACATAGACGAACTTTCAAAACATTACACTAAGTGAAAGAAGCCAATTGCAAAAGACCATAAATTGTGTGATTCCATTTACATGAAATGTCCAGAATGAGCAAATCTATAAAGACAGAAAGTGAGGTGCCTGGGTGGCTCAGTTGATTGGGCTTCTGACTCTTGATTTTGGCATAGGTCATGGTCTCAGAGTTGTGGGATCAAGCCCTGCATCAGGCTCCATGCTCAATGGGGCATCTGCTTCTCTCTTCTCTCCCTTTCCCTCTGACCCTCCCTGTCTTTGTGTTCTCTCTCTACAATAAATAAATAAAACTTAAAAAAAAAAAAAAAGACAAAGTGTTCAGTGGCTGCCTATGGCTGGAGGAGTGGGGAAGAATGGGGAGTGATTGCTAATAAGTACAGAATTCCTTTTTGGGGTGATGAAAGTTATCTAACAGAGGTATACATACTGTGAACATACTAAAAGCCATTGAATTATGCATTTGAAATTTGGGACTTGTGTGATATATGAATTATAATTTTTTTTAAGTAATATGCCCTTTGTTAGGTTTCTGTTTCAGGGACAGAATTATATCCATATCACACCCATGTCATTGGTACTTTACCTAAACTACTTATAATACTCTAGAGCCATGGTTTTCTTTTCTTTTTTTTAAGATTTTATTTATTTATTCATGAGAGACACACAGAGTGAGGAAGTGACACAGGCAGAGGGAGAAGCAGGTTCCCCGCAGGGAGCCTGATGCCGGGACTCCATCCCAGGAGCTGAAGGCAGCCGCTCAACCACTGATTCACCCAGGCATCCCTAGAGCCACGATTTACAAAGCATGGTCCCTAAACCAGAGATATAGGATCCCTAGTAATTCACTAGCAAGTTCTTTGGCTCTGCTCCACACCTACTGAATCAGAAACTTTGGGGTGGTGCCCAACAATGTGTGTTTCAATAAGGCCCGTAGGTAATTCTGATGCTCACAGAAATATTAAATCCACCTCTTAGGAGGAACCTAAGATCTCTTTTCCTAAGACAAGTTTGACTGTACAAAATTCCTACATGAAAAAAATAAAATTCCTACATGCCCCACCACCACCACTTTCAGGATATTTACTGGACCGCTGTCTCTTTAAATAATTATGCAGAGCTCTTCTGCTCTTTTCCTTTCTCCTTTCTCCACACATGCAGTAAAGTCATGGCCTGCTCTGTAGATTTCTACACCCTCCCACTTCCTTTCTCTGTGTGGCCAGGCTGGTAGAAATAATATTCCAATATTTAGGTTCAAGTGTTCAAGTGAAGCTAGGAAATCCCACTTCTTAGTCTTGAGACCTCGGGCACATGGAAAAGAGCATGGTACATTGCCATATTGGGTATTTGATTCCCAATTTATTAGTATTCCTTTTATATATAGCTCCCTTGAAACTCTGGCGAGAAGAGGTGCTTATCAGGCCAGGATAGACGCATGTTGGGCTCTTAGCTGAATGACTTTATAATCATGCCAAAATTTCACACTTAGTCCCAAGTACCCACCACCATGACATTTACCCTGCTTACCAAACACCTAACCCTCTTACATCAACCTACTTTGTTTACCTACACTTTCATCTACATGATGAGCAAGCATGGCCATTGAACAGCCATGGATGATGACCTTTATGTGGTCACTGTGGTTTGCTGGGAAGCTTGAAGGCATGTGCATTTGCTCTAGGGTCTTGAAGAGTCAGTTGCAGAACCCAGTGGCTTTTGGCAACATAGCTTCAGAGCTACCCACTACAAAAAAGTAAACCCCTTGTCTAAGTGCTAAATATAGGTCACTTGCCCTCATATGGGCAAAGGTGACTTCTATCAGCCATGCTAAATGTACATACATATGTGTGTATATAGTATATCCAGAGACATGGAAATAAATCATTCACCAGCTCTCTTTCTGCAACAGAAAACAGAAATAGAGAAAAATTTAACAACTGCAAACCCAGAGCTAAGTTATCAGAGACCAAATTAAAGCTGTTGGTATTTTTATCGAAACATCTCTACCTCTGAAATCTAATTTCTTGCAACTTTCCATATAGAATCCTGTGTTGTATTATTTATAAGAAAATTATAAGAACCATTTCACAATATATGTAAATGAAACCCTCATGCTGTATGCCTTAAACCTATATGTCAATTATTTCTCAATAAAACTGGGGGAAAAAAAAGAAAAGAATATTCTGTCCTTCCTTGACAGTATTTTCTGGCTACAGAAACCACTGCAGCCATGAAGTAACAGAATGATTTCAGTAATGTTTCCATAGCTACCTTGCTTCGAAGTGAGGTTTATTCTGTTTTAAAGTCTACTGACCTATTCACGTTCTTATTTGAAGTATTTTCAATCTAATCTCTTGTCTGCCTATTACTGTCTAACGTTCTTGTGATTCCTATATTTAAGGAAGTCCTCGATGCATAAATATATGGTAAGTAGGCCTTCCAGTTAGACAGAACAACATGATGAATATTTTCTTCTTTTTTTCTATTCTTTTCCCATCTGATGTGTGTTCCTTGTGTCCTGCCCTTGCATCACAAGGAAATGTTCCGAAGATTTTGGAAGGTAAAGGCTGTTTAAGGTGCATTGGTGCCCTCTTGTGGTCATTCTGGCCGTGGGTCCTTCCTGGAAGTCTCTTCCACAGACCTACAATGGTCTTGAAAGAAGTTAATGAAAAAGAATCATTCAAAATCCAATTGCTGATTGTCATAGGTGTCCTTGTGTCCATGTCTTTTGCCCCCTGCAGGTGTGAGGGTCTGTCTAGAAAGATAGGCAGCCTCTCCTGCGTGGTAGCATAACCCTAAGAGTTAAAGAACTCTGCTCTTCCCTCCAAGGCAGAAGCCTCATTACTAATGAATGCTGTTCAAGGGTTAAGCCATGGAAGTGACCAGGGCCACATCTTAGAGGAAGATGGTACACCAAACAACTCTCAGAAAGGCTCCAAAATGAAGGCAACCCACAGAAAGGGGAGACAGGGCTTCATTTCAACAGAACTTAGCCCATCCTCAAAAGAGAAAGCAAGCCTTTTAAAAAAGCTGAAAATATGAAGCTCCAGTGCTGGCTGGAAAATCAATACAAAACAACCAATAAAATTCTAATTGATTCAATGCAACTAATCTTTTTTCAATAAACATGAGAGGGAGTGAATGATATATGGTCCCATCATTGTCCAATAGAACTTTATGCAATGGTGGAAGGTTCTCTGTTGTGATGTCCAATGCAGTAACCACTAACTACATGGGTTACTGAGCACTTGAAATGTGGCTAGTGCAACTGAGAAGTTGAACTCTATTTCATTTCATTTTAATAAATTTAAATACTAAATGTGGCTAGTGGCCACCATTTTGGATGACACAAGTTGAGGGAAACTGACAAGATCACACAGACAACTACAATATAAGCAGAGTTTATAGTACAGGAAAATATAATGAAAGATCTGGTGGTAAGGATAAGTTAGGATGATCAGAGAAGGTTCCTAAAAGATAAGGAATTTGAGTTACACCTTGAGGAATGTAGCTAAGAATGTACTAAGAATCTCTATCTTACTAGGTATAGATGGTAAAGAATGCATTCTGGCTGGCAGGAATAGCATGTGCCTAATCACGGAGGTATGAAACTATAAGTAAATGTCCAAGGAACAGAAGTGTGGAATGTTAGGTACATGTGGCTGGAAAAAATACTAGAAGCATCCATAGAAATAAGGAATCTGAAGCCTTAACTGCCTTGAAGGGCATTTTGGTTAAATTCAATAGTCTGTGGAACCTGTAATAATCTCTCCAGAGGTTAGGTTGGGAAATGAGGGCCTGTTCTAACACTAGGGCTTTGAGGCAAAAGTCACTGAAGGTTAGCTATTGTTATCAAAGTTCTACTTTAGGTTTATTAGCTAATGACTATGTGTGGAGGGATTGCAGGGACCAGGCCTCAAAACCAGTATCAGCAGAGAACCATTGCAACAGTTAGCCCAGTGAGAAAGAAGGAGGCACTTAATCAGGATGAGGGACTTGTTGGGTCCTGGGCCCCCCAGTCTCCTGCATATGCTATATAAGAACTATCTTGCTACTATAACCATAATCAAGCCAAAGACTCAGAGCAGCTTCACATCCTAAGACACATGCCATCTAGCAATCAAAAATTAATTTCAAAATACCTGAGTCCTTTCTTGAATTTCTCAAACACATTTGCACTGCCTCCATTCATACCCTGGCACATTGAGGGCCATGGCACTCAAAGAAATTCTTTTTCTTCTCCCACCTACTTCCCTCATTCCCCACAGCTGCTCTCACACGTGCCCCCTAAAATTGCCTAGAAAACTCTTCCATCACTAGCCCCTGGGCTTCCTGTGCTTCCTCCTTCTCTCTTTCCTCTCAGTCCTCCAGCTTTCTCTTATCCCCTAATTTCCATTTTCTGCCCCTCTAAACCCTAAGGAAGTAGTTTCCTCATTGTGTAGGGGAGAGGAAGAAGTAGAGCATGCAAAGCCAAAACAACACCCCCACCATACACACACAAAAGCTTATCCCATACACAAATGAACAGCCTAGAGACTTTTGTAGTTTACTGTCTCCACCCCGCCTCCCTCTGCTTTTTTCAGTTTTTTTCTGGAGTAACTCCAAAGTAGGGGTCTCAGAACAGCAGTGTTGCTTCAGCTGGGAGTTCATCAAAAATGCAAAGTCGTGAGCCCTAGTCCAAACTACTGAATTTCAATCTTAGGGGAAAGGGCCCAGGAAACTGTTTCAATGTGCCTGCCAGGAGACTCTTATCATTAAATTTTAAGAATCAGTGGCCTAACAGATTTGAAAGCCATTAATCTCTTGTACCTGCAGAGGTGCTATCAAGTGACCTTGACTAGATCCATCTGTCCCTTCTAATAAATCTTGGGACTAGGTAATGAGAAGTTTCCCAGACAGAGACATGTCCATATTCACACTTAATCCTCCCTCCCCACAGGAGTCTTGGCTAGGGCAATGTTTCATAACCTCTTGTACATCATGGCTAATAAGGAAAATGAGAGGATTTAGAGGTACATGAGTAAACACAATGTGATCTCTACCAGAGATGCCCAGTTATGAGGACAGTGTACCTCGGGATAAGGAGTCAAGATTTCCCTGTCTGCCTTTAAGGAAGCAAATGTGAGACCATCTCCTAACACTCAAATGTTGGGTTCTGTCCCACCCATCCTGGGGCCCTGAAACACCACAAGTAGAAGCCTAAGTAACTGCCACAGTCTTTCTGGTGGCCATTCTGCCATAAGAAGCACAGTAGAGGGATGAGGTTTACCCATATCACTTTCTGCTTCCAAATCTAGCCTTAGGATCTCAGATTTGTACTTGGTGACTTAATCCTGTTCTATATTATCTGCTAATCTGTTTCCCTATGTCTGCCTCTCAGTAGGAGAATTGGAATGAGCTTTCAAGGTAGTGATGACATCCAATATTGTTTTCCTGACTAAACCTTGGCCTTTGGTTCTCCTGCCCCTTAGCAGACTGCCTGATTCAGTACTTATTCTAGTAAGAACACAGGCAGGACACATTTCTTGATCATTTGTGCATGTGCACGAACCCAGCATGGAAATTATAGCTGTGGTCCACCTAATCCATTCCTGGGTGTCAGGCAGTTCTGCTCCGAAAAGTCCATTTTTGGTGAGTCTGGATTTATCCTCACTTTCTCATCAAGGTATCAACTTCAAACCATTTCGCTATATCTCTCTGATTTCTTCTTCTCCTCTTCCCTCTTTTCTTTCCTTCAGTTATTCTCCCCTTCTATTTTTTTCCACTTTCATATTTTTCTGGCTAAGGAAAAAAAGTCCACTACATTAGGTGATGTGTACTGGAAAGAGCACCAAACTTGGAATCCAGTTCCCTAGATTAAAGTCTCAATTCTCTAATGATATATCTATAAGATGTAGATAATAATGCTTTTAGCAGAGTTCACAAACAATTGCTAAATAGCTACAATGCTCTAAGCACTGTGCTCAGTATTAGGGATATATTAGTGATCACTAATAATTATATGCCAACAATTGTGAGAAGAATTGCTCTGGAAGATGATACAGAGTGTCATCACAGCATCTAGCATGAAGGTCCATATTCTTCAGGAGGGGGCTTAGAGTTGCCACAAGTGTGTGATAGAACACTGTAAACTATAAAATCCTATGGAAGTATAAATTATAATTTATATTCTGATCCATTTCTCCTCTCTCTCTCTTTTCCCCATTCCTTTTCTTTCTCTTTTTCCTTTTTTGGAGAGTGCCTCAAATCAATCTTAGGTTCTCAAGCAACGATTGTCATCCATAGATTCAATGCTAGGTACCCAAACTAATACAGTAACTGGTACCCGACCCCATCTATATATTCGATGCAATCCCTATCAAAGTTTCAATTGCATTTTTTAAAGAAGTAGAAAAAAAATGATTCTAAAATTTGTGTGGAATTACAAAAAGACCCTAAAAATCCAAAGCAATCTTGAGGAAGAAGAACAAAGCTGAAGTTATCATACTTCCTGATTTCAACTATACTACAAAGCTATAGTCAGTCATCAACATCATATCATTCTAGCATAAAATCAGACACACGGGCTAATGGAACAGCACTGAGAGCCCAGAAATAGATCCATGCATATACAATCAACTAATATTTGACAAGGGAGCCAAGAATACTCAATATGGATAAAAACAGTCTCTTCAATATATGGCGCTAGGAAAACTGGATAATCACATTCAAAAGAATGAAATTAGACCTCTATTTTACGCCACTAACAAAAAATTAACTCAAAATGGATTCAAGACAAATATGTAAGACCTGAGACTATGAAACTCTTAGAAGAAAGTGTAAAGAAAAATTCTCTGACATTGGTTTCAGCAATGGTTTTTTTTTTGCATATGACACACAAAACACAAGCAATAAAAGCACAAATAAACAAGTAGGACTACATCAAACCTAAAAGCATCTGCAGAGCAAAAGAAATGGTTGATAAACATAATGAAAAGGCAGCCTATAGAATGGGAGAAAATAATTGCAAATCATATCTCTGATAAGGGGGTTAATATCCAAAATATATGAGGAACTCCTACAACTCAATAGCAAAAATCATCACCATCATCATAAACCAATTTTAAAATGGGCAAAGGACCAGAACAGATATTTTTTCAAATAAGACATACAAATGGCGAATAGGTACATGAAAAGGTGCTCAGCATTAGTCATCATCAGGGAAATGCAAATTAAAATCACAGTGAGGTATCACCTTGTACCTATTAGATGGCTATCATCAAAAAGACAAGAATTAACAAATGTTGGCAAAAAGATGGAGAAAAGGAAACCCTTGTGTATTGTTAGTGGGACATAAACTAGTATAGCCACTATGGGAAACAGTATGGAGGTTTGGCAAAAACTGTAAATAGAACTACCATATGATCCAGCAATCCCACTTCTGGGGATACATCTGAAGAAAACAAAATCACTATCTCAAAGAGATATCTGCACTCTCATGTTCACTGAAGCATTATTTGCCATAGCCAAGACAGAAAAAACCTGAAGATCCATTGATGGATGACTAAACAAAATATAGTATGTATATACAATGGAATATTATTTGGCCATAAGAAAAGAAATCTCTGTCATTTGCAATGACATAGATGAAACTTGAGAGCTTTGTGCTAAATGAAATCAGTCGGAGAAAGACAAATGCAGTATGACCTTACTTATATGTGAAATCCAGAAAAGCCAAACTTACAGAAGTAGAGAATAGAATGGTTGTTGTCAGTGCTGGGTGGTGTGGGTGGGGGTTAAAGGGAAGAGATGTTGGTCAAAGGGTAAAAACTTCTAGTTATAAAATGAATAAATCCTGAGGATCTCATGTATAACTTGGTAACTATAATTAATAGTAGTGTACTATATGTTTGAAAGTTGGTAAGAGATCTTAAAAGTTCTCACCACACACACATACACACACACACACACACACACAAAAGACAACTATGTGATGTGATAGATGTGTTAACTAACCCTATTGTGGTAACCATTTCACAATATATATGTAAATCAAGTCATCGTGTCATATACCTTAAACTTACACAATGTTATGTGTCAATTATATCTCAAAGCTGGAAAAATCAAATAAATAGAACCACTAGACCTTTATATAATCAGAAAAACTCAGTAAATATTTAGGAAGACTGGGATGGAACACAGGGTGTGGAAATAAAGATGAATCTTTTTTAAATAAGATAAGCATTTATTCAGAGTCTATTGAATATCCATGCTTGCTAGATGCAGTGTCAGATACTGAAGACACAGTGAAAAAAGACATGTGCCCTGCTAGTTACCCTGAAGATACAAATGTAGTGATCCAAAGGGGCACCTGTACCCCAATGTTTATAGCAGCAATGTCCACAATAGCCAAACTATGAAAAGAGCCCAGATGTCCATCGATAGATGAATGGATAAAGAAGATACACACACACACACACACACACACACACACAATGGAGTATTACTCAGCCATCAGAAAGGATGAAATCTTAGCATTTATGTCAACATGGATGGAACTGGAGTGAAAGTCAATCAGAGAAAGTCAATTATCATATGGTTTCACTCATGTGAGGAAGATAAGAAACAGTGAAGAGGGTCATAGAGAAGGGAGGGAAAACGGAATGGGAAGAAATCAGAAAGAGAGACAAATAATGAGAAAGTTAACTCTGGGAAAGAAATTAAACATTGCTGGAGGGGAGGTGGAGTAACTGGGTGATGAGCATTAAGGAGGGCACTTGATATAATGAGCACTGGGTGTTACATGCAACTGATAAATTACTGAACTCTACATCTGAAACTAATGATGTTCTTTATGTTGGCTAATTGAATTTAAATAATAAAAAAAGACATGTGCCTACCCTCAAGGAGCTCACATCTGGAGGGGAGATAGCCAAGCCCATAGCACACTGTGACAAGTGCTTTGACATGGGAAGGACTGAGGAGAGTATAAATGAGAGGCTCCTAAACCAGCTTGGAAAAGTCAAAGGAAGCTTTGCAGAGGAGGCAAGGTCTGAGCTAGGTCCAGAAGGACAGGTAGGAATTAGCCAGCTGGTCAAACTGAGGGAAATACATATCACCTGAAATCAAACACAAACATAACCACAGAGCATGAAAAGTCTTTAGGGAAATATAGGGAGAGCATTTAAAATATTCCTAAAACCAGAATGTCTTCTCTCCCTCGAAAAGCCACAGAGGGAGAACACAAGATGGCACTGGTGCGATGGGATTGCATAAAACAGGGAAGACTTAAAACATCTGACAGAAACTGCAAATCTAATAGAAGTCGACAAGATATGGGTGCTCACTTGCCTCTTGGGGTGGGGGTTGGGGAGAGTCAAGTGACACAACCTTCCTGGAAGACAAGGCAGCATTATGTATTGAAAGCCTCAAAAATGTCCGTGGTTTTTGACCCAGTAACTCAACCTTTAGAAATTGATCCTAAGGGATCCCTGGGTGGCGCAGCGGTTTGGCGCCTGCCTTTGGCCCAGGGCGCGATCCTGGAGACCCGGGATCGAATCCCACATCGGGCTCCCGGTGCATGGAGCCTGCTTCTCCCTCTGCCTGTGTCTCTGCCTCTCTCTCTCTCTCTGTGACTATCATAAATAAATAAAAAAAATTAAAAAAAAAAAAGAAATTGATCCTAAGTGAAGATTTTCATACAAGGATGTTTATAATGGCATTATTTTCAAATGGTGAGGAACTGGAAACAAGCCAAGTAATGGTTAGATGAACTGTGGCACAGTGAAAAAGCAGATGGCAATTATAATCGTACTCTTAAACAGCACTTAATGATAAGGAAAATGCTCTGGATATAATTTCAAGTGCAAAAAAAATAGGATACAAAACTGCATGTACAGCATGATTCATTTTATTAAAAATGTATCTATATATGTATATGTGTGTATGCAAAGAAAAAAGATTGGAAGGAAAAATATCAAAATATCAAGTGGTGGCATTACAAGCAGTTTTTATTTGATTCTTTAAGCTTTTCTTTATAACCCAAATTTTCATCCTATGTATGCCCTGCTATTATTAGAGAAAAATAACAGACATTATAAAAGAAAATGTTAACAGAGGCTATCTCTAGAAAATAAGGTTGGAGTTGACTTTTGAAATTCTTCATGCTATCCAAAATATTTTCCCAACATTTCATGCTATGACTAGTGATGACTCTTTACAAGAAACCATTGAAGAGCCTTTTTTTTTTACTAGGAACCCAGAATGCTTAGGGAACAAGCTGCTATTTTAAGAGATTAGTGATTAACTCACCTGCTGAGAACAGGTGTCAGCTTAGCAGAGAATGACATGGTCGATCTCTCCCCTACCCCCAGCACCAGAGGACCTCCTATTGCCCTTCCACCTTTTCTTCCCCCTGCATCTACCTTTGAGAATGGGAAGTCGGCAGGGCTTTTGACCTTGATCTGTAATTTGCAGGTTTAACTTTCTTATGCCTTTTCTCAGTAACCTGGCATTAAGAAAGTTTGCAGGTGGCAGGGCAAGGCCAGCCCATTAAGCTTAGCAGGTACTCCTGGGAGTGCTGGGAGGGGAGATCCCACATAAAGGAGATCTTCTGATATAAGCACTCAAATCTCTTTGTGTAAAGATCTCTTCTCTCGTTCTTCAATTAACTAACAACAATTTTTCAGCAAGCACATTCCTGGCAAGTAAGTATTTGGATGTTGGATCACTACCTCTATCTTTCCTTCTCCTCCATGTATTAGTTGGGCTCTATGGGTCTTGAAAAGCATTCTTTTGTTGGAGGAGACAGAAGCTACACTCAGTGTCATTCTCCTGTGGTCTTTATCATCTACAAACATTGCACTATATTTCCCAGACAGGAGGCCCTACACCTTCCATGCTCTACTTGCCCCAAACAAAGCTTTTAAAAAAACTTTTACTTGTCTTTAGGCTTGGTTTTTTTTTTTTTTTTTTTTTTTTTACCACAAGCTTTGGCTTGTTCTGAGCTTTAGCCTTCCTGACACTCTTCTCACCAGTATGACAGGCCTGGGCCAGGCATTAGTTCCCACTGCACCCTATCTCCATGGGATTATGTTTACCTCACTGTGTAAAAATGTTGAATATATTTTGTTTCTCAGATTCTGTACCTGATCCATAGTGTACGCATCTCAAAGCCTATAGACACTGCTTCTAACCCATTTACTGGATGCTTCCACCTGAAAATGTCTCTGTTTTCATATTCCTTTTGTGCTATGTGGTTATCCTCCATAATACCTGGTTTCATGATTTCATTTCTCCCCACTCCTTCCAGTTTTGGGTGGAATCTCTCAATTAGGTAGGTGTTTCCTGTCAAACAAGTCTTCCCAGATTTATGCAGCACACTCAGTAATCTCTGCCAGAGGGGCTGGTATCAAAAGCCACAATCTAAAAACCAAAAGACTGCTAGTTAACAGTGAGAGTAGCCAATACTTCAATTTTCATTCCTCATTAATCTTCACAAGTGGCAACCTTTAAAATGGAGGGTGACATGTTTATAGCTTCTGCCCACCTCTACTCTTAGCCTTCCATGTATTTTATAAGGGCCTTCAAAGCCAATAAAGATATATATGTGGTAGGGTTCTTTTACTGCCAGCGTGCACTCCTTCATATATAAATCTATAGGTGTGACTATTGATCAATAGTACTGATATATACTGGTGGGTGTCAACCACATCCTGCGTGCCTGTGTGCTCCAGCCTGACAATTCACCCCTGCACCCTGTGTAAGCCAACAGGGTTCCCCTGAAGGGAGTTGGTCACCAACTACATGACTCACCTCTTCCTAACCCGGTGGGAACAGCCTTGCTGGCCCCTGTTCCTGCCAGTGCCCGCCACTGCTGTGCTCTCTTGCTGTTGATGAGCTTGGGGCTGCTAGGCAGAGCACAAAGCTGCACCCTAGGCCCCAGATCTCCTCTGCAGAGATGGGGGAGACCCAACCAAGCCTTTCACCTCTCTGCAAGCAGATAGAACCCACTATGCTTGCAGCATGTACTACTTGCTTAGTCAGGAAGCTACACATGGCTCACCCTGCAACAATTCTCTTGGCTTTCAGACTTTTCTGTGTCCTTTGTGGCTCTCCCTATCAAAATGTGCTTGTTCACCAGCTCATTCCCTAGAAAATCCTTTCATAGTTCCCTTAAAAAAAACAGCTCTTATTGTATGTCAACTATACCTCAATAATTAAAAAAAAGAAAGAAAACCGCTCTTAAATCAGCTGAATCAGAGCAAATCAACTGCATTTCACTGTTAATAATGATTAACTCTAGCAACTTCCCAACTTCAAATGTTTAAGAAGCAGCAAACTGAAAATACAGGTACAGCTTACACACAGAATGGTTATGATTTTCCTCACACCTCTTCCCATTCATACCCATTTGCTGGGTCTCCTGGAACCAGGCACTCAACAGGGGTTTCTGAAATGCTCCCATCCTCACCTAACCCATGTCTTGCTTGTCCTTCAATAGCCTCAAATCTCATCTCTGCAGCTGTGAAACTGTTGCTACAGAAGAGACCTCTGAGACAATCTGGTAAGTCTTATTTTTTATCTGTAACAGGTACAAATTTTCACTCACCCACTCAGATGTGGAAGATGTGATGTTATTACACCATAACTGAACTTAGTGCTTTAAGTGCTCATTTCGGTTTCATCTTGCCAATGCAGAGTAATTAATTCACCTTCAGGTTTTTTGTCTTGGGTCATTTTGGGTTAATATTCAACCAGTTCAGGATTCTCTCTCTGTTCTCATCCTCCAACACCCACACACAATCTAAGGTTAGGTGGGATGTGAGGTACAGTTTAGGTTCCATCTTGGCAACTGGAATGAGGAAATTGAGTGTTATAATCCTCTCTCCAGGGCAGCCTGGGTAGCTCAGCGGTTTAGCACTGCTTTCAGCCCAGGGCCTGATCCTGGAGACCCAGGATCGAGTCCCTCATCAGGCTCCCTGCATGGAGCCTGCTTCTCCCTCCACCTGTGTCTCTGCCTCTCTCTCTTTGTCATGAATAAATAAAATAAAATATTTTTTTTTTTAAAAAAAAGATTGATAATCCTCTCTCCATGCTAGTTTCTGCTGAGATACCTAGCTTCTTGCTTGATCCTTATTGCCAGGTACTGGTGTCCATTACTGCTATCAAGCCTCCAAAGTCAATGGGCTGCATTCTCCTTAGCCAGGCATACAAGATTTAGCAAATAAAAATATAGGAGACAGATTAAATTTGAAGTTCAGATAAACAACAAATGATGGGGGGAGGGGAGGTGTTGTCCAACCAACCATCAGCCTTCTCTCAGTATTTTGTCATAAAAGAGAAGTAGAGAGACCAAGACTTCCAGGCCTCTCCATTGGAGGTAAGCCTTGACACAGCTCATTTCTCTTGCTATGTAGTTTGAAAGAAAGAGAAAGCCACCCCATGTGTATGGCATTCAAACACATTATGACCTCTAGGAAGCAAGAGCCCATACCCTGGAATCCAGTCAGATTAGAAGTTCCTCTTCATGTCCAGTTTGGGATGATGAAAAAGTCTTGGAGATGAATAGTAGTGATGATTTCACAACAATGCAAATGCACTTAATACTTCTAAGCTGAACATCTAAAACAGTTAAAATGGCAAAATTTTATGTTGTGCATATTTTACCATTATTTTTAGAAGTCCCTTCTCATGGAGAGAAGGGGAAGTAGGAAAAAGACAAGGACTGCCCTCCCAAATCATGGATTAAAAACTAGGGATGCATTCATTTCCTTTGCCTTCTAGCAGTCCCCTCCTCTATGCTTTGGTTTACTCCTCAGCTGGAGGTAAGACTGCTGCCCCCAGTCTGACCTCACAACCATCTGTAACAACTTTGTTGGAAGAGAGTCAGCTGCTGCCAGGAGCTCTCCTAGAAATTGAGGAAGTCCCTCCTCAAAGTTCCAGCAAACCGCTCCTCACACTTCATTGGCTCAAACTGGGTCTCATGCCCATTTATTACTCAATCTCTGACAAAGGGGATGAGAGAGTCCCATTAGACCAATGAGACCCAGACTTGGAACTGAGCAAAGATCAAGCTTCACTTGAGCAGTAAATTGTAGGAGAGTAGGTGAGGAGAAAAGGGTTCTTACCTAACAGTGGGCCCATTGGGAATGGGATGGGGGAAATGGGTAGACAATCTAGCATCCACCAGATGTGGACTGGGTAGAGCAGAACTGCACTGTCTGGTACTTACCTGGGTATTCCCAAAGCCTTAAGAGGCAAGAAGCTGAGCTTCAAAAGCCAAGTACTCTATTCTGTAACACCTCCCATGCCTGCCCACCCTACCTCTGCCACAAAAGTAAAAGTCTTAGGGATGCCTGGGTGGCTCAACAGTTGAGTGTCTGCTCTAGGCTCAGGGCATGATCCCAGGGTCCTGGGATAGAGTCCCATATCAGGCTCCCTCCATGGAGCCTGCTCCTCCTTCTGCTTATGTCTCTGTCTCTTGCTCTGTGTCTCTTATGAATAAATAAATCTTGAAAAAAATAATAAAAGTCTTAGGTAAATTGTATTCAAGTGATTGGTGTGACATCTGCATGGCTAAACCCTCAGGCACTCTAGCCCTGCTCATTGTACCCCATCCCTACCGCAGCCACCATTAAGCCTGTTTTGCTCTGGGATCCTTGATGTTTCCCAACAATACTCCCTGCAGGACTGATGCCTTCTATGTCCTCGAACAGGAACTCCAGTTATACAGTGTGGCTAGTAGAGGAAACTCTTTTTAACTCTAATAATGTAAACATGCAATTGGATTGATTAGATAGTTCTTAAAGATGTGGAATGAGGCATGAGACAAAATTACCTGGATTGGGGAGAGACTTAAAATGAATATAGGAAACGCAAAATCTTACCACTCACTAAAAAGCAGTAGAAAAAACTGAAAATGAAAGTAGAATTCAGTATATAGTGTTCTTTCAAGTCTGGGAGTCCAAAATAAAGAAGTTTTATAAGAAGTTTTGAAAAGCCAGATAAAATTGTACAAGCTCATCTAATCCAACAGAGATTCTTTCTAAAATTAGAAGTGAAAAGGGTGGCTTCCCTAGGGGAAGGATGGAACCTTTCTAATAATATTTGAGTGTAAGTTCACAGGTGCAGAAATGGAAGGAGGTCTGGAAAAGGTAGTTAAAAATCAACATGCTGTGCAACAAACAAAACAGATGTGAAGGAACATTTGTCTGAGGACTTTGTACCCTACTCCCTCCAGTAAATATGCCACACATCATTTGGATACTATTTAATGCTTAAAAGTCCATAATTTTTAAAGTGTGTATATGACATGGTAATGTGCATTTATTTATTTGGTAAAGTATGTTAATCACTTATTCAACAAATATTTTCTAAGCACTAGTATGTACTAGAAACAGCCTTGATATGTGTATCTCTTATATCAATGTGGTCTTATAAATGTTAAGAACCATCTGAAGTAAAAATATCTTTTTCCACACTTTTTAAATATATTTACACCGAAGCATTACAATTAGTTTTACCTGCTTCTTTAATTGTGCATTGAAAAATTGGACATTAAATTGTTTCTAAATTAATTTCAAGGTTTGTAGCAAAACTATAGCTTTTACAGACATCAAAGAAATAGCTTAGAGCTATTGTAAAATAATAAGCAAATACACTAAACTAGGAAAAGAATATGGCCATTGTGAGTGTTCTTGTTTATTATTAAATATCAGAAGAGGATAAATAATATAAATTACCATATCAGTATTTGTTTTGAGAGAGAGAGAGAGTGAGGGGAGAGGGACAGAGAGAGAGAGAGAATCTTAAGTAGGCTCCACATCCAGCACAGCGCCCAACATGAGGCTCAGTCTCAAGACCCTGAGATCATGACCTGATCCTAAATCAAGAGTTGACTACTTAACCAACTAAGACACCCAGGAGAATTTTTCTTCTTCCTTTTCTTCTTATTATATATATGTGAGAAGATGGATGTTAACTCTACTTATTGTGGTAATCATTTCAAAGATATGTAAATCAAGCCATCATGCTGCATGCCTTAAACAGTGATATATGTCAATTATTTTTCAATAAAACTGGAAAAAAATTTCTTTGCAAACTATGTAAGCTAATTTTCATGTGCTATCTAATATATACTTATAAATAGAAATTTGCTACATTTTACTGTGCTTTGTAACCTTTCATAAATTGAGTTTTTCATTTTCAAATTTAATCAATTCAAATTATTTATGGCTATAATTGTGTTGAGTAAGAAAGTGATTGAAGTTAAGATTTTGAAAAGCTGGCCATAAATTGAGCAACATTAGTTTTAAATAGAACTATTCCAATGTGGATTTTATTATTCAGCCATATGAATAGTACTGATAGAAATTATCCATGGTGAGCATAATCGTTTTTATTTAATTGAGTTTTACCTTTGTCGATACACACTCCAGTTTAAATACACCTATAAAAAATACTATTCTCTGGATGGCTGTGGTGCAATCATGCAATCTTTATGCAATGTCAAGCCAGGAAAAACAGTGTAGAATATTTAATGTATGAAGTTTGGGGTGGATATTTGCAACCCAAATAAAATTGTGTTTACTGGGGTCTTGTTGGCAACAAACAAATTTCACTACTACCCCTATATGTTTAAACATATAGAAACAGATATAGATATAGATTTATATTTATAACTATATATTATACCATTCTGGGAATGCAATCTAGCAGGATGCCAAATACAGGGAGCAAAAACCCCAACCCCAGTATCCTTGGAAAAGAGAAAATCTCAATCTGATGGAGGCTGTTGTTGGATTACTTAAGGATTCAGTTTTATCCTTATTTTGACATGTGTTAATAAGTGATGAAAGGAGATAAAGATCTGTCTAATATAAAAGTTCTGTGCACTTTCTGCCATATGCTGCCTTGGCTACATGTGACCAGGAACTTGGTCCAGGTCACAGGCAACATGGATTTGGGGTCCATTCTTCCTACTTGCCCACCCCCAGTAATCCTTGACCCAATTTGGACATTGTGTCTTGGTAAGTAGCATTTCTATCTTTCCCCTTTATTATATGTCCCTCCTACTCTCCATAACTTTCAAATCATCTTCTGCCCCACTCCTCTAATTATATTTAATTCAGTGGAAAGTTAGCCTTTCTCATTTAACATTTCATTGGCAGTGGGGTATAGCAGAAAGAGTACAAACTGGCTTTTTATCATGAGAGACATCTCGATTGGAACTTCAGTGCATCCCACTTAATTTGGGGCAACTATAACTTCCTAATGTAGTCATGGACAAAATGGACATGATGATGATGATGACTATAATGATGATGATAAATGGGAATGATAATATCACCAGCCAGTGGTATAAAGGAGACCCCATAATCCAGTAACACTGGCTCTCAAACTTATTCTTTGATACCATGTTCCTGTGTCACCAGATGAAACAGGGAGACTTGCCAGTTTATTGCTTGCCTCATAAGTTTGTATATGGTGATTTCTGACACATAGTTTTTGGGATTTTTAAAAAAATATTTATTTATTTTAGAGAGAGAGGGGGGAGGGAAAGAAAACATAAAAGGGAAGGGGAGAGGGAGAGGGAGAGAGAAAGCCAAGCAGATTTGGACTGAGTGTGGAGCCCCAGATGGGGCTCAATCTTACCACTCTAAAACCATGAGTCCAACACTTAACCCACTTCACCATCCAGGTGCCTTCATAGTTTTTTTAATATTAAAAAATGAAACCAGAAAAAGATAAATATTTAATAGATTTCAGAATTAGAAAGTCTTTTCAAAGCATAAAGCATTGGAAGAAACAAAAAGTAAATTGCTTTTATATAATTTCTGCCCTAGTAAAGTTAATATTCTAGCTTTTCTCATTTCTGTATTCTTCCAGGTAAACTCTAGAATAATTTTGTTATCATCCCCCTGAATAATACCATCAATACTTTGTCCAGGATCATGTTGAAGTAGCACCGGGAAGCCTTGGTGGCTCAGCAGTTGAGCGTCTGCCTTTGGCTCAGGGCGTGATCCCAGAGTCCTGGAATTGAGTCCCATGTCGGGATCCCTGCATGGAGCCTGCTTCTCCTCCTTCCTCCTATGTCTCTGCCTCTCTCTGTGTGTCTCTCATGAATAAAAAAAGAAAGAAAGAAAAAAAAAAAACTTAAGTAGCACCATGATCAAAGCTGAAGCCAAGACCTTTACAGCAAAGTAAAGGTTTTTCCAGGAATCCCTAGCAAGTCTCTGCTCACATAGCAGAACCCAAAATTGTCACAGAAATGACGACCCTTCTTAGCAAAGGAGGCTATAAAAGATGTTTAGCCTCCAGCTTCTAGAATGGAGGTGGGAGAAGGGATATGAGAATGGATGTTGAGTGAGCTCACCGCAGGATCTGCCATAAAGTCACCATGAGAGAGGACACAGAAGTAGAAGCTGCAAGAGCTATTTCCCTGAGCACCTGGGCAAGACCAGACACAAAGATTATCGCTGTGGGATGCAGACAATATGGCGCACACTGGTGAAAAGGCCACTCTGTCCTTATTTGCTGCAGACAGCCAAGCAGGTTCAATACTCTGAGGAGTATTGCTCCCAATACTCTGGGAGCAGCCACTAGGCAGAGTAACTGTTCCCTACAAATAGGGGGCAGCCAGGAGAGCAGTGGTCTTATGATAGGCCTCTCTCAAATGCCTGTGGGTGTTGCATCTTTGGGCAAATTCTGCTGTCTGCCTATCCAACAGACATGTCTCCTTCTTCATTGCTAACAGAATCACAGTTTTGTTCTGTCAGCCATGTTACTAGTCATGGATGAATGAATTCATCCCAGCCATGGATGAATCCTGTTTGATCAAAACCCATCACCCAGGGACGCCTGGGTGTCTCAGCTGTTGAGCGTCTGCCTTGGGCTCAGGGTGTGATCCCCGGGTCAAGGCTTGAGTCCGGCATCGGGCTCCTTGTGGGGAGGCTGAGTCTCCCTCTGCCTGAGTTTCTGTCTCTCATGAATAAATAAATAAAATTAAAAAAAAAAAACCATCATGCAATTGCAGTCCCCCTGGACAGTGATTGGTCTAGAGGTGGGCAATCTGATCCAGCTTTGGACAATGAGATGTAAGGGGAAGTCTGCTTGGGGTGGTTCTAGAAAAATGTGTCTTGCCAGATTAAAAAAAGAAAAAATATACACCATCCCTTTTGTCCCTGCTCCTTCCTCCTGACTTGAACATGGTTATGTGTGGACGTTATGCTTAGAGCTATGGTTTTTCTGACTTGCATCCACAAGGCAATAGTCTAAGATAAGAGAAATATTCCCAGATTGGCAATGGAAACATAGAGCTTAGGTCCTTGACGATTTTGAGAGAGCCAGTGTACATCATTCCTGGAACTGCCTACCACTGGAATAATGGTGGGAAACAATTAAATATCTTTATTATTCAAATCACTGTTGGTGGAGTTGTTGTATTACTTGAAACTGACAGGATTTCTGTTACAGCCCTAAAAAAGGAGAACAGAGCAGAGCATTCTGAGTTAGCTTGTTCTTGTGTAAAGACCTGGGAGGCAGAAGATGTCAAGAGAAGCAAATGTGCTAGCAAAATCTGGGCATTAATATGAATGTGCCCTCTTCCTGAGGCAGTGATTCAAGTTATATCTAAAAAGTAATCTGAAAAGAAATGACATTTTTATACAATACAACTTTCCATTTTAGAAAGATAATGTACTTCTCAATTATTTAAATCTCTTCTATGCCTAAATTTTACATTTTTGTCATATGTGCCCCACCCATGTTGTTAGGTTTATTACTAGATATTTTGTGTTTGAGGATGTTGTCTCCCTCAGCATGTTAGGGTTCCCTAGGGCTCTGTCTTCTGCCTTCTTTCCATCCTACAATTGCCCTGGATGATACCTCCTCTCCTGGCCCTTCCCCAACTACGACTACAAGCTGCTCCTTCTCCATTCTGGGAAAATATCCTTAACCTTTTAGGTACATAAACTTTTCCCTGGACTGTTTTTTGGAGGTCATCCAACCCTGATTGACAGGAAAAGGTAACATTTGGAATCCAGTGAGCTTGAGGTTAAAACGTGTCATGTCAGCAATTGCTAAACAACAGTACATCAGATTAGGTCAAGAATTCGTGAAATGTTTGTGCCAAGTGAAATGTCAAAGCACAAAGTGTGTGAAAGAAAAAAATCTCTGTGCCAGTCAAAATGTCATTCTGTCTTGCAACACGTAATTTATTCCTTTCTGTCTTTATCGCGTTCTTGTTTCACACGTATTAATGCTGCCTCTAAGTAATTGAAATTAATACTGGCATTATCAGTGGTTAAGGGCAAAAACTAAAGAGCTAATTTAGAATCATTCAGTCAATTTGGACTCTTTTTGAAAATGGAATTTGTTAATCCAATCTTAAAAATAAGTCCTTATCTGATTGTCCAAAGCATTCCCATTGCAGCCATTATTTGTTCTGTTAATTTTTGTAATATGTAAAAACAAGGCACAGAAGATAGTAAGGAATGAACTTTTTAAAATGCTGATTCTGAGGAATTGCAAACATGATAGAAAATCCTATAGATATGATTACCAGATTAGGTAGCCCTCAACAAATGGAATGCTAGTAGCTTGTTGAATTGTGAGGCAAACCTCCATGTTTGTCGCCATTTTCCTACTGGTTTTAATTCCTGAATTGGCAAAGCTTCCCAGAACATGGCTTCTCTCCATGCCATTGCTTTCTCGGATAGCAGCTTTCTGTTGCAGAGTCATGGCCAAACAGTGAGGAATAGGTCCTGCTCTTGATGCCACAGCTGCCCGTTTAATAAACCAAAATGTTTCTCTGTAGGCATCAGGGCCAGGACTAGCGTGAGGCAATGGAGGTGCCCAGAGCACAGGACTCCAGGAGACCCCCATTCTCAGTGCTGCCCTGCACTTACATGGCCCTGAGGTGAATGCTTCCTTAAATATTGTGTCTTAGGCACCACACTTGCCTCACCACCATCCTGGCCCTGGTAGGGCCTTATTGTTGCCTTTGAAATTGAAGGAAAGGACATGGGACTAAAGAACAACTCTGTAAGTCTTCTGACAATGATAACTGAGTTCTTACCCAGTTATATTAATTCCACATATTAGAAATTGAACAGTATGAACTTGAAGAGTCATAAGAAGCCTGTATTGCTAAGATAAGAGAAAATTCTCAACAAGAGAGTCCAATTAATGGCTCAGAATGGGCCCAACCGAGTGACAGGACCCTGTGGGACCACCATGTTCCAGGGTTTGGGTCTCAGTTTTTCAGATTTGGAGCTCCACTTTATCAGCACAAAGAGACATAGTCAGTCAGACTGAGGAAAACTGACAAGAGAATTACAAATAATCCAGAAATCCAATTCACTAAGAGTTGTAGATATTTTCCAGTGACAATACCCTAGTATCCAATGTTCAGGACACTCCTCCCTAGAGTCAGGGGATGTGGAACAAAGTGTTAATAATCAGACAGCTGCAAATGATCATGGAAAGAGAACACAGTGGGGTTTGGGGGGGCTATCAATGACAGGAATATTTCATCCAGGGCAGGGAAAAGTCCTGCCTCTAGCCGGAATAGTCTGTGTTATCTCTTCTCTCCATAAATATAAATTGTGCATCTACTATGTGCCCAGCAAACTCTGTCATCTCTACCTTTAAAATGAATTCTAAATCCAGAACTTCCTGCCATCTCCACAGTAACCATCTAAGTCAAGCTCCATCTTCCTGGACCTGGGTTAATGGAACAGGTCCCCAACTGGTCTCCCAGAGTCCACCCTCTCCCAGATATAGTCCATTCTTCATCCAACTGTTGGGTTGCTCCCTTTAAAATGTGAGTCAGATCATGATGTACCTCAGCTCAAAACCCTCTATTGACTTTCTACATGTTGGAATAAAACTCCAAATCCCTTTCTTGAACTGCAAGACCTATGTGGTCTCACCACAGCTCTCTGTTATTTCCCACCACTGCTCACCTCATCCATTCCACTTACTACAGAAGCTTCTCTCCTTTTTAAAAAAGATTTTATTTATTTATTCATGAGAAACACAGGGGGCTGGGGGCAGAGACATAGGCAGAGGGAGAAGCAGGTTCCATGCAGGAAGCTCAATATGGGACTTGATTCTGGGACTCCAGGGTCAGGCCCTGAGCCAAAGGCAGATGCTCAACCGCTGAGCCACCCAGGCATCTCCTGCTCCTGGGACACTTCATGAACACCTTTGCCTCAGGACCTCTGCACACACCTCTGCTACCTGAATATAATCCCAGATATCTGCATGGCACACTGTGCTCAATATTTCAATGTCTATGCTTAACTATCACCTTATTGTGAAGCTTCCATGAGTACCCTATCTCAAACAGATAAAGTGATCCTTCCATAACTTTCTGTCCCCCTACCCTGAAGAATCCTTAACCATCTGTCAAGTTTTCTGTCTTTCCCCAGTAGAAGGTAAACTCCATGAATTTTACCTGTTTTCTTTATTGTTCTAGTTCCTAGAACATTACCTAGAACATGATAAATACTCCATATATATTTGCTGAATTAAGGGTGAATACAGGGGATCCCTGGATGGTTCAGCAGTTTAGTGCCTGCCTTCAGCCCAGGGCATGGTCCTGGACTCCCGGGATCGAGTCCCACATCAGGCTCCCTGCATGGAGCCTGCTTCTCTCTGCCTATGTCTATGCCTCGCTTACTTTCTCTGTGTCTCTCATGAATAAATGAATGAATGAATGAATGAATAAATAAATAAATAATAAATAAATGGTGAATACATGTAGGTTATGTTATAATTCTGGTGACTAGAAATGAGTATTGTTTGGTGGCTTGGGCCATCACTCCGGCCTCTATGAAATAGTTTTTTGGGACACTTGATCTCCCTTTGTTTTTTTTTTTTTAACATTTCAGAATATATAGTAGGTCACTGGCATGTTTATGATTATCTGATTTTTTTTTTTTTTTTTTTAGTTGCTAACTTTGACATCAGTTGAGTTATGATGGGTGAGTGAAAGGCAGCCAGTCAGCAGGGTCCATAGGCATATCAGAAAACACAGCTGACATGTCTAGCACATATGTAAATCATATCAATCTTATACCTTAGTTTACATAAGTGGGATATTGCTTTAGATTATTGTCCATCTTCTTCAGTGTGGCTTCTTCTCTACCTTTAGTGGTAGAGTTTGTTCTGCCAGTCTTTTGGGGATTGTTTTGCTTTGTTTTTTCTGATTTCTAGGATATCTAGGATGATTTGATCCTTATCTAGTTGTATTCATGGGAGGTGGTGAGTCTAGGGTCTTCCTACTCTACCACCACTTTCCCCTCCTACAATATCCCTTTGCTTGCTCCATGTCCAGTATGGAGCCCAATGTGGGGCTTGAACTCATGACCCTGAAATCAAGACCTGGGTTGAGATCAAGTGTCAGATGCCTAACTGACTGAGACACTCAGGTGCTGCCCCTCCCTTTGCTTTTTGTTGGACTCGGTAAGGTGATAGGAAAAAGGAGAGAGATGCACAGATGATCTGACACATGTGTAAGTGAAAACATTAGCTACTGTTCCCTGAGCAACTCGAATGTGCCAGATCATCTGTACATCTCTCTCCTTTAATCCTCATGACAGCCCTACAACAAGCCCCAAGAATCAGAGATTGTTATCCTCCAATTGTTTCCACAAATGAAAAAAGTAAGGCTCATAAAGTCTAATTAACTAGCTCAGGGCAGCACAACAATATGGATGCAGTACCCAGACTTGGCTCTTCTAACCCCAGACCCAGACTCTTTTCTGTGTCTGTGTCATACCTCTCCAACTGCCTCACCTGCAAGCCTTAGTCCACAACCACCACAAGTTGCAAGTGAGATGGACCAGTAAGTCTTATGGCTCAACATTTGTTGTTTGAGCATAAGGCAGAAGCCTGACCCAGAGACTGGATGCTTCAGTCTCCTGAGAGAATAAGCATCTTTTCACTCTTATAGGTTAGTGTTGCTTTGGGGCATTGAAAACCAACATGAAGAGTCAAGTCTAATAGCTACAGCCTATTGGGGTTTGTTTACTTCAGGGGTAACCTTAGTGGCCTGCCCCAGCTGCTACCTTCCTGTAGCAGAATACCCTTGGAGAATCCTGTAGCATGGCCAGGGGACTTCTTGGCCATTTACCACATTGTAACCTGTCCTTCATCTGGAAAAATGTGAGGCCTGATACCCCATTTCTGGTATTCCCAGAGTGTTCTACTCCAAGTCCAGGGTTTTCTAATCCCAGGAAGCAATTTATACAAGTGATAAGGGAAGAAAGTAGAGACATGAAAGTTTTCACAAAATTCATTTCTTGCTTCAGATGAGAGAAGTTTGCATGCATTCTGCTTTATAATAGTTCTACTAGAAAGTAGGGGAATCCTACTTCTCAGTGTTTCAAATGAGAAAATTGTAATCGAATGTCATTGCTGTTACTCATCTAGACCAAACCATCCAATAGAAATCTCTGCAATAAAGGAAATATTCTATCTGTGTTTTCCAATTTGTACCCATTAGTCACATATGGATGTTGAATGCTTAAAATGTAGCTAATACAACTGAGGAACAGAATTTTAAATTTTATTTAATTTCCATTCATTTGAATTTCAATTTAAGCCATCTGTGGCTAGTGACTACTGTATTGAACTGCACAGATCTAGGCTATAAAACAAAAGGCCAAGCCTCCTCACCCCTTTGAACACAATGACCAAGTTTGCCCATAGAACCTTGCCATGAAGAGCTTGCTTCATCAGTTCCTCCTAAGAAAGGAGGGTCTCCACTGCTCACATCTTCTGGACAAAAAAATAAGTAAACCAGAAAGATCATGTAACCATATTCTACTACTGCCACAAATTACCATCAACTTGGAAGGTTAGAACCCATATTTACTGTCTCACACTTTACGTCAGAAGTCCAGGTACAGCGTAGGTCAACAGGTTTCTCTGTTCAGGGTCTCACCAGGCCCAAGTTTAAATGTGGGCGGGGCTGCATTCCTTTCTGGAGGCTTTGAAGAAGAATCTGTTCATTCAGACTGTTGGCAGAATTCAGTTCCTTGCTCTTGTAGGAGTGAGGTCTCTGCTTGCTTGCTAATTGTCAGCAGGGGGGTAACCCTTAGCTCCAAAAGGCCTCTCTCTGCATATGTCCTCCCCCCCCCCAGCTCAGTTCCAACAGCAGCACATCAAATCCATCTCATACTCAGAATCTCTCTGCCTTCCTCTTCTGCCCTCAGCTTTGAAGGGCTTACACAATTACACTGGATCCACTCACATAATCTTCCTATTTTATGGTCAGTTGATTAGTGACCTTAATTATATCTGTGAAGCCTCTTTTGTCAATTAATATAGCATAAGCACAAGAGTATTAATAAAGGAGCAAAAGCCATAGGACCAAAATTCTTCCTATCACAACCAGATAGCAGAGAAACCAGTGAGATAATAGCTAGCAGTTATTTGGTGTTTTCTAGAGTAAAAATAAAAAGGACTTACTGGGGGAAAAATATTTTTAAAAAACCACAACAATCTCTTTTGACTATTTTCTCTTAGAAGCCTGGTCATTTGTCTCACTTCACCACCATAAGAAATGGGTCAAGTGGTGGCTATCCCTGATCTCCGTCAAGGATCCCCAGACATTTCAGGTTACGCACCTGGGAGAGTCTAAGTCTTCAGAATAGCTTCCAGTAGAGAAAATAGAGCTGCTACACTGCCTTGAAGGTGCTGTCCCATCACAGCAGAACCTATGAGCAGTTTTGAGCCCTCTTTCTGGTTTAGCCAGTGCTCGGTTAGATATTAAGTCTTGATAAGAATTGGAGATAGTTAATTAATGAACAAACCTTACATTCAGTCTAAACTACTCAGCTCCCGTTTAGCAAATTCCAGTAAGAAAATGAAGCGAATGGAAAAACACTTCCTTCTAATTAGGTGAAAAGAAACACTGAGTTTTCAAGTCTGAAACAAAGAGCTGCTTTGTGTTTGTCATCCTCCTGGAGAGAAGGAAGAAAGATATCTTTGAGCTAGGAGTTCAGAAAGAGAGAGAGCGTGAGCTGAGGGAGGACCAGTCTGTCACCTGAAAGAGAGCAAATGAAGGATAAGCTGCTACATTTTCTAAGAGTAAGCACCCCAGTCCAGCAAGTTCCCATGAGAATTCATTGGGGGCCACAATGTTGAGAACCTGTAGAACCAAGGCTTGGATGGCGAGGTCACTAGGACTGCTCAAAGCTGTCTGGTTGGTACTTAGCCCAGGTTTATCAGTTCTACCTTCTTTTCTTGCGGCCGGCTAATGCTGAAGCACAAAAGAACCTTACAGCCATATTGTATTCCTTTCCAGCTCCAGCCAGAGGCCTCTCATTGCTGACTAGACCATAAGGATGGGCAGTACCTGGCCTTGGACACCACCTGGTACCCTCTCTGTAGGGGCTTAGAAATCTCTTCTGCTGGAGGCCCACACAAGCTCTCTAGACTAGTTCATGATGCCTTATGACCTCTCCACTACTGGCATGGTTTATGCCCACTCAGAAAGTCAGTTCCTCTTATGACCTGTCTTTCCCTGGTACCATCACCTCCATCTTCCCCTTGGCTCAGCTTCTTATGTTTCCCTTCATACAACCCAACCCTTTATGCTGGCCTCTAGAGCCCTGATTCACTGAGAATTCCTTTCTCTACAATGTAAGAGCCCACTGGGCTCCTATCTCCTCCTGCCTTAACTGAAGCATGACCCTTGTTGAAGGACCCTGCCTTTCCTGCAGCCTCCTGGGACTAAGGATGCTTATTCTTCCATTCTTCACACACCCCAGAGCTATGGGAAAGGTGGCCTACTTACTCTTCTAGCCCCACATTACCACATCCAAACCCTTATTCTTCATTCAGTTATAAAAACTGTCCACCCTTTGTTATGCCCATGGTTTTCATCTGTCCTTCTCTTGGTCACTCATTCCACATTCACTATATGTCAGTGAAACTCTCTTCCCCAGTACTGCCAAGGTTACAGGTGACCCTCTGCCTCCCTTCCCCCTTCACCAGCCACTCCTGCGGCTTTGCCCTGAACATGATCATTAACGACAACTGTTTCAACTCTGCCAACTTAAACTCTAATACCCCATGAAAAACTATTATCAGACCATTTCCCAGTTTTCTCTTTTAAGGAAAACAAAAACAACTACTCTTTGGCCTCATTTAGAGTGCTAAGCCATGGATTCCTCGATTCTCTTCTAATCTATACCCATCTGTTCTCACTATCTCACCTACTTGGGTGCTGCTCATTAAACCAGCATTTTCACCACTGTCTTCCACTGATCCAGCCAGAGAAGACAACACCTGAGAACAGGCAAGATTATCTGTGAATGAAGAAACACAAAAAGCAGTGAACAGCCTTCTCTATAAAATTAATATAAGTAAAATAACACTTCTACTAGTGTTCACATCATCCAGATAATCATAGGATTTTCCCAGGTGCTGGCTAATATTTAATGACTAACAAGTCTGAACAAAAAGCACATCAGAGGCCTATGGGGAAACTCTACTTGGATTCACCTCCCAGTTGGATTTTGAGCAGTATTAGAACAGTAGAGCTTGGAAGATTCTATCCAGGAACAATTTAAATCTTTATTATCCAATAAATGTGTTTTTTTGTCAGCCCTATCTTGATGCCCTCTCAAAGAAATGTCATAATGTCTTCAGGGAATTATCCTCATTTCAACCTAACCCTCCATCCATCTTGTATCACTTTTCTTGTATCCATAATATAGAAATATATCTTAACATCAAACTATAAAAAGCCATTTATGTCCAATATTCTTGCCAAAATGTATTAATGGTAACAAATCACATCTCTGCAGGAAGCCTTGGCCATAACAGTTAGGCCTTACTATTGGGATAGCAGGCACCTTTTCCCTCTTCCTTCTCTGCACTGAGCCATGGCTCTCTAAAGCTGATACAAAGAACATTATGAGAACATGATTGTCAAAGTTTGCATCCAGTAGAGTTAGAAAAGTGGTTGCTAGGAGATTGCAAGGAAGAGTAGGAATGGAGGGCAAAAAAGCTAGAGGTGAGGACAAAGGGGGACTCAGCAGGGGATCAACAACCAAAGACAAAAATCTGAGCCAAATGCAGCAGACTCAGCCCAGTTACAGACCAGGGATTGCAGGGTCATGGGAAGAGTCCACTCAAAAGAACTCGATTGACAGAGTGAGGGGCTCTGGGTAAAAGAGACTCAGTGAGGCTTTCTGTTCACTGAGGCACGGGAAGGATAGGAATATGAGTCCAGTCCCAGGAAATAGGCTGGCAGGATCAAGGTATGAAGCATGACCCATCCACCTGGCAGACACATGAAGACAAGACTTTCTATCTAGCATCTGTGACCTGGGCACTCAAGCACAAGAGAACTTGGTAGGAATTACCCCCTCTCTGATGGAAGATGGCTACAGGGAGCCTGGCATCTCTGCCTCAGGTTTAAATGAGCCAAAATGTTGTAAGTCAAAAACTATTGATCTGCCAGTCTCCTTTTGAAAGGTGTGGCACTCAAACAGTTCTGATGATACATTTGGATAAAGGCTAATAATTCTTCATTCATTCATGGATCATTTATTGGAAACTAATGTGTGCTAAATGCAGAGCTAGATGCTGAGGAGACAAGGACAAATACCTTAACGTATAGGTATTTACAGCTGCCTCCTGTCCTTTGACCAACACTCCTAGCTGCTTTAAGGAGCTCACAGATTAAACTTGTGGAGCTTTGTTGTGCTATCAGGAGAATGGGTAGAAGATAAAACTGGAAGAAGTCAAGGGAGACCATATAATAAAGAACTGAGCCACAGATCCCTCGAGGAGTAGAGAGCAGATATTTGGAGGAGAGGGGAATGGAGAGACAGAGAAAACACATGAATGAGGCTGGAGTTGAGGTGGTAAGAAAATTAGGAGCAGGTGGGTCACTGATCATTAAAGGCCAGAATAGCACAGGGAGAGAGAGAGAGAATATGCGTGTGTTTCTAATTTCTGCCCACAGTGTCTTGGAGAATTTATAAACTTCTTTGTGATTGGAATTGTGTTTTACTCTTGGGTGCCACATGATAATAAAACTGCTTACAAGGTGACCCAACTTTTTGGGGGGAATTACAAAAGAAGACATGGTCCCTGCCCTCCAGGTACTCAGAGTCAAATGGGAGAACAGACATTTAAGATAAAATAACACAATATAACCTTGCAAGTGCTGTGTCATACATCTATATAGGGCATGGGGTGGCAAATGAGGGAGAGGCCACTTAGCTCAAGGACGGCCAGATGTTCTCTCCACTGGAGCTTAGGAGGGGATTCTTTTTTTAGCTCCCAAACCAATTACCAAGAGCACCCTATGCCTCAGTGCTGGACAAGAAGGGCAGAAAATCCAAATTCGCTCCTCAAACTGATCAGAATTCTGACCCCTCCAAGGCTCACCGGAGTATCAGGCTGCAGCCCACTTGGGCTGAGGGCTTCCTTTTTCTTTTGACTGAGAGCTCCCTGGGCAGGACGTATCTTCTTTTTCACTCCTGTAACACCGAAACAAAGGAGAACGTGCGTAGACTGAGGTGTTAGCATCAGAGAACTCAGTACCAAATCTTGTAAGCATGGAAGGGGAAACTGGGTGAATGCTAAATGGAGCCTGAAATTATATAAGTGAAACACAAAGTCAGTCCCAGAGCTGCGGCAATATTATGGCTGAGGTTTGCATTGAGTTCGCTACCCCCCAGGCTAAGGGAGGACTTAGAGTTTCCAGGCAGGGCTGAAGCAATCACTCCACTGGTTTGTGCCAGCCAAGTGACTCACTCTCAAACCTGTTTAATATGAAACAGCATTAGGAGACTGGATATAGCCGCAGGGAGATCAGCTGCTAACCAGCTCAGATTATAGCTGCAATCCCTCAAACGCAGCCACTTAAAGTGTCTCCACATGTCTTCCGTGGCACACAACACTGTGTAGGAAAGACACCGTCCTTGAGGTAGGAAGATCAACGTTGTGGTTTCCATTCTTTAGCAATTTGTCATGTGACTTGGGCCAGCCTCATCTGGAAAATGAGGCGGGTGCCTTGTCCATTAAATGGGGCAATACCTTCCCTCCCCACTCCCTGTGGTCATTTTGAGCACCGAATGAGAAATATGAAAATTAAGTGAGGATGAAAATGGCAGAAAGCTGTATGCCAGGTATTGCCATTATACACAGTATCATAAATCTCCTTTTATGCTTTCATTGGTACTACAGGGGATTTACTTAAATGGCAGGAATGAGGAAATAAACACAACAAGAATTTTGCTTCATACTTTAATATCAACAGCTTTGAAAACACCAATTTGGCCAGTTATTGTAGACTTTTGTCATCCAGGCAGTAAATTGGAGTCTTTTCAAGAAGATTAGAGCTCCCCTCATCAGTGTTATCTGAGGCTATCAATCAGACCATCTCTGGTATTTTCTAGTGAGAACTTTAAAGAGATCCCTGTTAGGGATATTTATCAAACTATTTCTCCCATTTGCAATTACAGGGATAAGAAAATAAATAAAAGGCTCTTTGTTTTTTTCTTTTCTGCCTTCTCCTCCTCTTGTCTTTTTTTTTTTTTTTTAAGATTTTATTTATTTATTCATGAGAGACACAGAGAGAGAGGCAGAAGGAGAAGCACGCTCCACATAGGGGGCCCGACATGGGACTCGATCGTGGGTCTTCAGGATCACACCCTGGGCCAAAGGCAGCCACCAAACAGCTGAACCACCTGGGCTGCCCCTCCTCTTGTCTTTTTCCTCCTCCTCTTAATTTTTTTTTGTTCTGCTCCCATCTCTATCTCCCAAAGGAACTGTGTGAACTATGTGATGTGGGTAAGGTGAGTGAAGCACTTGCCTCAGATGAATATTCTAATTGGGCGCCAACAAAACTCAATAATAAAGATAAATATATATACATTTTAAAAAATATTTATTCATCTGAGAGAGAAAGAACTCAGGTGCACAAGCAGGGGGAGGGGCAAAGGGAGGAGGAAAGGGAGAGGGGAGAGAGAGAGAGAGAGAGAGAGAGAGAGAGAACTCCCAGCAACTCCCCACAGAGCATTGGAGTCTAAAGCAGGGCTCCATCTCATGACCCTGAGATCATGACCTGAACTAAAACCAAGAGTGGGATGCTCAACTGACTAAGCCACCCAGATACACCAAGATAAATATATTTTAATGAATATTTTTAAAAACAAAATTAATGCCAAAAAGCCACGATGAGCAAAATATCAAAATTTTAAATAAAATCAGTAGCAGTGTCATGCCAAGACATACTGAAGCCTGAGGCAAGAAGAAAAATCAGTAATATTGATCCTATCTTTACTTAAAATTTGCTTTTTTTTTCATCATGGATTTTTGCCTTAATTTTGATGTATCATAGAGAGCAATTTTTTTCTTTCCGGGTGGCATCTAAAATTATAGTTTGCCTTAGCATGGATGGCATCCTAAGTTTGGTTAAATGCTTTCCATGTGATATGTAGAACAAGCATGACTCCTGGCAGTCAAACTCAATTTGGCTTTCTCTCCTGCCATTTCCAAACATGAATTCAGTGGAAGTCACCTTCCCTGCTCCAGAATGAAAGCTCTATGAATCTTGTGGCTTTTCTGCTCATTCTTAAATAATGGACAAGTCCCACAATCATTTTAAGTCACAAGCACCATCTCAGTTTAGCGATTACAGCACACAATCCCCTGAGATGATAAAAACTCACAACGTTTAGTGGTCAATCTGCCCCTCTGCCAGCCCAGGCTTGGCAGCTGGCAGCAAGAAAAGGGAGTAGGGCCTTCTGCTGTCAGCTCTCTCTACCTATTTTCCTTGCCTACTTAAAACCTACCATTTTATTCTCTCCCCACCTCATAAGGACTTGTCAGTGAAGAGAGGAAGGAAATACATCAGTTCTTACCTGACTGGGTGGCTTTACATTCTCTGGGCCAGGATGATGGTTAACAGGGACCCTTTCTCCCTGGGTCATCTTCATTGGCTCATCAGGGCTTCTTCCTACCTTCAGGTTTCTGGACTGTTCCATTTGGATGGTGGGTACATGAATGTTTATCATTAACTCTACTTTTCTGTATGCTTTATATATTCTAAATTTTCTTAATTTTTCTTTTAAAGAAAGAACTGTGGAATGCCTGGGTGGCTTGGCAATTGAATGTCTGCCTTTGGCTGAGGGCATGATCCCAGGGTCCGGGTATCGAGTCCCGCATCAGGCTCCCTGCCAAGAGCCTGCTTCTCCTTCTGCCTGTGTCTCTGCCTCTCTCTGTGTGTCTCTCATGAACAAATAAATACAATAAAAATAAATAAAAATCTTTTAAAAAATAAGAAAAGAACAGTAAGAGAAAATAAGGGGGAAGAATCCTAACTACATGAAAACAATCTTTGCTGGATAGAAACCTCTTACTACTCTCTCTCTCTCTCCTTTTTTCACACACACACACACACACACACTCATTTTACTACCAGCCATTCCTGTTCCCCTGGCCTTCATTTTTATCACCTCTATAGACCTATAAAAATAAAAGTTTGTCTAGATGAAGATAAACTTCCTTGCCCTGTCACATGCTAGTTTATTTCTCACTCCTTCTGAATAAGCAGAACAATCTCCCACTGGTTTCTAATTTCTTCAAGAATAAATGGCCCTGGCCACAATCCAGTCCACTCCCAGTCCCCTGGGAACTCTTCAAGAGAACTAGAACATCTCTGCCCTCGACCTCTAAGGCAGAAATCAACAAGAGTCCCAGGGCAAGAAAGGCACTGTAAAAACAGCAGTGCCATCAAAGGCAGAAAACACTTCTTGTACTCTCCACTGAGAGTCCTACTCTACTGCCTGTCTCCAGGCATTGGAACTGAAAAGAGAAGAATGTTGCAGAGTCTTACCAGTTGTCCCCACTTTAGTAAAATAATTGCCTTCATTGTTTAGCTTCACAATGCTGGCAATATACTGTTTATATCCTGGAGCGCTCATTTTCCATACTGAGTCTTCAATATTTTGCTTTACTGGTAATATTTAAATGTGTAGTTCTACTTTGCCTTCAAGGATCTATAGAGGTTGGAACAGGAAAACACTGTAAATTCTCACTCATTCCAAAGGGCCTGCCCAGATTCAGGATATCTGAAGCAAAACACTTTCCAACATGACACGTTTCAGGATCACAAGGAAGAGAAAACAGCTTGCTGTGGGCAGATATTGCAGATAAATCCACAAAACCAATGCAGAGTCCACACCCTCTGGGACTAAGGCTGGTTTTCACAGTTGGGGAGTTGCTTGCAACAGCTGGCTGGGCCTGGGAGGCAAAGCTTTGAGGGTGGAAGTGACAGAAGGGGGATGGGCCAAGTGACAGGCATCCGTTCAGGGAGTCAAGTCTGTACTTACCAATTTTCCTCACTCCCTTCAATCTCCTTCTAATATTCGTCCCAGAGGGATTAATAAAAATGAACAGAAAATGCTCATAGATGAGACAAGTTTTAAAAAATGCGAAAAGCGTGAAGAATCTCAGTACAGGAATGGAATTCTATTACACCATAAACTCAGATGGAGGGGGGAAAAATCGCATCTTTATTTTCACTAAGCTGTAACTGAAAATGTAGCATTTCCCTCCATTATAAATGGAGGCAATAAACCACAGCAGTCTTAGCAGAACTGATGACTTTGTCACTAGTAGAATTTATAGATATTTTCAATTAGTAAATCTTTACAGTTGTTGCAAATACCTTGAAATATCATTTTTGTTCATCATTGCTGTGAAATTATGAAAGTAATTAAATTTGTTGCATGACCTTTATGTTTAATCTGTTAACAAAGAAGCATATATAAATGTACTACATATTTCTTTTAATATTTTGATAACTATATTTCAATAATTGGTTTCCTTTTTGATCCTATGTATTTTATGAAATAGATTTTAGGACATTATTCTAAGAATAATTCTAGATCCATAGGCTTCATCAGACTGCCAAAGAAGTCTATGGAGGCAAAAACATTAAGAACTCTTTTATTAGGCAGTTGCAGACTAGTTGCCAGTGGGGGTGGGGGGTGGGGGGGAGTGTGGTGGAGGTATGCAGAATGCCATCAACTCAGATCCAAAAATGTTTTAAAAAAGGTTTTGGGGGAAAAAAGAGGGAGAGGGGTCAAAATATAACTTTAGGTATGCCTAGGGACTGTGCAATTCACAAGGTAATGAAACAAGTTAAATTCCAGGCAAAAGGCATGTATTTAGGAATTCTCTTGGTAAAAGGCCCAGTGATATAAGAAGGGATCCAACTTGGCAAAGTGTAGTTTGGGAGGAGTAATTCTGGATGGTGACCTTAGATTCAGGGACCAAGGCCCTAACCTCTAACAAATAACTCAAGTCTGTAAATATATAATAGTCTCACATCTTCTCCAAGTAACTGTTAACTCCATTGGGTAAACATTCTTTCCACTCTGGGAAGGAACCTAGAAATGAACGTAATAGAAGCTTTTATAACCAATTTTCACTTAAATTATTAAGTTAAATAACCTTCGCCATTCCTTCTATAAAATCTACCAACTGACCCTGAGGCACACTGAACACTTGCAGCCAGTGGCATATTCTCAAAACTCAATAATAAGAAAACAAACAGCTCAATTAAAAATAGAGCAAAACCTATGTATGTATATATGTATGTATGTATGTATGTATGTATTTTAAATGTGGGCTCCATGCCCAAGGCTTGAACTCACAACCCTGAGATCAAGGCCTGAGTTGAGATCAAGTGTTGGATGATTCACCAATGGAGCCACTCTGGGGCCCCTAAACCAATCCAATTATTAAGGCCCACTTTATAGCTATCTCTCTGACAATACCACACAGTAATCAAAACAGTTATTGGCAAGGAATAGCCAAACGGATCAAACGAACAGAACAGAGAATTCAGAAACAGAGTCATACAAATATGCCCAAACGATTTTTTTAAAATAGACTTATTTTTAAGAAGAGTTTTTGATTTGTAGAAAAATTAAGCAGATAGTACAAAAAGTTCCCATGTACTGCACCCAGGATCCCTCATTATTAACATCTTATATTAGTATAGTACATCTATACAATTAAGCAGTAAATATTGATACATCATAATTAGCTAATAGTCATAGTGTATTCAGATTCCCTTTGTGTTTAGTTTTCATGTCTCAGGCTCTTCTTGCCTGTGACAATTTCTCAGACTTTCCTTGTTTTTGTGATCTTGACAGCTTCGAGGAGGAGTACTGGTCATATATTTTGTAGGATGCTCCCCTTTTGGAATGTGTCTGATGTTTTTCTCATGGTAAGACTGGAATGATGGGTTATTGGAAGGAGGATTACAGAAGTAAAGTGCCATTTTTATCACATCATATTAAGAGTCAATATTTATTAACATGATTTATGATTTTGATGTTGAGTTGGGCTGAGGTAGTTTTTGTCAGATTTCTCTATTATAAAGGTACTTTCCCCCTATTTTCAGTCTTTGGAAGAAAGTCACTATGCACAGCCCACACCTAAAGAGTAGGGATTTATGTTCCTCTCCTTGAGGACAAAATATCTGCATCAATCATTTGGCATTCCGAGTGGGAGATTTGTCTATTCTCTCCATTTATTATTATTCAATCATTTATCTCAGTATGGGTTCATAGTTTATTTGTTCCCTGAGCTATAATCTAATTCTACTTTTTTTTAAATCAAATTATTCTAACCTTAGTCATTAGGCACCCTAGTGCCTAGTCAGGTTCTATGTACCTTTGATATACCCCCAATCCATGTGTTTTTGGTTTTTCTTTAATCACTTCCTTACTTTCTGATATTACAAAATGCTTCTGAATCATCTATATATCTTCTTCCCTAGTTCTAGAATAAATCATTTCTCTAAGGAGCCCTATTCCTTTTACTAGAGAATGGTATTAGAAAACACAATCTGCTCTAAACATTGGCGTGCAAGTGTCTCAGTCTTTCACTGCATCTGTATCTTTGGGGTAAATCCCCAGCAGTGCAACTGCTGGGTCGTAGGGTAGCTCTATTTTTAACTCTTTAAGGAATGTCCACAATAGCCAAACTGTGGAAGGAATCTCGGCGTCCATCGAAAGATGAATGGATAAAGAAGATGTGACGTGATACACACACACACACACACACACACACACACACAATGGAATATTACTCAGCCATTAGAAATGATGAATACCCACCATTTGCTTCAATAAGGATAGAACTGAAGGGCATTATGCTGAGTGAAGTAAGTCAATCAGAGAAGGACAAACACTTTATATTTTCATTCATACGGGAAATATAAAAAATAGTGAAAGAGATTATAGAGGAAAGGAGAGAAAATGAGTGGGAAATATCAGAGAGGGTGACAGAACATGAGAGACTCCTAACTCTTGGAAACGAACAATGGGTAGTGGAAGGGGAGGTGGGCGGGGACATGGGGTGAATGGGTGACGGGCACTGAGGGGGGCACTTGACAGGATGAGCACTGGGTATTATACTATATGTTGGCAAATCAAACTCCAATAAAAAAAAATAAACAGAAAGAAAGAAACAAACAAACAAACAAATAATCTGGGTATCAGGTGCACTGTTTGCTATTGGATGATCAACTGATTTTTTTTTCTTTTTTTTTATGATAGGCACACAGTGAGAGAGAGAGAGGCAGAGACACAGGCAGAGGGAGAAGCAGGCTCCATGCACCGGGAGCCCGATGTGGGATTCGATCCCGGGTCTCCAGGATCGCGCCCTGGGCCAAAGGCAGGCGCCAAACGGCTGCGCCACCCAGGGATCCCGATCAACCAATTTTTGACAAACATCCAAAAGCTAGTCAATAGAGGAAGGATAACCATTTCAACAAATGGTGCTGCAGCAACTGGACATCCAAAGGCAAAGAAAGAAAAGGAAGGAAGGAAGGGGGGAGGAAAGGAAAGAGGGAGTGAGGGAGGAAGAACGAAAGGAAGGATATCAACATAAACCTCATGTATTTTTGTAAAAGATTAACTCAAATGAATCATGGATGTAATGTAAAATGTAAACCTGTAAAAGTTTTGAAAAAAAATAGTAGAAAAATCTTCAGAATCCAGGACTAGGCAAATAGTTCTTTGACTTAACACCAAAACATGACCCATAAAAGGAAAAATTGATAAACTGGACCTCATCAAAATTAGGAACTTTTGCTTTGCAAAAACTCTGTTAAGAGAATGAAAACACAAACTATCAGAGAGTGGGAGAAAAAATACTTGCAAACCACATATCTGATGAAAGACTAGTGTCTAGAATATATAAAGAAATCTCAAACCCAGCAGGACAAAACAACAAATCTAATTAGAAAATGGGCCAAAGACATGAACAGACATTTCACCCAAAGAATATAATGTGACATAAAAGCACATGAAAAGATGTTCAATGTTATTAAACATTAGAGAAATGAAAATTTAAACATCAATGACATAACTTTCAGATAAATGAAAAATATATTCACACAAAAACCTGTATACAAATGTTTCTTGTAGCTTTTTTTCATGATGGTCCAAACTGGAAACAATCTAGATATCCTTCAACGGGTGAATAGTCAAATAAACTGTGGTATATCCATAACATGGGAATAGTACTCAGCAATACAAAGGAACAAACTAATGACACACACCACTTGGATAAATCTCCAGACAATTATTCAGAGATCAGTGGCTTCTGGGAGCTAGGGCTGGTGGAAAGGCATGGAGGAATTGAGTACAAAGGAGTAGCACAAGGGAATTTGGGGAGGTGATAGAAATCTATGTTGATCATGGTAGTGGAAGTTATATGTCTGCAAAGTGTTTGTAAAACTCACAGGACTGTATACTCTATACCCAAAGGAGTATATTTTATTGTATGTAAGTTATAACTTAATTTTTAAAAACATGAAAAATGAAGAAGCTTTTAAAACCAAGTCCCACTTAGTTCAATTACTAGATTAACCAACATTCCCCATTCCCTCTGTAAAATATCCAGTTGGTACCTAGGACACTTATAGCTGAGCACTTACAGCTAGTTCCTCTCAGGTATTTTGACATTTTCTGCTCCTACTAGCTGAGCACAACACATACCAAGAATCAGTTGCATTTGTTTCCAAATCTACAGACGTTAGCTGTGTTTGCTATTATAATGACCTAATATAATTAAACATGACAAAAGATTATGAAATCTAAATGAAGAAAGGAAGGGTTATTGTTTCTATTAAAATTAGGATGATGGGATCCCTGTGTGGCGCAGCGGTTTAGCGCCTGCCTTTGGCCCAGGGCGCGATCCTGGAGACCCAGGATCAAATCCCACGTCAGGCTCCCGGTGTATGGAGCCTGCTTCTCCCTCTGCCTGTGTCTCTGCCTCTCTCTCTCTCACTGTGTGCCTATCATAAATAAATAAAAAAAATAAAATAAAATAAAATAAAATAAAATAAAATAAAATTAGGATGAATGCTTTAGGAAGACTAGCTAATGACAACTTACTAAAAAAAACTCTTTTAAAAAATATTTATTTATTTTAGAGAGAGAGGGAAAGGGAGAGAGAGAATCTAAAGAAGACTCCCCACTGAGCACAGAGCTGGACTCAGGGCTTCATCTCATGACCCATGAGATGATGACTTTAGCCAAAATCACAAGTTGGACACTTAACTTACTGAGCTATCCAGGTGCTCCTAAAAAAAATTCTTAAACTGAAAGTTTAAGTTAATAAAAGATTGCAAGGAAATGAATAATCTAAAAATCAATCCACATTTACATTGCTTTCCAAGTGGCTTAAAGATTTTGCTCCATTTTAACATTCCAAACTAGAAATGGAGGATATTAAATGAGAGTGGTTTATGCAACAAAAATGTCTTGAAACTCTAATTAATAGATTCATACTCAAAGAAATGGTATAGAAAATGAGGTGTATATCTACACATTCTAAACTAAACATTTATATTTTCTAAACATTAAACTTGGGACGCCTGGATAGCTCAGTGGTTGAGCGTCTGCCTTCAGCTCAGGGCGTGATCCTGGAGTCCCAGGATCTGAGTCCCACATTGTGCTCCCTGCATGGAGCCTGCTTCTCCCTCTGCCTATGCCTCTGCTTCTCTCTCTGTGTGTCTCTCATGAATAAATAAATAAATAATCTTTTAAAAAATAAACATTAAACTTAAAATATTGGACTGTGTATGAATTATTACTTATGATTCCTCACGATTGCTGAATTTTTTACCAGCCAATCTTATAGTCTCCAAATAAGAGTGAAGAAGTGACTCAAATCTGAGATTTAACACCTTTTGTGTTGAGTCCTAGAATAAGTTATTTTTTAATCCCTTTGGCAATTTGGATGTATTTCATTTGACAGGTGACGTACTTGAAATGTTGAATTTAGATTGTGATTTTAATTTCAAATGTTTAAAGGGATTTAATTGATAGTCATTGGGGATTTAAATTTGAGACATGTAAAAGTTGAATTGATTATGTTTATAAACTGTTCGAATTTTTCAGAGAATCTGAAGTATTAAATCTATAACCTCTGAGTTATAAGGTTTGTAAACAGAGTGTAAGTACTTAAAAATATTGGTTTATTAGAATTGTAAGCTTGCTTTTTGAATGTTTGAAGTGCTTTAAAGAATCAAATATATTACATTTGTAGCTGTAGTTAGAAAAATCTAAGAATTTAACCAAGTTAATAATACACATTTAGGGAACTTAACCTACCATATTTATGAGCTAATTTTAAGTTATAATAGAACAGGTTCATAAATAAAACTATAAAGAAAGTTTAAAGTTAAACCTAAAGGTCTAAGAAAAACTAGATTTGAAAACTGGATACCCTTTGTCCTTCTGGGTGGCTCAGTCGGTTAAGCATCTACCTTCGCTCAGGTCATGATCCCAGGCTCCTGGGATCAAACCCCACATCCACCTCTCTGCTCAGAAGGGAGCCTTGTTCTCCCTCTCCCTCTGCCTGCCACTCCCCCTGCTTGTGCGCTCTCTCTCTCTCTCTCTCTCTGTCAAATAAATACAAAATAAAATCTTAAAAAAGAAAACTAGATACCTTTGATAAATTTGACATTTGTTAAATAAGAGTAGCTTTACATGTTTTCAGGGCTTTTTCTTTCTATATACAAAAGCTTGCCTTGTACGTTAAAAAACTCAAATGATAAAATAAAGAATTAACTTCTCCCACATTCTTGTTCTCCCAAAAACGAGCTCATTAACATTCAAGCAAAGAAAATCAAACACTTTAAACACAGAGTTACCATATAACCCTGTAATTCCACGGCTAGATATATAACCAAGAGAAATAAAGGCATATATCCATATAAAGACTTAGACGTGGATATTCATAGTAGCCTTATTTGTGATAGCAAACCTGGAAGCAACCCTGATGGCCATTAGGAGGTAAATGAATAAATGAACTATAGTATGGCCATATGATGAAACATTCTTCAGCAATAAAAAGGAATAAAGTACTGAGACACAGATCAGTACAATATGAACAAACCCTGACAATATTATGCCACATATATAAAAGAAGCCAGATACAAAAGGCACATGTTATGATTCTATTTCCTTTTTTTTTTTTTTAAAGATTTTATTTATTTATTTATTCATGAGAAACACAGAGAGAGGCAGAGACATGGGCAGAGGCAGGCTTCCCACAGGGAGCCTGATGCAGGACTCCATCCCAAGACTCTGGGATCATCACCTGAGCCAAAGGCAGATGCTCAACCACTGAGCCACCTAGATGCACCTATGACTCTATTTCTATGAAATGTCCAGAATACTTATCAATACGGAAAGTAGATCAGTTTCGTTGCCTATGGCCAGAAGGAAGGACTGGTACAAATGAGAGTGACTTAACAGTATGGAGTTTCTTTTGGGGTTGATAAAAATGTTCTAAAATTAATTTTGGTGACGATTGTATATCTCTGTGGATATACCAAAAACCATTGAATTGTACATTTTAAATAGGTGAACTATATGGTATGTAAATTAGGTCTTAAAAGAAGCTGCTACAGGAAGGTAGAAGAGAAGGGAAGGAGGAAGGGAGAGAGGGAGGAGAAAACAAAAAGAAAAGAAAGAAAATCAAACACAAACTTCAGACTTCTCAGATTTCCCAGAATAACCACATTACCCCTATGGGGAAACAGGGATTTCTGGAGTCTCTTGCACAGATATCCAATGATGTTATTCTGTTGTGGGTGTCCTGCTTCTTCACATTGTGCTCTTATTAATTAAAATCTTGTATGGTGCATCTGAGTGAGCCTAGGTCACATACTGTTTCCTAGCTACAAAGGATGTGGGAAAAGTGGGTTCTGGCTTCCACCTTGAAAGTCAAGTCAGGACTCCTAACAGTAGAGATTCCCCAAATAAAGGAAAGCTATGCAACAGGTGCTAGGAAACTATAAGACTATGACACACTGTTCACTACATTCAGCCATATGTGGAGAGTGAATTAAAGGGGACAAGATGTGAGGCAGAGAGACCAGTTAGGTGGCTAGTACATGCCCACAAAGAGACATGGTGATCACCTGAACTAGTGATAACTGACAAAACAGTAATAGAGGCAGAGAGGAGCAAACAGATTTGAGAATCAATTTGAAAGAAAAATAAAAATTTGGAGATTTGTTCCATGAGAGAGATGAGGGAGCAAGAAGTGTTAAGAAATTTTGGCCTAAGTAACTGAGGGGATAATGGGATCTTGACCTAAGATAAGAAGGAAGGAGGAGGAACAGGTTGGGGAGTTAGGGGAAGGAGAAGAGAATACATTGAATTATAGACATGTTATTGGTTTTAAATATGATTCCATTGTGGTCAGAGACCATACTTTGTATTACTTGAATTCTTTTAAATTTATTGACATTTGTTTTAGGGCACAAAATCTGGCCTATCTTGATACATATTTTGCGCAAAACTGAAAAGTATGTGAATTCTGTTATTGGAAGGGGTGTCCTACAAACGTCAATTAAGTAAGTTGCTTGATAGTGTTATACGAGTCTTCTCTATCTTTGCTAATTTTCTGTCAATTTGTCCTATCAATTACTGAGAGAAAGATATAGAAATCTACAACTATTGATTATAGATTTGTCCATTTCTCCTTGCTCCTATCTATTTTCCCTTGATGGATTATTAAATGCACAAAGATTTACAACTGTTATGTCCTCTTATTGAATTGACCCCTTTATAATATGGCTTTTTACTCCCTGTAATATTCTTTATCTGAAGTATTTTCTTTTGACGAGTTTTCTTTTGTTTGCATAATCTCTTTCTATTCTTTTGTTTTTAACCTATTTGTGTCTTTGCATTTAAAGTGCATTCCTCATAAACAGCATCTTGTATCTTCTTTTTAACCCAGTTTCTGCCTTTTAATTGGAGGTATTTAGTCCATTTATATTTACTGTGATTATTGCTATGGTCTGGTTTAAGTCTATTATGTTAATTATTTTTTGTATTTCTAATCTCTTCTCTGTGGTTTTTTCCATCTTCTTTTGGATTAGTTGATTTTTTTCTTTACATAATAACTCCTTTGTTGTTCTACTGTTGTCTTGTTATTTTAGTAGTTACTTTAGGGTTGATAGTATACATCTTTAACTTACCAAAATCTACCTTCAAGAGAAATTATACCACTTAAATTATAAATATAGTATAAGTAACTTATAGCACTGTACTTTATTTCTGGCTTTTTTGCTTTTTTTTGTCATGTATTTTACTTGTTTATATTATAAACCTCAAAATTAGGACTGCCAGATCTAGCAAAGAAAAAGACAGGACACCCAGTTAAATCTATGTTTCAGATAAATAATGAATAACTTCATAAAATAAGTGTGTTCATGCAATATTTAGATACTTATACTAAAAAAGTAACATTTATCTGAAATACAAATTTGACTGGGCATCCTGTATTTTTATCTGGGAATCATACTCATAATACATTGTTATTTTTGTCTAAATAGTCATTATCTTTTAAAGATATTTCAATCTCTTTAAAGTAATAAATAATTTTAATTTTTTATATATTTATACATGCAATTACTATTTACTTTTTTTGTTTTTTCTTCTTTTCTGTATATCCATAATTCTATCTGCTATCATTTTCGTTATGCATGGAGGACTTTCTTTAGCATTTATTTTAGTGCAGGTCTGCCAGGATGAATTCTTTTAGTTTTGTAGATCTGCAAAAAGTCTATATTTTGCCTTCTTTTAAGAAATAATCTAGATAAGACTAGAATTCTAAATTGATAAGTTTTTTTTCTGCTACTTTAAAAATGCTGCTCTACTATCTTCTTGTTGACACTGTTTCAAACAAGAGATTTGTTGTCATTCTTTCTTTGTTCCTCTGTATATAACATGTCTTTTTTACTTTTTATTGCTGATTTTGAGCAGTTTAATTATGACATAACTTCATGTGGTTTTCTTTATGTTTCTTCTGTTTAGGATATGTTGAAACTCTTATATCTATGAGTCTATAGTTTTCATAAATTTTGGAAATGTTTTGGTGGGGGGGATGGGTGATAGGGATTTAGGAGTGCACTTTTCCTGATGTGAACACAAACTTAGGGGCACCACGGTAGCTCAATTGGTTAAGCGACTGCCTTTGGCTCAGGTCACGATCCTAGGGTCCTGGGATCCAGCCCCACATTGGGCTCCCTGCTCAGTGGGGAGCCTGCTTCTCCCTCTCCCTCTGCTTGTGCTTTCTCTCTGTGTCAAATAAATAAGTAAAATCTTTTAAAAAAAGAAAACTACACACACAAACTAAAAAAATTTTTGGAAATTTTTAGTCATGATTTATACAAATATTTTTTGTCCCCCTCTCTTTCCTTTGGAGATTCCATTTACATATATGTATTAGACCACTTGAAATTGTTCCACAAAAAAAAAAAAGAAAAAAGAAAAGAAAAGAAATTGTTCCACAGCTCACTGATGCTCTTTTCCAATTCTTTTAAATCTTTATTCCCTTACATATGTTTCATTTTGGTTAATTTCTATCAGTATGACTTAAGTTTACTAATCTTTTCTTTGGCAATGTCTAATTTGCCATTAATCCTATCCAGTGCATTTTTATTCAGACATTATAGCCTGCATCTCTAGAATTACAATTTGGCTCCTATTTTATTATATTTCTCATGTCTCTTTTAAGTTTTTGAATATTTGGAATACAGTTACAGTAACTGTTTTCATGTCCTTGTCTGCCAATTCTAACATCTATGACAGTTCTGCGTCTGATTTTGAACAATTAACTTTTTATTATGGTTTGTATTTATTAAATATGATAAAATATCTAGTTCTATTATCAGTTTAAGAGAAGAAAAGGGGTAGAGAACTATGTTAATACCATAGGGGTGCAATCAGCAAAGTGCAGAACATAGGGGAACTCCACAGGACAAGCAATTACTTTCTTCAACATACAAAGTGCAACAAAAGAAGAGTTTAAGAGATTTTAACCAAATGCAATGTGAGGACCTTATTTGAATCCTGACTTGAAGAAATAAACTATATAAAACATTTATAAGAAAATTGGGAGAAAAAAAAGAAAATTGGTAAATTTGAACACTGACTAGATGTTAAGAAATTGTTAATTTTTAAAGATATTATAATGGTTTGGTGGTTGTCATCAAAAATAGAGTGTATTGTTTAGAGATACATAGTAAAGTATTTATGAGTAAAATATATGCTGCTTATGATTTGCTTCAAAATAATCCAAGGAGGGAAAGAAAAGGTGAGGTTCAGATAGAACAAACTGGCCAAGGGATGATAACTATCGAAACTGAGCAATGAATATATACTAGTTCATTATATTATTCTCTTCACTTTTGTAATCTTTTATATTTTTCCACAATTTAAAAAAAAATCAGATGTTCTGTTGTCTGAGAAGACTTGCCCTATCTTCTCCCTACTCCTAATAAAATGAATTGTGCTCAGGACTGTTCCCCTACCATCCAAATAAATTAAACCCTCATTTATTTCCAAATCTTTCTCCCTAATTGGCTATAAACCCTTGAGAGCAAAAATTGTCCTATTAATTTTCTATTCTTTGTGTTCCCACCACCAACCACAGAGCCAGAGTGCTCAATAAATGGTAGCAAATCGTCAACTCTCTAGTTCCAGTTCACCCAAGGTGCCCATGGCAGAGGCTGACTCTATCCTATTAAATAAAATTTCCAGTTAGGTGCTCTGTCCTTTATAAATTCCAGTCATACTGCATATAAATGTATGGCAAAGGAACCAAAAGGAGTCCTTATGTAAAAATGGAGGCAATAAAACTGTCAAGACAAACCAGGAATCCAGCAGAGATTGGCAGGGTCAGCAGTACTGAAACTGTTTTATAGTTCACCATGTACTTCCTCTTCTTACAGGTATGCATTGCACTGTGACCTTTGCAAAGTCCTTCTGTCCTGCCCTGCCTTTCTCGCAGTACTGCTCTAAGTCTCAAATATGACACCATAATGCATTTAAAAGGGTTTATTTCTTTAAACTGGAAAGCAATATAAAGTTTAAAGCGTTATGGCTTCTTCCCAAGGCATTGAGACATCTCACAGAGCAGCACATCAGCTTAGCTCCTCGAAAAATTGATAAAAATAGATGGAAATTTCAGTAAGCAAAATCTGTTTCCTTGCAATATAAATATACACACGGCACCTATTCCATGCCTGGTGTTGTGCTAGGTGCTGGTGACACAGAGGGAGGACGGTGCCTAGGATCTTTCCTCACAGAAAACCTAATCCTTGGCTCCTAGCTGTTCCTTACTCTTACTGCTCAGTCTCCTGGTTGACTTATTTATTGAGTTATTTGTATGCTTATGAATTTATTGATGAATTATTTTTAATTAAGAATTTTACAAATACCCTAATCGGAGATTCCTAATTCTGGGGACAATTTCCATTTATTCTTGGAGAGGGCATGATTACGGGCAGGTGGTCTTTGAGATTTCCTGTGGTAGTTAGCAGGAGGGCAATTTGGGGAGGCCGCGTCTTCCCTGCTATGGATGAACTTTTTTGTTTTTACCCACATTCCATGGTGTTAAGTCTGGGGAGTGGTTGGTTATAAGGGTGTGTGTCTCAATAATTCATCAAGCTGTGCTTTGGGTCTGTATGGCTTTCTGTACGTGTCTTGAATTTCACAGTAACAGTTACAAATACATCTTCCCGTCCTTCCAAACTCACCCAACTGGTCGACTTCACAAGGCAGTGGCACAGGTGCGGGCCCCTGGGAGTCCCGGGCGACCAGGAGAGTCGGGTCTGCAGGAAGGGGCTGCGTGTCCGCCATCTCCCGCCTCCACCGAATGCTGCTGCGGGCTCCGGGAGGGTGAAAGAACCAATGACGGGGCCAATAACAACGATCACAAAATGATAACGGCAGGAAAATCGCAGTAACGACAAACCCGAGCGAAGAGACTTCGCAGCAAGCACCACGAATCACGTCCCTAGTGGGGGCCCCGCCGGGTATCGAAGGCCCCCACGGGAGGCAGACCCTGCGGCTCTCGCGGCGCCCCTCGGCGGCCCCCTTCCCGGCTCGGGCCGGCGGGGTGGGCGGGGCCTGGCGGGCGGGGTGGGCGGGGCCTGGCGGGCGGGCGGGGCGGGGCGGGGCCTGGCGGGCGGGCGGGGCGGGGCGGGGCCTGGCGGGCGGGCGCCAGGGGGAGGAGGTGACTGACGGGCGGGCGGGCGGGCGGCTGGGCGGGGCGCGCTCGGGCCTCGGCTCCTCACACGCCGCGCCCGCAGCCCAGATCCCGCGCCGCTGCGAGTCCGGGAGGCGAGCGCCGTCCGCCAGCTGAGGCAGCCGCCGGAGGAGGAGCCGCGGGCGCTGAGGTAGGCGCGGGGACGCCCGCCGCGCGGCCCGGAGCCCCGGTGCCCCCGGCCCCCTGCCCCCTGCCCCCTGCGCGAGGGTGGTGGCGAGCCGGGGGGCGGCGCGCGGAGGCCCGAGCGGGCGGGGCCGGGGCCTGGGGGCGGGGACCGGCCTGGCCGGCGGGTCGGAGCGGCCGCGCGGCTCTGGGCCGGCGGGCCGGGCTGTGGCAGTCGGGCTTCGGGGCGGCGCGGGCGCCGGTGCGCGCCCGGCTCGGTCCCAGGCCGTGGCAGCCCGGGAGATGTGGAAACGGCCGGCCCAGGGGGCACCCACGGAGCAGGGAAGGCGGGGGACGGCCTTGCCCCTCCCACTTTTGGGGCTCCCAGGCCAGTTCGCCCGCACAGCCCTCGGGAACTTGTTAACAGGAAAGCTTGGCAGAAAAACAAATGCCAACGTTTTGGAAGAACTGAGAGTCACGTCGTTAGGCGCCGAGGCTTTATTTTCCTTCCCCGCCCCCTGCCCAGCCTCAGCCCGACTTGGCCAAAGAAGGATGTGTCACCAGCTCGGGGCCTCGGGCGGGATCCTCGGCCTGGCTGAAGGCAGGAGTACCTGAAACAAAGGTAAACGGAGGCCGGGCACACCCTGGCTCTGCCCCGCGGGCCGCCCTCGCGCCACCCCAGTGGGTGTCTCCCGCGCCGACCCGGCCGCCGCCTCCAAGGGGCTTTCTCCCGGGGGACCTCTCGATGGAAACCAGCTGGCCCGGCTTGGAGTTGATGTTGCATCCGCGCTCTTGTTATGCTCACGTTATTCCCAATCCCCCAACTCTGGTAAAGCCTAAGGAGATTTTACCCGGTTGTAGCGGTCAGCGAATGTAAGGGAGGATAAATTGCTGTTTGTGAATGATGATGTATTTTCTTATTAGGAAACGGTCTGCAAGCACGAAATAAGAATTCTTAACACGTAAGCAAAAAAAAAAAAAAAAAAAGGAGTGATTTGTGGTGCCTTCCAAAATCTGAAGTGTTCCTTCTCAAATCATTTACGTTATAAAGCATCCCCCAAACCTTTCGTGCCAGGCATTTTTCTTTGTTCTTTATTAGTGTCAGGCCTCAGTTTCTTGTAAACAGAGCACCCAATGCTGAGACCCTAAGAATTGCCATACTAGGTCAGAGCATGTGCATCCTGCTCAGTAGGCAGCAGGCTTGTGTTGTAGTAAAACACTGTTTTCTTTCGTGGTGATACCATTAAAATGATCTCCATCACATTCCTTTCAGAATGGCTTCTGAATCTGGCTTTTAGTGAAAGCCTTTTAAAAATCTATAGACCACTCCTAATTTATACATAAAATCTGTTCACATTTATTGCCTCCAAATGGCTCTCCTGGCCTCTCTTGACAGAAGGTGAGATGCTGCGGGGGGAAAAACTTGGATCTTCTATAAATCTGGGAGTTCGGAAATTGAGGACAGGGGAAACAAAGTAAAGTTTTTTGTTTTTTTTTTAAAAACACGAAGCTTTAAAGAAGTCTTTATCAGGACCAGCCTGGCTATTGAATTCAAAAATAGTTACATTCACTAACAACCTAAAAATTGATCAGTTAAAGATTAATTTGTATTCTTAAGTATTTGCATATTTTAAAATGTAGTTGACATTCTGGACACTGAAACGGTTATCTGACTTTATCTTAGTCTGAATTAATTTGACCTTAATGTTTAACTGAAATTCGCTGCCCTAAGAGAATGAAAGTTTTGTTTTAGCAAGAAGGGCATAAAGGAGATGAGTAATTTTGGAGTATGGAGTACTTGAGGGGGCACCTGTTCAAACTGTAACTTTGCTTTTAAACTCTTCATAGGCTCATTAGCTTTGGCAAACATAGATAGTCTCCACTGATTTCTCCCATCACCTTTCAATACACAGTTAAAGCTTTTCTTAACATCTTTCCCCCACCCCTCAGCCCCAGAAAACCCTACCACCTGCAGTAGAGTTGATCACCCTTTTGGGTATTACCATCCTCTAAATTAAGGGTTTTCCTCCATGGTACTGTTGACATTTTGGACCAGATAATTCTTTGTTGTGGAGGGCTATCCTGGTCATTATAGGATGTTTAGCAGCATTCCTGACCTCTACTAAATAGATACCAGTAGTACCACCCCTCCTACACACAATTATAACAGTCACATAACCCACACAGTTGTGACAATCAAAAATGCCTTCAGGTATTGCCAGAGGTCCTCTGAGAGAGCCAAAATCACTCCCCAGTTGAGAACCACTGTTCTAAATAGATTGTTGCCTTAATACCAGTGACCCAGCATTGTCTTCATTTGCTTATGTGTTGATTTTCTCTGCTATCATAAGTTTGAGGGCAGAGCAGAGTGATAGATGCACACATGTATAATGATACAAATACCTCATTACAGTTGTGATAAATTCTGGGAGAAGTGCAGGGTACTCTGAGTACATAAAACAAGGGTCCTGACCTAGTTGGCAACAAGGGAAAGTTTCCTTGGAAAATGACCTTTAAGGTAAGGTGGACATTGAAGGATAAATAGAAATTATAAAGTGAACCCTAGGGGGACAATATTTCAGGCAGAAGGAATAGGATCTTTTCTGAGAACTCAGAGGCCAATGTGGCTGGAACATGGAGAGTGACTCTGGAAAAATTGGTAAAGGTTTTCTTCGAGTAACAGTTCTTGGTCCAGCTTGTTCATCCAAATCACAGGAGGAACTTACAGCAGTACTATTGCCTGGTCCATTAAATCAAAATGTCTCCAGTGGATCCTACTTCCTTCCCCAGCTGCCGTTTTCCCCACACTTTCCAAAGGGATAAGCACTAGTACTAGATTTATCGTCCTCAACATTTTTTTTGTTTGCATTCAAGCAAATGCATATTCTTATTTCTCCTGTTTACAGAAATGGTAGTACACTGTACATATTATTCTTGTTCACAGCAATGTCTTTGAAATCTTTCGTTTCAATACATAGCTTCCTTATTCTTTTGAATGACTGTATAGTATTCCATTGTATGGATATACCACAGATTATTGAACCATTCCCTTATTGGTGGACATTTAATTGTTTCTAATAGTGTACCATAATGAATAGTACAGCCATATGCCAGTTCACATGTGTGAATATAACTGTAGGATAAATTCTCAGAAGTGGAATTTAGGGTCAAATATGTACATACACACATATTTGCGTGTGAAAGATCACTCTGGTCACGTTGGAGGGAATGGTTTAGAAAGTAATAAGTGCTTGTGGGAAACAGCTGACCCTAATTAAGGTAACAAATGCTGTAGAATACATTTTGTTCCCCTACAATTCAATTTTGAAGCCCTTACCCCTCTGTGACTAAATTTGGAGATAGAATCTTTTGTAGGTAATTAAGGTTAAACAGGGTCAAAAGAGTGGGGCCCCAACTCAATAGAATTGGTGGCCTTATAAGTAGAGGAGGTAGGAAAGGCCATGTGAGCACATAGTGAGAAGGTGGCTATCTGCAAGCCAGGAGGAGAAACTGATCTTGCCAGACCTTGATCTGTGACTTCTGTCCTCCAGAATTGTGAGAAAATGAATTTCTGTTGCTTAAGCAATCCAGGCTATAGTATTTTATTATGGCAGCCTGAGCCAACTAATACACAGTGGGAGAGGTAGAAGAGAACAAATGGTAGCTGGGACCATGATGGTAGCAGGGGAGATGGAGATGGATATAGGAGATATGTTTTAGAGGAATAATTGAGGGATGTCTGGGTGGCTCAGTGGTTGAGCATCTGCCTTTGGCTCAGGTCATGATCCTGAGTTCCTGGGATTGAGTCCCACATTGGCTCCCTGAAAGGAGCCTGCTCCTCCCTATGCCTCTGCCTCTCTCTCTGGGTTTCTCATGAATAAATAAATAAAATAAAAAAAAAAGGCATAGTTAATAAGGCTTCATGATTGAGGGAGAAATAAGTGAGTAGGATGACTCCCAGGCTTGACCAGCCAGGTGAATGGTAGGGCTATTATCTGAGGTAGAGACCACTAGAAGGATTAATAGTTTTGAAGTGAGTTTAAATCACATTTCACTTTGGGAGTGGTGAGACCTCTAAGTGGAGATTGCACATAAGCTTTTGATAATTCAAATCCAGAGCCCAGAGGAGTGGGCTGAATTGGGGACACGTATTTAGGTGTGAATTGAAGGGTATTGGTGGAATTACCCAGAGCAGAGGTTGGGAATCCATAGCCCACAGCTGAATCTGGCTTACAGATGTTTTGGTTTTCCCATAGAGTGTTTTTTGTTGTTTAATTTTGAGTTAGTTGCCAATAATTTAAAACCTCAAGATTTCCCATGAAAATTTAGATTTGGGGCTTTTCTTTAAAAGTAAGATATAGCACTACTGAGCTGGCAGTAATTGATTGGACCTAAGTCACCATTTATCCCAGCTGCTTTCTAGTTCACCAGAGAGTCCACCACTCCTAGAATTTATGCCTGGCCTGCTTTGTTTTTTTTTTTTTTAATTTTTTATTTATTTATGATAGTCACAGAGAGAGAGAGAGGCAGAGACACAGGCAGAGGGAGAAGCAGGCTCCATGCACCGGGAGCCCGACGTGGGATTCGATCCTGGGTCTCCAGGATCGCGCCCTGGGCCAAAGGCAGTCGCCAAACCGCTGCGCCACCCAGGGATCCCTGTTTATTTACTTCTCTGACCCTGTAGGCATTTGAGGCTCTAGGAAGAGAGTATAGAACAGTAATTCTCATCTTGGCTGCACATTGAAAATATTGGATAATTTAAAAGTACTGTTGCTGATAGCCACACCAGAAATTTGTTTGTTTACCTGATCTGAATTGTAGCCTAGGATTTTTAAAAACCTCAGGTGATTCCACTGAGCAATGGAAGTTGAGAACCATTGACAGAGATTAAGAAGAGAATAGAGCTCAGGCCCAGTGTTTCAAAGTTGAGTAAAGGAGGATAGCTCCAGGATAAGGGATGAGAAGTGGCCAGAGAGGTACAGTGGAGTGGGATCTCGCTTGCAACTAAGGTATGCAAACTTAAGGTAGCCCAATATACTTGAAGATGTTTTTAATTAGACAAGAGAGAACGGTGTTCATTTTGCATGTATACTTACTGTTTGTTTTGCATATACCTGTGTGTGTATATATGTGCTGTTCATTAGTGCCTAGAGTTATGTATACAAAAAAAAGCTATGCTTTATTCAGTGGGCTATTTAAAGGATTTCAAGAGTAATTTAAACTATGCTTGATTTTTGTCTTAGGTATTTACTTTAGAATCTAATTCCAAATTAAGATGTGTCATAAAAGCCGTATTAGAAAAGGGAAGAATTATCAAGATGTAGATTGAAAATGATTGGTTGAATTTAGCAAGATGGAGTCTTTGACCTCAGCAAAACCATTTTAAATTGGAAGAAGCAGAAACTAGATTGAAGTGGGTAGAAAATAAGGTAATGGAAGGGGTGAATGTTGGGGAAATCTTGAGTTTACCCTAGAAGGGGAGTGATGAGGGAAGATCAGGTGTCTTATATGTCTGTATGGTAGGTGCAGCCTGTGGGGATACCCAAATGCTTCTAACTTTTGAGGGAGGTAACTCAGTGGAGCCTGATTACCCTTCTCCATTTCAGAGGAGTCTTACTTCTATTTGTTTTGGAGACTTTGTGCTTTCCACGGAGGAGATATTTTGCCAAGACCTTTGAGACTCAGATGTTAGTGATTAAGCCCTCTCTTTCTTATCTGGAAAAACCATAGGGCTCCTAAAGGCCAGCAGGGCGCCAGTGACCCTGACATCATCCTCCCATTGAACTGATGAACAAAGATCAGATTGTTGGCATGTCGAAAATGGAGTACTTGGCCATGTTAGGGAATATGTATCTAGCTTTCAGATTCCCAGGAGCAATTTTTGTGGCTGTATTTTGTCCATGTAACTTGATATTATAGATGGTTTTCCAGTTGCATATATGTAAAATTTCTCATACTTCGAAATCTTTATTATTGACACTGATTAGAGGGTATGGATATAAATTAGAGCTCAAAGAGAACACTGAACACACCGGTTTCCAAAAGGTTGTGTGAATGCTGGAATGCAGTTACCTTGAAGACCTTGGATTAGAGTGGCTGTCCCGAGTGGGTTGTCATGCACATGGCCTCTACCAATCTGTCTCTTACCCATCTCTGTCTCATTGACAATCTTAACCTGGCATAGGAGGTTTAAAGAGTTGTAATCTACAGCAGAACAGAAACCATAGGGGTTGGAAAATGCCAAGGATTTATTACTAAGGAATGAAGTTGATTAGTTGAAGGCATAAGCCCCATTGCTATACTCTTTTTGTAAACAAGAATGTCATCCTGTGAGGGATAAGCCTTCATAGCTGCTATTAGTTCATCCATTCGGTGGATGATGGTTAACTTCTATATAAAGGATGCCTTTATGACGTGAGTAGCAGACCTTGGTCTACAAAGGTTTGTACCAGGAGTTTACGATAAGAAAACATTTTGTTTAGAAACTTGTATGTGCCTGGACAATTGTAGGAATTCCACCATCATAGATAGAGTTAGGTACTATGCCTGGATGGTGGTGGATAGGGGGACAAGTTCATTGCCAAGGTGGTTCAGAGCTTCTTTGGTTTGCAGAAGAAATAGGATGGTTGAGTGGGCAGAGGACTTGCAATCAGTTCTTGGGTGCCAAGCCTTGATCTGTCAAATGACAGCTGTGTGATTTTTTTTAATTGAGTTAAAGTTCACATAATATTAAGTTAATCAGTTTAACCATTTTAATGTATACAATTCAGGACTCTCAATATATTTGCAATGCTGTGCAACCATCACTATTAATTCCAGAACATTTTTATCACCCCAAAAGGAAACTATACCCATTAAGCAGTCACTTTCCATTCCTCTCTCCCCCTATTCCCTGAAAACCAACAATCTGCTTCTGTCTCTGTGGAGTTGTCTATTCTGGACATTTCATATAAGTGGAATCATACAAAGATGATTTAATTATGACTGGCTTTTTTTCATTTAGCATAATTTTGTATAAGGTTCATTCATGTTGTAGCATATGTTCCTTTGAATAATAATCATTCTTTTCTTTGAATAATAATTCACTTGTATGGGTATACTATATTTTGTTTATCCATTCATCAGTTGATGAATATTTGTCTTGTTTATTCCTTTTGGCTATTATAAATAGCGCTGCTAAGAACATTCATGTATAATTTTTTGCTTGAATACCTGTTTCAGTTCTTTTGTGTACATACATAGGAGTGGAATTGCTGGGTCATATGGTAATTCTATATTTAACTTTTTGAGAAACTACCAAACTGTTTTCCATAGCAGCTGCACCATTTTATATTTCCACTAGCAATGTTCTGAAATTCTAGTTTCTCCACATCCTTGTTAATATTTGTTCTTTTCTTTTCTTTTTTTTTAAGAGAGAAAGAGATGAGGGGAGAAGGGGAGGAGGAAGAGGAGAGAGAGAGAGGGAGAGAGAGAGAGAGAGAGAAAGAGAGAAAATGAATCTTAACCAGGCTCCATGTCCAGTGCAGAGCCTGATGTAGGGCTCAATCTCACGACGCTGAGATCATGCCCTGAGCCAAAATGGAGTTGGACATTTAACCAGCTGAGCCACCCGGGTCCCCCTCTGGGTTTTCTTTAAAGTTTTTATTTTAATTTCAGTTAGTAAACATACAATTAGTAAACATATTAGTTTCAAGTGTATAGTATAGTGGTTCAACGATTCTATACATTACTCAGTGCTTATCACAAGTGCACTCCTTAATCCCCATAGCCTATTTAACCTCTCCCCCTCTCCCCCAGCTTTTTTCTTTTTTTTTTTTTTTTTTAGTTATAGCTATCCTAGTGGGTGTGAAGTAATATCTCATGATTTTGATTTTGATTTTCTTAATGACTAATGAATGATGCTGAGCATCTTTTCATGTACTTTTTGGCCATCTGTATACCTTCTTTGGAAAGATGTCTATCCAAGTCCTTTGTCCATTTTTTAATTGTTTGTCTTTTGGTTTAGTTGTTAAGAGTTCTTTATATATTCTGGATACTAGACCCTTGTCAAATATATTATTTACAAATATTTTCTTTCATACTGTAGGCTACTTTTTCACTTTCTTAGCAGTGTCCTTTGCACATAGGCTTTTAATTCTGAAGTTGGATTTCTGTTTTTTTCTTTTGTTGCTCATACTTTTGGTGTCCTAAGAATCCATTGCCAAATCTAAGGTCATGTCAGTTTACCCCTGTGTTTTCTTCTAAGAGTCTGTAGTCTTAGAATTTACATTTAGGTCTTTAATCCATCTTGAGTTAATTTTTATGTGACATAGGGTCCAACTCCATTGTTTTGCATGTGGATATCATATTGCCCCACCACTATTTGTTGAAAGAGCTATATGTTCTTATACAAGTCTCAGACCCTGTTTTCCCATTTGTGAAATGAAAGTAATAAAAATACTTGCCTCACAAAGTTGTAAGATTAAAAAGAGAAGATGTATGTTGAACAGTAAAAATCACTAAACAAACTTGTGATTACTATTGTTTTGTCATATATATATTTCATTTGTACAAGGTCTCTGTAAGTTAGTGTCATTCAGCAACCACTAGAAGTCTTCCATCTAGTGCATAGTGAGTCATGACATAGAGGATTGGGGACCAAGTTTTACCTCTGAGTACAAAGTCACAGGGCCTTGATGCAAGAGGTAGTTGGAGAGATTGTACGAATCCAAAATTGAAAGTATACGTGCTCTTGTAGAGCATGTATTTGTCAAATTCTGTTGCTATTCCTCTCAAATTTAGGTGTTCTCAGCATGTAAGGCATGGTTTTAACTTAATTTAAAATTTTTAAAAGTTTTTAAAGCTAAAGAGTTTTCAGGCATAGTAGGAATAAAGGCAGTTCTTTTTATTGGACTAAGAATCATCACATTTCACTTTATCAGTTTTAAATGTCTAGAACTAAGACTTTTCCTGACTCAGTGGCTAGTGACCTTGCTTAGTTCAACCAACAAGTATTTTTTTTTTCTTAAAGATTTTATTTATTCACAAGAGACACACACACACAGAGAGAGAGAGAGAGAGAGGCAGAGACACAGGCAGAGGGAGAAGCAGGCTCCATGCAGGAAGCCTGATGTGGGACTCGATCCCTAGACTCCAGGATCACACCCTGGGACAAAGGCAGGCGCCAAACCGCTGCACCACCCAGGGATCCCAATTGTTAACTTTCTAATGGACATTTTTCTTGCCTAAAGATCTAAACATAGAATCTTAACATTTTTTTATATTTTTACACAAAATTTAGGTCTCTAATTCATCTGGAGTTTTTTTTTTGCATAGTGTAAGGGAGAAATCTTGTTCAGTTGGCCATTCATTTGGAATAATCTTTAAACCACTGAGCCACCCAGGGATCTCCCCAACAAGTATTTCTTGAGTTACTGCTATATGCCAACCACTATACTAAATACTAGAGATATAGTGCCTTAACATGCAAGACCAAACTCTTGCCCCTACATACCCTTCTAAATCTATTCTTTTTTACAGTTGTCTGAGTCCAGTTCCTTTCCACCAGTCCCTTTTGAGTCCATGCCTATCAGATCTTTATCTCCCCTCCCAGCCAAGCCCTCCACATTGCTAACTCCATCCACTGAGTTAGTTCTCAGTCTTTTTTTTTTGTTATTGTTGTTGTTACTTGATCTTACAGCAGCATTTTGCACGGTTGATCCTCTTTCTTTGATTTGCTTTCTTCTCTTAGCTTCTATAACATTGCTTTCTCTGGATTTCCTCCCACCTTACTAGAGGATTCTTTCTCCATCTTCTTGATAGTTCTTCATTTTCCTGATCACTGAAAGAAGGAGTTCTGCTTACTCCTCAAACCTCTGTTCTTCCTTATTAGCGCTATTTCCTTGCATTTCACCCAGTCTCATGACTTCAAATACCATCTATATGCCAACAGCCACATAGCAATGACTACCAGATCTTATCTCCAAGTTAGACCTCTCCTTTGGATCTCATACTCTGATATCAGAGTGCCTACTTGACATCTCCATTTGGATATCTAACAGATATCTCAAAACTGAACTGATTTTCCCCTCCAAAACCCACTCTTCCTGCAGCCTTTCCCATCTCAGTAAATAGCAGTTGCCTTCTAGTCACCCAGGCCAGAAACCTTGTCGTCTGTTTCTTTCTTCCCACATTCAGTCTGTCAGCAAACCCTGACAAAGTTGGCTCTACTTTCAGAATGTATCTAGAATCGGTCACAATGCCACTATTTCTCCAGCTTCCACCTTCTCCAAACCACCATCATATCTTACCTGGATAATTGCCATAGCCTAATTCTTTTTTCCCTGCTTTTGTCCTTGCTCTCCTATAGCCTGTTTTCAATACAGCAGCTCAGGGCACTCTGTTAAAAGTCAGTTCTTAGCTCAGAAGCTTTATGCTTACCTACAAGGCCCTACATAATCTAAACCCCCACCTACCTCTCTGGCCTCACCTTCTACTATTTTCCCCTGTGCTTACTTTGCCCGAGTCACAAATGGCACTTTGTTCGCCCTCCCAACAAATCGGTTATGTTCCTGTCAGAGCCTTTGCTTTCCCCCAGTATCTACAAAGCTCCCCCCTCACTTCCTTTGGATCTTTGCTAAAGTTCATGTTCTCCAACACACTCTATCTCCTTGCCTTTCAAACTCTGCTTCTCAGAGCTCTCAGTAGTCTGGTTGTTCCTCCCACCCCACCCCCTGAGACTGAGTGCTAAAGCTGTCTCTCTCGCCCATATTTATTTATCTTTAAGCTTATATTTGAAGAGAGTCCCTTCAGTTAAAAAAGCAGTTTGAAAACTGCTTGACTATGAGGTTAGAAATAAAAAGCAGAGATTAGCAGCTGTGAATGGAGATGTCATTAAGGACTTAGGAATCATAGCAAGGGCACACTTATCCTTTCCATTTTGTGGATCACAGGCATAGTCTCTATTTTAGTCTTGGGGGTGGAGCCCTGTAATACTTTTGTGTTCATCAGTACTCCTAGCAATGCTCCTATTAGTGTCAAGCCTTCACTCAAGCACTGTGGCTCAGGTGTCAGCATTTTGTCTTTCAGCATGGTATGTCTTGGTATTCTTGGTTGAAACCTCTTCTCCATGGTAGGCCCTGCTCAATAAGCAGAGGAAGCTCATTTGGTGCTGGTGGCAGTATGGGATCTATATATTAAAGGCAGTTAAGAGTTACATATAATGGGCAGCCCGGGTGGCTCAGTGGTTTAGCGCTGCGCTGCCTTCAGCCCAGGGCATGATCCTGGAGATCCAGGATCAAGTCCCGCGTCAGGCTCCCTACATCAGGAGCCTGTTTGTCCCTCTGCCTGTGTGTGTGTGTGTCTCATGAATAAATAAAATGTTTTTTAAAAAAAAGAGTTACATATAATGGAAAGAGTGTGTTGATTCTACTGTGAGATGCTCCAGACTCTAAAGAAAAGGGCAAGCATCATATCCAGTGACAGTCTCCCTGGATAGCAACTTCAGAGGCTTCATTTGGCTCATTGTTTTTCAGCCTATCTGCAAACCTGCAGGCCTTCTCACTGGTTATTAAGCAGGAATGATGCTTGTTTTGATTTGCTATTTTAAAAGACAGTACATGAGGGTACATGACACAGTACCCATGACAGTAAATTCTAATGAATTTTTAAACAAGGATCATATAACTATATTCTCCTTGCCTTGGCCCTTTTCCTAGATGAGCTAATTTCCTAGATGACAAACAAGTAGTAAATAATGTACTTTCAGATAGTGGTAATAGTGCTGTGAAGAAAACTAATGCCCCATAATAATAAACACTTGGGTTGCTTCTGATTTTTCCCTCTTTTAAACATTACTGCAATGAACATCCTTGTACTTATGCAAATATGTGATGTTTGTGTTGCATGTATTCTGAAAGATTGAATTGCTGGATCATATGATCATATCATCAGAATTTTAATAGATACTGCCAAATTGGTCACCAAGGTGTCTGTGCTAATATTACATATAATATAATTAAAAGTGGTAATATATTTCAGTTTTCCAATAAATGAAATATTTCCATGATTTTTTAGTTATACTAGTAATATTGAATACCTTCTTTTTGTAAAAAAAGATTGACAGGCAAAAAAAAATCCTCATGCCTTCTATCAATTTATAAATTTTCACCTTTCAAAAGTTTTTAAAACTCATGTCTGCTTGTTTTCACTTTTATTTCCCTGTTGAATAGCTGTCTTTTCTCGAGTTTTTGACCATTTGTATTTCTTTTTTTTTTTTTTTTTTTTTTGGATTGCACAACAAAGAATGCTAGTTATCTTCTGTGATCCATTCTTCATTCATCTTTAGTAATGGGAACCCCAGCTCTGGCCAAGCCCATTGCTGCCCGTCTGGAAGACCACATTCCTTGGCCTCCTTAGAGCTAAGTTATAACCATGTGAGTTTTAGCTGATGATACATAAGTAGAAGTGTTTGGTGTAACTTTCTGAAATCTTAAACGGAGAAGGCACTCTCTTCCTCATTCCTTACCCATCTTATGTTGGAACACATGACTGGAGCTCTAATAGCCATCTTGGAAAACGAGGACTGTCATAAAGTAAGCCAGAAAAACTGAATCTCTGAGCGTCTGGTGGAGCCACTGCACCAACCCTAAACTTATTTTGTATGAGCGAGAAATTTAACTTCTGTCTTGTTTAAGCACTCTTATTTTTGGTTTTTCTGTTACATGTGGATAACAAATACTTGTCTTATTTATTTTTAGGAGTTCTCTGTGCCCTATATACGCATCTTTATTATAAAAATGGTACATTTTCCTCTAGTCTGTTGAAGTCCTCACCCTTTGTTTATAATAGTTTTTCATTTCAATCTCAAATTTACTTTTCTTTGCCTTTATGGCTTTTGATTTTACTGACTTTTTTTTTTATTGTTAACTTTTTTTTTTTAATTTTTATTTATTTATGATAGTCACAGAGAGAGAGAGAGAGAGGCAGAGACACAGGCAGAGGGAGAAGCAGGCTCCATGCACCGGGAGCCCGACGTGGGATTTGATCCCGGGTCTCCAGGATCGCGCCCTGGGCCAAAGGCAGGCGCCAAACCGCTGCGCCACCCAGGGATCCCAATTGTTAACTTTCTAATGGACATTTTTCTTGCCTAAAGATCTAAACATAGAATCTTAACATTTTTTAATATTTTTACACAAAATTTAGGTCTCTAATTCATCCGGAGTTTTTTTATGCATAGTGTAAGGGAGAAATCTTGTTCAGTTGGCCATTCATTTGGAATAATCTTTATAACAGGTAGCACGTCAAATTATCAGTTAATAAATTCTCATATATGCATAGATTGGTTTTAAAAATCTGTTTAGTTTCATTAATCTTTGGTTCTTTGCCAATAATATACTTTTAATTACTATAGCTTTAAAATGTGATTTTTGGTGAGGCAAGGTCTTCTTTCTTTGTTCTTTCTTACAAATTAAATGTTAAATGGCTATAGCATAATATTTGGAAAACATGTAAAGTGAAGAGTATAACAATACAGTGTACATTTTTTTATCCACAGCTCAGCCTAGGGGAAATATACTGTTATTTCTTTGTGTTTGTCCCCTCACCCCAAAGCTGTCTTGACTCTTGTACATTTTCTCTTCTGTGTGGAGTTTTAGAGTTAGCTTATAAAATGATCTTAGAATTAAACATGTTATTATTTTTTTAAGATTTATTTATTTATTCATGAGAGACAGACTGAGAGAGAGAGGCAGAGACACAGGCAGAGGGAGGAGCAGGCTCCTTGCAGGGAGCCTGATGTGGGACTCAACCCAGATCTCGGGATCACGACCTGAGCTGTGGTCAGCTGAGCCACCCAAGTATGCCAATGATCTTAGAATTAAATTATATCATTGAAGACAGTAATATTATGTGTCTATATTAATAACTGCTGTTTGGAAATTAATAAACTAATTATTTAAATGCTTTTCCGATTTAAAAACAACAAATTTGAGTGATGTGATGTGAACAGTGGTTAGGAGATACGAGTTGAATGTGATTATGGTCTTCAGTAGTAGTCAGTTTAGCATCTGTTTTGGTGGCTTGTGACCATTACACTGTTTTTCTTTTTTCATTGAGAGATAATTGGCATATAACACTATATTAGTTTCAGGTGTATAATATAATGACTTAATATATGTATATATTGTGAAATGAACACCACAAGGTCTAGTTAACATCTGTTACCACATTGTTTTTTTTTTTCTTGTGATAAGAACTTTTAAGACTTACTTTCATCAATTTAGCTATTATAAGTAATGCTGCAGTGAACATAGAAGCATAGATCTTTTTGAGTTAGTGTTTTCATTTCCTTCAGATAAATACCCAGAAGTGGAATTGCTAGGTCATATGATAGTGTCCACCAATGGATAAATGAATAGAGAAAATGTAATGTGTACTCACATACATACACATACACACACACACACACACTGGAATATTATTCAACCATAAAAAGAAGGAAATCCTGCCATTTGCAACAATATGGATGGTCTTTGAGGACATTATACTAAATGAAATAAATTAGAGAAAGACAAATGCTGTGTGATCTCACTTCTGTGAGATCTAAAAAAAAAAAAAAAACATGAAAACCAAAAATCCAAACTCATAGATGCAGAGAACAGACTGGTGGTTGACAGGGACACCGGGGGGCTCAGTGGTTAAGTGTCTGCCTTTGACTCAGGGCCTGATCCTGGAGTCCCACATTGGGTTCCCTGCATGGGGCCTGCTTCTCCCTCTGCCTGTGTCTCTGCTTTTCTCTCTCTCTGTCTCTCATGAATAAATAAATAAAATCTTAAAAAAAAAAAAAAGACTGGTGGTTAACAGAGGTGGAGGGTAGATGGTGGGCAAAATGGGTAAAGGCAGTCAAAAGGTACAAACTTCTAGTCATAAAATAAGTCCTGGGGATGTAATGTACAGTATGGTGAATACAGTTAATAATATTGTATATTTGAAAGTTGATGAAACTAAATCTTAAAAGCCACCAGTAGTGCACAAGGGTTCCCTTCTCTCCACATCCTTGCCAATGCTTATTTGTCTTTTTATAATAACCACTCTAACAGGTGTGAAGTGATAACTCATTGTGATTTTGACTTATATTCTGATGATTAGTGATGTTTAGCACCTTTTCATATACCTATTGGCCATCTCTGTGTTGTTTTAGGAAAAATGTCCATTCAGTCTTCTCATTTTTTAATTGGATTGTTTGGAGTTTTTTGCTATTGAGTTTTATGAATTCTTTATATATTTTGGACATTAGCCCATTATCAGATATATAATTTGCCAATATTTTCTCCTGATCACTAGGTTGCCCTTTCATTTTGTTGATGGTTTACTTTGCTGTTTAGTAGCAGGTTGTTGTTGTTTAAACAGCCATTATAATTGCTAAACTGTAAAATTAACATTATTTATGTCTGATCGGCTATACAAAACTCATCAATATTTCCTTAGAAAAAAATAGAAATTCTGAAGAATAAAAGCGAGACTACTAATTAAAGATCACATTTACTAATCTATCACCATAATTCTAGTCAGGCCATCTCAAGTGGCTGGAAGGAGGAAGGGATGAGGTGAGGAAGTTGGAAAGAGTGGTTCTTAACTTATGGCCCCATCTGTGCTCTCAGGCAACATAGGATCTAGCTGAGAGGAAAATGGTTGAGGCTGGAATTTAAAACAAAAGCTTTTGGTTCAGATGGTAAGAAGGTCCTTAAGAACAGCAGAATCAGTGTATCCAGAAGGCAGTGCTGGAGTCTGCCTCATGAACTCAGGGGTTTCTTCTTGGCATCCAAGTCCTTTTAAATTTCTTCTAGTTTTTTTGTATATCATAGTTCTGAGCCAGATACATTCCAACCATGTTACCAAAAGTAAATCCACGCAGGAGCTGGAGCATGGTGTAGGCGAGGAGGGCATGAAGGGCGGCTGCAGCTCTGTGAGCGTGTCCAAGCCTCTCTCTCCTCAATAGAAGTTTTTAGTTTGATGTAGTCCCACTTGTTTATTTTTGCTTTTATTGCCTTTGTTTTTGGTGTCAAATCTAAAAAATCCTCACCAAAACCAGTGTCAAAGAGCTTGTTGCCTGTGTTTTCTTCTAGGAGTTTTATGGTTTCAGGTTTTACATTCAGTCTTCAGTCCATTTTTAATTGATTTTTGTGTATGGTATAAGAGATTGATCCAATTTCATTCTTATGCATGTAGTTATTCAGTTTTCCCAACACCATGTATTGAAGAGACTGCCCTTTCCCCCAGTTTATTCTTGACTCCTTTGTCTTAATTAATTGACTATATATGGGTTTATTTCTGGGCTCTATTCTGCTCCATTAATTTATGTGTCTGTTTTTATTCCAATATGGCAGTTTTGATAACTTTATCTTGCAATATAGTTTGAAATCAGGGAGTAATGCCTCCTGATTTGTTCTTGTTGCTCAAGATTGCTTTGGCTTGTCACAGTCTTTTGTGATTCCATACAAATTTTGGAATTGTTTTTCTTTTTCTATGAAAAATGCCATTGGAATTTTGATAGGGATTGAACTGCACCTGTAGATCGCTTTGGGTAGTTACAGACATTTTGACAATATTAGGTCTTCCAATATATGAGCATAGAATATCTACATTTATTTGTGTCTTCAATTTCTTTCATCAGTGTCTTAGAGTTTACAGTATACAGGTCTTTCACCTTCTTGGTTTTATATTAATTCTCAGGTATTTTATTTTTTTTGATGCAGTTATAAATGGGATTGTTTTCTTAATTTTTTTTCTGATAGCTTATTATTAGTGTATAGAGACACAAGTGAGTTTTGTATCCTGCAACTTTACTAAGTTCATTTATTCTAACAGTTTTTCAGTGGAGTTTTTAGAGTTTTCTATATAAGTGATATGTCATCTGCAAATAGAGACAGTTTTACTTCTTTTCTGATTTGGATGCCTTTTATAAAATTTCTTTGTCCTGCCTATTTACCCTAAGACTTCCAATAACTACGCTGAATAAAAGTGGTGAGAGTGGGCATCCTTGTCTTGTTCCTGTTCTTGAGTATGAGGTTACCTGTGGGCTTGTCACACATGAGCTTTCTTTTGTTGAGGCACATTCTCTCTATACCCACTTTGTTGAGAGTTTTTATTAAGAGTGGATGTTGTATTTTGCCAATGCTATTCCTGTATCAAGATGGTTATAAGATTTTTATCCTTTATTTTGTTAATATGGCATATTACATTAATTGATTTGTGGATGTTGAACCATCCTTGCATCCTTGTAAAAGATGCACTTGATCATGGTATATGATCCTTTTGTTGTATTGTTGAATTTAATTTGCTTACCTTTTGCTGAGGATTTTTGCATCTATGTTTATCAGGGATATTGGCCTATAATTTTCTTTTCTTGTAGTGTCTTTTTTTTTTTTTTCTTGTTTTTTTTTTTCTTGTAGTGTCTTTGGCTAGTTTTGGTGTCCAGATAATGCTAGCCCTGTAAAATGAATTTGGAAGCATTTCTTCATCTTTCTGTTTTTTTTTTTTTTTTTTAAGATTTTGAGGAAGACTGTGATGCTGTTTTTAATTGTTTTTAGTCACAAGCTTAATTTGTACTCATAATTGGCTATTGCTTAAAAGTGAAACATGTGTGAAACACATGTCAAAACATTATGAATTAGTGAGGAGCATGAAAAATGATAATTCTGAAAAATTCTTTCAAGATGTCCCTTATGGAATACATAAGCTGCATTCATCTGATCAAAATTAAAACAAAAAAATCAAGATGTCCCTAATACTAAACAAACTACATGATTAAAGGAAGCTGGGTAAAGGGTATAAGGAAATTCTCTTTTCTGTCTTTGCAGTTCTTCTGGAAATTATAGCTATTTCAAAATAAAAGGTTTTTAAAAATTATTATAAATATAGAAACATTAGCCAGGCATACCTTATGTTTAAAGTTATACATGTATTTAGGGATCCCTGGGTGGCTTAGCAGTTTGGCACCTGCCTTCGGCCCGGGGCGTGATCCTGGAGACCCCGGATCAAGTCCCACGTCGGGCTCCCTGCATGGAGCCTGCTTCTCTCTCTCTCTCTCTCTCTCTCTCTCTCTGCCTATGTCTCTGCCTCTCTCTCTGCTCTCTGTGTGTCTCTCATTAATAAATAAATGGAATCTTTAAGAAAAATAGTTATACATGTATTCATACATGCACATAATTGGTGTTTGCTGTTTCCTATACTTAAGGTTACTCTAAAGAAAATAATTTCAGATTGGTTCACTAAATATAAATACAAGGTTAAGATATGCTATTGAGGGCAGCCTGGGTGGCTCAGCGGTTTGGCTTTGCCTTCAGCCCAGGGTGTGATCCTGGAGACCTGGGATCAAGTCCCACATCAGGCTCCCTGCATGGAATGGAGCCTGCTTCTCCCTCTGCCTGTGTCTGTCTGTCCGTCTCTCTCTCTCATGAGTAAATAAATTAAATCTTTAAAAAAAAAAAAAGATATGCTATTGAATCTCATGAAATATAGAAGGGGCCCAATCAATTTAAGATGGATTGTCAGTTAAAAGACTTCATGTTGTATTAAATAAGAGGTTTGCTTTAAAATTTTTCAACTTACTATATGATAGTGTTGCTGACAGCTGGATATTTATTATGATTGATTGCCCTCTGTTTAGGTATTTAAATTTTAAAAAGGAAAAATTTAAAAGCTTGAAAATATGAAAAAAAAAAATAGCTCATTCTATCCAATTCAGCTTTTCATTTATTGATAATAAAGATCTACAATTTATTGTTTGCTGATAATTTCTCTCAAAGAGTAGCGTGAAACCATTTCTCCTACTTTGACATTTAAAAACTAAACCTCCAACTTATGGAAGAATCCTAAGTATCAAGTTTTAAAAATCACTTTGTTTATTTTGGATGCTATAGTACAAATTAAATTTGAGCCTGCATTTCAGTATACATTTGGTGCTAAGTCTCCATCTTTTAATTTAATACATTTGGTTGGAAATCCATCTTGTAATTTCTTGATAATGTCATTGGACAACATATTGTTTTCTTTACATGATGAAACAGTTCACCGGTAAGTAGAAGTCAAAATTTATTTTTAGATATTATCAGTATAATTTAAAACTTTGCTATGTGAACTTTATAACAGATCTTTAATAATGTCAATCTAAGAATATTTTTACTTATTTATATATGCTTTATCATGTGTCATATAAACTTTTTAAATGATTTTAAATATTCCTAGGAAGTTTTGCAATATTACTTTTTGAAGGTCACTACTCAAAAAAGGTTGGGAAGCACTGATCTGCGCTGTAGGCTTGATCACTGAAATTGTGTTGATTGATGTCAGATTGAGCCTGGATCCAAAATGGCCAGCCTGGAAAAGACGTGTACCATCATCACAGTATAGGGACAGGATATATCATATGATGAGGCCCTTTAATTGAAGAGCACAGCACTGTTGCTCACTTTAGAGGGTAATAATTTCCCCCCTTTCAATCTATGTTGTTGCTTTGGTCTTTCATTTTATTTTAATTTTTTTAAAGGATTTTTATTTATTTATCCATGTGAGACACAGAGAGAGGCAGAGACACAGGCAGCGGGAGAAGCAGGCTTCATGCAGGGAGCCCGACTTGGTACCGGATCCCGGTACCTGGGATCACGCCCTAGGCTGAAGGCGGTGCTAAACCGCTGAGCCACCCAGGCTACCCTGCTTTGGTCTTAAGACTGGGCAGGTGGGCATGTATATTGCTCAGCTGTCTTCCTTCATTATAATCAAAGATTAGAATGTTCACAAGATTCTGGGCAGCTAAAAACCATGGTAATTATTCATTTACATATGATGGAGGGTTTTTTGGCTACAGATTTAATGAAGAGACAGATCAAGTTAAGGAAGTAGAGTGTTATGAACACAAGAGTTGAAAGAAAAATGGAGGATACAGATGTATGAATAGAATCGATGAAGATATGTTTGCATGTCAGATTGATTGGTTTTAAGGAATAAATATTCAGTTAAAGATAAACAAGTAAAAGGTTGTTTATAATAAAAATACACAGGAAGTGTATCCATTCACTCCAATTTTATTAAGTACAGCCAGCCATCATGGAAACGAAACATGCTTATCTCTCTCTGTATTATGTCCTGCTCTACTTAGCACCAGCTTCTCCTGTTATGTTGCTTAGATTGGATGCCCAAAAACAGTGGCCTTAGTCATCAAATCTGTAGGACCTTTAAGACCTAGAGCTCTTAGCTCATGACAGTGTTTCCAGTGCTTCAGTTCTAAGTCCCCAAGAGAGAAAATGTAATTCACCTGCCTTAAGTCAGTGTCCCAATTAAATTTGACCAGGAATGGAAAATGTGTAATGCATAGAATTGCCCCACTGAGCCTGTAGACAAGGCAGATCTCTAAGAAGTAGGGACATCTGTTGTTCAGTATGTAAGAGAGAAGACTTGTTTGAAAAGGAATTAATTGGTGCCCTGAGCTCTTGGCGGGGAGGAAGGAGAGAAGCATAATATATATACCCTTCTAAGAGAAGGATGGTAGTAGTGTAATAGGAAAGGAAGATTAGGCCAGTCTACAACATGAACTAATGCCCATTCTGTAACCCTAAGCAGCTTTGTTAAGCCAGTAATCTTTGCAGATGATTCCTACCCAATAGGAATGGGAACTCTAGGAAATAAGATGCAGTAAATGACTAACTTGAAGAATATAACCAAACATTTCCATAATACCTGTACTGTAATGTCTGTCAAAATACAGATACCTTAGGCCAAAGCTCATTACCTGGCTAAAATCATGATCAAAGTCTATTTTGGCAGTTGACAAATGAACTGGGAATCCCTTTTAATTTCCATTCATATCACCTAGCTTGTTAACTACTGATAATCAAAGTCCTAGTCCCATGTAGTAGGGTTTGGTTTGTCTTGACCCCTTCATGCATAGCACAGGGGAGTAGTAGCAAGGCCATTCCTAAAGAGAAGCACCACCAGAGTAGGTGTACTGAGTGACAGGGCTACCAGCAGAAATGCTTAATGGTCTCTAGTTATCAGTATGAATGTGTCACTTTTCCAATGCCTGGTTGACAAAATGTTCTGAGATGCTTAGGTAATTAACTATGCAGGAAGACGTTTTCTGGGGATTTGGATGTAGGATAGCTAAGTTTGAAGATCATGGTGACCCAGCACCCTCCTTGCTGGTGAGCCAGAGATCTACTCGATGTTTCAACTTTTGTAAAAGAACTTGTCCAGCTCTAGTAAAAGCATAATTGAGCCTCTTGTTGGCAGTCTTTCTGAGTGTGTATGTTGGGAGGGAGTGCTGGGTCATGCAGTTCTAGTGGATTGTCTTTTATACTTTGCCTCTCAGTACTAGGCATTTGTGATAGAGGCCAGAAGTGCTAGTCTTATGTTCAAAGCATATATGCTAAACCTTTTCTTGAGATAAACTGTAAGATTAAGCTGAGCAGGTGTCAAAAACATCCAAGAGGGCTACTTCATTCTAGATAGCATGAATTAAATCAATCCCTCCTTAAAACTGGTTATAAAAGGTGACTTTTTTCCTAGTCCAGGTCTTGGCCAAGGAAACAGAAATGGTAGCATATTAACAAATTGCCTCCCCCCCTTCCTCCTTCTCTTCCTCATTAAGTGCTTCCTCTATGCCAGGCACTACTCTGCTGTTGAGAGACAGTGGTAAACAAGGCAACAGGGTCCTTGCTTTTGTGGAGTGTACATTCTATGGCAAGGATAATAATGTGTAAGCGATAAAACAGTTTCAGGTAATGATAGGTGCTATATAGACAGTAAACTGAATAGTGGAGTAGAGAGTAATGAGATGAGCTTGGTCAAAGGTGAGGAACTGAAAAAAAGGGAGAAAGCAGTACAAGGTGAGGTCAGGGGAAATGGTAGGCAGATTCTGGAGCTATATTAGGCTATGGTAGAGGAGTTTAGATTTTATTCAAAGTGGAGCATTTTTAAACAGGAGAGCAATTCACCCTGATTTTTGTGATTCTTGTGCTGTTTGGAGAATGATTGGAGTATGGAAAGGCAAGAGTGGAAGCAGAGACCAAGTGGAAGGCCATGATAGTAGGCGAGAGGTGATCATTTGGACCAGGCCTTACCGAATGAGTTTCTTTTCCAGATGGCCTACATTTATGAAGATAGCAATTCCACCTGTATGGCCTTCTAAACACCTACCAAGGTACCTGTAAAGTGCCCCAATAAGGTATTCTGGTGTGTATGTACTGGACTATTGGGTTGTCTGTACGATAAGTAATTAATAGCAAACCCTTGCTGGGCTTCATCTGCAGAATACAGGGATTTCTCAGCCCCACATGTAGAATGTCAGCTGAATAAAGAACTTTGGAAATGTCTCAGGGGTCTCCTCATACCCTTCAGGGTACCTGAGGCCAAATGACAAGTTGATGAGGCAGGCTTGGTGTCTTCCCTGACCTTAGACTTGGGCTTGTCAGCTCAGTCTGACATACAGGTAACCTGTATGACCAGCAGGTAGAAAGCAAGTCATGAATAACCTCATTTGTTCTATTACAGCAGATAGCTCTCTGTTTATCCTCAACCCTCCTGCTCTCAAATTTCTGACTGTCTGCTCAACCTCCATACCTGCTTTTGGACTTTTGGTTTGGACTCCTACTAGATCTCTCTTTGGCTTCTTGCAGTTGAACCTTGCTGTCAGCTTTGCTCTCCCATCTGATCTCCGTATCCTCTTCCCCAGCTCCCCTATCCTCACCCCAACACTTCTATCATGATATATATTTTTTTCCTATCATGATATTGAATGAAAATTTTTCTGCTGAAATTGTAGCCACAGAACCCCACTAGAGGTGGTGATTCAGATTTGTGCCTCAAGAGTATTTATTTAGGTACTACTCTTGAGCCTATAGGACTCCAGCCTTTTACCTGAAACTGTCTTTTAGGGTGACAGCACTTCATGAGGTCTTCCAGTGAGCAAGCTCAGAGAATCATTGGGTCAGTGCAAAAATGAATTAGTGATCTTACTTGTGATAAGACCTCACCTAAGATATGTCAAGGTTGATTATTTAGAGGGTTATCAGTGGAGACAAGAAATAAGATCCCAAGGTATATCCAGGATAAAAACTACGAAACAGGGAAGCAGTGGGTTCTGTTGAGGGACACACGTGAGATGTAAAGGAGCACATGTAAAAACTAAAAGTTGTCAGCTCAAAATAATCTGTGTATCCCTTTTACCTGGAGATATGTTCGTTGGGTTTTTGCCCTGTTCCCCTGCCCCAGTTGAATTTGGGGGCACTCCATAGCATCAGACAGTTCAGACATTAAGAAAATATTGTTGACTCCTCTTTTATGCTGTGCCCTGGCTACATGTGGGGAAGATGAGGATGAGTAAATTGCAGTAGCTTTCTGATTCATCTCCGCTTCATCCCTGATTTATCACCCTGCCACCCAAATCCTATCATTTCCTTCCTGAGAAACTATAGAAATGCCTAATAAATACTCTGTGAAGAAATGGAAATTATTTCCATGTTTCTTCTGTTCAGAGAATTTTTGCAGTGTCTTTGTATTTATGTTTTCTCCAAATCAAATCTCATATTTCAGTCTTCTGTTAAGTTAAAATTTTTTTTTCTTGCCCTGATATTTGCAGCTCCTCCACATTTAGTCTTCTGCATTTTCCATTTCCCTCCTGTTGATTTAATCTCACAGGTCACTTGTTCTGGAAAAAAAAAAATTATGCTTTATTTGTGGCATTATGGCATGTCATATGTATAATTTTATTTCTGGGTATGATGTGTTTTGTGAATATGCTTTTAATTATGTCTCAGTCAGTTTTATTGTTGAACAAGCTCATTGTCTTAATTATGCTTATAAAGTTTGGTAATATACTTATAGTCTGGCAGTATACTTATTGACTGAAGTTCAGATAGGTAGTTCAGATATGCTTATAAAGTTTGGTAATATACTTATAGTCTGGCAGTATACTTATTGATTGAAGTTCAGATAGGTACTTAATGACTGCATTAATGTTACTTATTGGTTTTATGGGTCTGACTTTAAATTTTACTCCATTAACTTTATCTGTTATGATTTTCTTTTATATGGCTATTTTATGTGTCAGAATATCATCACTCACTAATAAATTTATTAGGTGTTCAAGCTTTCTAAAAAACAAAATCAGAGCTAAAAAACCCTTGTAGTTTTTTACTCAGATTATTACAGTAACTTCAGTGTTCTATATATCTATCTCCTTCCTTCTTTTCTTCCTTTTTTCTCCTTCATGCCTACAAAGATTTTGAGACAATACTTTTCCTAGAAATTGGGAAATCAGGTTATGACAGGAGCTCAGGTACTGACCAGCCCAGCTCTTTTAGTCTTGATTTGGATACTGTATAGGACAGATTGACTTTAATGTTCAAGAAACCTGGCCCAGATCAGTTTTTCCATTTTAACTTCTCTTAGCCTCACTTTCCTCATCTGTGGAATGGAGATAACATTAACCTCAATGTTGGCATAAGAATTAAATTAGATGGGATCCCTGGGTGGCACAGTGGTTTAGCGCCTGCCTTTGGCCCAAGGCACGATCCTGGAGGCCCGGGATCGAATCCCACGTCGGGCTCCCGGTGCATGGAGCCTGCTTCTCCCTCTGCCTGTGTCTCTGCCTCTCTCTCTCTCTCTCTCTCTCTCTGACTGTCATAAATAAATAAAAATTTTTAAAAAATCTATGCCTCTTAAAAAAAAAGAATTAAATTAGATAATGCATTTAAGTGCTCAGCACAATACCTTGCATAGAAGTACTTTAAAAATGATGATGTAATAATATTAATCTTCCCTTTGAGAGCCTAGTATAAGAAGGGTCAGTCAACACAGCAGCATGCCTCTGTCCCAACCCTTCACACATCTCTCTCCCCCTCATCTAAGGAATATAAGCCCAAGATAAGAGACTATACCTAGTTCTTCCTTTCTTGTACTCCTCATTATCTCTTGTCAATGGTAACATGAATTGCTAGAGGTGGTCTTGTGCCCAATATATGACCATTCCCTCAGTTCTGTCAGTGGGGGCCTACAGAAGGGTGGTCTTACTCTGAACTCACCAGTAAAGTTTTGGTAAATGATATTCCTTCAGGTATATGGTTATTAAAATATACTTTCATATATTCTAAAGGTTTAAGGTATGACCATCGTAAAAAGTGGCTGAAATAGGGTAGAAAACAGTGTCAACAAAATTATCATTGTGGACGAAAGGTCAAGAAACTAAGAGGCCAGGATATCATATAGATTATCTATTTGATGTTGAAGTCAATTAGAATATAACTGAAATAGCATTGGAGTAACAGTAAGCCAGAAGCTAAACTCATCAAGGAATGATGGGGGAGACTTAAATGCCACAATGAAAAAGGATAGTGGGTGGTAGGGATCCCTGGGTGGCGCAGCGGTTTAGCGCCTGCCTTTGGCCCAGGGCTCGATCCTGGAGACCCGGGATCGAATCCCACGTCGGTCTCCTGGTGCATGGAGCCTGCTTCTCCCTCTGCCTGTGTCTCTGCCTCTCTCTCTCTCTCTATCTCTCTCTCTCTGTGTGTGTATGTGACTATCATAAATAAATAAAAATTAAAAAAAAAATAGTGGGTGGTAGAGCCTAACGATACATGACTCAAAGCAGGGGATTTGGGGAGAGAGCAGAGGGAGAATGCAATGGAAGTTGCAATGAGGAAGCAGAAGGGCATGTATCAGGCCCCATGTCTGAAGGACATGGAAGAAAAAAAGAGTCCTCATCTGAAAGGGCTACAGGGAAAGCAGCGTCCTCAGGGGAAAGTCCAGAGCCCAGTGTCATTTTAAATAAAAAGGCAAAGGAAGTGAAGAAAGCTTCCAAGAAGAGGTCCAGGATAGGAGGCTTTTGCTGCTATCTACCCACGAGTCCCACAAGGCTCAGTGGAAGGGTTAGGATTCCAGGAAAGAGGTTAGAGGCTTAGAGTCCAACATCAGTTATTATCATCTGTCCATTACACACATCCTTAATTCTTTTGCCTTTCTCTTACTTCAGCAGGCTTGCCTGGCTAAACTACAGTGCTGATTAAATCCAGTTCTTTGCCTAGTCCATGCCTGTAAAACCATGCTTCTGAGCTTGCATTCAATTAATTATCACAGCTTCAAGGGGACCGACCCATAATGTTGCCTGGCATTCGTGCTAGATTTCCATAGTCATTCTCTGTTTCATCTCCTCCTAAATAAGTATTGCATGTCTTCAGTCTCCTCATGTCTTCACCATCTCTTCATTCTTTACTTTCAACTGATGACCTTGCTTCCTATTCAGAAAAGAAAGAGCTTTCACCGGCTTTTACCACTCCAGCTGCCCACTACCTGCAGCAGTATTCACATACTCTTTCTCTCCTGTTGCTGTCCAAGAATCAGCCTATCCAAGTGCTTCATAATTCTTTCTCTCCTATCACTTTTCCCTTTTTCTTAATTATTGTCTTATACATGATAAAATATGCTTTTCTCCTCTTTTTAAAATAATCCTTGTGGACATCACTGTCTCTTCTAATTTCACTTACACTTCATGGTAAAACTTGAAAGAGTTGTCTCTACTTTGTTGCTGGTTTTTTCTTCCCATTTCTTTTTTTTACCCAAGCCAAACAGATTTCTGCCCCCACAATTCCATCAAAACTGCTCTTCCCAGTTACTAGTGATGTCCACAATGTGTCGTTTCTCAGTTACCTGACTTAACATTCAGGAGCAAAGCTGATCACTCTCTCCTCCTTGAAACACCTTCTTCAATTGGCTTCTAATATATCACTGTCAAGACAGTACCTCACTTGTAACATATGCAAAAACATGAGCGACCCATGGACCCTCCATCTCTAGCCACTTCTTTTCAGTCTTCTCTGCTGATTCCTCATCACTTCCCCAGACTCTAGATCTGTACTACCCAGTACTGTAGCCACTAGCTATACATCGCTATTTAAATTGAATTTTCAATTATTCATTGGCATTAGCCATATTTCAAGTGCTCAGGAGCCACATGTGGATAGTGGCTACCTATTGAATGGCACAGATATATAAATATTTCAACATCACAGAAAGTTCCATTGTATATAAATATTTCAACATCACAGAAAGTTCCACTGCTCTACATGTTTGAGTACCCCAGGGCTCAGCCTTTGGATGTTTCTTTCTATATTCCTATGTAGAAATACAGAATTCTACAGAATCTTAGAGAATATGATTTATTATAAAGTAAATATTTCTATATATTTCTTTCTCTTTTCTTTGTATATTCCCTCCTTTGATCATCTCCTCTGGTCTCAATGCATTAAATATGACTCAAATTTGTATCAGCCCAAATCTCTCCCCTAAAGTCTACACTTGATGATCCCATAGCATTCTGCATATCTTTACCTGAATGTCTAACAGGCATCTCGAAAGTAATATCCCAAACCGGACTACTTACCTAGCCACCACCATTCCCTCTCCTACCAACAAATCAGTTCTTCCTGCAATCGTCCTAGTCTCAATTAATGTCAGTCCTCTTCTTCTAGTTGTTCAAGCAAAAACAAAGCAACAACAGTTTTTAAAATCAACTCATAAATTCATCTTAACCTCCTCATTTTCCACAAAGCCCATTGATTCTTGTTCCAAATTGTATCCAGAATCTATTTCTAATTTTCTCCTGGTCCAAACCAGCATCATGTTTTACCTGGATTTTTCCAGGCATATTTGGCCCCCTTTTTGGTGTCCCTGCTTTCTCTTCTGTCCCTGGTAGTCTGCTCTTACCAGAACAACCAGAAGGATCTTGTTAAAAAGATCAGATCATGTCATTTTTTGGCTCAGAGTTCTTCAGTAGCTCCCTACCTCACCTAGCAAAAGTCAGAGTCTAGTCACAGTGGCATTCTCACTCTTGCTAAAAGTCAAGATGTGTTCCCACCTCAGAGCCTTTGTAGTTGGTGTTTCTTCTCCCTCCTTTTCCCCCAATTTATTTCCACACATGTACTTTTTCTCCCATGATGTTGATTTATTGAAGAGACCAGGCCAACTGTCTTTTAAAATGATCCATACCTTGAATTTCTCTGTTTCCTCATAAAGTAACATTTCTCTACTGCCTATATTTCCTGTAACTGGACATTAGATCAAAAAGGTTGGATAAAGTAAATATTTTTGGCAAGAAAACTGTGTAAATGGTACTTTGATCTTCTCATTGCATCATATTGAGAGAGGTACATACTGATTGTCCCACAGTTAGTGATGCTGTGTTTAACTAGCGTGTTAAGGTGGTGACTTTCACATCCCTCCGTTATCAATTTACATTTTTAAATTTGTGATTAATACAGAATCTGAATGGTGTAATGTTTCTTTTTCTTTTCTTTTCTTTTTCTTTTTTTTAAGATAAAGAGAGAGTGCGCACGTGCAAAGGGGAGGGCCAGAGAGAAACCCCAGTGTACTCCACACTGAGTGGGAGTCAGATACGTAATCATTCATGCTACCCAAGTGCCCTGAATGTTATGTTTCTTTAATCCTGTGATTATTAAGTGTATTTTTTAGTGGTGGAAATCTTTTTTTTTTTTTTCAAATAAAATATTTTTTGGAGAACCAATATATAAAACAGATGAAAGCAGAGCTATTCTGGTTGCAGTGGGAGATGCCTAGTATTGGCAGCTTCCGAGGGAACTCTGACAAGCCTGCATGAACACGAGGAAATGGAGGCCCAGAGAGGATACACAATGCCTTGAGGCTCATGACATCTCACAAGAAGGGCTCGCTGTACCCCCTATTCGCACAATTTGGGAGACTCTGTCACTTCCTTGGAAAGCTGTGGTTGTGGATGACCACTAGTTCGGCAACTGGATTTTCCCTGGCAGTCCACCCATTGTTTTAAGTTGTCTGAGTGCTTTCTTTGACATTCTATCTGTTCTGCAGATGTGAAGATTTGAAATTACTTCATTTTTAGTGTGTGTTGAGTTGCAGTCCCTTTTTTTTTTTTTTGGTTGTTGTTCCCCTTTTGGAAATTTTTCATCCACAAAGAATTCCAGATTCAGACATTATTCATCTTACGTCTGGAACACTAAAATCTCATGAGCTCCCATATGTCTTATCTCTTTCCACCTTTGGAATATTCAGAATGCTGCCCCAGCTAAAGTCCATTTTATCGTTTGCTTCCTGCTTGCTTCCTTTCTGTACCTTACTTTATCAGATAGCCTAATGTGCCTTATTAGAGAATTGAATAAGTAAATTTGGTATATCCACACAGTGTATATGAGATGTATGATGTAGCTTTTTGTTTTTATGGAAAGATGTTTTCCTATATTAAGTGGAAAAAATAGGTAATAAAGTATAATTGTATCACTTTCGTTTCTTAAAAAAAAATTCACAAAAATCCTCATGTCTGTTCACTTGTTATATGTGTGTCTAAAGCCAAAAGAGGACAGTTATAAAAATGTTCACATTGATACCCTCTCTAGGTGTGATGCGCTTTTTTTTTTACTCTTTGTGTTAATTGCATGCACTCTTTTTGCAGCAGCTATGTTTTATTTCTATAGTCATTATTTTTATAAATATTAAAACTGTTATTAAAAAAGTAAGCAACAACCTTGATCTGTCAAATCCAAATTGCACTGAAGGCAATTCCTGGCCCCTCCCCAGCTTTCTTCCAACCATGCCATCCTCTGGGATTTTTTCCTGTTCCCTTAGCATCCCATTCAAGCAAAGTTTCCCCCAGTCCATGCTTCTATTTATTTTACTCTATGTTCCTGGTCATCTTCTAGAATTGCCCACTTGGCTCTGAAGAGCCTCTTTGCTCACTTGTACCAAAATTAGCTTGTCAGAGAAGGAAAGGGAGATGTAAAAATTATGTTCTCTAAGGAACTATCACTGGCATGTGACCTTCATCAGGGCCCAGGAGTGCCTCAATAAATACCCACTGAATAAATTGATCTAGTCTTTTTATCTCCTTTCTTTTATTCCATAAGTTCATATAAGACAAGAGCTTTGTTTTTCTGTAATGCCCTGAACATTTAGCATGCTTAAATGCGTTAATGAACAAAGTCTCTTAAGCTCCATAATTTACTTATTAAAAATGAATTTGAGATCTGTTGTCAACTTTGACTAGAGTTTGTGCTTGGACAGGGATGTAGAAAAGCATGGGATTTAAAGATAAAAAACTTATATTCAGATCCTGCTTATAGATTTGTAATCGTGGGCTAGTCACTTAAGCTTCAGAGCTGCTTTCCATTTGTAGCCTCACTGATTTCTGTTCTGAGCTCTGCAGAGGCCACCTACCTCATCTGCCTAGCTTTGGTCTGGCTTCACTCAGTGACAGGCCTACCATGTAAATCTGACTTTGTCCCTTCGTTCTCTTCAATCTCTCAAATTGCCTTTACCCCATCCCTTCATCCCTGGTGCCTTGAAGCCTCTCTTCAAACTTGACCTTGAAATACCTGACTCCTGGTGACTCCTCACACATCACATGCTCTTCCTGCCTTGCTCCCTTTATCCACAGGGCATTTTTCCCTTTCTTCCTGGAGCCAGCTACTTCTGCTCTGCTCTAGGACTGTGCTTGGCAGTCTTCCTCTCTGGAATACCTTCCTTGATGTAAAGGTTATGTATCTTCTTTTCCTGTCTACTCCTATTATAAGCTATTTGAGGTGAAAGCACTGAATTCTTAGTTCCTTCATCTTGAAGAGTACCTGGCTCTGAAATTGTGGTTGAATATATGTTCTTCTAAAGTGTCACATGATTTTTATCTGTAGGATGTTATTTGATTTTTATCTGTAGGGTGTGATTTGATAGTGATGTTTTAGAATATATAATAGAGAATGTTTAAAAATTATAAAATGGTAAAACTTTAGCCTGTAAATTTTCCTTTCAGAGCCACTACTTGGGAAAATCATTAGCTTTGCAAATTACACACATTAAAAATTAGTAGCCAGTTCTCCTTGCTTCTTCCTACATCAACCCTACATCAAATAATAGAAAATAGCTTTTTAATAAAATATAACTACTTCCTAATTCAAAACAGGAAAAAAATTTTGCTTTTTTCTCACATTCCCTAGACCCAAGCGCCAGCTTTTGTCCCGTTTTTTTGAAGACTTCCTAATTCAAAACAGGAAAAAAATTTTGCTTTTTTCTCACCTTCCCTAGACCCAAGCGCCAGCTTTTGTCCCGTTTTTCTGAAGAGAAATTCAAAGGAAGCAACCTGACCAACTTACTGAGCTGCTCAGTACAAAGCAAAGTTGGGATGAGGAGCTCCTGATCCCCCCACCTGGCACTTCTCCTTTCAGCCACATTTCCTTTCCTCCACTGGAGTAAAAATAAAGGTAAATTTTAAAGCACTTTCTAATTCCCAGCTGCTCAATTTAGGCCTGCTGCTGAGATGTTCTTATCTTTTAGTCTAATTATTTCAGACATTAGCCCTAAATCTAAAGCTTTAATTTGTTCTTTCATATTCATATATACAGTTTCTTTGAGCATCAGAAAAATCTTCCCTTCTAAGAGATTTCTTAATTTATTTTCTCACCTGTTTTTGAAGTGAACACAACAAATAAAATAGTCCAGGTCTCCTTTTTTATCCTGCAAGTAAAGTAGTTCAATGGTATATGTTTTTGTCTGCCTGTAAATTGTTCTCTTGGGATCAATTTCCATACTGAGTCATCCACCAAAGAGTGCCTGTGTTTTCCAGGCAAACTGATAGTTTTATTATTTCTAAATGACTCATTACTTCTGAATCATCACACCTTGTGTACTCTGTTAAAGAAGTTGTTAGGCATTTTTCTATCTTTTTTCCTTTTTTTTACCTCTTCACATGTCCCATCTAAGTGACATGGATATACAGCCAATTTTCTTTTGTGTCTGTGATTTCTGTTGCTCATTTTCTTCTTGAACCCTTCAGCAGTTGAGATAAGCAGTGGAAGTTCTGTATCTTATACTCTGCTGCAGATGTTTCCTGAAATAGAACACATAAATAGCAACATAAAAAATATGTGTAACACCCTTCTCTTTTTTCTGTAATTACATGTATTTTTTTTTTGTTTTTTGTTTTTTTTAATTTATGATAGAGAGAGAGAGGCAGAGACACAGGCAGAGGGAGAAGCAGGCTCCATGCACCGGGAGCCCGAAGTGGGATTCGATCCCGGGTCTCCAGGATCGCGCCCTGGGCCAAAGGCAGGTGCCAAACTGCTGCGCCACCCAGGGATCCCCTTTTTTTTTTTTTTTTTTACATGTATGTTGTTTAAGGTTTTAACTTCCCAACTTTCTGTATGAAATTATGGAGAAATGCATATGAAAGAAAAGTATAGCTCTGTGTGTTGGTACATAAAATCTTTGGAATTCAGCCTGTTGGAAGAATGAAATACTTTTCTCCCTTGACTTCTATGTTTTCTGGACTGGTTTTCTTCCTGCCCTCTGTCTCCTTCCTTGCATCCTTCTCCTCCCCCTGCACCATACATGGCAGCCTTCCTCAGAGCTTTGCCCTTGACCCTTTTCTCACCCTCTGCATGATCAGTTTTCAGTACTTCTGTAGCTTTAAAACCACAAAATCTGGTGCTTATTCCCAAGTCTTTATTTCCACTCCTATATCTTCCCTGCCTAGTATATCCATCTGCATGGGAAATACTTTCTGGATTCCCCACGAAAACAACCTGTGCTTGAAGCTGCACTTATCTCTCCTATACCCTTACTCCCCCAGCCTTGGCACACAATAATCACCCCAGCCTCATCTTCACATGTCTCTGGAACCTGTTTTAATTTAAAAAATTTGTCATCAAATACTACATACTCTTTTCTTTTAAGATTTTGTATTTATTTATGAGAGACAGAGGCAGAGACATAGGCAGAGGGAGAAGCAAGCTCCCCATGGGGAGCCTGATGTGGGACTCGATCCCTGGACTATCACACCCTGAGCCAAGGGCACAAGCTCAACTGCTGAGCCACCCAGGCATCAAAATATTACATATTCTCATATTAATATGTCATTGCTTGAAAGACTTCTAAAAAATATCAGTTTCCACTCCCAAGTTGGCTTGCTCCTCAGAGATGTGAATTTTTAAAAATTATTTCTTTCATTATTTGCCTCCATATTTATAATGCATATTTTGCATATTCATCATTCATTTATTTTAAACATTATATCTTTCCTTCCTAATATAAGTTTTAGTTCCCTCACCCCCTTTTCACCAAATTAATAAAGTTAAGGATAAAAATTATGTGGTCATCTCAATAAATACAGAATAAGTATGTGATCAAATTAACCGTGAGTTTTTTTTTTTAAACCCTCAACAAACTAATAATGGAAGAAAACTTTTCAATCTGATAGAGTATTAAAAAACCTGCAGCTATCATCACACTTAATGGTGAAAGATAGAATACTTTTCCCTAAGATAGGTATAAGGCAAGGATTTCTGAGCCAACCACTTCCATTCAATATTGTTCTGGAGATCCTAGCTAGTGTAGTAGGCAGTAAGGCAGTAAATATTGGAAAGGAAAAAATAAAACAATCTCTCTCTCTTCTCAAACAACATGATTGTCTATGTAGAAAATCCTAAGGAATTTACCCCTAAAATGCTATAATAAGTGGATTTAATAAAGTGGCAAGTGACAAGATCAATATACATAAATCAACTATGTTTCTACCTACTAGCAACAAACAAATGGAAAATGTAATTAAAATAATAGTATCATTTGCATTAGCACCAAAAAACATGAATTACTTGGGAATAAATTTAATGAAGCGTCCATTAATATTGCTGAAGGAAATTAAAGAGCATCTAAATAAATGGAAAGCTGTGTTATGTCCGTAGATTACATAGATTGGAGACTTGATATTGTTGTCTACAAGCAGAAATTTATTTTTTTAATTTTTAATTTAAATTCAATTAATTAACATATAATGTATTATTAGTTTCAGAGGTAGAGATCAGTGATTCCTTAGTCTTATATAATACCCAGTGCTCATTATATCATGTGCCCTCCTTAATGTCCATCACCCAATGATCCCATTCCTTCGCCCCCTTCCCCTCCAGCAACCCTCAGTTTATTTCCTATGATTAAGAATCTCTTATAGTTTGTCTCCCTTTCTGGTTTTGTCTATTTTTCCCTCTCTTCCCCTATGATCCATTTATTTTGTTTCTTAAATTCCACATGAGTGAGCTCATTTGATAATTCTCTCTGATTGACTTATTTCACTTCATATAATACCCTATAGTTCCATTTACATCATTGCAAATGGCAAGATTTCATTTTTTTGATGGCTGAACAGTATTCCATCTTTGTGTGTGTGTTTGTGTTTGTGTGTATACCACATCTTCCTTATCCATTCATCTGTTGATAGACATCTGGGCTCTTTCCGTAGTTTGGCTATTGTGGATATTGCTGCTATAAACATTGGGATGCAGCTGCCCCTTCAGATCACATTTCTCTCTTTGGGATAAATACTCAGTAGTGAAATTGCTGGGTCATAGGGTAGCTCTATTTTCAACTTTTTGAGGAACCTCCATACTGTTTTCCAGAGTAGCTGCACCAGCGTGCATTCCCACCGGCAGTGTAAGAGGGTTCCCCCTTTATCCGCTTCCTTGCCAACATTTGTTATTTCTGACTTGTTAATTTTAACCATTCTGACTGATGTGAAGTGGTATCTCATCATGGTTTTGATCTGTACTTCCCTGATGCTGAGTGATATTGAGCATTTTTCATGTCTGTTAGCCATTTGTATGTCTTCTTTGAAGAAATATCTATTTATGTCTTCTGCCCGTTTCTTGACTGGATTATTTGTTCTTTGAGTGTTAACAAATGGAAATTTAGATTCAATGAAATTTCAATCAGAATCCCAACAGGTTTTCTTTGTGAAGATTGGCTAGTTGATTGCAAAACTGACATGGTAGTGCAAAGGACGTAGAGTAGCCAAAACAATTCTGAGAAAGAAAAAAATTGGAGGATTTACATTTACTACAGTTGACCCTAGAAGAGCATTTGGAGTAGGGGCACCAACACACCACATAGTCGAAAATCTGAGTGTAACTTTTACTCTTCAGAACTTAACTATTAATAGCAAAGAGCCAATAGATATCACTTTTTACTGCAGTATGCAATTTACTTGAGAGAGGAACTACTCTCATGGAGAAGATTAGCATCACGTGGTATTTCAAGTGGATACGTGTAACACTTGAACTCATTGCAATAGCATCAGGAGGTGACTACAAAATTCTTACAGTAGTATAGTATGTACTATAGTTAATTTTATACAGTTATGATTTAATACCGCATGTTTACATTTGTTATATTTCTCTTGACTGGGAATTGCATCACTATGGTTTGTGTAAGTTTTGCTAAATTGTAATGTTTTATAATTTATTTGTGTATGTTTTATAGTAGTAAATGATAAAGTATGTATGTATATTTTACTTTATGTATGTATGTATATTTTATGCGTTCATGACACACCTTTTCCTTAGTTTTTTTGGTATTTCTAGGCTACATGGTTCATCATTGAGGGTTTTCAAATTGTCACAAATCACCAAAATTTTTCCATTATATTTTTTTGGAAAATATCTGCAGGGGCACCTGGGTGGCTCAGTTGGTTAAGTGTCCAATTCTTGATTTTGACTCAGGTCAGGATCTCAGGTTGTGGGATTGAGCCCTGTGTGTCAGGCTTTGTGCTCAGTGGAGAGTTTGCTGGATATTCTCTTTCCCTCTCTCCCTCATTCACGTATGTGCACGCTCTCTCTCTGCCTCTCTCTGTCTCTCTGAATAAATAAAAATAAAATCTGTTAAAATATATCTGCATATTAAACGGACCCACATAGATCAAACCCATGTTGTTTAAGGGTCAAAGGTATTTTAAGACTTACCATAAAATACAGTAATTAAGCCAGAATGGTAGTGGTGTATATAAAGAGTATGGAATCCAGAAATAAACCCATATATATGGTTATTTGTTTTTCAACAAAGGCTCCAACATGTTTTTCAACAAAGGCTCCAACAAAGGCTCCAACATGGTGCTGAGTGATCTTCAAATTCAGCCTATTAGCTACAGAAGAAAAATATGATTCATTAGATTATTAAAAATTAGGCTTATTAAAAATTTAAAAGTAATAGGAATAAGACCTCCCAGTTTTAAAGCTACTGCCAAGAAAATGGAAGGAAACTCAAAGACCAGGAGGTAATATTTATAGCTAAAATACACAAATGAACTTTTTAGAACTCAGTAATCAAAGACAACCTGAAAGAGTTGAGTAAACACTTCATAAAAGATCTGTATCAATTGTTAAAAAGCATATGAAAAATGCTCAATATCATTAGTCATCAGGGAAATCCAAATTAAATCCACAGTGAGATACCACTTCATACTCACTAAAATGGGTAAAAGTAAAGTAACTGACAAGTATCCAAAAGAATATAGAGCCACTACAGCTCTCAGGTGATGGGAATGTGAAATGGTAGAGCCACTTTGGGAAACAATTCTGCATGTTTTTATAAAATTAAACATACACTTGCCATGACTCAGTAATTCCATTATTAATTATACAGAAAAAAAATGAATATATATCCACAGAGATTTTTTTTTTTAAGATTTTATTTATTCATGAGAGACACAGAGAATAAGGCAGAGACACAAGCAGAGGGAGAAGCAGGCTCTGCACAAGGAGAGCCCCATGTGGGACTCGATCCTGGACCCCAGGATCATGCCCTGAGCCAAAGGCAGGCTCTCAATCACTGAGCCACTCTGGCGTCCCTCCACAGAGATTTTTACTTGAATGTTTATAGTCACTTTAATTCGTAATAGCCCAAACCAGAAATGACTCAAATATCCATCAACTGGTGAACAGAGAAGATAAATTTTGATACATTCATATAGTAAAATACCTACTGAGCAGTAAAAAGGAATATACAACTAATACATGCAATAACATGGATGAATCTCAAAGCCATTGTGCTCAGTGAGAGAAACCAAACTCAAAAGTATGTATATTGTATGATTACATTCATATGAAGATCTAGAACTGGCAAAACTAAATAGTGATGGGAATCAGATCAGTGGTTGTCAGATACTGCAGATTAGGGGAATTGACTGGGAAAGAGCACAGGGATAGTTTTAGGGTGTTGTAAATGTTCTGCCTTTTTTAGGGCAGAAGTTACATGGTTCTTAAATCTCACTGAGTTGTACACTTAATATGTACATTTTTACTATATGTAACTTACACATCAATAAAGTTGATGTAAATCTTTTTTTCTTGAGATTCATGTATGTATTAGAGCATGCACTTTTGCATGCATGCACTCAAGTGGGGTGGGGAATGGCGGGTAGGGCTGAGAGAGAGCAACAGACTCCCTGCTGAGTGGTGAGCCTGACTCCAGGCTCAATACCAGGATCCTGAGATCATGACCTGAGCTGAAATCAAGAGTCAGTCACTTAACCAGTGGAGCCACCAGGCACCCAAATAAAGTTGATTTAAAATAAAAGTGAGGACACCTGGGTGGCTCAGTCAGTTAAGCATCTGCCTTCCACTGGGGTCATGATCCCAGGGTCCTGGGATCCAGGCTCCCTGCTCAGCAACGAGTTTGCTTCTCCCTCTCCCGCTGCCCCACCATGCCCCCATCCCCACTCATGCTCGTGCACTCACTCTTTCTCATTAATAAATAAAATCTTTAAAATAAAAATGAGGTTCTAAAAAGCTGACAGGAAGCTCTCCGTTTAAAAAAATAAATTTTTTAAAAAAGGAAGCTCTCCGTTTATAGGTAGCATTTGTCAATTAGTGAGGATCATGTGGTTAGATGGGATTTCTAATCTCTAGTAAAGGATTCTTTAATCCACATTGGGGGATGGGAGCTAGAGGTAATCAGCCTGGTTTTTAGTTACCTGGACCTGGGCTGGGGAAAGTGGGCTTATTCAGAATGTAGACTTTTACTCAAATTTCAGTCCTTTACCACCCTTCTATCTGCCTCTGAGTTTGATGCTTTTCTGGTTCAATTTTTTTTCACCAGCAAGTAAACTTCCTCTCTTCAGCACAGTGAAGGAGGGATGATTTTCTGAGTTTGTCGAGTGCAAGTAGAGAGGTCTACTCCTTTGAAGACTTTCAAATAATCTCCCTGTATTCAGTCCCCTGTCCTAGCCCATTTCCAAACGTAGGCCTTTTGGGGGGCTATGTAGGATGAATTGGTTTGCTTGCCATTAGTATGCCTTCCTCCTCTATTTTAATAAGTCATTTTTCATTCCTGTTTCTGTTTTCTATCTTTATATATAGTGATTTAGGGTTACAGGTGTCTCTTAGGTTCTTGGAATATGGAGTTTAGATTCCTATTTTTATTCTTAATGTGTGGAGGATATCTTAAAACTGTGAACTCCATCCTGTACATTTTTAACTTCAGCAATATCAAACTCTTACAATTCTCCAAACACACAAGCCCTTGCCATATCTTTGTGCCCTTGTAGAATTCTTTTTTGCTTATAAGGTATAGTTTAATCTCTTCTTCTTCACTTGGTAAGGCTCTTATCTTTCAAAATCCATTTGTCTCTCCCCTAACTTTTCTTGTCTGCTGTTTTTGTACCTTAGTTTCACAAATCCACTTCATCAGAAATGGCCATATAGCAGTTTTCTATGGAGGACTACCTGGAGCCACTGGAAAATACTTGTTAGACTAATTGTAAGCTGCTCAAAGTGAAAGAAATAGTAAGTGCTGAATGAACTCTGAAGTTTTATATGAACCATTTAGGCAGTTTTTAGGGATGAAAGAACCAGGAGAGACAAAAGACCTGGGAGGTGGGCAAGCAGGTGGAATAAATGTAAATATGCAGAATAATTAACTGTAATTTCCTGAGAAATCTATTATATTCTGCTCTTTACTTCTAACACAACAGATGTTTAGACTGAAAAATTGTACTACATATTTCATCAAATCAAAGATAGTGAGGGACGCCTGGGTGGCTCAGTCAGTTAAGCATCTGCCTTTGGCTCAGGTCATGATCCCGGGGTCCTGGGATTGTACCCCACAATCCCCAGGCACTCACTCAGTGGAGAGTCTGCTTCTCCCTCTCCCTCTGACCCTACTACCTGCTCATTCTCTCCCTCTCTCTGAAATGAATTAAAAAAAAAAAAATGGTGACAGGGCAGCCCAGGTGGCTCAGCGGTTTAGCGCCGCCTTCAGCCCAGGGCACCATCATGGAGACCTGGGATTGAGTCCCACGTCAGGCTCCCTGCATCGCGCCTGCTTCTCCCTCTGCCTCTGCCTCTCTCTCTCTCTCTCTGTGTATTCTCATGAATAAATAAACAAATAAATCTTTAAAAAAAAATGGTGAGATACTCATGTGCCAGTAAGACAGAAAAAATTCAAACTATGATTCGATTTTCTTATCATTTAACACTTTTTAAAAAACTTATTAAAGGAGTTCTTTTATTTTTTTTTTTATGAGACACAGACACACACACACAGAGGCAGAGACACAGGCAGAGGGAGAAGCAGGCTCTGTGCAGGGAGCCTGATGGTGGGACTTGATCCTGGAATTGCAGGATTATGCCCCGGGCTGAAGGTGGGCGCTAAACCACTGAGCCACCCAGGAATCCCCAAGGGAGTTCTTTTAGAACTTAATGTTGACAGCTATTTTTAATCACTCTTGTGCATGCATTGTGTTTGGGACTATTCCATATTTTGGGATTTCTTTGAAATTCCACTTGGTAAGGTTATCAGTGACCGTCATGTTAGCAAATCCAATGGGTACTCTCTGTTTTGCCTTCACCTCTTAGCAGTATCCAATACTAGTGACCTCCATTTTGAGTCTCTCCTTCAGCCTCTGTGAAACTGCTTTCTCCTTGTTTCCGTGTTACCTTTTTGGCTCTTCCTTCTTAGGTTCCCTCTAAGAATTCTGTTCCAGAAATGCCAGTGAGCCCAGCTCTGTCCTCAGGCTAGAGCTCTTCTCGTTTTGTGCACTCACCTTAAGTAACCTCAGGGCTGCATCGCCTACCCAGTTCTTTCTGCCCACCTCCAGGTGTTTGTATTCACATTTGATCCAGTCATCATCACTTGCATATTCCACAGGTATCTCTTCAAATAACACATCCAGAATAACACTCTGTTTTGTATGACCACCTCCCTTAAAACAAAAAAAGTCTGTGTTGAGAGTACCAACAGTAGTCCCCCAGAACCCAAGCCTGAAACCCAAGATTCCTCCCTCTCACTCTCTCCTGTTCTGTGATTTCTTCCTCTTTGACTCTCTAATCAGTGCCCTCCTCTTTGTTAACCACTGCCACCTACTTGGTTTTGGTTCTCACCATTTCTTGCATAGATTATAACAGTAGTCTCCTAATTAACTTCCATACCTCTACTCAGCTGCTGGAATGATCTTTCTAAAATGTAAATTTCATCCTGTTACTCCCTAGCCTAAAAGGTCTTTGTTTTACCTATAATTTTCAGAATTAAGTCCAGGCTCCTAATTTCGCACACAAGCAAGTCCATGGTCTAGTTCCTGCTGCTCTCTTGGTTTCCTCTCCTTTTGCTTTCTACGCCCCCCAGTGAAATCAGCTGAAACTGCTTATAGTTCTGAACTCACCTGTACCATGTTAGGCCTCTGAGTCTTCACCTATGTGTTCCCCTCTGCCTAGAGTATTCTTCCCTTCCTTTCTGTCTAATTTTCATTGGTCCTTCAAACCTGGGTACATACTTCCGTACTTCGGGAAGTCTTTTCTAACTCTTTGGTCTCATTTGGATGCTCTCTTTCAAAATGGGCCAAGGGTATGAAGAAAGCCTTCACAAATGAAAACAAAATGTCTATGAAGTAAATAAACATGTTTAGGCACAATTTAAAATAATGCACTTCCTTTTTTTCATCTTTCAAATTAGCAAAGATTTAAAGAGTGGTATCACTCAAGGAGAAAATGGAGAAATGGGTCTGATCCCATCCTGATGTTGGAAGTAGAAATTTGTCATTTTTCTGGAGGAAAGACTGACCTTATATATCAAAGAACCCTTAAAATGTGTATGCAGGGGGATCCCTGGGTTGCTCAGCAATTTAACGCCTGCCTTTGGCTCAGAGCGTGATCCTGGCATCCCGGGATCGAATCCCATGTCATGCTCCCTGCATGGGGCCTGCTTCTCTCTCTGTGTCTCTGCCTCTCTCTGTGTGTCTCATGAATAAGATAAACTCTTTAAAAAATAAAAATAAAAAATGTGTATGCATACATATACACACTCCTTTTGACTCAGCATTCTACTACTTGAAACATATCCTAAGAAAATAACTAGACATCTGTGTAATATGTATAAGAATGTTTATCATTGTTTATTGTAAAAAAACATAGTGAATAACCTGTGTAGCAGTGGTAGGTGGCTGAATTATTTTATCCGTATGGTAAAATATTGTATGTTCATTAAAATGATCTAGATCTGAGCACCTGGGTGTCACAGTCAGTTAAGTGTCCAACTCTTGGTTTTGGCTCAGATTGTGAACTCATGGTGGTGAGATCAAGCCCTGGTCAGGCTCTGCGCTCAGCATGGAGCATGCTTCAGGTTCTCTCCCCCCTCTTCCTCTGCCCCTCCCACTCCTGTGTGCTTATGGTCTCTCTCTCTCAAATAAATCTAAAATATAAATGATCTAGATCTCTCCTGACATGGAATTATATTCAAGAGATATTTATTGCTAGTTTGAAGTAAATTTTAAAATACATAGTATGCTTAAACTTTTGTAAAAAAATATATACATTTATAAATTTTCATAAGAAAATGTCAGGATACATATCCATAAAAATATTAACTGGTTATTTCTGAATGATGATACGGATAATTAAAATGTTTTTTACTTAAGAACATTTTCTAACTTTTCTGAAAAGAATGTATATTAATTGTTAAGAACAAATGAGGAAAAATAGAAGCTCCACCCTAGTGCTCCTGATTCCCACTGTGCTTGCTTCTCTCATTGCCCTCAAATAGTAGGTACACTCGGGGCCATAATAATGAATTATTATGGGCCTGGTTCAGAGCAGAAATTGTTTGATGAGTGAATTTTACCAATAACAGCTAACAGTGATTGAGCCTTTCTTGTGTTTTAAGCATTTGACATGTTCACTTAATTCTCATGAAATGAGTAGTGTTATTATCTATGTTTTACAGGTGAAACAGGCTGACAGAGTTAACCAACTTATGTAAGGCCACACAGCTGTAAGTGGCAGGGTAGGGATTCAAACCCATGTAGCCTGCCTTATCTTAGAAACACAAGATAGCATGGGGGTTCTGAATTAGATAGATTATGATCTATCTCTGATTGAGACTAGTTGGATTAGATTCCATGTCTAGGATTCCAGAACAACTGGGCATCAGTTAATCATGGTCTAAATTAAAAAGGCAGAATTTGACACTCACAGTTCTGAACCAAATACCAGGGAAGTAACCTTGGTCTCTTTGGCATGTTTATAAAAAACTCAAATCATGGGCAGCCCAGGTGGCTCATTCTCCTCGAAGGGAGCCTAATGTGGAACTCCATCCCGGATCGTGGGATCACACCCTGAGCCAAAGGCAGATACTCAACCATTGAGCCACCCAGGCATCCCATTGATATAAGATGTTATCTTTGGAGGAAACTAGGGGAAGAGTACACAGATGGTCTCTGTACTAGTTTTACAACTTCTATGTGCATCTAAAATAATTCCAAAATTAAATTTTTAAAATAAAATTAAAATTCAGCTTTTCAGTTGCACTAGCCACAGTTAAAGTGCTCAGTAGCCCCATGTGGCTAATGGCAGCCATATCAGAACACACATAGAATATTTCCATCAACACAGAATGTTTTATAGGTCAGCCCTGACCTGGTCTAAAAGCATATGTCTGACTTTGGCCAATGTTCTCTCTTCCATAAGTATTTCAAATTCTAGTATCATATGAATACTTGTATTTTTTGTCATGTTACCTTATAAATTAGTTGTTTTGGTTATATCCAAGCTTAGAGAATTCCTTTATAATTTCTCAAATTTCAGAGAAATAAAATAGTCTTTGTTAAAAAAAAGTCTTTATGTTAATTTAGGAGTTTATCACGTTTTCATATGTGTCTGAATATTTAAATTTTCTAACACTCATGTATTTTGCCTTTGCACCAGTTTTATCACCTCTATTAACAACTGGATTAGGATATAGTCCTAATATCCCTCACATAGTTATACTCATGTACTTTCTTAGAAATATCCTTTATTTTTCTTTCCTTCTATCCTTACCCAAAAGCTCTTCCAAATTTTGGATTTCTGAAAAGGTGTATAGTTTTTCATGTTTGGTGTTCTTTCTTCCTTGTCTCTCGTGCATCTTTTGGAAAGGTAATTCTTTCTATTGCCATGTTCTAGTATTTTGTCCCATAACAACTAATTCCTCTTTGGCTTCTTTGCATTTTCAGTTCCAAATTACTGGGCACTTCCTTTAGTATGAAACTTCTTTCTGCTTCAGTTTTATCCTTAGTGAGATCTAGTTTTATAGTCTTATATGAGCCACCATCTGAGATTTGAAGGCGAGGAAGTAGAGCATGACACAGTAGCTCCAGATCCATTCATGTAGCAACAAAGTTAGGACACTGAAGGACAAGAACAATAGGGAGTGACCCACCTGAGGAAAACCACAAAGAGAGAAATACAGGAATATTGGAATTAAGATTTACTATTTTCCTGGGTAGAAAATCTGAATATTATAATGATATCAGTGCTTCAAAATAATTCCTAAGTGTGTTGCAATTGGAATAAAATCCCAATAAAATTTTTCTTAAAACTTGACTATTCAAAAATTCATCTGGAAGACCATCAAAGAACATTTGGAGTATAAAAAAGAATAATAATTAGGGATATGGGAAGCAAAACCAGATAGTAAAACTTAATAAGGCAACAGTAATTGCAATAGTGTAGAACTGACATAAAAACAGAGTAGTCATTGGATACAGAGGGCCAGGAAATGTACTCCAAAATAAGAATTCAACAAAAGAAAGGGTACTTCATGAAATAATTATATCTGTAGTCACTAAGTCTCTAATACCTAAGTGAGCAAAGGACATGAAGAGACGATTTGCCAGAGAATAATTATAACAAGCAAAAAACAGTTTTCTAGGATTGAAGAAATGAAAATGAAAACAATAAAGTTCTCTCATTAAGGGGATAAAGATTTTTTTTTAAGATTTTATTTATTTATTCATGAGAGACACAGAGAGAGAGAGAGAGAGCGAGAAAGGCGCAGAGACACAGGCAGAGAAAGAAGCAGGCTCCATGCAGGGAGCCCGACTGGGACTCGCCCTGGGCCAAAGGTGGCACTAAACTGCTGAGCCCCCTGGGCTGCCTGGGGATAAAGATTTTTATTTTAAAATCTCACTGCCATCGAAATTTAGTGAAATTGATGCTCTCCTCTCGTTTCAGTCATCATCTGAAGGATCCTTTCATTGCTTTACTGCATCATTCTTGATTTGGTAATATCACACATCTATCCTTCAACAAATCCTATTGGCTTTAAACTTCTCCACTATTACACTATATCCTGGTCCAAGCCCCCAGGTCTTCTTGCCTGATTTATTGCAATAGCCCCTAATTTTCTTCCCTGCTTTTTATCTTGCTCCTTCATAGTCTCCTCTGAACACAGCAGCCAGAATTACCAATTTAAAATGTAAGTCTGATCATCATGTCATTCCCCTGCTCCGTAGCCATCAGTTGTTCCCCAGCTCATGCAGCAGATCCTGCATGTTTTAGACTTCTACCTTTTCTTTCTGACCTTACTTCCCACACTATCCCACTTGCTTTGTCTGTTCTAATCACTGTAGCCTCCTCAAGCATACTCCCACCTCAGGGCCTTTGCACTTATGGTTATTATGCCCGAGATGATTTTGCCCAAAATACCTCCACAGCCTGTTCCTTTTCTTCTTTCAAGTCTCTGCTCATATATCAGTAAGATCTTCCCTGACTACCCTTTATAACACAGCCCCTCTCATTCTTTCTGAATCCCTGCCCTGTTTGACTTTTCTAGAGCTCATGTCACCATCTAAGTTAAATGTTTACATGCATCTTGTTTTTCATTTTACAACCAGATTATCAGCTCCATAAGAACAGGGACTATATTTTATTCACTGCTGTATCCTTATCACTTAACAAGTGCCTGGCACAAGTAGGCACTCATTTATTGAGTAGATTGATTGAACCTTTTTAGAAAGCACCTACAATATGGTTTAAAAGCTTGTTTTGTTTTGTTTTGTTTTTTTAAAGAGGATGATTAAATTCTATCCACTTGGTGACGAGAGCTCTGCATGTGGTAATATCTGAGAGGATAGGATCAAGGGCAGTAAATAAAGGTTGTTTCTCTCTCTTAGGTAGTAAGAAAAAATATGATGGGAGAATAATCTCCAAGTACAGAGGAAGTGTAGAATCAAGAACAAGTATTATGTGTTGGCAATCTTTGAGATTAGGATGATGAGATATAAGCAAAAGTTTAGTGCAGAACAGTCGCACAAAATAAGGTTGTAGGTGGATGGGAATGGATGTTGAAAGTCTTGAAAATAAGTCAAAAGAGGTAGGATGCATGATGGAGATCAGTAGTATGAATTCTTGAACTCTGAGGGATTAAAAAACCTGTCTGAATCTAAGCTTTTTGATGTCATGAAAGATGGCAAGGAGGGCAGGATAAGAAATACCAACAGGGAGGCAGTTGTAACAAGGCAAAGTGGAGGTAGTAAATACTCCATCCAGGTAGTAAGGAATGTGGGGCTTGATGAAATAAAGACATGAAGCAAAGATATGCGGTAATGTGGCAAAGAATACGGCTTGGTGTCTAACTGCATGTGGGATGCAAAAGAGGAAATAAAAGGTTTCCTCAGGATTAAGAAATCATATTTTAAAAATTGTTTTCTTTTTTCATTACAGGTTTCATTCACAAAACAATGGATCATTTAATTCTTTGGCGGATTCAGTTATCACAGTACTTCTATACTACCAACTAGGATTTATGGCAATAAATTAATGACAATAAATTTCTGCATCATAGAATTGCTGGAGGACTGAAAGAGGATTTTATATTATAAAAACACTACAGTATCATGATATTACTAAATAAAACTAAAGAGGACAATTATTAAATTATTAGACTTCCTAATTCAAGCAGACATGTGCAGTAGCTACTGTATCCCGACAGTTACCAAACCTCAAATTTAGATGGTTTTTCTTTGGGGGAAGGGTCATTATATTTGCAAGAAACCACTGAACATTGCCATCAAGTATATTTTCAGCTGAGTGTAAGTTAGGAGAATTTACTTGAAATAAGTTCTAGAAAATTCCGACTCACATCACTGAGTGGATTCGATATTATGGCAGCAACTTACAGACTTGTGGTCAGTACTGTGAACCACTACAGCAGTGTGGTGATAGACAGGCGTTTTGAGCAAGCTATACATTATTGCACTGGAACCTGTCATACCTTTACACATGGAGTTGATTGCATTGTGGTACATCATAGTGTTTGTGCAGACCTCTTGCACATCCCTGTGTCTCAGTTTAAAGATGCAGATCTGGACTCTATGTTTCTACCCCATGAGAATGGGTTTTCTTCAGCTGAGGGTGACTATCACCAGCAGGCCCTCGCAGGCATTCCCAGGGTCAAGAAAGGATCTACCTTTCAGAACACCTGTAACTTAAAGGACATTGCAGGAGAAGCGATCAGTTTTGCCAGCGGGAAAATAAAAGAATTTTCCTTTGAAAAGCTCAAAAACTCTAACCATGCAGCTTACAAAAAGGGAAGAAAAGTTAAGTCTGACTCATTTAATAGGAGGTCAGTTGATTTTGACTTGCTCTGTGGCCATTATAACAATGATGGGAACTCTCCATCCTTTGGTTTACTCCGGAGTTCCTCAGTTGAGGAAAAATCTTTGTCCCATAGAAACTCACTTGATACAAACCTAACTTCAGTAGTGCTTCACAACTTCTCTGAAGAAGACCTGGTTACTCAGATTTTGGAAAAACATAAGATAGATAATTTTTCTTCTGGAACAGACATAAAGATGTGCTTGGACATCTTGCTGAAATGCTCTGAGGATTTGAAAAAATGTACAGATATCATAAAACAATGCATAAAGAAGAAGTCAGGGAGTAGCATCAACGAAGGAAATGGCAATGATGCAATTTCTAGTTCTGATACTGTCTATGTGAATGTAATGACTAGGTTAGCATCCTATCTGAAAAAGCTACCATTTGAATTCATGCAGCCTGGGAATAATGAGGCTATAGATTTAACAGAACTGGTCAGCAATATACCCAGTTTACAACTGACTCCCTTTTCCCCAGTATTTGGCACTGAACAGCCCCCTAAATATGAAGATGTTGTCCAGCTCTCAGCCCCTGACTCTGGACAGTTTCAAACTATAGCACTGCAAGATGACAAACACAGTTCTAGGAAAACAGACGCAGTAAAATCCATTCCAAACAACTCTACAAATCCCTTATATAACTCTGAGATAAATGATCCCAGAACTATAAAAGATGCCCAGCTTCAATCACAGTCATTAACCATGAACTCTTTAGAAAATGTTTCTTCTAGTGACCTAATGGAAACCCTTTATATTGAAGAAGAGTCAGATGGAAAGAAAGCATTGGATAAAGGACAAAGGACAGAGAATGGACCCGGTCAGGATTTGTTAAAGGTAAATGAAGATAGAGCAGAATTTTCAGACCGTGGTACTCCTCTTAAAAAATATCCTGCCTCAGTGCAAAATGAAAGTGATAAGATATTTGAGAAATCAGTTAACCTACCTGAGGAAGATCTTAAATTAAAAGCTCCTAAAGTTGAAGAGAGAGACCACAGAGATTTTATGAATCCTAATAGTCAGGAAGAGATAGATAAGTTGTTAATGGATCTGGAATCATTTTCACAGAAAATGGAGACCTCTCTAAGAGAGCCACTTGCCAAAGGTAAAAGCTCTAACTCCTTAAATAGTCATAATCCATTGACTGGTCAGCTTCCTATAGATCTTGAGCCTAAATCTAAAGTCTCTTCACCCACCGAAAAAGTCTCCCCTTCCTGTCTAACAAGGATTATTGAAACCAATGGACACAAAATAGAAGAAGAGGATCGAGTCCTCTTACTGCGAATTCTAGAAAGCATTGAAGACTTTGCTCAAGAACTAGTTGAGTGCAAATCAGGCAGAGGGAGCCTGTCACAAGAGAAGGAAATGATGCAGATTCTACAGGAAACCTTGACAACTTCCTCCCAGGCCAATTTATCAGTCTGTAGAAGTCCTGTTGGTGATAAAGCCAAAGATACTACTTCAGTGGTTTTGATTCAGCAGACTCCAGAGGTGATCAAGGTAAGACCCAACAATCTTGAGTCCTGAGAAATATCTAAAGAAATGATTTAATGTGTGCAAAACTTATAAACAAAAACTATTTGTTAGCTATTTTATGTTCTTCTAAAGTTCCTGCCCTGGATTAGGTATGATTTCATTCAGTTCAGTGAAAAAACTAAAAAATAAGGGCTTTTGAGTCAGGCTGACTGATTTCCACTGCCCTCTTCACATGTTTCATCTTATTCCTAGCTCTGTGACCAGAGGAAAGTTACTTAGCCTTAATATCCTCATCTATATAATGGAAATATTAAGGATCAAGGATCAACTTATGTGGAATGCAAGCAAGTTGCCTTACACAAACTAGGCATTTAATATTAGCCTCATCCTCCCCAGTCAACCAGTAGACCAGTCATTAATACATACATGTGTAGACTGTAAGGTGCAGTGTAGGATACAAAAAAAGGACATGATTTTTCAAAGACCTTAAAATCTAGTTAGGGAAACAAAACATACCAGAAACAGTTCATAAACATGTAGGCCCTTCTCTGAAGGTATTGTTAGTGCAATAGGGTCTTCACAGAAGGTAAAGACTAGAGTGTATGAAATTTTCTTCTTCATGCAAGTAGAAAAAAATATCAATCTGGGGTCATAGGATAGTAGTATTTTCAAAAGGCTATGAATCTATTCTTCTACTGATAGTATTGCTTTAACAAAAATCCCAGAAAGGCAGTTATCTTCCCACTTGTGTATATGTCTTAGCACAACAGTTATTTCTTGTTCATTTTATATGTCTTACATGAGCTGGTGATAAGCTCCACTCCACCTCACTCAGGGCCCCAAGGTAATAGATGCTTCGTGTTCCTGCAGCTGCCCCATTGCTCCATCTGGAATATATGGCTTGTGAGTTCACTGAGGAAGGGGACAAAAGCGATGTTGCCTTATTCCCACATGTAACGCACTTCCCTTCTACTCACAGTCCAGTGATTCCAGCCCAAAAGCTACGAAGCATATAGAATATACTTGGTGAGCACTATCTCCATCACATGAGTGATGTACCATACATGTATGAATTCAAACATAAAACCGACTAACAAAACAAGTTGTAAAATGATATAAATTATTTAGAGATATGTACATTGGACAAAAAGCAAAAAGAGAAATACCTGGATATACAAAATACAATATTCAGAATGATGATTAATCCCTGGGGAAAGAAGAGAGGTGGAACTGAGGATGTACAAAGGACCTTAGTAGTGTTAGTAATTTCATAATCTAGTGGTTGATCATAAGTATTTTTTCATATTATTTTTATGTCTTTCTGTATATCTTTAATGTAGTAAATTTTTTAAAAATTGGATATTAGGATGGCATATATGTGGCCAAGCTAAAAAGTAAATTAATGTTAATTTTAACATTCCCATTTATATTTTCACTTAAGTAGGAAAAAAAGATATATTGTGATCAGATGAGTAAATTTTTAAAAGATTTTATTTATTTATTTGAGAGAAAAATATAGAGCATGAGTGGTGGGGAGAGGCAGAGGGAGAAGCAGACTCCCCACGGAGCAGGGAGCTCTACATAGGGCTCAATCCTAGGACCCTGAAATCATCACCTGAGCCAAAGGCAGATGCTTAATTAACTGAACCACCCAGGTACACCATGAATAATTTTTATGTCATATTCATTTTGTGGCTGTTTTGCCCACATTTTTAGTTACCAGAGACAAGCACTTAAGTTTAAAAATATATATACTGAAGGTTATAAAATGATGATTTGGATCTAAATATTCTCAAACATTCACTGAGCATTTATGTGAAATTTCTGTGAGTCTCCTTATTCACTGATTCACAATTGGTAATATCTTTAGTTAACTTGGACAATACTGAGGGTAAGAAACTGGAAATTAGTTACCAAAATAAGAAAAAAATGCTTTCACGCACACAGCCAATACTGACATGCTTAATATTTTTTAAGAAAATATCTATACAGGGGATCCCTGGGTGGCACAGCGGTTTGGCGCCTGCCTTTGGCCCGGGGCGCGATCCTGGAGACCCGGGATAGAATCCCACGTCGGGCTCCCTGCGTGGAGCCTGCTTCTCCCTCTGCCTGTGTCTCTGCCTCTCTCTCTCTCTCTGTGTGTGACTATCATGAATAAATAAATAAAATCTTTTAAAAAAAAAAGAAAAGAAAATATCTATACAGGGCAACCCAGGTGGCTTGGCGGTTTAGCGCCGCCTTCAGCCCAGGATGTGATTCTGGAGACCCGGGATCGAGTCCCACATCAGGCTCCCTGCATGGAGCCTGCTTCTCCCTCCGCCTGTGTCTCTGCCTCTCTCTCTCTCTCTTTCTCTCCCTCTGTCTCTCATGAATGAATGAATGAATGAATAAATAAATAAATAAATAAATAAAATATTTTAAAAAAAAAGAAAATATCTATACAACAATCTCAAAATGGTAATAACATAAGAAGTAACCATTCTTCTGAGCTAAGGCATGTTAACACATTTAGATGTATTATCCCACTATTTTCCCCCCAATAACCTGTCTGCTCATTAAAAAAAAAAAAAAAATACCTTCTCTGCTGGCCTATTCCAATGTCTAAGAATCATTATAACCAGAAACTTACTTTAATACAGTGTTTTGAATTTTATTTAACCCTTCTGTGAAAAAAGGGGAGAAAATTCTTCTAAAGGAGGTGAGCTGCAGAAAATAGAAATTGTAAACCTGACGCCAAGACTTAAGTCCTATGTAACACCTTTTCTGTGTCCCTAGCTGACAGCTCATGAGCAAGTTCCCCCTGAAACCTTCCCAATCTAAGTATGCCCAACTAAAAATCCCACACTGGGCTCTATTACTTTTCAATTTTTTGACAAGTATGGACTAAGATCAAAAAGTCATAAGATTCTCCCAGAGAAAGAGGAATTCTCTTGCACTGTTGGTGGGCATGCAAACTTAGTGCAGCCGCTCTGGAAAACAGTATGGAGATTCCTCGGATAGTTAAAAATAGAGCTACCCTATGATCCAGCAATTGCACTCCCAGGTGTTTATCCAAAGGATACAAAAATAGTGATTTGAAGGGGCACATGAACTCCAATGTTTATAGCAGCAATGTCCACAGTAGCCAAAATATGAAAAGAGCCCAAATGTCTATCAACAGATGAATGGAAGTGGTATACACACATACACTGAAATATTACTCAGCCATCAAAAAGAATGAAATCTTGCCATTTGTAAGGATGTGGATGGAACTAGAGGCTATTATGCTAAGTGAAATAAGTCGAAGAAAGAAAAGTGCCATATGATTTCACTCATGCGGAATTTAAGAAATAAAACAGATGAACGTAGGGAAAAGAAGGAAAAATAAAATAAGATGAAAACAGAAAGGGAGGCAAACCATAAGAGACTCTTAACTCTAGAAAACAAACTGAGGGTTCCTGGAGGGTAAGTAGGAACAGGGATGGGATAATTGGATGATAGGCATTAAGGAGGGCACTTAATGTAATGAGCACCGAGTGTTATATGCAACTGATGAATCAGTAAATTCTACCCATGAAACTAATAATACAGTATATGTTAACTAAATTGAATTTAAACACAAAATTAAAAAAAAAAAAGGCTGTCCCATCACTTTTAAATAAGTCTCATCATAGAATAGAATAATTTTTTTTTAAGATTTTATTATTTATTTGAGAGGGAAAAAGAGAGAGAGAAACAAATTCTCTGTTGAGCAGAGAGTGCGATGCAGGGCTCCATCCCAGGATCCTGAAATTGTGACCTGAGCTGAAGACAGATGCTTAACCTACTGAGCCACCCAGGTACTGCAGACTAGAATAAAATTCGATGAGATTTCTTCTTTAAAAAAAAAAAAAAAAAAAAAAAGATTTATTTATTCATGAGACACACACACACACACACACACACACACAGAGGCAGAGACAGGCAGAGGGAGACGCAGGCTCCATGCAGGGAGCCTGACGTGGGACTCAATCCCAGGTCTCCAGGATCAGGCCCAGGGCCAAAGGTTGGCGCTAAACCGCTGAGCCATCCGCTGCCCTGATGAGATTTCATCTTGATAAAAGTTTAGAAAGTAATTTGTGAAAAGCTAATTTAAAGAGAAAGGTAATATAAAATGTCTAATTCCTAAAGATACTTAATGCAAGAAAATAAACACATCTTCTTTGACTCAGTCGCCTTCCCGCTTGTTCTTTTTTTTTTTTAATCTTTGCTTCTTAGGAATATTTTAAATCAAGAGTCGGCAAATGTTTTCTATAAAGTGCCAGATGTAAATATCTAAGGCTTTGCAAGGTCACAAGGTCTTTGTCACATAGTCTTTTGTCTTTTTTTTTTTTTTTTAACAACCCTTTAATAATATAAAACTATTCTTAGCCCCAAGCCTTAAAAAACAAGTAGTGGTCCAGATTTGGTTCAGAGTATTTTGTCAATCCCTGTTTTAAACAAATAGAAAAGTATAGTGAACAATTAAAAAAGCACTCCTTATTACGTACCACTTAGCTTTTTGTCAAATATTAACATTTTATCATATTTGCTTTATTTTAGATTTTTGTTTAATTAGTATTTTTATTATTATCATCATCATTTTAAAATCATCTCAGATATAGTTGAAATCACACTGGTCCCTAGCCTAGTATCCTCTCTCCTTTCCAGAAATAACCAGTGCCTTGAATTTGGTGTTTATCTCCTGAAAGTTTTTATATAGTATTTGTCATGTTTTTATACTTATATAGAGTGAACAAAAAGTAGTAAGAAATAAAATCCAAGAGGTAGATGGGGACCAACTTTTGAAAACCTCTATGGTATGCTAAACCCCTAGAACTGGGAGCTAAAGGTTTTTAAGTGGAGAAGTCACACAGTATTTTTTCTTTTAAGAACAATACATTTTGGGGGGCACCTGGGTGGCTTAGTCAATTAAGTGTTTGCCTTCAGATGGGGTCATGATCTCAGGGTCCTGGGATCAAGCCCCATGTCGGGCTTTCTGCTCAGCGGGGAGCCTACTTCTCCCTCTCTGTCTATGATTCCTCTTCCTCTTGCTTTCTTGCTCTGTTGCTTGCTTTCTCTCACTCAAATAAATAAGATCTTTAAAAAAATAATACTTTTTTTAAAAGAATAATAAGGGGTGCCTAGATGGCTCAGTCGGCAAAGCGTCTGCTTTCAGCTCAGATCATGATCCCAGGGTCCTGGAGTCGAGCCCCACATGGGCTCCCTGCCCAGTGGGGAGCCTGCTTCTCCACTTGCTATTTCTGTCTCTCTCTCAAAGAAATAAATAAAACCTTTTTTAAAAAAATAAAGGATAATAAATGTTAAATAGGCTTTTATTTTTCTTCAACTTTTTAGACAGTGAAAAATCTACCAGTTCAAAACACTTCAATTAAAAGCTTTATGTAATGGGGCATATAGGAGGTGTGTTGATGACTCCCTGAGAAGAAAGATTGACTTGACGATATATTTTTTTAAGATTTTATTTATTTATTCATGAGAGACACACAGGCAGGAGACATAGGCAGAGGAAGAAGCAGGCTCCATGCAGGGAGCCCGATGAGGGACTTGATCCCAGGACTCCGTGATCACGCCCTGAGCCAAATGCAGACGCTCAACTGCTGAGCCACCCAGGCGTCCCAAGACTTGATGATCCTAATATGTTGTTAGTATTTTAACATGTGTTTCAAAATAATTTCTCAAGAGTGAGCAGTATTTGTTGTCCAGACATTTTTTTGTCCAGAAATAAAATTCAAACTTGTATTGAGAGAGATAATAAAATAGAAAATATTAGTATGGTATTGAGAGATTGATCCCTAGATATTAGTCTAGATCAGGATTAGCAACCTGTGGCCGAATGACTAAATCTGACCTATGACCTACGTTTGTAAATAGTTTTATTAGAACACAGCCACACCCATTTGTTTACATATGATCTGACTGCTTTTGTCTTCTACCTACTAAATTGAGTAGTTAGAGACCTTAAAGCCTGAAATATCTACTATCTTTTATAGTAGGCCATTTATAGAAAAAGTTTGCTGACTCCTCATCTAGATATTATTTGATGGTAGATCAGCAAAAGATTTTTGATGAGGTTCAGTATGATATTTTGTTAAAGGCATTGGATATCTTGGAAACATCATTAAATATCAGTAGCAAAAAACTGCCAACGAATATCAACAGTCAAATATATACCAATAGAAATAGCAAAATAAATAAGGCCAGTGTTTTGAAATTCTTCCTCATGAGTTCTGACATGGGTTTTGATCTACATAGCTTTTTCCCCATTTTCCTCCCTAGTCATGACCCATCTCTGACTTTCCCTCTTGGGGAAACCATTTTCCTTTTTATCCTTTTCTGTCAAGTTATTGATATCCTTTAGTACAAGCTTTAGTACATGATTTCTTCACAAAGCCTCTAGGTGACAGCATACAACCCTGTAGACTCTAGAATAGCTGAGGTATGAAAATGGCCTGAAAATGAGTTGAATAAGAAGAGAACAGCTGTGGAGGAGGGAAAGGGGGATGTGTCTGAGCACTCAGAGGGTTTCATTATTTTGAATGAATGAATTACTGAAAACATGTTTTTGACATAGGAGATAATACAATTTTAAAAAAACACTTAGAAACTATACTGCTTTGGGAATTCACATAATAAATTATATCTTAATTCTGTGTTTAATTACCACCAGCATGGCAGCCCTGGTGGTTCAGCGGTTTAGTGCCACCTTCAGCCCAGGGCCTGATCCTGGAGACCCAGGATTGAGTCTCATGTCAGGCTCCCTGCATGGAGCTTGTTTCTCCCTCTGTCTGTGCTTCTGTCTCTGTCTCTCTCTCTGTGTGTGTGTCTCATGAATAAATAAATAAAATCTTTAAAAAAAAAAAATTACCACCAGCAGATGTTATTACAGTCCTTTTTGGTTTGTTTTTAGCCAAATGGAGCAATAGCCTGGTAGCTGTTATTCACAAGTTAAAATAATAAGACCTAGCCTCCCTTGAAAATTATCTTTCCTTAATTTTAGTTAAAAAAAAAAAAAAAGGAAAAAAATTTCTGTTATGGTTTGCTTCAATTGAAAGAATGGAGGAAATCAGGCAGGATTTTACCAATGAAATAAGAATTTAAGGCAAATAAAGAGGAATTTTTTTTTAAGCTCTATAATATTTAAGTCTAGTGAAAACTTACAAATTTCAACTATTGTGGGGGAAAACTGTGAATTACTAAAAAGTACAAATTAAAATTCCAGTATTTTTAATAAATAGCTGTATTAATTTCAAGAATAGAGATTAAAACTACCATCAAAGTATTGCAAGTGTGAACGTCAGCTAGACCTATTTCAGTAATGAAGTAGAGATCATTTATAGTTTGTTAAAAAAAAAATAAAGACAATTTAGGTGATACAAACTTTTTTTTTTAACACTTCATGACGTGGACAGTCTCAGAGAACTGCAAAATGGGGCATAAGATAAAAAGCTTCTATAAGCTAGAAAATAAAGAATAAGCAAGAGCGAAATAGAAAACATCTGATTGGCTGGGGCCACATAGTCAGCCTTGTCTGGCATGAGAAGGCCCAGAGTTGGCTCGGCATTGGAGAATTGGTTATGTGAATATACTGTGTTTCTGGTCAAGCAGAACATTTATAGGGACACAAGTTACCTAAGTTTTGCTTTGCTAGGTGGCACCCCTGGCAGGAACAGCTCTGCTTTGGGCCTCAACATTTATTTCCACAGTCCACTTGTTTGATCATCCTCTTGACCATTCTAGAGGTTTGATCAAAAATACCAGTCTTAGGGCAGTCCCGGTGGCTCAGCGGTTTAGCGCTGCCTTCGGCCCAGGGCATGATCCTGGAGACCAGGGATCGAGTCCCACATTGGGCTACCTGCATGGAGCCTGCTTCTCCCTCTGCCTGTGCCTCTCTCTCTCTCTGTCTTTCATGACTAAATAAAAATAAAATCTTTAAAAAAAAAAAAATACCAGTCTTAGCCTGAGTCTCAGTTACCATCACCTCTTCAAATCTTAGTGTAGTTTTCACAAGAGATGATGTCAGGCACCTATTCTAGGAGTTGCTCTTGTTCTTCTGTTCTCTTTTGTCATTCCAGTCCAAGAGAGACCATGTCAGCTGGTCAATGGCTCTCTACCGCATTTAAAATTTTGAGAATGCAGTATATTAGGGAGAAAATTATAATATAATATTTGGGGTGCCTAGGTGGCTCAGTTAAGTGTCTGCCTTCAGCTCAGGTCATGACCCAAGGTCCTGCATTAAACCCTGCATTGGAATCCCTGGCAAATGGGCAGTCTGCTTCTCTCTGCCCCTCTCCCTCTGCCCTTCTCCCTGCTCATGCTCCCTGCCCCCCAAATAAGTAAAATCTTTTTAAAAATATTTTGAAATCTACATTATTTATATAAATAACATGAGTGTAATATAATAACAGTTTTTGGCAATAAAACAATCCCATGGTTTGGACAATGCATATGAGCCAGGTTACCCATAACCGAAACCAGCTAGAATCAAGTAAATCAAAAAATGACCCCCAAAGGGTAGATACATCATTAAGCCAGTTGGCAGGTTTATGTATTTTGTGTAACTGTGTCTCCACTCCCCCAGAAACATTTATCCAGTGAGCTTGTTTCAGAAAAACTGAGGCATTAGAAATCAGGGAAAAATATGTAATGGGCAGAAAGAACTGCAGGATTATCAGCATCTTGGAAAATCCAACAGGTGGGATTTAGAAAAATGATGGTCCAACAGGGAAGGAAGAAAATTCTTGTTCCAATATCTTGGGTGGTAGCAGTCAGCCTCCAAGTCAGCTACTTCTTCCTAGTCCGTTGGATTTTGAGGTCTCTGGCATTTGCACAGAACCAGATGTTGGATAGAGCTTTCTTCAGTTGTGAAATAGGCACCTAAGATTTGATACCTTGTAATTGGGCAGCACTGTTGGTGGTTAAGAGTACTTGGTAGGGTCTTTTCCTTGAACCTCAGCTTTACAAAAGCAGTAGAGTAAAACAATAACTATCCTTAAATGACAAAAGACTTAAAATGCCCATGATTAAAGATCTGATGAGAATTTACTATATTAGAAGTAACAAGGAAATTTGGTTATTTCCGTAACATATACTATTTTAAGATAACTGGAATTATGACTGATAATATATCATGACATATCAGATTTTTAGGAATTTCATAAAATTTCTAGAACACTTAATAGCATGCACCCATACAAATATAACCTAAGAAGGTTTATTATCATATATTTGACTGAGTTTCCTCTGTGATTTAACATATAAAATAAACTCAATTAGTTTAGCATCTCTTTTTTACTAGGTGGGAGACAAATCCCTTGAGATTTTCCAGGGACTCTAGCAAATTTTAAAGTCACTTTGAGGTTAAAAAAAAAAAAAAAAAAAAACTCCATTTAGAATTTGATTTGGGGAAGTTATCAAAATGTCAGGTCTGACTGAACATTAGAATAAATAGCATCACAGGTCATGATGAAATACTTGTCTATTTAACCAAATTAACAGTAGATTTTAAAAGTAAATACATAAGGTTGCATAGTTATGAACAAAACTTAGCCCTTTTGATAATGAGAAGACTAGGTTTTTTTAAATAATCAAAGACCTGAAAGAGACAATGTGAAACAGCAGATTATTTTGGTAAGAAAAAAGTCTGCTGACCAGGCAGATTACTTAAAAGGGAAAGAAAAACCTTTGGTTACAATTTTTTTTATTAAGAATAGACCAATAATCTAAGGAAACACTTTGTCCTTTTAACAGAGAGAAATCCAAATTCTAGTTTTGTATCAGTGCATCAAAGATATTAAAAACTTTTTTTTAACTCATTTTTTTTTTTAACTTAAATCCATTCCAATCTTAGCCAGTTTGAGCACACATAAAATTCCTTCCTCAGGATTCCTTTTCCATACACTTTCTACAACTCTTTTATATCCATTCAGATTTTGTCCCAATTTTTTTTCCTTATTCTGGAATTATTATTTTACTTTTGAACAACAACAACAACAAAACCTCATGTCCTTCATACCCTATCCAAAGACACATTCTACTTTCCTTACCAATTTTTAATATACAGTTTTCTTTTACCCTTATTATTCCAGTAATTTCAATTATTAATTAAAATTCTTAATTTTTCAATGTGGCACAACATGTGTTTACTAATAGACCCAATTATTTTAGTTACTCTGTAAAAGAAAACCAAGTTTCAGTGTTCAGTAAATCTCAGTAATTTATCTTACTTGGAAATGATCCATATTCAGTGAAGATCTATAACTTAATTCGGTATAATCTTAAGGTGTCAAGTTACCAAAAAGATTTTGGAAACTATTTTTAAGTAGACCTACTATAAAGCATAATTATTATTGAGAAGTGCATTTATAAACTTTAACATACATCTATTTAAGTGACTTGTTCTTCTCATAATTATGAAACTTTCATGAGGCATTGAGCAGTTAGCCATCATCTTAAGTTATCTTTCTGGCTGACAGATTTTTGCAACAGAGATAACATGAGCTCTTTTGACTTTTAGTAAACCTAGAAAGAATAAGAGTTGTATGTTTGCATTATATTTAATATTGACAGTTCTAAAGACATGCTTGTCTTAGGTTTTTTTAAATATTTTTATTTATTTATTCATTAGAGATGCAGAGAGAGGCAGACACATAGAGGGAAAAGCAGGCTCCTCTCAGGAAGCGTGATGTGGGACTCGGTCCCTGAACTCCAGGATCAGGCCCTGAGCCAAAGGCAGGTGCACTTAACCGCTGAGCCACCCAGGCGTCCCATGCCTGTTTTAGTTAAACCAACAAACTTAAACTAGTTTTTCCTCCCAGAAGATTATCCTAGATCATGTGAACTTGAAAAACATTTGGGTTAGTTTCTGTATTTCTGAGAGTGTGTTCTTGATTCATATAAACACTTAAGTTTTTTTTAACCAATAGAGCTTCTTTATAAATTCATCTTGGCAGTACTATCTGGAGGTAGAAAAATATCAACCATCTAAAACATATAACCATAGACATACATAAACATATAGATAGACACAAACACGGATCTTACAGGTTTTGTTTTAGAAATTTAGCCATGAGATAGGTATAACAATGCAAAATTCACTCGTTTTTTTAAAAGAAAAATTGGGTCCAATTGTGTTTCTGGCAGAAGGGATAAATTTTAAGGTTACCTGCATTGATGGCTGGCTAATATTTGTAGAGAAGCGTTAAGATTTTTTTCATTCACTGAGTTTCCAAATAGCCTTTCCTTTTTCCCCCTCCTTCTGATACGAATTACCTTGGTTCCTAGGGAAGACCAGATAGAACAATTACATCTCAAAGGCAGAGTAAGAATACAAGTTCCTCCAAAAAGGACTTCTGTTTCCAAAGACCAGAATTTTTATGATATGCACAAGCCTTTTGAAATGAATAGGGGAGCACTGAAGATTGGTATAAAGCACAGTTGGGCTTTTTCTGTTTTCATAAAGGTTCCATTTATAGGACGTTTGCTTTTAATTCCTCAAAGAATCAAGTTGTAACCCGAATGACATTAAGATATTGACATACCCATCCAACTACATTATCTTCAGTTTGCTACTTTGTATCAGGGAAATCTTTAAGCTAGAAATCAAAAGATTTCTGTGTTCTAGATTTAGAGCTGTTTGTCTTTGGAACGTTTTCCTTCCCCTCTGGGTATGTAGTTTTATTTAGCCTAGGGGAGAAAATCTAAAGAAAAAGTTCTATCAGGCTCTGAATATCAACTTCCAGTTTGGCCAGCTTCTGACCATAGAGCTACTTAAAAAATATTTTCAAATATCTTGTCAGGTTTCAGCTGGAGCAAACAGTAAATATCCCCAGCAGTATGAAACAACCCCTTGGATGCAAGAGGCATCCCCAAGAGGGTGCTAAAGATACTACCCTCCCAAGATCCAGAGCCACTCCCAAAGATAGCCAAAAGAGAGAAAGACAGTTCCCCCAAGAGCTGACAGCAATTGGTAGGACCCTAGGCACAAATGGAGTGCAACCCATATTTTTCCAGCCATTTATTAGGCTTGCAGTCTGATGGTTGACCTGCCTGCATATACAATAGTAGACAACCTGGGTGTGCAAGATAGGCAGAAAACTAAGCCAAATTCTGCAGACAAATAAGGCAGTAGCTGTCCCTGCGAAAGAAAGGATCGACAAGCAATGGGTACCCCCAAACCAAATTCATTAGAGAATGCGTTTAGAAAGGAGGAAACAGTGAAATTTTACCTTCTTTTCTCTACTGAACACCACAGAGATCCAGAGCCAACCGTGGTAAGAGTTCTCACTCTTTGCTGGCTTCTGCAGTTTTCCTAAGATCTTTCTTATCTGCAGGCTAATCCTGGGTCTCTTGGTGCCAAATTAATAGCTAAAGAGGAATGTGCTGCTCAGGTGGGTACTTTGTGATGTTTTACAGTGTACCTTGCTGCACAGTCTTCTTGAGGTTGGCAGCTGACCTAGTGTCAATCTAACCCATTCCGTGACCAACTTATCCTAGCACAAGAGTCTTAGACTTAGGTGATGAGTGCTCTAACAGATTTTAAGTGCTTGACTCGTGCCCACAATTTTGTGGCTTTGGTTTCTGAGATCCCCTGGCAGTAGATTTACTATTCCCTTCACCAGAAGATTTCTTTTTAGTGACAGACATTCTATTGACTTTTTAAAAAATTATTTATTTATTTATTCATGAGAGAGAGAGACAGGAGGAGGGAGAAACAGGCTCCATGCCGGGAGCCCGACGTGGGACTCGATCCCGGGACTCCAGGATCGCACCCTGGGCCAAAGGCAGGCACTAAACCGCTGAGCCACCCAGGGATCCCCCTCTATTGACTTTTAATAGTCTACTCATGCCTACTTAGATTTTTATTTTGATAGGCAAAACAGTTCAAATTTCTTCTCTTATTTTCCCATCAATCAGACATGATAAGCCTTTTTGGAGCCCACAGCCTAATAGGGGAGGTGAGCTCTCCACTGGGATGCAAAGGAGAAAGAATAGATTCCATCCATAAGAGAGAGACAGATGAAGTCCTACAGGAACTCAGAGAAGGGAGAGGGAATGTCCCAGCTTGTGGAATTCAAGGAAGTTTCTCTGGAGGAGAAAGCATTTGGATATGGATTCTGTACTCTTTTAAAAAAAAAATTTAAGATTTTATTTATTTATTCATGAGAGGTACAGAGAGAGAGGCAGAGACACAGGCAGAGGGAGAAGCAGGCCCCTGAAAGGAGCCCAATGTGGGACTCGATCCCAGGACCTGGGGATCACTCCCCAAGCCAAAGACAGATGCCCAACCACTGAGCCCTCCAGGCGCCCCGGATTCTGTACTCTTAATTCAACTAATATACTTAAGGTGCTGGCTCTTGGTGTTATCATAGTGTCAATGATACTAAGAGGTTTATTTCTCACAGTGACTTGGACTAGTACCATTCTATTCTATTCCATTCCATTCCAAGACATTAAAATGTACCTTAATCCTCTCCATCTATCTTAACATGTGAGCATGTGAGCGTCTTAACATCTTAGAGGAATCCAGTAAGGGAGACTACATGGATGGCCTCTTAATTTCTCTAGCTTTTAACACCTGTCGTATTCTAGGGACGGTCTCATCACCTTTCCTGTCAAGAAGAGAGAACCCCATTAAGATCATTAACCTTTATTGCAGGATGGAACTCTCTTGATTATAGACTGTAGGCGTTTTGAGACGAGGGCTCTCTTGTTCACCATCGCACCCTCAGGCCCTATTGTAGAACCTCCACATACTCAGTTTAATTCTGAAAATTTGTCCTTTGTGTTTAAGGAATACCTATACATCTCATTGTCCTTTTACCCATTCTTAAAAGTTCCATCTTCATCCCCATGAATTTAGGCTGGAAAAGAATTTTTCTGGCCATTTAATCTTTCAGTACAACTAGGTTTTGTTTTGTTTTTGTTGTTGTTGTTTAAAGATGTCCGAGAGGGTCAGAGAAATCTTTCAGGGTGGGCAGGATTTGGGCTATTACTAGAATTCTGCTTTCTTCTGAACCTGATGAGGAATTTGTGTCTGAGATACCATTCCAAGGGGGAATAGAGTGCCTTCCTAGGTTAATGATCTAACATTTTGGTTTTCTCAAAGTTATTATACTGTATAAGTTTTTATATATATTTAAATGCATAATAATTATGAAAATAAATTTAAAATTCTAGCAAAGCTCACTTTAGGAACCTTATTAAAAGTTTATTCTGAAAAAAAAAAGTTCATTTTGGAGCATTTAAAGTAAACGCTTCTCTGTCTTTATTTTTTGGGTTGATATCCATGCATGCCTTCATTGAGATTAGCTAGTCATATCATTGAGGGAAAATGTTTCTTCTCCCCTAGCTTTATTAAGGTACTGATGGCTTCTTTGGTTCAGTGCTGGGTAGAAGTGCTTGAGTAGAAATGAAAACACTCAAAAAGACAGTTGGGAACCATACTTCTTCCTATTTCATTTAACCACAGTGTAGATTAATAAAAGTAATGGGATCTGGCCAGTAGCAAGTAGGAGTTTGCAGAATGAGTTCAACCTGTGTTTACCCCTCTACCATTAGTGGCTTCCGAGGTCAGGTGCATGTGTATCTCCATTTTTTCTAATGAATCAGCATCAGCTATCTCAGATAGGACTCCACCTATATTCAAAAGAACTTGAGATATGTATATAATGATCTAGAAAAATGGCTGAGTTAAAATAATTAAAAATGTAAATTGCAAAACAGATATACAAATATGATCCCTTTTTCTTAATATGTTTGTGTGTACACAAAAAATTAGGGGGTAAACATGCACCAAATTATGCATGTTCCCCTAGAATTCTAGTAAAATATGAGTCCGAATATCCAGGTGCTCCTGATGCATGTAGTCCCTCCACACCATCCTTGGCAGGAGTGAAAAAGGAGCTCCCAGAACTCAACTTGTCCCTGCTATGCCCTCAGGCCTCCCTCACAGGCCTGCCCAGCACTCACAGCTTCACCCCTCTCTGCCTGAAGACCATCAGAACTGATATAGTCGATTCTTCATCTCTCTTTGCACCAGTCACCAGAAGTCCAGGAATCCAGATCGTCACTCTTCTCCTCTATTCTTGTACATCCTCTTAGTCCACATCCAACCCTTCCAGCTCCCCACATCTTTTCCTTGAACTCATCACTCATTATCTCCTACATAAATCGGACTCTTCCTAAACATTCCCTTTACCTCCGTATTTTAACTGAAATCTCTCTCTCTCTCTCTCTCTCTCTCTCTCTCTCTCTCTCTCAAGATAGCCATGTGAAAGGTTGGCTTTTTTTCTTTCCCAGTTTGCCTTCTCACCCACTAGAGGCCTGGAGAGAGCAGTGAATATTCTTGCTTTTTATGGCTACTTCCAAGCTATTCTTTTTCCTACCTCCCTGAAACTTCCTACTTCTCCTCTAACCTTGAATTACTGCCATCAGACTCACCACCTGATTGCTTCTTCTGGTTGCAGTCATCTACTACCCCCAGGTTATTTCCCTTCTTTTTTTTTTTTTCCTAAAAGATTTTATTTATTCATGACAGACACAGAGAGAGAGAAAGAGGCAGAGACACAGGCAGAGGGAGAAGCAGGCTCCATGCAGGAAGCCCAACGTGGGACTCCATCCTGAGTCTCCAGGATCATACCCCAGGCTGAAGGCGCCAAACCACTGGGCCATCGGGGCTGCCCAATTTCCCTTATTTCTTGAAGATCTTCTCTCTTGACTTTATGACACTTCCCAATACTATTTTTGCTACAGTCTTGTGAGTTTTCAGTAGATGAAGCGTCTAGTACACAAGCTTCTCAGTTCCTTGACCTCTCCAATTGAAGTTGTCCTCTGTCCTTCAGCTACTCATTCCTTCGTTCTGTGTTTATGTCAGTGGTTTAAAAAGTATGGTTCCCATCCAGCAGCATCAGCATCACCTGGGTGCTTGATAAAAATACATATTTTCAGGCCCCAGCCCTTACCTACTGAATTGAAACTGTAAGGATGGGACCCAACAATCAGTGGTTTAACAGACCCTTCAGGTAATTCTGGTGCATGATCCTTTTTGAGAACCACTGCCATAGTTCATCATTTAAATCATTCTCCTGAATCTATTCTCAGCTTCTTTGTCTTACCCTCATTTCATAGTACCCCCCCTGCCCCCCGCCCCGGAAAGACCGCAGCTTACATTAAATTGTGTTCTCTGTCTTCTTTGAGCTTTTATTTGTGCAGCTAACCTTAGCTGGAGAAAATCACACAATACTCAGTGGTCTTTACAATACATAACCACCAACCTCTAGTGGGCCCTCAGTGCTATCTGGCAATCCTACGACAGCTCCCTAATCTTTCACTTTGCCACTCTACAAATGATTCATACCTTCTTCTCTGTTTTCTAACATCTCCTCTTCCATTTTTCACCTTCAGCTAATGACCTTGTTTCCTATTTTACTAAGAAAAGGGAGCCAATCAGAAGGAAGATCTTTAGCAAGCCACCTAAACATATCAGTACCCGTATACTCTCTCCTTTTCTATTACTCTCTCCTTTTCTATTCTATTACTATTATTACTATTCTGTTATTACATGTGAATGATCTGGGCACTTAGGTAAGACCAACCCCTGTACTTGTCTGTAGGTCCCATCCTCTCCCATTAACTCAGGGACTTTCCTCCCTGATTGGCCTTTTTTTCTCCTGCTTTCATCAATTTTTCCCCTTTACTAGGTCTTTCAGTCAGCAGTTAAACATGTTACAGTTCTCCCATCTTTAAACAAGGCTTATAAAAGGCACTTGGCATCTAAGAAACACAGTTCTATCAGCTATTTTATTTATAATGCTCACCACTAGAGGTTTTAAAAAAACATTTTTTTTAAGATTTTATTTATTTGAGGAGGATGGATTGGGCGGGAGGGGCAGAGGGAGAAGGATAAGCAGGCTCCTCACTGAGCAGGGAGCCCCATGTGGAGCTGGATTCCAGGACCCTGGGATCATGACTCAAGCCAAAGGCAGATGCTCAGCTGACCGAGCCATCCAGGCACCTCTCATCACTAGAGTTTTGGCCATCAATTCCAGCCTTCTCATTTGACATCTGTGAATTGAGCTCTCACCCAAAATTACTGAGAAGTCACACACACACACACACACACACACACACGCACGCACGCACACACAACCAATGAAGATGCTGGGCAAGGTATTTTATAGAACTGCCATTGTGTGTTCATTGACATGTACTGTGGTAATGTCAGTGGATTGGAAACCCTCTGTTTCTCCTAACTTTAGTTGTCTGATATATTGGTAGGCTAAAACTGAATTCTTGTGCTCTATAATGAACAATCTCTAATTGAAGTAATTCCTGAAAGAGAGAGGGAAGAAGAAAAGCAGACTAAGACGGACAGAAAAACTCTAGGAACTACCAATTCTAAAGGTCCAAGAATTATTATGTCTAATGATTTTAGACTCTTAATTATCTCACCTTGCCCCAGATCCTAGAAGAATATCTACCTCCAAATATTAGGAATACTGAGAGGCAAAAATATTTGGTTTGTAGGTTCTGTTGTTAGTCATGGAATGTGTTCCTGTCATTTGGAGGCAACTGAAGCAAGACGCAGAATGCTTATTAGATCTCTTGTTTTGCTGCAACCAATAAACTTAAGGCTCAAGGATCAGGCCAGGAGCAAAGAAGCCATACATAACCACCACCCAACCTTCTTCCTCACTTCAGTGTTCATTCTTTAAGAGTAAAATATATCAATTGCACAAAACAAGTGATTAAACAATGTGTGAACACCAAGTTAGAGCCTAAAGGGGAGAGAGATCAAAATTTAGGATTAAGAGTAATTAACTAATTAGCTTATAATCAATTTCTTCTCTTAAACCTCCTTTGCAATGGTATTTTAAGCTAAGTCTATGATTCCAAGTTATTACCTTTTTTAACTACTCTGCCAATTAGAGCCAAGTTGAGAAAGCCTTTTTTCAAGATACAATTCATGTAAATATAAAATTCACCCTTTTAAAGTTCATACTTCAGTAGGTTTTAGCATATTCAATGAGGTTGTGCAGCCACCAGCACTATCTAATTCCAGAACATTTTCATCACCTCCAAAACCCATATTCATTAGCAATCACTCCCCATTCCATCCTCCCCTCAGTCCCTGGCAACCATTAACCTACTTTCTGTTTCTGTGGATTTATCTCTTCTGGACATTTCATGTAAATGGAATCATACAATATGTGGTCTTTTGTATCTGGCTTCTTTCACTTAGCATGTTTCCAGGGTTCGTCATGTAGTATGTATCAGGGCTTCATTCCTTTGAATGGTTAAATCCTATTCCATTGTATGTGTATACGACATTTTGTTTATACATTTACCAGCTGATGGATATTTGGGCTGTTTCCACTTTTTTGGCTATTATGAATAACTCTGCTGTGGACATTCACATACAAGTCTTTGTGTGGACAGAGAAGGCTTTTGGTTTAGTATTTTTAAGTTTTTCAAAACAGCTTCCTTTTTTGAATCAGAAGTACCCTCCTGATACAGCAGAGCTTCCTTTTTAACGTGTAACTTTTTTTTTCTATAGCATCCTTTGAACAGAATCTTTAGTGTTACTTCACAGTGACTCTGTTGTCTTTCTGGACCTTATTCTAATATTCAACACAACTGAGCTCATTTCCAAGACTTGCTGTGCTATGTATTTCTGTCACTCAGATTTTCACAGCTTTGCTGCCTGGTTTACCCCACAGGCCTTCACTCTGAGGCCTTGGTTGACGGTATCTCAGTCTTCATAGTTATGTTCAGCTGAAGCTGGTGAATGACTTTACAAGTTTGTTTATAAAATAAAGGCTAGACTTATTTTGGCATAACACATTGCATATGCAGTATTAACTGTTTAACAGTTTTATACAAATCAAAATCAGTGATTTACTTCTTCAGGCAATTGTTCAAATTTTCTCTTTCTTTTGTAATCCACTCATTTTTTTTTCTCAAAACATCTCACAGAGTTGATTCTTTCCAGAGAGAGGAAGAATTAATATTGTATATCACCATTGTCTTCACTGAAAGGATCAAGGGCAGGGAATTATAAGAGGATTTAGAAAGCTCTAGAGAATCAATCCTGAGTTTCAAACTAAGCCCCAAAGAATGAATTCTAAAAAAAATGGAACGTGTTGGGTGTCACACACAGCTTTACTCTCCTTTGCCCTTCCCAGTCTCACTTTCCTTAAGGGTACAGTCTTTCTGGACTCACTCTTCAGTTCTTTAGGTCGTTTCAGGACTGATAAGTCCTTGCTTTCTTGCTTTTCTTAGAAGGCTATTCTTAAAGAGTCCTTTACTTTTTAGGGTTATAGTAGAGGCTAGCCTCTCTTCCATTTAATCTTGCCAGGGAACTTGTAAAACTCTGTACCCAGGAGCCCACCACAAGGATTATCATCCTTGCACGTTTGCTGTAGGGGGACATATATGGAACATATAAGGAACCTCAGTCTAGGTAGCAAGTGATGGATAACAAGTAATGGATCCCAGTCATCCCCAGAAGAGAATACAAGTCTTTTTCATCCTCTGGTCAAGCTGTCTTAACACAGTTGCCTTGAACACCCAGGTTGAGCACATTGTCTAGACAGGACAAGTGTGTTTCTTCAGACAGAATATGCTCATGAATGATCTGCAAGCCAAGGAGAGATGCAGGCAGCTGTGCAGGAAACACCTACTGTTAGCTAGTTATCTTATTTGGATGTACTTCATATATGCTGCAGAAGGCAGGAAAAAGATCTGGTTTATTCCAGGACGTTAGGAAGACCATTACAGTTGACTCTTTCCATTATAAATGCCCACAGTTCCAGCCTTTCCATGGTCTCAAGCTGAATTTATAAACTATGTGTTAATGGTTTTCTATTCTTCATTCTGGTTAGTCCCTCCAGGGAAAAACTCTCACCCAGAAACACCCAGGCCCATGAAGCAGAAAAGAGAGTAGATCATAGGTCATGTTTGCATCAGTAGGGAAATTCCTTATACTTGATGCTTTCCCAGTAAAGAAGAGGTCTCTCTAAAAACCATATTCTTTGCAACTATATTCCAGTTCTATACTTCTTGAAACTAATTCATTGAGATCCTTTCTAGAACCAAACACATTTACTTCCATACAAGAACAAGTTAATAAGTAAAAAGCAAATTATCCAATGTCATGATAGTCTTTTTCCATTACTAACTTGTTGCCATAGACCAGTTCTTTCCTAAGCCCTTTTAGGGGATCTGATCTTTTCTCCCTCTGATTTCTTTGGAAAGCAGTTAGATAAAAAACTTAGAGCTCACTTCATCATCAAAAGAAATGGAGAAATATTTTTTTAAGAGTGTAGCATAGGGTGCCTGGGTGGCTCAGTTGGTTAAGTGTTATGATCTCAGGGCCCTGGGACAGAGCCCCACATCAAGCTCCCTGCTCAGCGGGGAGTCTACTACTCTCTTTGCCTCTGCCATTCCTCCTGCTTCTGGCTTGCTCTTTCTCTGTCTCTCAAATAAATAAATTACATCTTAAAAAAAAAAAAAAAAGTGTGGCAGAGCAGGCTTGCTTGCTTATTTATTTATTTATTTATCAGAGCAAGCTTTTTTATTTTTTTTATTCTTTATTTTTTGAGATTTTATTTATTTATTCATGATAGTCACAGAGAGAGAGAGAGGCAGAGACACAGGCAGAGGGAGAAGCAGGATCCATGCACCGGGAGCCCGATGTGGGATTCGATCCCGGGTCTCCAGGATCGCGCCCTGGGCCAAAGGCAGGCACCAAACCGCTGCGCCACCCAGGGATCCCCTTGTTAACAGAGCAAGCTTTTTTAAAACTTCTGTTCTGACTTTGAAACTTAAGAGATTTATGGGAAGTGAATGAAATGAAAGTATTCGTTGTCCTTTGCTCCAAACCAGCATTATGCTAGGTATGGTAGAGAAAAGAAGAGACCACTTATTTATTATCTCCATACCCTAGGCACCCCGTGAGTTGTCTATATATAATAAATGGCCAGAAAAATACTTGTTGAGTACTATAAAATTGGCCTTGCCCTCGAGAGTTAAGACTCTTTGGAAAATAATTATCAGATTATAAAATATTGCAGTAGAAGCCCTTTTACTTGGGCATGATTGGGATTGATAGTTACTCAGTAGGGAATCATAAACTCTATGTATATATTAAACATTTTATTTTAACTCAGAACATTAATTTATTTAGATCTTTTGATAGAAGGACAAAGCCTTGTCTTTGAGTGTCATTGGAAATTGGAGTTCCATGACATCTTTCTTTAATAAACCATACTCAGTATATTTGTTGACTGATTTCCAGGTTAGTTTCTTTAAAATGAAGAAGGAACTTAAGTCAGTAGTGAAACAATTTGAATGTAGATTCCTCCTAGATTTTATTTTATTTTTTCCCTCCTAGATTTTAATGATTTTTGTCCTTTATCTCACCCATACCTAATTTTACAGCAAAAAAGTTTTACTAACAGTTTGCCTTTACTGAACCTTTTTAAAAAGGTTTTGCTTATTTATTTATCTATTTACTTGAGAAAGAGAGAGGAAAAAAAAACACAGATGGGCACCTGTGCTCATTTGGGAAGGGCCACGGTGGGAGGGAGAGGGACAGAGACTCTGCTGAGTGCCAGCCCCACACATAGCTCGATCCCAGGAGTGGGAGATCATGACCTGAACTGAAACCAAGGATCAGCCGCCCAACCAACTGAACCACTCAGGTGCCCTCTTTTTACTGAATCTTTATAAAACAATTCAACTTAGACTTTTTATTTTCAATCTTATGAATTTTAGTGACTTTTTTCCACATTCATATTTCATTAACGTAATATGTAATTGAACTAAATAATACTAAATAAACTAAATAATTACTGTAAAAAAGGTACAACCAACATAAACAAGCAGGTACAAGCACAACCAACTGTTAGTAAGCATACTATTCAACCACTGTGATAAGAAATATGAGAGCATAACAAAAACTAAACTGTTAGTCACGGACCAGTGTGTTCCAGGCATCAGGTTCTCTCTTTTACAGGAGAAATGGAGATCATTGGCTAAACCAGATAATAGGTTAAATGGAGGTCATTTAAGAGGAACAGTATTTCATTAAGAGAATTGTAGTAAAGGGGGCTTACATAGGGAAGCCTTCATGAAATAGGTAAAATTTGAGTTGGATTTTGAAGGGTGGTGTGAGTGTATGTGATTTGAGGAGAAGGAGCATTCTCAGAAAAGGATGACAAGTCACTCCCCTAAAGCCACACATTGCTGTTGGGAAGAACAGGGGCAATACAATTTAAGATGTGGTTTAATTGAAAAAGCATTAAATCATAAGCCTAAGACCTAGTGCTATTCATAACAGACTTTTTTGATAAAGGAGGAAAAGATTACTCTAGGCAAGAGTGTAGGGGAAAATACCAGGGAAAGCTAGCGCTCCAAGTTCATGTGTAAGTCCCAGGAGAGGAAATTGGGGGAAATGGAAGGGTCCAAGTTAAAGCATTAGACCAGTGGTTTCAAACTTCTATCAGCCATACTATATATTGAAAGTTTTCATGTAAAATTTTGTATGAGTGGAGAATTCCACAGCTTACAAAGAAAAAAATTTGAAAACCACAGGTTTAGACATATAAACCCAATATACACAGTATGAAGTGTCAGCCTGTCTTGAAAGGAAGTCAAGAAAAAAAAGATAAGTTGTAGAAAACAATGTAAATCCAAAGAATTTAATTCCCACTAAATTTGACAGAAGTTCAGTAGAAGAGACTTGTGAGCTATTTTTTGTTTTTATTTTTTGTTTTGGGGGTTTATTTGGTAATTATATTTGGTTTATATTTTCTAGAAATAGAAAATAAATACAGATCAATAATGTGATCGAAAATGAGGTTGAAGAGGATGTTTAAAGATTTATTTGTAAATGACTATGTGGGACAGATGTTTAGCATATAATAAAATAATAGAATATTTTAAAAATCTGAGATGATTTAAAACTCCTTGAAGAAGAAAGTCTCACAAATTCCAGACATATTATGTCATTACTATTTGATCATCTTTCGTACCTTTACTGTAGCCAAGCTGCTTTCTTATGGCATTCAGTTGTCCAACTTTCTTTTTTTTTTTTTTAAGATTTTATTAATTTATTTATTTTGAAAGAGAGTGTGCAAGTTGGGGAGGGACAGGAGGAGAGGGGGAGACAGAATCTTAAGCAGACTTGTGCTGAGTGAGGAGCCCTCAATCCCACAACCTCAAGATCATGACCTGGGCTAAAACCAAGAGGCAAATGCCCAACTGACTGAGCCATCCAGGTACCCCCAGTTGTTCGACTTTCTTAACCCACACTTTGACAATAAATTTTCAAATGTGCCCAGATCCAGAATCACTTCAACAGTGTGTTGGGAACTGAGATAGTCTTCTGCACATAAGCCCCCCAAAAAGGATTTAATTTTAAAATATAAGGCCAACAAATCTCTTTCTATATTACTATTTGAGGATGAAAGTTTTTCTCCATATTTTAACTGGATATATCTAGAGGGTTGTGGATATTTGCTTCCCTTCATATCAGAAAAAAAAAAAAACACTCTTCTTAAAATGGCAGGTTCAAATTTGAAGTATAGCTTGTTTTTTCATAAAACACTAAATAGCAAAACTAAAAATGCTCAACATGTTCTTTTTTCTAATAGTTTGAAGAGAAACTGATTTATGTGGATTGACACTTCACATACTCTGAGTTTAAGAAGGTGGCATTATCTGAGAAGTTGCTATTTTTAGGTCCAGCTGTAATGTTTCTAACTTTGGTGCTAGAGTAGTGGGTGCTTCCTTTCCCAGAAGGCTCTGTATTCTCAACATGTGCAGGTCAATTTGACATAAAGCTATCTACAAGGAGCAACAGGCCCATAGCAGGCGTGTTTCTAACTTGAAAATTATGAGCAGGTATTGGGAGCCACTGGCTATATTTGGAAACCAGTTGCATGTCAGAACAAGCATGGATTGTGGTCCCTGGAGACTGGGAGAGCACAATGCTTGAACTTAATTTCCTTTGGAGATAAGAAGAAAATACCTTTCTACCCGACAAGATTGACAACTTATTAAATCTGACCGTCTTCAGAAGTGTGCTGGACAGTGGCTAAGTAAACATCCACTTTTCAAAGATGATGATCAAGGAAACATCTCTACGAAGGGACCCGGATTTAAGGGGAGAGTTAGCTTTCCTGGCCAGGGGCTGTGATTTTGTTCTCCCGTCACGGTTTAAGAAGCGGCTGAAGTCATTTCAGCAGACTCAGGTTTGGAACTTGGGTGTTTCTTTTAAAATATTTTTATTACTAATAAAACCACCCAGTGAACTAACTTACAAATAATTTTACAGCTCACTTGATATTAGATCAAGGAATTAATCTGTGTCCTCTATTCAGCTATTTGCAGAAAGCTATTTGTAGAGAGATTCCAACAGGTTTAAAAATAGACCTTCTGGACCTGAAGTACAGTACTCACATTTTTCTCTTGTAGAGAGGGAATCCAGTTTTAGAGACAATAAATACACCTCAATAAATATCTTACAGTTTACAAATTTTAGTAGAAATGTCTTTGAGAAACTGGAATTTCTGTGTTAAAAGCCTTATTTACACTTTGAATCAATAGACGATGTTTGTAATACATCTGTAATGAATTGTTTTTAAAGTATCAGGCCTGGTAATCTTTTTTTTCAGGAAGAACTAATTATATATATAGACAATTGTGTGGGTGTGATATAATGTATGAAACTAACAAAGGATGGCAATTAATTTCTGGGTTGTGAAGGAATGTCCTCCCTCAGCAAGCTGTGATACTGAGTCATTTCTGCCTATGATGATAACTTTGCAGAACCCATGCTTACTTTCTTATACCTAGGGCCAGTGTTGTATCAAACAATTTGCCTTACCTTGAATGCAATACAAATCAAGGGTCATACAAGTGATGGCCACCCAGAATCCAGTAAGAAACCATAGTTTCATAGTTATTCTGATTCAGAGTGATTTCAGATTGAGTGAACCATATGAAATTGCTTTTTTTTTAAATAAAAAATGGCCAAATATTGGAAATGCTACAGTGACATAATAGTATAAGGGTACTAACTAAATGATACTATATTTATAGGCTAATAAATGGAGAATGAAATGGAGAATTGAGACATTTTCCCCTAATAGTTCTATTTTAATGCTATTTCTCAATTTGAATGAAACCATTCTATTCAAAATGAGCAGATGCTGAACTTGCCAGTAAATCTGCCAAATTTTATTTAACTGTCTTATTCTATAGCATTTATAAAGGTCAGCTTTATTAAAATACTTTAAATTATGTATCTTGTATTGAATTCAGTGGAAAGTAAATTGATAACATATAAAAGTGCAAAATAAATGCATTTTTTCTTTTCCCTTTTAAATATTAACATCAATTTTGTTATATATGGGATTGACCAATGAATTGATAAATACTTTCCTATCAGTGAATTGCTTAATGGTAAGAGGTACACTAAGGAAAGCAAAGTAGATTATATAATTGAATACCCATTTAAATAAAAACTTTGACAGATAGCAGGGTTTGTTCTCAATTGTTACTTACTTCTGTCGAAGCAAAAGTGTAGAGTTATCATAGAAGGCCTTGCTTTAAAACCTCTGCTCGTATGTGCTCACTAAACTATTGGATTTCATCCCCACTGGCACCAGTGGTCTTAATCCTACAGTTATAACTGCCTGGATGTCACACCATGGGAAACATTTTGGGGAAACAAAAAAAGAATTTTCATGATTGTACACTTGTAGTCTCACAGACCTGTTTCAGCATAGAATAATAGAAAGGGGATATCACTAATATAAATGACCTATTATATTTAAATGTAAAGCCCCTGAAGAATTATATGCCCTGTAGAAGATTAGGAACAATTTCTGCTGTTACTGACTCATGGGACTATGTAATAATATTTACAGATTTAGCATTAAAGCAGAGAGAAATGTTTATAAACCGATTATCAATTTGTCAAATCAAAAGTGGTTTGTAAACTTTAAATTGTTTTACAAATGTAAACAATTCTTTTATTTCTTGTTGAATCTGAAGGACCATGCCAAATTATATTTAGCCTTTTAAGAACCTCACCCTTTAGCCTTGTGGCTCTTAAATAAGGACATATCTGTGTCTAGCACAGTTCTGAACCCTTTACCTATATTAGTTATGTCCTGTAATTGCCTTTAATCTTCACAGCAACCTTCCAAGAAGTGTTATAATCTGTTTTATTACTGAATTCTAAAAGGTTAAGTAATTTTCCTGAGGTCACAGAGCTAGTAAGCCATCACTGTTTTCTTTTACGTTTTTCATATTTCATTAGCCTCACTTTTCTCTGTGCCATGTTTTCTTTGACTGTTGCTTTATAGGGATGACATGCTTATACTGCAGCAAAATCTTGGTATGACCAACTGGTCTTTATATCCCCAGTAGTATTAATATATGAGCGGACTCTATGTATTAGTGTCAGATATTAATCTAAGAATGTGTCATGTGTGACAAAAGAAGACTAAATCATATTCATCACATATTTGTGTGAATGAAGCTATCTTCCTGTAATACTTATGCTTTTCAAGGGTAGCCAAGATTTTTATCCTGAGTTTAAAGATCTGTTATGAGCCCATATGTCAAAAGGAAATATGATATTCAGATCTACTACTTAGAAATAAATCATTGTTCAAACTTTAGGAGTGGCATTCGGATTATTTAAGGAAAGTTAACATTTGGGTAATATTTTGTGTTCATGATGATCAACAGTCATGTCACTCTTTGATAACTTTATGTAGTACCTAACACAGTGCCATGCTCATGAGCCTTGATAGATAATTTGATCAAAATTAAGAGAAGAAATTAAAACTCTGGAATCTTTTTTGCTTTTTCTGCTCGGAATCTCCAAACTCAATTTAGTCTTCATTGGTAAAGTAGACTTTTACCTGAATGTTAGTGAACCTCCCCTCCCCTTTCCCTAAATCATGGATAATCTTAATCTCCTCATTGCCTGCCTGTCCCCCCTTTATACCGTCCTTATGTTTCTTTATGGCATACCACATGAAATCTTTTTTGGACAAAGGAAGGACATAAACTATAAATGAGTTAATAAACTCTGAAGGGAGTTTGGCTGCAATGAAATTGATGACCATGATCCCTGCCTATTATTAGAGTGTACCAAAAATGAAAGAAGTGTGTATCATAGAAAAAAAATTGCATGCCCCAAGGGGCAAGTAAATCAACCTGATAGAAGACATTCCAAAAACTAAGATGCTTTAATTTTCTTAACAAAGGCTTTCTCTGCATCAGGGACTGGCAGTGATTTTACCTAAACAAAGTCAAACTAGAGAGAAGAAGGTGAAAAGACACCCCCCCCAATATATTTTAGATGTGTGCATTTTAAAAGAACTTACTCTTATCTGCCTGTCAAAGTAGAAGTAGAAATGTGCAGAAAGATGAACAGTCTTCAGAAAGAATTTACTACTCCAATTCCAACAGACTAAGAATACATTTGAATACTCCTTAATATGTCAGCTAACATTGCTCTTAAATGTCTAGAACATAATTGATGGGAAAATGTACTGTAGGATTTTTAAAGCATAAATCTGTTTAAATTCGAATATTGACAGATAATTAATGTGTTTATTTTTTATGGATAGGCATTCCCTAGAAGCACACTTATCACCCTAGTAATAGAGTGATTTCTTCATCTCTGCTGTCTCTATTCTTATTACTGATGAGGACTTTCAAGAAGTATATGCTGTTGAGAATTTTTGTGTTTCATAATCACATTTTCCTTCCAGATTCAAAATAAACCAGAAAAGAAACCTGGAACGCCACTTCCACCTACAGCCACCTTTCCAAGTAGTCCCCGACCTCTCTCCCCTGTTCCTCATGTGAATAATGTTGTGAATGCACCATTGTCCATAAACATTCCACAGTTCTACTTTCCCGAAGGACTCCCAGATGCCTGCAGTAACCATGAACAGACTCTAAGCAAAATTGAAACTGCTTTCATGGATATTGAAGATCAGAAAGCAGACATCTATGAAATGGGAAAAATTGCAAAGGTAATATAACTACTAAATGATATATAATCTCTCTTTCTCTGGCAATCCTAATCTCTCTCTCTCTCCTCACTGTCTCTTTGCTTTCTGTTTTTAAGCATGGCTAGGTTTTTCCCCCATGTTGAAAAAATTTATTTGATCCATCTATATCATCCTGGATATGTCATCCATTTCATGGAACTCCGTAAGTTTGAATAAAACCTTAATGGTCTCCCAGTACATCCTCCCATTTAATATAGGAATTTCATCCATGACATCATCAACACATAAATTGATTCTCTGCTTGAATGTTTTCAGTGACAGGAAGCTCACTATCTTGCCAAGCAACCTGTTCCATCATTAAATAGCCTAATGTGTTAGAAAAATTTCCCTTGTATTGAGTATAAATGTCTTTTTTCTTTTGTTCTCATCCATTGATCATCACTCTGCCCTGAAGTCAGACAAGGAATCATTGGGCCAGCTCAATACTAATTCTACTCAGAAATAAATGGATTCACCACTAGGAACCAAGTCTTTGATACTTTCCAATATACCCAACTGCTTCTAATTTAGTATCTTAACCTTTCATTCTGGGACTACTGAACATCTTCAGTAACTGGATGCTACCTCTCCAGTCTCCTCAAACAATTAATACTGAGCATGAGCATCAGGTTATGTTTGATCATGGCATTCCCCAGCTCAGCAATATGCCCCAGCTCACCATCTATAGCAGTACGTTGTTTTGTTTGAGTTTTATTTTTATCTTGTATGCAAATTGAAGAATCAAGTCATATCTCAGGATTTAGCAGTGGTTTCAGATTGTGCTTCAAGAGGCAGAGGGGTTTAGTACACTACTAAATGTTGCATGTGGGCAAGTATACCAAGTGGAAACTCCTAAGACCCCATGCATTCAGACATTTGTTACTGCTGTTAAGTAATTTGTAAATAGAGTGATTTTAGGGGAAATGAAAAGGAATTCTTTCTTTTATTCTCACCCTCACCCCTCCCCTATCTTAAAACTTGCCTATTGATCTCTTAGATATTTCTAAGGAAAAGCAAACTCTCATTGCAGAAATAAAAGCCCGCCTATTTCCAATCTTATTTTAGACTTGAGGAAACTGAAGTCCTATTAGTACTTAACCTGAAGTCATAGAACCAGCACATGTCAGGAGACTAGTCCTCTAACTCTGGGCATTGTGCTGTTTGTACTGCGTGTTATCTCCCCTGAACATATGCTGACATGCCATTAGCTAACTTCCAATCAGTATCCACCCAAATAAATTACAGGTTCTTTCAGGGCATTGGCATTTTCTTACCAAAAGCTTTGAGAGATGGCAACTGTATGAGCCAAGATGGTAAATTGTCTGAATGGGGTGGAATTATGAATCTAAATCCAGGAGACAGAATTTAGTAAGGCTGAATTTAATCTGCATTTAGAGATAACACATTAACTGCATAAATGCCAAATGGTTATTTCTAACATGCTAACAGTAGTCTGTGTGAGAGAAACAAACAGTTCTGTGGTCTACTTCAGGCAGGCAGACAAGGAGAAACTGTCCAGATTCAGGGACATAGTAGTTCCCTGGTGTGCTGGGCATACCACACCTGGACAGCCAATCCAAGTGATTTGTGCCTCCCTGTCAGAGACCTCTAGCCTGTTCTGTTTGGACTACAAGTTCCGTAGATCAACCTTCCTCCTCTGAATATTCCCACCTCCTGACTGAGGATCCTGTTCTACGTTTCCACAGCCTTGTCTCCATCCTCCTGCTGTGGCCCTTCCACCTCTACCGTGGTAGGCCTGCCCTGCTCCATGGTTCAATAACCCTCTAGCATTCCATGGATTCAGTAGAAGAAAGAAGAAAACCTAAGGACTCCACAGATGGCCAAGGGAAGCGTAGAAAAGAGTGTAGTCCGGTCAGGGTAGGGGTCTCTGCATGCTGGGGAGTCAGAGGAAAGACTTTGCTATTTTACAGGTAATGAGCATCAATCTGTTATGTGACATCAGGAAAAACTGCCAGTGTTGAAGCTGACAACGTAGAGAAATTTAAAAAGAAAATTTTGTTTAGCCATAGTAACTGTCATTTATATAGCAATTTACTGCTAATACCTAATCATCATGTGGCACAATAGCCGGTATACATATACGTATGTGATTAACTTGTCTGAATCATACTTGATTATAACCCTACATACCAAGCATTTATGTTGATTCCTCTTAGACCTTAATTGTCAGCTCAGGCAGCAAGGTAAATTGCTCATACCTCCAAAAAGTTAAAACTAACATTGCATATAAAAATGAAGATGGGTATATAATGACCTCAGTAGGTATCACAGTGCCTTGGCTGATACTGTTGTGTTTTGCCTTACTCTGTCAGTTCATTTTATTGAATTTTGCCTCTTCATTTTAAAAATCATTTATTTTTTTATTATATATTTTTTGTTGATGTATAACTGACACGTAGTGTTAGACATTAGCTTCAGGTGTAAGATGTAGTGATTTGACAAGTCTACACATTACACTGTGCTCACTACAAGTTTAGCTAAAAATTGCTTATTTGAAAAATTTATGTAATTATTTCTTGGATTTAGATAATTCCCATTTGATCTAGCTTTTACTTGGCTATGGCTATTAACACGCACTAAGCAATCCTATTTTCAGTTATTTTTTACATGCGGCTCAGTCTTCCCTGCCACTAGGCAGTGAGCTCCATGTCTGTAGCACTTGCACTGCATGTGCTTATATTCTCGTAACAAGTTGGTTGTAGGTAAAGGAGAAGAAAGCCATTAAGGGACAATGAAGAGAGGGGGTTGCAGCAATAAATGAAGACTTTCCTGAGTTCTTATAGTCTATAAAGCCATTTGGATGGCCACCTTGAGTTTGCAGTCTTAGTGACAATTGTAGTAGATACTAGGGTCTGTTTTTTGAAGTGCAAAGAAAACGCTGTGTTTATGAAATCTCCATCTGTTGATGAAGTTTAACTCATTCATCCCTGACCTCCAACATCCCTGGAGAGATTAATATCCATTTCTGATTAAGTTCTCAATATGTAGTGTGTACTATTTGCCACAGCTTTAAGTGATGACAAGAAATTAATATAGAGAATGAATCTAAGAGAGAAAAGCAGTGCAGGAACATACACTGAGAAACAGTAAGAAAAGCATTTGTCCTCTGGGCCAGAAGACCAACCATGGAGTTTTAGCCTTTAGCAGAAAGTTGAAGAAGAGGAGTGAAAGTGTCTTCTGAACTGTACAGAGACCATCAGCTTCTCTCTTCAGGCTGAGGTAGCACTGTCTTGACCTATCATTTCTGTGTCGTGTAAGGCAGCTTCTCAGTACCTATATTTCTTCATCTGCAGAATGGGCTGAAAATACCTGCCCTCTTCAGCATGGGGATCATGTGATGATCAAATGAAATAATAGGCATAAGACATTTTAAAATGTTAAAGAACATTGCAGGTATTAAGTAATCATCTCCTCCTGTGTGACTCTTTAGACAACTTTGCTTTTAATTCTTTATGTTGTTGGACGATTCTTAGATCAAATTATAGGTGTTAGATTTTCCTTACTCCATCAACTTTGATTACCATAGACTGACTTTTGCCTCCTCCTCTGAGTTTCCTAAACCTATTTTCTGTATCTCCCTCCATATCCCCACTTGTCATCCATTCTTTTCCTTTGTAAAAAGTCTTGACACTGGCTTGTTCGGTGCTCTGGTATTAAGGTCTCTATTCTCTTGCCCTCAGATTAATATCATTTACTTTTTTAGGTTCTTATCTCCTAACTCCTTTTATCTTAATTCTTTGGTTTTAAGCAGATACAGCCAGCCATGCATTTTTCTTTTAATAGCCAAAGTATAATGTCTGCATTGCACTTGTTTCCTCTGCCATTTTCTCCAAAGGCTAATACTCTCATGCTGCCTGACATACGGCTACTTAGGGTGCCCCACTATGAGAAAAAGAGGCGAGCCCTTTCCAATATACTTTATTTTATTTTTTAAAAGATTATTTATTTGAGGGAGAGAGTGGGAGGAGAAGCAGAAGAGAAGGGGAGACAGACTTAAGCAGACCCCTCGCTGAGCACAGAGCCCTATGTGGGGCTTGATCTCACAACTCTGATATCATGACCTGAGCGGAAATTAGGAGTCAAATGCTTAAGCGACTGTGCCACTGAGGCGCCCCCAATCTATTTTAAAACATATCCATTGTATACTTTATCTCTTATGAGTTTGCCTTTGAGTCATAATAAATTTGTGTGCCAATCTCTCACCAACTTACTACTCCTTAGGAGCTGATACATATGCATTTTAACAGGAGTCTTCTAGAGAAAATACTATCATCCAAGCGAAGGAAAGCTGTCTAATAGTGGAAGTAGCTCCACAGAATGTGGTAAAAAGCACACAGTCCCTGGTAGTGTTTCAGCTTAGGCTAGTGACCATTTCCCAGGGTTGAGCTAGAAGATTCCTTCCAATTCTGAAAAATCCATGAGTGACTATAATGGTGGGAGTTTTAAGCACTTTGGCAAGCCAGTTCCAATCTCTCCCTGTACTTACTTTCTCTGTTTGGGACTCTGCACCCCCACCTCTACAATACAGACTGTTCTTTCAAGCTTTCCTCACAGTTGCCAGTTGCCTGTCACATCTAAGAGCATTTTCTTGGCAGACTACCATTCTGCATGAAAGGGAGGATTGGGATTGGAAAGTGGATTTGACAGTTTCCCACCCAAAGTATATTAATTGTGAGCTTTGTACTTTGGCAATCATAATTTACCCAATAAACAAAATCCATTGGTTACTAAGCAACACCTTTCCCTCATTCCTGACCTCAGTGGAGGTATTTGACCTCTGGACTTAAGAAATCTGAAGTTCCACCCTGTTTGCAGAACATGCTTTAGTGGCCCCAACAGGAGCAGTTATGATTTCTGCCCTGTACTTACCTTCCTTGGATCAAATCTTACCTTCCATATCCTCATCTCCAACATGAATCCAGCAGCCTTGGGGTGTTCTTTCAGCGTAACTCAGCCTCATAACCTCAGACCAGGTGCTCCTCACACTTCTGTGGGGATTCCCATGCACTGAGGCCTCACACCAGGAGCAGCTTCACCAGAACCTCATGTGGATTCACATCTAGTCAACCTCCAAAGGAAATGCTTCCCTTTTTAGCATGATGAAGGTCCGACATACCCTGTGTCTAATATGAATAATAAGACTATCTACTTAATAACAAGATGTGACTCTGAAGGATTCCAAGTTTGGGAATATGTCTTACATGCATGTACAAAATTGGGAACATATGGAGGCTATTTCTCTGTTATTATTTAGATATTATTATTACTCGAAAGAATTTTCCTACTAGGAAAAAAGCAGGTAAATTTGGTAAGAACTCTTTTGTAAGAGTATAATTAATTGGAAGAAAGAGCTTTTTATTAAAGAAAAAAAACACCTTTTAGAGTATTATGTATTATATATTGTAGTTTTATATTCATTCCTAGTTCCTCCTCAGGCTTTTAGAAGATGTAGACATTTGTGGCAGTTTCTTTCTTTCTTTTTTAAAGATTTTATTTATTTATTCATGAGAGACATAGAGACAGAGAGAGAGAGAGGCAAAGACACATGCAGAGGGAGAAGCAACGGGGAGCCGCATGTGGGACTAGATCCCAGGACTCCAGGATCATGCCTCAGGCCGAAGGTAGACACTAAACTGCTGAGCCACCCAGGGATCCCCATTTGTGGTAGTTTCTAATGTTTAAATAAATGATAGCATTTTTATTTTTATCTTTAATCTTTTACCTGAATTGTAACCGTTTAAGTAAATAGCTATTTTCTTGAGCAATCTAGATTCTTCTGGTTCTTCTGACCCAGGGGCTTAATAATGTAATAGGCAAAAGAGAGAGAGGGAGATGAGTTGGAGAGTATATTAACACCAAGTGACCAAGTAATAAATGTGACTCTATTTTTCTGCAGTGGGAAGGAAGGGCATATACAACTATGACATTCAGTCATTCTTGTTTTTAGAAGGTAGAAAATATACTATGTCAGAGTGGTAGGAAGGCACACTGGTTGCTTTAACTGTTGGGAAAGGGAAAGACACATCACTATAAAGGAACTTGGAGAAAAGGTAAATGGATTTCCCTTTCCTTCATTAAACTTGTAATTCCCCTCTGTCCTCTCTGAATCTGCCATAGCTGATATATTTCCCTCTGTCCACTGTGACATGAAGTGTAAAAGCTACAAAGGCCCATTGTTTGGCTGTGTCACCTTTTCACCGCCCCTTGGCTTACACTGTCTCTGTGTTTTATTTGCAGCTCTGCGGCTGTCCTCTCTATTGGAAAGCACCCATGTTCAGGGCTGCTGGGGGAGAGAGGACAGGATTTGTGTCTGCACAGTCGTTCATTGCCATGTGGAGAAAGTAAGTATATGAGCAGTCACTCTGGGGCTAGGCGACTAGGCAAAGAATTATCTGGTTCTCATAACATCCTTTATAAAGGTCACTTATTTTACTCATTTATTAATTTTCCCTTACCCTTTATTTCAACAAGTAAAATTTAGTGATTCACAACTATTTATAACCACACACAAATTTTTTCTGTAGTCCTTATCTTATAAGTCTCTAAGCAGTAAAAAGATCTTCAAAGATACCTTCTTTAGTAACTGATAGTTTCTTAGTTTTACTTGTTAAATTTGGGTCTTAGTGACCTAAAAGTAAAGACTGTTAAGGGGAGCAGATACACATGTGTCATGTGAGAAATACAGCTTTCATTCTCATGATCCAAATTAAAATTATATCTAGTGGATTTATTAAAAATAACTGAATTCAAGTAGATTTTAATCATCACTTTTTGAAAGCTCCGATTAAGAAACAAAGGAATATGTATATCTTTTTTTAATTCCAATATGATTAACCTACAATGTTATATTAGTTTCAAATATACAATATAGTGATTCAACAAGTGATATTCTGTGCTCATCATAAGTGTACTCTTAATCCTCTTCACTTATTTCATCTCTGGGAAATTTTCTTGAATTTATTCTTTCTTTTTTCTCCCTTTCTTGACATATTTCTAAGTTATTTCTTGACATAGCTATACATTTTAAGAGAATGTCATAGTTTTCCCCTTCTACCTCTTTTAACTGACCAGCCTTGTTTATATATGTTCTCCTCACCTTTTTTGGGCTAAATACCGTTTCTGGGGTTTAAAATCAACGTATAATAGCAGAATTCAGCATACAGATTCCTCCTAATCCTCTCATGCCACCTAAAAGTCCTCAGTAGTATAATGCTTGAGAACATAGTAGGTGATTAATAAATTTATTCTTATTTTTAAAAATATAGCAGCAAGTTGAGTTCACCAAATTCTTCCTGCATTACATTATAACTATAGTGATCAGAGTATATAGAACTTTTACCAATTAATGAACTTCTTTTAAAGAACCACACCAAGGCTAAAAGTTAAAATGTGTCACATTTTCCAGGTGAATTTTAGTGATTTTGTTCAAGGAATAGTTCTAAGTTGTCTGAATACCAAGAACCAAAAGGACCCCACAAGAATCATTCCTTAAACACCATCTAGATGACACTTTACAGTCACTGCTGTGATCACCATTCCACCTCTCCTGTAGCAAAGAGAAAATTGCTGGTGTGAAAATCTAAGAAATGCCTTTTTAAGAAAATGTATGGATAAGCAGTTATAAAGAAATTTCTTAGAAGCTAGAAATAGTATGAACACTAATTAACAGGAGTGAACCAGCAAAAGAATTGGCATTTTCCCTGAGGGTATTTATCACTGGTGTTTCTGGCAGCCTAGAATCTACAGGAAGAAAATAGAGCCTAGGGCCTGAACAGTAGAGAAGTCGGCTTGGATTCCCTCTCCTTTTCCCACCTATAAAGCCAAGACTTCAGCTGGGTGGTCCAATTATCTATTATTAATTATTATTGTTATTTTAAATCAGCATGTAAGAGTAACAGAATTCAAGAACTTGAAATGTGTACACGTTCTTTCATTCAGCTAGCTTCTTTCACTCCAGTGTGTGTCAGACCTGAAAAGGCCTTAACTGGGGTATGTACCAGGGGTAGAAAGAATAGAGATACTGCACATCCCTTGTCAGAGGTGTCTTTAGCTGTTGAGATCAGCATTGTCAGTCATCTAACAGTCTCTGAAAGTAGCAAGAAGTGAGATGATTCTTACAGTTGTTTGAGAGAGAACTTTGAATAAGCTGGGAGACTGAAAAAAGGAAGTAGTGTATTCTATAAGAGATACGAGCCAGAAAGAAGAACTGTAACTTCTTACATTTTAAATAATTTTGAATATTCTAGGACCCTACATTTGTGAGCCTGAGGCTGACTACAGCAAAGGAAAACTGTTAAGCAACTTGACTGACCTGCAGCAAACCATAATATTTGAGTAGCGGCCAGGGTTTTTTCTGTCTTAAGACTATATGTCACTGACATCAGGTGGACATTTATGTTGGCGGGTAGAGCAGCAGCCGCAGCCACAACAGCTGTGTTCTTTTACTGAGATGGATCATTTTAATTTTATCTCTAGGGAAAAGCTATTTCTACAAAAGCAAAAGGAGAAAAAAGACATGAAGCACAAGCCTTCATTTTAGGTAACTACAGGAAACTGCTTATGAAGTCATATAGCATGGGCAACTGTCCCTGCCTTTTCTCATTTGAAAAAAATTTCCGTGAATGGATAAGTGTAGGTCTCTATATTCAAGCGTTAATCTTAACAGCCCTATACTAAAATGGTTGGAGCGCCCTCTAGTGGGAGCTTCTTTTGGTGCTCTTAAAATGCTTATTTTAGTTTATTTTAGAGTTTGTATTTAAATTCCAGTTAGTTAACATACAGTGTAATAGTAGTTTCAGGTGTACAATACAGTGATTCAACAGTTCCATACAACACCCGGTGCTCATCACAAGTGCACTCTTGAATCCCTATCACCTATTTCACCCATCTCCCACCCTCTCTGCCCCAGAAACCATCAATTTGTTCTCTATAATTAAGAGTCTGTTTCTCGGTTTTTAAAATGCCTTTTAAAAGCAAGGGTGCTTTAAGGGAGACCCTAATATGGCTATTTGGGGAGACTAAGCAGCTAAGCATGATGGTTTGAGTTATCATACTGACCTTGAAGAAGATGTGTTTATTTTTGCAATTTTTAACAAATTTTACCCTTTGCATAAAATGACTTGGGCCCAAGTATAGTACATTAAGCTCTCTCAAATACAAAAAAATAACTGGTAGATAATGACACAGAATTAAAACATTGGTATATACGTATACAACCTGACTTGCTCCAATAATAGGCTCTACATAATTTTGAAAAGTAAAGTCAAATGTAAAAAGTCACAGGATAACAAGAAATAATTTCTCTGCTATCCCAGTGCTCACGGGGTGGAGGCTTCCTATCCCTCCTCCTAATGGTTTGAGGATAAACACCTGAACAGACTCTTGCTCCCCTGCCTCTACCTTCCATCCCTTCCCTGCTCCGTTGTCTGTTTCCTATCTGTACTCTGACATCTATTTGCTTACAGTCAGGACATTTTTAGGGGAAAGACATTGGTCCACAGCTTCTTTGAGCTTCTAGATTACCAGCTTTGCAACAGAGCTCCTCTCAAACAGTCAGTAATATTTTTCCAGTTCCTTTATGCTTTATTTTCTCTTATATTTTAATGTTAGCATTTCATTTGTCTGTTAACAAGACAATATTTTGTAAGAGCCCTGAAAGATACCAGTTTAGAATAGCTATTTTTATTTTCTCCAGTTTCCACAACTCTTATTTATCTCCTTTTCTCTTCCATATAGAGTTCACCAGCCACTGTTATTGGCTGATAAATCATAACTCACTTTTTCTTTCTTTTTCATAGGAAAAAGCCATTCTTGATTTGCCTTTTTATTTTCATAGTATCTCTCATCTGTGTCCTCTTTTCTTTATGAAAGTGCTCCTTTCCAAAGATCTCACCATCTTTTTATTGTGATCATCCTAACCATTTTCTAGCACTTACTACATACTCATCTTTTTCTGAAATGTATATCTGTTTAACTGTAGTTGCCTTGATATGCTGAAGAATGATAAGGAGAATTAATATACAAATTATACTATTGTTTAATAATCACAAATGAAGTCAGTTTAAGTATATATCTGTTAGATCACATTTTTGAGAATCTTCTGTGTGAAAGTCACTATGCTGGTGCTAAGGAAGAAAAGATCTATCTATAACTGTGCCTGCACTTTTGGTGCCAGAGAAATAAAACTAACAGTACAATGGTATATTATAATACATATAAGTTAAACAGTACAAAAATCAGTAAAGAGGGATCCCTGGGTGGCTCAGTGGTTTGGCGCCTGCCTTTGGCCCAGGGCATGATCCTGGAGTCCCGGGATCAAGTCCCACATCGGGCTCCCGGCATGGAGCCTGCTTCTCCCTCCTCCTGTGTCTCTGACTCTTTCTCTCTCTCTGTCTATCACAAATAAAAATAAATAAATAAATCTTTAAAAACAATCAGTAAAGAATTTAGTTCCGAGAGAAAGCTTTTTGAAGAGGTGGGTTATTAGCTGGACCTTAAAGAATAGCCAGCATTCAGATAGCAAAGTTGGGAGGGGTGGTATTCTAGGAGAGTAGAATCGCATGAGAAATGGCACAGAGGCAAGATTGTACATGACATACTTTGAGAATGATGCATCAGGCCAGCTGCCTGGAATGGAAGTTTCCTTTAGCAAAATAGTAAGATAGGTAGGTAGGCACACTCCCACCTAATTGCAGAGGGCCTTATATGCTCAACGTAGGCATTTAGACTTCCTCACTTAAGTGGTGGAGAGCTATTGAACATTTTTGAAAAGGGGAATTATATAATCAAAGGATTATATAATATCTTGAGGAAATATTTGTTAAATATCTTGAGGAAATATTTGTTAAGATTCCTGTATACCCATCTTGTATTCCAGGCACTTAGGGATCCAAGCTAGAAACCAGGAGTCATCATGGACTTCTCCCTTCCTTTCACCCCTCCACACCCAGCAACTGCCATGTCCTTCTTATTTCAACTAGATTTGCCCCTTTCTCTTTGTCTCCCACTGCAACCACATATGCTCAAGCCCTTGGCTGGATTTTTGCTTGTTATTTATGAAAAACACATCTGATTGTGTCACTGTCCAAGTTAAAATTCTTTTGCAGAGTAGGCTACAATCCAGGCTCCCTGACCTAACATAAAAGGAGATCCCTGGGTGGCTCAGCTGTTTAGCGCCTGCCTTTGGCCCAGGGCATGATCCTGGGGACCCGGGATCGAGTCCCACATCCGGCTCCCTGCGAGTCTGCTTCTCCCTCTGCCTGTGTCTCTGCCCCTCTCTCTCTCTCTCTCTCTCTCTCTCTCATGAATAAATAAATAAAATAAAATAAAAAAGAATGTGAAAACCAAATATATTTGTATATCCCGGTAACGAATTATTGGAAAGCAAACTTAAAATTAAAAAATAATAATAATAAATTAAATTTAAAAAGCTCGTAGTCTGACAATGATTACTAGGCAGCTAAAATCCTTGTAAGATAAGCAAAGACAGCACCTTAAGTGGAACCTAGTAGAAGCCACTAGGGAGTGAGAGTCGGTTGGGGTAGAGATGGTCCCCCTCCAAGTAACTCTCTGTATGTGAGAATCTCAGAACATATACAAAAAGTAGGCTAAAATAATGGCTTCACAGTCTCTTCTCCAAATTACATATTTCAACTTTTGTGATTATTGTTTGCAAACTAAGAGGTCACATGTGAATTACTAGTCACTGAACAGCTTATAAAAGAATACAGTCTAGCCTCAATCTGAGCTCTTTTGTTTGCTCTGTAATCTAATTCCTTGCTGAGGAAGAAGATCCAATCCTACATGCTCCTGTCCCCTTCTCTTACCGTCCCTACGTCTGTAAGTGCCAGAACATTCCATGCACTCTCACACCAGACATTTGTACATGTAACCCTCTTGACCCACAAAGTCCTTCTTTCCCACTTCACCTTTTTAGGAAATCTCACTGCCTTCCTATGTCCTTCTGTGACACCCATGCTTATTCTGTTGTGGCCGTCACAGTAGTATAATCTTACTGGTATAGCTCTCTCACTAGACTGTAAGCTCCTTACAGAGCACATAACTGTGTCTTATTTTCTTTGTATCCCAGGTATCTTCAAGGCCAGACACAGTACGTGGCACACAATTAGCATTCAATATAGAAAAAAAATAAGAAAATGTGGAAACCAATTGGATGTGGAGAAAATAGGAAGAGAAATAAGTTTAAAATGACTTCAAAATTGCAAGCTCAGATAACTCAGGATGGTACCACTTTTAACAAAAATAGATGTCCATGAAAAGGACTGACTTTGGAAGGAAGATTTTTTAATTTGGTTTTTGATATTTTGACTTTGTTATCAGAGTATAGTTACTAAGTGGAAATGTTCAGTAATTTAGCTGGACATGAGGAATTCTTAGAACTTAAAGACTTAAAATGGCATTCATTCTTTTTTTTCCAGCCTGGTCCTTCAAAATCTAATTTGAGAAGACTCCTATCTGGTTGGCCCTGAATATATCTGCCAACCTGGACAAACAGAAGTTTTTATTTTATGTGGTGCATTGTAGTTCAACTGATGTATTCTCTCCTGGATAGCTGGTGGGTAGCTCTGGAGTTCTGGGTCTGGATGTCCTGTGCTAAACCTGAATGGACATTCTCTCTCAGGTGTATTTTTACCCACACTAGTGCAGCTGACTGTGTTATCAGCCACAGAAGCATTTTACAAAAATAAGACATTTTGTTGTTGAGCTTTTATTGAGGTGTCCCTTTGACAAAATCAAGAGCATATAAAAACTCCCTTTTTTTTAATCATTGGAAAGAGAGACCTTGATTCTGGATCTAAACGGCCTTCAGTTCAGGCTGCAATTACCAACTGTTGATATTATAGATATTGTTCACAGTAGCTGTCTTTCTAAGCGGTTGTCTCTTTTATAGGTTGCTGAATGACCATCATGATGATGCCTCTAAGTTTATCTGTCTGCTAGCAAAGCCCAGCTGCAACTCTCTAGAACAGGAGGATTTTATCCCTTTACTTCAGGTAATGTTTATTTCCTTCTAAAAATGGGTTTTATTTTTAGAGTTTGAGGTTTTTAATTTTTTTTCCACTGTAAGATAAGATACATAAATCTAGAAGTCGGGTTTGTAGAAAAGTGGTTTTTAAACTCGTTTTAACAACGAAATCCTTTTGTTAAATGAAAACATAGAACCCATAGTATAAAATGGATAAAACAGGGCTACTCCCATTGAAGCAAAGGAGGGGGTGCTCCCCCTTGCCCAACAATGGCAAACACTGAAATACTTTCTGAAACCAGACATTTGGTCTACTTGGCCTAGTTGACCTATCCCCAACAGAAAGAGCCCAATTGGGGAGTATATCTATACTTACATATATATAGATATAAATATTTTATATGTTTATGTGTAGGCCTTCCAGTAAGAATCAGGTACTTACCAGTACTGGATCTGTTTTTACAGTAGCATTCTTCATAGCCTGATATGTTACTTGTTAATATTCTTAATTTCATTTCTAAATATTTAGGGTTTTTTTTAAGATTTTATTTATTCATGAGAGACAGAGAGGCAGAGACACAGGCAGAGGGAGAAGCAGGCTCCCTGCAAGGACCCCAGGATCACACCCTGAGCCAAAGGTAGTTGCTCAACCACTGAGCCACCCAGGCATCCCTAAATATTTGGTTTTCCTAAGCAGATCACAAATTTCTTGAAGCTAAGGTCTGTCTTTCAAGTCTGTTGAATGCTTATCATTGTTTTAGCTGTTCTAGTAAATGCTTGTTGACTTGTTAGTGAGGATGCCTGAAGAAGGACATAAAAATACATTGACATAGTTTTTTTGTTTTTGTTTTGTTGTATTCATGGCTACTGTCACTTTTGGTAAATTTTTTTTGGTTGAAATAGGACACATACACACAAAAAAACACAAATCGTAAGTGTACCCACCAATCAATGAATTTTCTCAATGTGAGAAACCAGCACCCAGATCAAGAAACAAACCTCACCAGTATTCCCAGAGCTCTTGATGCTCCCAGTCACTGAAACCTAATGGTTACCACTATTCTATGTGTAATACAGTATGACATAGATTTTTAATTACAGTAATAAATTTCCATGTTTGGTTATTATTTATTTTACATTCATAGTCTTCAGACTTGTCTTAACTTGCATGATGGTCCTAATTATCTTTAGACTCATGTGCTACATGTTATTGTTCCCCTTTAAAAAGTATTCATGAGAATGAGAACTCTTTGTAGTTCTTTACATTTAATTAGGATCATTATGCATAATAATGTCCGATGTTACATATTCCTTTTTTTTTAGATTTTATTTATTTGTTTTTTCATTTATTTGAGAGAGGGAGCATGAGTGGGGAAGAAGGGCTGGGCAGGGAGCCCAACATAGGGCTAGACACGGGGCTCAATCCCAGGACACTAAGATCATGACCTGAGCCCAAGGCAGACATCCAACCAACTGAGCCACCCAGGTACCCCCAACATTATATATTCCTACTTATGTTTTGTCACATCATAAATATTTAATATTTGAACTGTATTGCCACTAAAGCATCAGGTTCTTATTGTTATAAGCTGTATGATTTTATTGATTTTTTTACTAATTTTTTTCATTTTAATTCCACTATAGTTAACATACAGTGTTCTATTAGTTTCAGGTGGATGGTACAGTGATTCAACAATTGTATACTCAGTGCTCATCATGATAAATGTAGCCTTAAGTCTCTTTATCTGTTTTACCCATCCCCCACCCATGTCCCTTCTGGCAACCACCAGTTTGTTCTCTGTAGTTCCTAGTCCCTCTGGCTCTAGGGATTGTAAGGGTATCCTTTTGTTGCTTGTTCCTGGTGCCTCATCATTCCTTTGTGTCTTCCTTTAACCTGCCCATGACTCTCCACATAGTCTCTTCATGAAAGGTTTATATCAGTGAATTCTTTTTTCTCTGGGGACCCTATTCCTGACTGAGTTTTATTAGAATCTTTAATAAAACCTCTGACAAGAATATAAATTAAACCCATATCAAGATAATTACAAACAATAACAAAACTATAATTATGAGTTGGAAGACATTTATACTTCATTTATTAGGAGAAATTTTCTTTTTCTTTAACAAGTAGACCTGTGCAGGCTTCAGGTAAAAGTTGACAGACTGAATAGATACATTGTTCTCTCATTCTGTCCCAAACTTCTCTGAACTTAAAGTATCGGAATTTAAAAGAAATAAACACACGAAATGAATGGAATGGTAGAGAGGGATAGAAAAAAGAAATGAATGTCAAGTGATTTCCAATTTCTATAAGATAGAAAGTAGAAGCAGGCTAAGGAAACCACAACCCAAAATGAGGGGCTGTATATGGGCCACAGTAAAGAAGTGAGCTACTCTTCTCTATTCTCTCAGCAGGATCCCAGAGTAGCAATAAACTCAGGGTTGGCAGTTCTGATGGGAAGTATTAGAAATGAGGATTCATTGAAGGTTGGTATATAGAACAATGGACCAGTTGACTTCCTACTTGGTTCCCAAAAGTAAAGTGCATCCTGGCATTTACTCAAAAGCATAAACAAAATAACAAACCATAAAGCATGCTAAGACAAATTTCAGTAGAGAAACACCCTAGACAGTACCTGACCAGTACTCCTCAAAACTATCAAGGTTATCAGAAACAAAGTTTGCAAAATTGTTAAAGCCAAAAAGAGCCTAAGGAGATATGACAGCTAAATGGAATATGAGATCCTGGGTAGGATCCTGGAACAGAAAAAGGTTATTAGGCAGAATCTAAGTAAATGAGAATAAAGTATTGTTTCTCATACATGTCTCTCATACATGATAATAATGTATCAATGTTGACTTATTATAACAAATGCTAATATAATGTAGGGCATATGGGAACTCTGTATTGTCTTCTCAATTTTTCTTTATTCTAAAAAATAAAGTCTTTATAAACATTATTATATACAGAGAGATTATATAATAAGAATAGAATGTTATGAAAACAGAAAGTTAACCAGAAAGAGTTGTTAGCATTTTAAAATGTAGAGGAGTCCTGGATGGTTTAGTCAGTTAAGTGTCTGACTCTTAATCTCAACTCAAGTCTTGATCTCAGGGTTGTGAGTTTAAGCCCCACACTGGGCTCCATGCTGGGAGTGGAGCCTACTTTTAAAAAAAAGTTAAATTTACCAAAATTTAAAATTTTGTCATAAGTCCTGAAAACTAAAGTTTAGGAACATCTCACAGGGAAGGAGAGAAAGCTAAGGAGAAAGGGAAAGAGGAGACATAAAGGGCCAATTCAAAAATTTCAACAGCTAACTGGAGTCTGGAGAAGAACGGAGGGAGAGAAGGAAATCACAGAAATAATTACAAAATGGAGAGAATTAGACTGGGATGATAAGATGGGTACAAAGAACTAGAACCCAGTAAGATTCCTTGGGATCCCTGTTTCTCTCTGTGGGGGAAACACAACATGCCTGTGTAACCAGCAAATAAACAAAAATAGAACTTGACACTCCCCCTAGCCTCTTATGCTCCCTCCAGTCCTGCCCACAGAAGTAAAGAAATAATACAGAATACAAGTCTTTTGATCGAAAAAAGCCAAGTAAAAGAAACAAACATGTCATCTCAAAATTTTTTTAAAGATCAATAAAAACAAATACTAAAAGCTTCCAGAGAGAAAAACCAGGTCCCTTGAATAACAACAGAAATTGGGGTGGTATCAGATTCTCATTATTAACTCTAGGGAAATGAATTTGAAGTCAGATTTCCAATATCCTGCCAAGCTATCTATCAGTCAGATATGAGGTTAGAATAAAGACATTTAAAAACTCAGAAAGTTTATCTCCCTATTTTCTTAGTTACTTGAATATATATCGAATTAAGTAAAACAAGGGGTACCTGGGTGGCACAGTTGATTAAGTATCTGACTCTTGGTTTAGGCTCAGGTCATGATCTCTGGGTTGTGGAATGGAGCCCCACACCACCAGGCTCGCTGCTCAGTGAGGAGTTGAGTCTGCTTGGGATTGCCCCTCCCCCGCACTTACATACAAGTGCTTTCTCTCTAAATCAATCAATCAATCAATCTTTTAAAAAATGAAGTAAACCAACGAAGAGGAATACATGAGATCCATAGAATAGTGGACTCAACCCAAAGAATCAGTGTAAGGAAGACCTTAGATGGCAACTGAAGAACAGCCAGTCCAGAATAGAAGAGGTGATGGGATTTCTCTAGAGGTTCTTCATAAAGGGGAATAGGGAGAGGAGGAATTATTCCATGCAGTACTATTATATTTGAGAACAGGGAAACTGGAGGGTATGTTTTAATAGCACAGCATTCTATATGAACAAGTTCTAAAAAAAAAAAAAAAAAAAAAGACAATTCGAGAGGCACCTGGGTGGCTTAGTTAGGCATCTACCTGTAGCTCAGGTCATGATCCTCAGGGTCCTGGAATCGACCCCAACTTTGTGCTCCCTGCTCAGCCAGGAGTCTGCTTCTCCCTCTCCCTCTACTCCTCACTTGTGCATGCTCTCGCTCTCTCTCTCGAATAAATAAAAATCTTTTTTTAAAAAATAAAAGCAATTTGAAACTCCAAGAAAGCTGGAAAAAAAAAAAAAGCTTTATAAAACAGTCATGATCTAAGGTTGAAGCAAACCGAAGAATAGCATGATTACAAACAACTGATGGAGAGTAAGAAAAGAAAATCCATTTAACTTCAGTTCTCCTTTGAATGCCCACGGAACATGATGTTGGACCAATAAGAGAGTAGGAACTTTATCCAGGTATGGAAGCACTGGCAGGCTCCATTTTTCTTGCCCTTCTACCTAGCTGGCCCGGTGTGGGTAGGTGCCAGTTCTGACACTTTCCACTTTCCACTTTCTTCTTTGCCAGCACCACTGACCCCATTCCATCGTTTCCTTGCAAACCTGCCCCAGCAGGCCCCCTCCAAAGTGGCTCCCAACCTGCCACACCCAGCAGGCACCCAAAGCTAGGACTGGTACCCACCTCCAAAGCAGTTCCCACCACATTACACCTGTGTGCGGTCTTGGCTGGGACCTGCACTCTCCAAAAACTACTCCTACCCAGGAGGTCAGGGGCAGCCCTGCCCACAGCAGTTGTCACCCAGCCACAAAAGGAAGTAACATGCAACCTACACACAGTCACCCCTGGAGAACCTGGTTCTTGTGACCAGGGGAGATTTCACTTCTGGGCCCCACAGGATGCCTTCTACATAAGGCCACTTCTTCAAACCCGGAGATGTAGCTGATTAACCTAAAACATAGAAACAAAGAGAGTCAGACAAAATGAAGAGATGAGAATGAGAGAACAAGACAGAAAACAACCTTAGAAAAAGAACTAAACAAAATGGAAATGAGCAATCTACCTAATAGGGAGTTCAAAGTAATGGTAGTGATGAATGAACACAGTGAAAACTTCAGCAAGAGATAGAAAATGTTAAAAAGAACCAATCAGAGCTGAAGAACAATTGAAAAATACACTAGAGGGAATCAACAGCAGTTAGAGAATGCAAAAGAATGGACCAATGATCTGCAAAACAGCATAGTGGAAATCATTCAAGTTGAAGAGCAGAATGAAAGATTTTAAAACGAAGATATTTTAAGGGACCTCATAGACCTCAGGCATACCAACATTGCATTAGAGGGACCATAGAAAGAGAAGAAAGAGAAAGTAGTAGAAAACATATTTGAAGAAATAATAACTGAAACTTCTTTAACCTGGAAAATAAAAAGACATCTGGGTCCAGGAACTACAGAGAGCCCCCAGAGGTCCACTCAAGGCACATAATAATAAAAATGTCAAAAATTAGAGATAAAGAGAATCCTAAAAGCAGCATAGGAAAAGCTACTAGTGACCTGCAAGGGAACACTCACCCATAAGACTATGAGCTGATTTTTCAGCAAAAATTTTGCAGGCCAGATGAGAATACCGTATATTTAAAATATTGAAAGGAAAAAACACACACACACACAACTAAGAGTACTTTACCTAGCAAGAATATTTCAGAATTGAAGGAGATAAAATAAAAGATAAGTTTATCACCACTAAACCAGCCTTACGAGAATCGTTCAAAGGACTTAATGGGGGGGGGGGGGGGAGCCATAACTGGAAGTAAGAAAATTGTGAAAGAAAAAAAAATCTCACTGGTCAAAGCAAATATACAGTAAAGATAGTGGCTCAACCACTTGTAAAGTGGTTAAAAGGTGAAAAGACAAGTAGTAAAATCAATTAATTAGTAATTGATTTTAAGGGATTAGTAATTAGTTAAGGGATACATAAATTAAAAGTTGTAAAATATAACATGTTGAGGGGGGTAGAAGATTAAAAATGTAGTGCTTTTAAAATGTGTTAGGACTTAAGTGACCATACACTTCAAAGTCATCTATTCACAAGGGAAGACAGCAAGACAAGAAGAAAGGAACAAAGAACTACAAAAATACAATGAGAAAACAACAAAATGGCAGTAAGTACATAACTGTCAATAATTAAATGGACTAAATGCTCCAATCAAAAGGCATTGGGTAAAAAAAAAAAAAAAAAAGGCACTGGGTGACTGAATGGATAAAAAAGCAAGACCTACATATATGCTGCCTACAAGAGATTAACTTGTAAGTAAAGGGATGGAAAAAAAATATCCCAAGCAAATAGAAACAAAAAGCTGGGCGGGGGGGGAGGTTGGAATAGCCATACCTATCAGACAAAATAGACTTAAAACAAAGACTGTGGGGCACCTGACTGGCTCAGCTGTTTAAGCATCAGACTTGATTTGGGCCTAGGTCACGATCTCAGGATCATGAGATTGAGCCCCACATTGGGCTCTGCACTTAGTGTCAAGTTTGCTTACAATTCTCTCCCTCTTCCCCAGCTCCCCTATACACACACCTATACACACGTCTCTCTCTCTCTTAAAAAACAAAAAAAAACAAAAACTGTAACAGGAGACAACGAAGAGGGCATTACATAATGATAAAGGGAGGAATCAATCCAATAACAATATAACAACTATAAATATCAATGTACCTAACATAGGATAATATGTAAATAGACGAAGCAAATATTAACATACATAGGGAAAGGAATTGACAGTAATCCAAAAATAGGATTTTTTAAAAGGTTTTATTTAAATTCCAGTTAATTAACATACAGGATAATATGATTGTCAGGTGTATGATATAGTGATTCAACACTTCACTACAGTACCCACTGCTCATCACAGCAAATGCACTCTTTAATCCCCATCATCTATTTCAACCAATCCCTGACTCAGCTCCCCCTCTGTACCATCAGTTTATTCTGTACAGTTGAATCTGTTTTTTGGTTTGCCTCTTTTTTTCCCTCCTTGTTTTGTTTTTTAAATTCCACATAGAGGGCAGCCTGGGTGGCTCAGTGGTTTAGCGCCGCCTTCAGTCCAAGGCCTGATCCTGGAGACATGGGATCAAGTCCCACATTGGGCTCCCTGCATGGAGCCTGCTTCTCCCTCTGCCTGTGTCTCTGCCTCTCTCTCTCTCTCTCTCTCTCTCTCTCTGGCTCATGAATAAATAAATAAAATCCTTAAAAAAATAAAATAAATTCCACATGAGTGAAATTGTATGGTATTTGTCTTTCTCTGACTCACTTATTTCATTTAACATAATACACTCTAGCTCCATTCATGTTTTTGCAAATAGCAAGATTTCATTCTTTTAATGGCTAAGTAATATTCCATTGTATATGTACATCACATTTTCTTCATCTTTTCATCAGTGGATGGGCATTTGAGCTGTTTCCATAATTTAGCTACTGTAGGTAATGCTGCTATAAACATCAGAGTGCATGTATCCCCTTGAATTAGTGTGTTTTTTTATCCTTTAGGTAAATACTTAGTAATACAATTGCTGGATCATAGGGTAGTTCTATTTTTAACTTTTTCAGTAACTTCCATATTGTTTTCCAGAGTGGCTGTACCAGTTTGCACTCCCACCAACAGTGCAAGAGAGTTCCCCTTTCTCCACATCCTCGCCAATACCTGTTGTTTCTTGTGTTGTTAATTTTGGCCATTCTGACAGGTGTGAAGTGCTACCTCATAGTAGTTTGGATTTGTATTTCCCTGATGATAATGAAGTTGAGCATCTTTCCATGTGTCTGTTGGCTACCTGTTTGGTCTTTTTTGGAAAAATGTCTGTTTATGTCTCCTGCCCATTTTTTAATTGGGTTGTTTTGGGGGTGTTGAGTTTTAGAAGTTCTTTATAGATTTTAGATATCAGATATGTCACTTGCAAATATCTTCTCCCATTCCATAGATTACCTTTAGTTTTGTTGATTGCTTCCCCATTATGCAGAAGCTTTTTATCTTGATGAAGTCCCAATAGTTCATTTTTGTTTTTGTTTCCCTTGTCCCTGGAGACATACATAGCAAAAAGTTGATATGGCTGATGTCAGAGAGGTTACTGCCTGTGTTCTCCATTAGGATTTTGATGATTTCCTGTCTCACATTTAGATATTTCATCCATTTTGAGTTTGTTTTTGTGTATGGTGTAAGAAAGCAGTGCAGTTTCATTCTTTTGCATGTTGCTGTCCCGTTTTCCCAACACCATTTGTTGAAGAAACTCTTTTCCATTGGATATCCTTTCCTAATTTGTCAAATAATAATTGACCATATAGTTGTGGGTTCATTTCTGAATTTTCTATTCTGTTTCACTGATCTATGTGCCTATTTTTGTGTCAGTACCATACTGTCTTGATCACTACAACTTTGAATATAGCTTGAAGTCTGGAATTGTGATGCTTCCAGCTTTGCTTTTCTTTTTTAGATTGCTTTGGCTATTTGGGGTCGTTTGTGGTTTTATACAAATTTTAGGATTGTTTGTTTCTAGCTCTGTGAAAAATGCTGGTGATATTTTTATATGGATTGCATTAAATGTATAGATTGCTTTGGGTAGTATAGACATTTTAACAATATTTTTCTTGTAATCAATGAGCGTGGAATTCTTTCCATTTCTGTGTCGTCTTCAGTTCCTTTTATCATTGTTTTATAGTTTTCAGAGTACAGATCTTTTATCTCTTTGGTTAGGTGTATTCTTAAGTATCACCTTACCGTTTTTGGTGCAGTTATAAATGGGACTGATTTCTCTATTTCTCTTTCTGCTGCTTTATTATTGGCAATATATAGAAATGCAACAGACTTCTGTATGTTTTGATTTTGTATCTTGCAGCTTTACTGAATTCATGAATTCATTCTAGCAATATTTTGGTGGACTCTTTGGGTTTTCCACCTGGTATCATGTCATCTGCAATAGTGAAAGTTTTACTTCTTCCTTGTAATTTGGATGCCTTTTCTTTTTGTTGTCTGATTTCTTGTCTGTAGCTGGGACTTCTAGCACTCTTACCACTGTTAAATAACACTGTTAAATAATGGTGGTAAGAGTGGACATCCCTTTCTTATTCCTGACTGTAGAGGAAAAGCTCTCAGTTTTTCTCCATGAGGATGATACTAGCTTGGGTTTTTCATATACGGCCTTTATTATGTTGAGGATGTTCCCTTTATCCCTACTATATTGAGGCTTTTTATCAAGAAGGGATGCTATACTTTGTCAAATGCTTTTCTGCATTTATTGAGAGGCTCATATGGTTCTTGTCCCTTTTTTTATTAATGTGGTATATCCCGTTGATTGATTTGCAAATTTATTCCTTGCAACCCAGGAATAAATCCCACTTGATTGTGGTGAATGATTACTTTTAGTGTACTGTTGGATTTGATTTGCTAGTACCTAGTTGAGAATTTTTATGTTCCTATTCATCACAGATATTCTCTTTTTCTGGGAGCTGTTTTTCTAGTTTTGGAATCAGAGTAATGCTGACCTTGTAGAATAAGTTTGGAAGTTTTCCTTCTTTTTTTTTTTTTGGAATAGTTTGAGAAGAATAGGTATTAACTCCTCTAAATTTTTGGTAGAATTCAGTGAACTGTGAAGCCATCTGGCCAGGGACTTAGAGATTTTTTATTACTGATTCAATTTCTTTGCTGGTTTTCAGTCTCGTTAAGCTTTTTTTTTTTTTTTTTTTTTAAGATTTTTTTTTTCAATTTATTTATTTGAAAGAGCTGGTTCTTTGAAAATGTTGATAAAATTGAAAAATTGATAAAACCCTAGCCAGATTTATCAAAAAGAAAAAGAGAGAGGACCCAAATAAATAAAATCGCCAATGACAGAGGAAAACTAACAACCAACACCACAAAAATACGATTGTAAGAGAATATTATGAAAAATGATATGCCAACAAATTGGGCACTCTAGAAGAAATGGATAAATTCCTAGAAACATAGAAACTACCAAAACTGAAACAGAGAGAACTTGAACAGAATGTGTGGGTAGCTTGGTCGGTTAAGCATCTGTCTGTGGCTCAGGTCATGATCCCAGGGTCCTCAGATTGAGTAAGATATACTTTAACCTCCATGTATTTGTTATGTTTCCATATTTTTTCTTATGATTAACTTTAAATTTCATAGCATTGTGATTAGAAAATATACATGGTGTGATCTCAGTCTTTTTGTACTTGTTGGTACCTGATTTGTAACCTAGTATGTGATCTGTCCTAGAGAATGTAGCCTTTTGCCCTTGAAAAGAATGTGTATTCTGCTGCTTCAGGGTGGAGTGTTCTAAATGTATCTGTTAAGTCCATCTGGTCCAGTGTATCATTCAAAACCATTGTTTCTCTGTTGATTTTCTGCTTAGATGATCTGTCCAATGATATAAGTGGGGTGTTAAAGTCCCCTACTATTATTGTATTATTAGTGAGTTCCTATTATGTTTATTATTGTTTTATATATTTGGGTGCTCTCAATTTGGGGGTATATTTACATTTGTTAAATCTTTTTTGATAGACCACTTTATTATGATGTAGTACCCTTCTTTATCTCTTGTTACAATCTCTGGTTTAAAATCTAGTTTGTCTGATAGAAATATGGCTATTCCAGCTTTCTTTTAATGTCCATTTGCATGATAACTGTTTCTCCATCCCCACATTTTCAATCTAGAGGTGTCTTTAGGTCTTAAATGAGTCTCTTGTAAGCAGCATATAGATGGATCTTGTTTTTTTATCCATTCTGACACCCTCTGTCTTTTGTTTGGAGCATTTAGTCCATTTACATTCAGAGTAATTATTTATAGGTAAGAATTTTGTGCCATTGTATTACCTATAAAATTGGTGTTTCTGGAGGTTTTATCTTTTCCTTTCTAGTCTTTGTCATTTTGGTCTTTCACACTAAAAAGAGGCCCCCTCTAATATTTCCTGCAGAGCTGGTTTAGTGGTCACAAACTCCTTTAGTTTTTGTCTGGGAAACTTTATCTCTCCTTCTATTTGGAATGATAGTTGCTAAATGGAGTATTCTTGGATGCAAATTTTTCCCATTCAGCACTTTGAGTATATCATGCCACGCCCTTCTGGCTTACCAAGTTTCTGTTGAGAAATCTCTAGTGAACCTTATGGGTTTTCCCTGGTAAATTAAGAACTTCTTTTGTCTTACTGCTCTTAAGTTGTTTTTTTTTTAAGTGGGCTCCACACAGGGCTTGAACTCAGTACTCTGAGATCAAGACCAGAACTGAGATCAACAGTCATTTGCTTAACTGATTGAACCACCCAGGGTCCCTAAGATTTTTTTCTTTATTTCTATGTTTTACAAATTTAATTACAGTGTGGCTTGGCATTGGTCTGCTTTTGTTGATTTTGATGGGAGTTTGTGCCTCCTGGATCTGGATGTTTGCTTCCTTCCCCCAGCTTAGGGAATTTTCTGTGCTATTTCTTGAAGTAAGTGTTCTGCCCCCTTTTCTCTCTCTTTCTCTTCTGGGACTCCTGTAATACAAATATCATTAAGTTTGACAGAGTCACTGAGTTCCCTAAGTCTATTTTCATGTTGCATAATTTTTTTTCTCTTTTGTTCAACTTCATTATTTTCCATCATTTTTTCTTCTTGGTTCACTAATTTGTTCCTCTGCTTCTTCCATCCTACTGTTCATTGCATCGAGCTTGTTTCCAATATCATTTATTGCATTCTTCATCTCTGATTCTTTTTTAACTCTTTTATCTCTGTGGTAAGAGTCTCACTGAGGTCTTCTTTTCACAAGTCCAGTGAGTATCCTTATGATTATGGCTTTAAATTCTCCACAGGCATGTTACTTATATCTGTTTTGCTTAAATCTCTGGCCATTGCCTTGTCTTGTTCTTTCATTTGGGATAAATCACTTCATCTTGGCATTTTGTCTATGTCTCTGCCTTCTTGTCTGTGTTAGAAAAGCCAATTATGTCTCTTGCTCCTGAAAGTAAGGCCTCATGAAGAAAAGGTCATGTACTGCCTAGGGCCTGGAGCTTCAGGGAGTGTCTACAGTGTGTGTTGCATATGTTCTGCTGTTGTGTTTTGGATACTCTATCCTTCAGGCCAGTTGCCTGCAGAGGCTCTCCTTGCCTGCAGTGGGCAGTGTTTAGTTCCTGGCCTGAATGTGGTGATTTTAACTAGGTGTGATCTGGTCCACTTTTTCAATGAGACCTGTTACCAGCTCCACCATAACTGAGATTCTGCAGAACTCTTTGGTCAGGAGACATGGCATGGGCAGGGCTTTGTCATGGTCTTCTGGGGATTGGTCTCACTATACTGGAACTGAGGGAAGTTTGACCAAGGGGCAGTCCCACTGGAACACAGGAGAGTGGGGCTTAGTGTAAGCAAGTTAGGCAGCCAGTTTTAACACTTTCTTGCTTCCCACAGGTGACTCTGTTATGCTGAGGGGCAGGGGAGAAAAATGGTGCCAGCCAGCATCTTTGTTCCTGAAGAGGCATCTCCATGAATGTTGCCTCTCGGGTGCATGCTTTGAGAAGAGTAAATGATCTCCCCAGTGTGTGGCTCAGGTGTTCTTCAGATCACTGTTTCCATGCTGTTGACCCCTGGGTTGTTTGCCTGCCTTCTGTCCACAAGCAGCACATTCTCTATCAGCCTCCATCCCATCCAAGCCCTCTGGCCTTTAAAATTCCAGGCTTTGAGTCCTACTGGTCATAAGAACTCAAAGAATTCAGCCCCGCTTGTCTTCTAAGCCAGTGGCTTTGTGGAAACATTCTCCTTGTGCATTCCCCTGTGTACTCCTCTCTCTCTTACCCTTTTCTGCAACCATGGCTCCCTCCCCCTCTGTAGCACCTGTGATCTGCTTTTCCCCTAACCATGTCTCTCTACTTCCTACCTTCTTCAATGTGACCTCTTCTCTCCTTTTAGTTGTGGAGTTTGTTCTGTCATAGGTCAATTTCTGGGGTACTTAGGACGATTTGGTATTTATCTAGTTGGGTTCCTGGGATGAGACGAACCTAGGGTCCTCCTACTCCACTGCCATCTTCCTTTGTTGCTCTAATTTCTCTAAAATATAGTGGGGGATTTTAACACCTCACTTACATCAATGTTTAGATCATACAGACAGAAAATTAATAAGCAAGCAGTGACCTTAAATGACACACTAGACCAGATGGACCTAACAGCTACATGCAGAACATTCCATCAAAAAACAGCAGAAGTGCACATGGAATATTCTTCAGAATAGATCAAATTAGGCCACAAGACAAGTCTCAATAAATTTAGGAAGATTGAAATCATATCAAGCATTTTTTCCAACCACAATAGTATGAAACTAGAAATCAATTACAAGAAAAATTACAAGACCTATTTATATGCAGCCCACAGGAGACTCCCTTCAAACTTAAAGACACATACAGACTTAAAAAACACAAATACATGAAGGCTAAACAACATGCTACTAAACCACTAATGGGTCAGTGAGGAAATCAAAGAGGAAATTTAAAAATACCTTGAGACAGAGCACCTCGGTGGCTCAGTTGGTTAAGCGTCTGTCTTAGGCTCAGGTCACGATCCCACGGTTGTGGGATGAAGTCCCGCATTGGGCTCCCTGCTGCTTCTCCCTCTCCTCCTGCCTCCCACCGCCCCTGCTTATGCGCTCTCTCTCCCTCTTTCTTTCTCTCTCTCTCTCTCTCTTTCTGTATCAAATAAATAAAATCTTTAAAAAAAAATACCTTGAGACAAATGAAAATGGAAACACAACATTCAGAAATCCATTGGACACAGCAAAAACAGTTCTAAGATGGAAGTTTATGATACAGGCCTGCCCTAAGAAACAAGAAAAATTTCAAATGAATGTTATAACCTTACACTTAAAGAAACTAGAAAGAGAACAAAGAGCAAAGTTAGTAGAAAGAAGGAAATAATAAAGATCAGAGTGAAAATAAATGAAATAGAGATGAAAAAAAATAGAAGAAAAATCAATGAAATTAAGAGATTTTGCTACATGCAAAGGAATGAAACTAGAGTACTATCTTATGCCATATACAAAAATAAATCCCAAATGGAGTAAAAACCTAAATATAAGTCCTGAGATTATAAATCTTCTAAAAGAAAAACATAAACAGTAAACTCTTGGTCATAAATCTTAGCAATATTTTTTTTAATCTATCTCCTCAAGCAAGGGCAATAAGTGTAAAAATAGTTGGGACTATATCAAACTAAAAAAACTTTATACTGTAAAGGAAACCATCAACAAAATGAAAAATCAACCTACTGAATGGGAGAAAATATTTGCAAGTGATATATCCAATAGAGAGTTAATATTCAAAATATATAAAGAACGTCTACATTTCAACAAAACAATCCAATTTTTAAAAAATGGACAGAGGACCTAGATAGTCATTTTTCCAAAGAAGACATACAGATGGCCAACAGACATATTGAAAAGATGTTCAAAATCATTAATTTAAAAAAAATCATTAATTAGAGGGACACCTGGGTGGCTCAGTGGTTGAGCATCTGCCTTGGGCTCAGGGCATGATCCCAGGTCCTGGGATCGAGTCCCACATCAGACTCTTTACAGGGAGCCTGCTGTTTATGTCTCTGCCTCTCTCTGTGTGTCTCTCATGAATAAATAAATAAAATCTTTTTTAAAAAATCATTAATTATAAAAATGCAAACCATAATGAGATATCACTCACACTGGTCAGAATGGCTAGTATCAAAAAGACAAGAAATAGCAAAAGTGTTGACAAGGATATGGAGAAAACAGAACCCTGGGCACAATTGGTGGTAAATTGGTAAATGTTAATTGATGCAGTCACCATGGAAAACAGTATGGAGTTTCCTCAAAAAATTAAAAATAGGAATACCATACGATCCAGCAATTCCACCTCTGGATATTTTTCCAAAGAAAATGAAAACTCTAATTTAAACATATATGTGCATCCCTGTGTTCACTGCAGCATTATTTTAATAGCCAATATATGGAAGCAATCTAGTATGCATCAGTATATGAATGAATAAAGAAAATGTGATATATACACACAAATATTACTCAGCCATAAAAAGAATGAATGTTGTCATTTTCAACAACATGGATGGACCTAGAGGGTGAAATGTCAGACAAAGAAAACCAAATACTGGATGATTTCACTTATATGTGGAATCTAAAAAACAAAACAAATATACTCATAAATATAGTGAACAAACTGGTGGTTGCCAGAGGAGAAGTGGTTGGGAAAATAGGTGAAGGGGATTAAGAGGTACTGCCAGTTACAAAGCTAAGTCACAGGGATGTAAAGTACAGCATAGGGAATATAGTCAATAATATCTTAATAACTTTGTATGGTGGAAGGTGGTAACTAGATTTAATGTGATCATTTGTAATGTATATAAATTTTGAATCACTGTTGTGATTCAAACTGAAATTGATACAATAGTGTATGTCAACACACTTGAATTAAAAAAATATCAGGTGAGAAATATAAACAATGATTTTCAAGATGCTGGATATCTAGCAACAAAAGATAGTGACTGCTGACAGAAAGGAAACACGGTCCACCTTGTGATTATCCTAGCTTACTGCCTTGAGAGAGTTTCCAGGCCACAGTGTGGGAATGGGGATTCTAGGCAGAGTCTATCAGACTCCGAGACAGAAGTGAGAGCTAGGAGAACCAGGGTGGCTAGAATACTTGGGACAGAACACTGGAGAAATCTCCAGATATCTTTAGAACTCCTCCATAAGTATTCAGCAGAGTACTGATTAGGAGATGTATGCGGGGAAAAGTAACCAAAGCTAAAGAAAGTGCTATTATCCATGATTGGAGCGAGCAATATAGTACCTATCAGTCCCATGGAGCCAGGAATAGTATTTGCCCCTGCCAGCCAGACTGGAAAGCCTCATAATGCACACAACTTTGGATAGAGTACTTTTAAGAATTTTGCTTCGGGGATCCCTGGGTGGCGCAGCAGTTTGGCGCCTGCCTTTGGCCCAGGGCGCAATCCTGGAGACCTGGGATCGAATCTCACGTCGGGCTCCCGGTGCATGGAGCCTGCTTCTCCCTCTGCCTGTGTCTCTGCCTCTCTCTCTCTCTCTGTATGTGTGACTATCATAAATTAAAAAAAAAAAAAGAATTTTGCTTCAGTAATGGAGAATAATTAATCCTAAATTAAGCATTGCTAGATCCTGTCTAGCCAATTTAGAAAGCAAGACCTACTAGGATAAAAAGGGTTTTAAAGTAACAACAGCCTTCCAGAACAAAGCTTGAGAATATTTTTAAGAATATAAAAATATCCAGCATTCAAACAGGTGAAATTCACAATGGTTGATGTCATCAGGCATGCAAAGAAGCAGAAAAATACAACAGATAATAAGGAAAAAAATCAATTGAAACTGGCCCAGATGTTAGAATTGGACAAGTACATTAAAACAGCTATCATAACTGAATTCCATCTATCCAAAAAGTTAAGACATGGAAGATAATGTATTTTTTAAAACCCAAATTGAACTTGTAGAGATGAAAACTAAGGTGTCTGGGGTGCAGAATACACAAGATTGGATTAATAGCAGATTAAACATTGGAAGTGAAATGATTAGTGAATTTGAAGACATAGAATAGAAACTATCCAAAATGAGAGATGGAGACACAAAGAAATTAAAAATAAAAAGAGCGTCCATAAGCTGTGGAATATAACTTCAAGCAAAAAAGGAGAGGTGAGGGCATTTAAAATAAAGAATTTATCAGGTCTTTGTCCCAAGTTCTTAGGACAGAGCTGCTAAACCCTTGAAATTTCCCAAATGATAAGATGTCTTTGTTTTAAAGAGTGGGCTCCTGGGACCATGCCTGAGTTTATACTAATGAGATGACTCATTAATGGTGGGCTCCAGATAGTTTCAGAATGGAGACTTGCTGTGCCAGAAAGGCCAACCATGTGATTAGAGGTTAGGGCTTTCAGTCAGGTAATATTAACTGGACCTCCAAAGAGGGGATGGAGCCTTGGAAATTGAATTCAGTCATATGGACAATGATTTAATCAAGTGTGCCTACCTAATGAAACCCAATAAAAACTGTGGACGTTGAAACTCACTGAAGCACAATGATGTACTGGGAGGGTGCCATGTCCTGAGATTAGAAGCTTCGTGTCTCAGGCCTTCTCAGACTTTTCCCTCTGCATCTCCTGTTTGGCCGAATAGTAATCATAGAATAGAATGAATACAGTAGAATAGCAATCATTATATAGCACTTTCTTCATTTCTGTGGGTCACTCAGGCAAATTGTTAAACCTAAGGGGATAGTAGAAACCCCCAAATTTATAGCCAGTTGGTCAGAAATGTAGATGACATGGGAACCCCAAAGTTAATGGCTGGTATCTGGAGTGAGAGAAGTCTTACAGAGGACTGTGCCCCTAACCTGTGAAATCAGTACCAATTCTGGATAGTTAGTGCTGAAATTGCATTGCAGACAGAAAAGTTATTTGAAGAGATAATAGCCCCAGATTTGCTATATTGGATAAAAACTATAAGCTCACAAACCCAAGATGTTCAATAAGCCCAAAGCACAAGAAACGCAAAGAAAACTATATCAAGGCACATCACAATAAAGTAGTTTAAAACCAGTAATAAAGAGAAAATTTGAATAGCAGCCAGAGAAAATAGTTACATTTCATAAAGTGGTACAAAGATGAAGATAACAGTACATTTCATGTTGGAAACAGTCCAAATCAGAAACATTGGAGTAACATCTTTAAAGTACTCTAAGAAAATAGCTATCAACTTAAAACATCATACCCAGTGAAAATATCTTCCAAAATGAAAGTAAATTAAAGATTTTTTGGAGGCATAGGAAAGTTGAAAGTCTTCATCACCAGCAGAAATGCAGTACAAGAAAAGTGTTTGGGTTTTGGGGAGGGGAGTTGTTCAGTCAAGGAAGAAAATAGTACCAGATAGAAATACAAATTTACATAGAAGAAAGAAAAGCTCCAGAAATGGTAACTAAATGGATATAAGTGATTTTTATTTCTCAGGTCTCTTTAGAAGATAACTATTTAAACAAAACTATCAACAGTGTTTTATAGTGCTTATAATATATGCCTCAGTACCATTTGTCAACAATTGCATAAAGGCCAAGAGAAGAAAAATGGAAGTATACTCTTGTATGGTTCAAATATAATCCATGAAGTGGTATAATATCACTTGAAAATAGATGGTAGTACATTAAAGATGTATGCTATTCCCCGACACAACCACTGAAATAACAGTTATAGCTAAAACGCCAAAACCAAGAATTTATAAATAGTGAACTCAAAAAGAGGCAGGAAAGGAAGAAAAAAGGGAACAAAGAATGGATGGTATAAACAAGATGATAGACTTAAACCTAACCATATTAAGATCAGTAACACATTAAATATAAGTAATGTGAGTACCCTCAAATGGCAGAGTAGACAAAAAAGCAAGACCCAAATATATGTTGCCTGAAAGAAATGTACTTTAAAGACACAAATAGATTAAATTAAAAGAGAAAAAGATACAGCATGCTAACACTAATCAAAAGAAAGGTCTTAAAAATAAATGGAAAGACATACTGTGCTCATTGTTTGAAAGACTTATTGTTAAATGCCCATACAGCCCAGAACAATCTATACAGATCAGCTCAAGCTCTATCAAAATCCAAATGGTCCCCTTCCCGTATTCCCTGAACATCATTCTCTTCTGTGCTTCTTTGAGTCTATTTTAGATACCTCATATAAGTTGAATCATGAAATTGTTGTTCAGTGGATATAGTTTTAGTTATGCCAGACAAATAAGTTCTAGACATCTGCTGTACAACATAGTGTATATAGTTAACAGTACTATATTGTGCAATTTAAAATTTGTTAAGAGGATAGATCTCATGTTAAGTATTCTTACTAAAACAGACAAAAGAAAACACAAGGAAACTTTTGGAAGTGATGAATATGTTATTACTTTAATCATGGTGATGGCTTGGGGTATACATATAAGTCCAAATTTATCAAATTGTATGTATTAAGTTTGTACCATTTTTTGTATATTGCTTATTTCCCAATAAAGCTTAAAAATATCAATGGCATTTTTTGCAGAAATGTAAGAGACAATTCTAAAAACCATATGGAATTTCAAAGGACCTTGAATGGCCAAAATAATCCTGAGAAAGGAGAACAAAGTTGGAAGTTTTACACTTTCTAACTCCAAAATATATTACAAAGTGCAAATTCTTGGATGTGTAGTCAAATGATCTTCAGCATAGAGGCCATTTATTGAAGGATGATCTCTTCAACAAATGGTATTGGAAAAATTGGATATCCACATGTAAAAGAAAGAAGTTAGATTCTTATCTCCACCAAGTTAGATTCTTATATAGAAATGAAGTCAAAGTGGATTAAAGACCAAAACATAAGACCTGAAACTATAAAACTCCTAGAAGAAAACAGGGAAAGCTTCACTACATTTGGATTTGGCAATGGATATGACAAAAAAAAAGCAGAGGCTGCAAAAGCAAAACTAAACAAATGGGACTACATCAGACTTTAAAACCTCTGCACAGCAAAGGAGAGAGCATAATAAAAGGCAGCCTATAGAATGGAAAAACATACTTGCAGACATATCTGATAAGGGGTTAATATCTAGACTATATCAAGAACTCCTACAACTCAATAACAACAATAAAAATAACCAGATTTTAAAGTGGGCAAGGACTCGAATAGACATTTCTCCAAAGACGAAATGTCTAACAAGAATATGAAGAGATGGTCAGTATCGGTAAATCATCATCATCATCATCATCATCATCATCACAATAAGCAGGGGAATGCGAATCAAAGCCACAGTGAAATATCACCTCACACCTCTTAGAATGGATACTGTTAGGAAAAAAAAAAAGTGTTGGTGAGGATGTGGAGAAATCGGAACGTTTATGCATTGATGGTTGTAATGTAAAAGGGTACAACCTTAATGGAAAATAGTATGCAGGTTCCTCAAAAAATTTAAAATACAACTACCATATGACCCAGAAATACCACTTTGGGATATATATCGAAAAGAATTGAAAACAATCTCAAAGAGATATTTGCATTCCCACATTAACTGAGCATTATTCACAATAGCCAAGAAATAAAAGCCACCTAAATGCCTATCAGTAGATGGACAGATAAAGAAAATGTGATTATATATATATATATATATATATATATATATATATCATATATCAAATGTGATATATGATATATATATCACATATATGTATATATGAATAATGGAATGTTTTCAAATAAAAGTAAATTCTGTTACATGTAACAACTTGGATAAATTTTGAGGACATTATGCTAAGTGAAATAAGCCAGTTACAAAAAGATACTGTACTATTCCATTTATATGAGGTATCTAAAGTAGTCAAACTCCTAGGATGAAGTGAGGTAGTTGCCAAAGGCTGGGGGGAGTGTGTGGGGGAATTGTTGTTTGGTGGGTCTAGAGATTCAGTCATTCAGGATTGGATTGGGGTGGGAGGGATTTGGTGTACAACAGTGTACAAGATGTTTACAATATTGTACTGTATAGTCAAAAATTATTGGATGAATTTTATGTGGGTTTTTTGCTGCAAAAAGAAAAGAAAGCTGGGTGGCTATTTAATACCAGACACAGTAGGGTTTGGGGGGTGGGCGTTGTTTGTTTTTTAAAGATTTTATTTATTTGAGAGAGAGAGAAAGAGAAAGCACAGGCAGGGGCAGCAGAAGAAGCAGGCTCACCACTGAGCAGGGAGCCTGATGCGGGGCTTGATCCCAGGACCCTGAGATCATGACCAGAGCAGAAGGCAGACATTTAACTGACAGCCACCCAGATGCCCTTCAGACAAGTAATTTTTAAAGCACATAATATTGCTAGATAAAGATAAAGGATTCAGTTAATCAAGAATATAATAATTCCTAAAGAATATAACAGTGTGACAATTCTAAATGTTTATGAACCTTATAACAGACCTTCAAAATGCATGAAGCAAAATCTGATAGAATTGCAAGGATACTGTCACAATTACAATTGTAGATTTCCATGTGCTGTTCTCAATAATAAACAAGTTGAGAGGGGATCCCTGGGTGGCTCAGCAGTTTGGTGCCAGGGCGCAATCCTGGAGTCCCGGGATCGAGTCCCACGTCGGGCTCCCGGCATGGAGCCTGCTTCTCCCTCCTCCTGTGTCTCTGCTTCTCTCTCTCTCTCTCTCTCTCTCTCTCTCTCTCTCTGCCTATGTCTATCATAAATAAATAAGTAAATAAATCTTTTTAAAAAAAACAAAACTTTAAAAAAAAAACAAATTGAGAAAAAAATCAATAAGAATATAGAACACTTGACAAACACCATCAACCAACTTGACCAAATTGACATTTATATTACACTTTACCAGACAGCAGTAGAATACACATTCCTTTAACATGTACACAGTATTTACCGAGATAGACCATATTCTGGGCCATAGAACAAATTTCAATTTATTTTTTTAAAGGTTTATTTATTCATGAGAGACAGCTGTCTGGTATATAAATGTCAATTAGGTCAAGTTGGTTGATGGTGTTTGTCAAGTGTTCTATATTCTTACTGATTTTTTTCTCAACTTGTTTTTTTTTTTAAAGTTTTGTTTTTTTTAAAAAGATTTATTTACTTATTTATTTATGATAGACATAGAGAGAGAGAGAGAGAGAAGCAGAGACACAGGAGGAGGGAGAAGGAGGCTCCATGCCGGGAGCCTGACATGGGACTCGATCCCGGGTCTCCAGGATCACGCCCTGGGCCGAAGGTGGTGCTAAACTGCTGAGCCACCCAGGCTGCCCTTAATTTTTTAAATTCAGCTCAAAAAGTATTTCTTTGACTTTAATGGAATTAAATTAGAAATAATTAAAGATCTCTGAAGATTTCTAAATATTTAATAACTAAACACTTTTAAATAACCATGAGTCAACAGACACATGAAAATGCTTCACATCATTCAGCCTCAGGGAAATACAATAAAACCACAATGAGATACCACTTCACACCAGTCAGAATGGCTAAAATTAACAAGTCAGGAAATGACAGATGTTGGTGAGAATGTGGAGAAAGGGAAACAAACCCTCTTACACTGTTGGTGGGAATGCAAGCTGGTGCAGCCACTCTGGAAAGCAATATGGAGGTTCCTCAAAAAGTTGAAAATAGAGCTACCCTAAGACCCAGCAATTGCACTACTGGGTATTTACCCCAAAGAGACAAATATAGTGATCCAAACAGGCACTGCACCCCAGTGCTTATAGCAGCAATGTTTATAGCAGACAATAGCCAAACAACAGAAAGAGCCCAGATGTCCATCAACAGATGAATGGATAAAGATGCGGTGTGTGTGTGTATGTGTGTGTGTGTGCGTGTGTATATATATGTCTTTGTGTGTATATACATATGGACTACTATTTAGCCATCAAAAAAATGTAATCTTGCCATTTGCAATAATGACATGGGTGGAACTAGAAGATATGCTAAGTGAAGTAAGTCAAATAGAGGATCATGGGAGAAGAGACGGGAGAAAAAAACGGAAAAAAATCAGAGGGAAACAAACCTTAAGAGGCTCTTAGTCATAGGAATCAAACAGAAGGTCGCTGGAGGGAGGGAGGTCGGGGGACAAGGTAACTGGATGATGGACATTAAGTAGGGCATGTGATGTAATGAGCACTGGGTATTATAGAAGACTGATGAGTCACTGACCTCTACCTCTGAAACTAATAATACATAATATGTTAATTAATTTAAATAAAATTTTAAAAACCATGAGAGAAGAAATCAAAAGGAAAATTAAGAAATATCTTGAACTGAATGAAATTGAAAGCATGTCAGAATTCATGGGGTGCTGCTAAAGCTGTACTTAATAAGCTTAGCATGTTTATAGATAACATGATCAGTATACAAAAATCAATTTTCTTTCTATATAATAGCAATAAACAATTAGAAATTGAAATTTTAAAAATACCATTATAATACCACCCAAAAATATTAAATGCTTAGAGATGAACCTGACAAAAGGTGTGTAAGACATGCATGCTAAATACAGCAAAACATTGCTGAGAGGAATTAAAATAAGATTTATATAAATGGAGAGAGAGGTGTTCTTTATGGGTGGAGGACTTGATATTGTTAAGATGTCAATTCTGTATTAACTTTGACTCTTAGAACCATAGTAATGTTCAAATACTCTCCCTCCAAGAAATAAGTAATGAATTAAAACCAATCTGGACCTGTGGGAAAGAAACTCAGAATAAAATAATAAGCAGTAACAAACTGTACTGAATTATAACTGCATTAAAGAGGATAAAGGAAGAACAGGAGAGGGCTAACCTGAGTAACTGTGGAAAGCAGTATTTTAACTGGATACTGTAAGACCAGAGACAAAAAGAACTATACACTAATACCATACTCTGTTTAGTAAATTTGTTTCTCAATGGAATATGGGTTGGGAATTCTGTTAAGGTTACAAAGGAAAGAGAAGGTTAGAATGAACCTTGTGGTATAGTATTAGATTCCATTATCTATATGATTACATAGTTTTTAGTATATATACGTCAAGATAGAAATTTAAGTGTGTATGTTTGGATTAGTATAGAGGAGTTCCCCCCACCCTTGTATGCAGTTTTAGTTATTCACGGTCAAATGCAGTCTAGAAACAGATGATCCTCCTGACATAACATCAGAAGGTCAATAGTAGCCTAGGGCTACATCACAATGCCTGCTCCATGCCTCACTTCATCTCATCATGTAGACGTTTTTTCATCTCCTATCACAAGAAGTAAAAGGGTGAGTACAGTACAATGAGATATTTTGAGAGACAGAAATCACATTTGCATAACTTTTATTGAAATATATTATAATTGCTACATTTTAATATTGTTAACTCTCTTACTATGGCTAATTTCTAAATTAAACTTTTTCATATGTATAAGAAAAAATGTGTATAAGAATATAGGGTATATGTATTTGTAGGTAGGTATGTATACCTATGTATAATGTGTAGAGGGTTCAGAACTATTTGCAATTTCAGGCATCTGCTGGGAGTCTTGGAACATATCCCCTGTAAATAAGGGGAGACTGCTGTACATATCTGTATTCCTAGTTCTTCCTGCTAAGAGGGTCCAGGAGCAATGACACCCTAATGATAATGTACCCATATTTCTAAATGGTTTTTAAATATCATTTTCCAATAAAGGAACCAGGACTATTTGAGAAAAAAGTTGGTTCCAGGGCTGGAACAAGGAAAATATAAGATGAGCGTGGACCATCTTATGATACCAGAAAATATAAAAGTGCTCACAAAAGGATAGAGCATGTCAAGAGGACACAGTGGCCAACCTGACAGTGGCCAGAGAAAGATCAATTTGAGCAACAAAATAAATAATGATAGTGTTGGATTGTAACCCTTAGAATAAAATAAATACCCATGAGTCTATACTGATATGACTTGAACAAATAAATACATGGGAGAGGAGGAATAGCTCCTCCTTACAGAAGAATTCCAGTTATTCAACGTAGAAAGAATGAGAAAAATACAAAATCACTATTAGATAAGCACCACAGTATAAATGTCACAATCAGGTTCCACAAATGACTGGTGAAATCAGGGGCACCAGGGGTGTCTGTCAGTTAAGTGCCTTTGGTTCAGGTCATGATTTCAGGTTCGTGAGATCAAGCCCATGTTGGGTTCTGTGTTGACCATGAAGCCTGTTTGGGATTCTCTCTTTCCCTCTGTCTGCATCTACCCACTTGTGTTGTCTCTCTCTCTTTAAAAAAAAAAAAAAAAAAAAAGTCAAAACCATGAAGTACAAGAGCAAGGAACTGTCAAAGATCAGGAGAGACCAGTTAGACACAGAAACTTAAATGCATCAACAAAAGGCAATCTCTGCAGCCCTGGTGGCTCAGCGGTTTAGCGCCACCTTCAGCCCAGAGCGTGATCCTGGAGACTCGGGATCGAGTCCCACATCAGGCTCCGTTCATGGAGCCTGCTTCTCCCTCTGCCTGTGTCTCTGCTTGTGTGTCTACCTCTCTCTGTGTGTGTCTCTCATTAATAAATCTTTTTTTTTTAAAAAAAAGCAATCTATGGAATAGGAGAAGATATTTACAAATGACTTATCAGATAAAGGGCTAGTATCCAAAATCTATAAAGAACTTATCAAACTCAACACCCAAGAAACAAAAAATCCAGTTAAGAAAAGGGCAGAAGACATTAACAGACATTTCTCCAAAGAAGACATACAAATGGCCACCAGACACATGAAAAATGCTCCACATCACTTGGCATCAGGGAAATACAAATCACAACCACAATGAGATACCACCTCACACCGGTCAAAATGGCTAAAATGAACAAGTCAGGAAATAACAGATGTTGGGGAGGATGTGGAGAAAGGGGGAACCCTCTTACATTGTTGGTGGGAATGCAAATTGATGTAGGTATTCTGGAAAACAGTATGGAGGTTCCTCAAAAAGTTAAAAATAAAGCTGTCCTACCACCCAGCAATTGTACTACCAGGTATTTATCTGAAGGATACAAAAATAGTTACTTGAAGGGGCACATGCACCCCATCGTTTATAGCAGCAATGTCTACAACAACCAAATGATGAAAAGAGCCCAGATGTCCATTGACAGATGAACAGATAAAGAAGTGATGTATATGCAGAATGGAATATTACTGCGCCATCAAAAAAATGAAGTCTTGCCACTTGGAATGACATGGATGGAACTGGAGGGTATTAATACAAAGTGAAATAAGTCATTCAGAGAAAGACAAATACCATATGATTTCACTTGCGTGGAATTTAAGAAACAAAGCAGATGAACATAGGGGAAGAGAATATAAAATAATATAAAAACAGGGAGGCAAACCTGAGACTCTTAACTATAGGAAACAAACTAAGGGTTGCTAGAGGGGAGGTAAGTAGGGGGATGAGTGATGAGTTTTAAGGAGGGCACTTGATGTAATGAGTACTGGGTGTTATATGCAACTGATGAATCACTGAACTCTACCCCTGAAACCAATAATACAGTATATATGGTAACTAAATTGAATCTAAATAAAAATTTTTTTAAAAAAGAACTAAATGCAGCATAGGATCCTGGAACAGAAAAGGACACTACAGGAAAAGCTAGTAAAATTTGAATAATGTCTATAGTTTAGTATTGTATCAGTGTTCGTTTCCTAGTTTTGATCATTGTACTATGGTTTGTAAGTTGTTACCATTATGGGAAGCTGGGAGAAGGGCATAGGAAATCTCTAATATTTTTGTAGCTTTTCCATAAGTCTAAAATGATTTCCAAATAAAAAGTTAAATAGTAAGGTCCATTGGGGAGGCAAAACGTGGTCTTGGAACCACGTTTGCTGAGCAGCCATGGGGCCTCCTGGGGGGAAGATCAACCGGCCCCGAACGGAGCTGAAGAAGAAGCTGTTCTAGCGCTGGCGGGTGTTGAACCGGGAGAGGCGACTGAAGCATCGGGTAGTCGGGGCTGTGATAGACGAAGGGCTGATCACACGGCAACACTTGAAGAAGCAGGCGTCCAGTGCCTGTGCCAACATTACTCTGTCTGGGAAGAAGCGCAGAAAGCTCCTCCAGCAGATCTGGCTGGCCCAGAAAGAGAAAGCAGCCATGGAAGTGGAAGCCCCCACAAGGCCAGTCAGGACTAGTGGACCACAGCCCAAGCAGCAAAAGAAGACAAAAGCACCCCAGGATATAGACATGGAGGACCTTGGAGATGAGAGGGGAATCTCTCACCCCTTCCACTAGAAGATTCTCAGCTGGAGCCAGAAAGACTCTAGTTGTTCAGAGGACTTTGGAGAAGGCATTGCCCCTTTTCATTCTCCCCAGACTCCTCTTCCTTCATGGCTTAGTGACCTGTCATGGAGGGATATGTTAAGAGGAAGAGGGTGGTGAAGAAAGACTGGAGAACGGGGCCCCCTTGCAGTCAGCTCCACTTGTAATAAAGTTCTAGAGTTCTCTTAAAAAAAAAAAAAAAAGAAGAAGAAGCTCCATTTGTTTGATACTGTGTTGGTAGATATGGATAGCTAACTGTTCTGAAGAATCAAAAGAGATATAATTGATGTCTGCCCATTTATAACTAGGTCATTAATAGATTATATCCATGTTGGCACTGCTGCTGCCTCTGGTTGTTAAATTAACAGTAATTATCTCCAGTAGATTCTCTAGATTCACTCAAAGTGGTTTAAAAATCTAATTAGAAAATAAAAATGGAAAAAAAAAAAAAAGAAAATAAAAATGGTATTTCAGAGTTTTAAATTCTAACAGTCTTTCATGAAAATAAGATAGCAGACTTTAAAATAAAATTAAATCCATTAAATAAGATTTGTCCACCCAGTTATTTTGATGGACATTAACTGATTCACAGAATTTAACATAAATTTCAGACTACTTGGCTACATGGCTGGTTTTTTTCCTCAGAAATTTCCTATGTCTCTAGGTTAAAAAGAATCATTGTAGTTGGCTTGATCATCTTTTCTGTGTAAATTTCTCTCAACAGTCCCTAGGGGTGAATTTCCCTGACATGCCTTGACATGTTAGAATTTCTGTTATGTACCTCTAAGATATTTGATTCACAATTCACCAAATATAGCTAAATTAAAATGCTAATGTCTTATTCAAGTATACTAGCATATCAAAAAGCATACATAAGTATGCATGTAATAAAATTTGAATTTAATAGTCTCAAATTTTAAGTGCATTGTTCAGTGTTCTAAAAATAACAGGTTTGCTCAACTGGCTATTCTACAAGAAGGAAAAATTCTGTTGGCATGTTTGTTTTCCTGTTTTGTTTTTTGGTATGCTTGTCAATTTAGTTTTGTTTTTAATCTTCTTCAGGATGTGGTGGATACACACCCTGGCCTCACGTTCTTGAAAGATGCTCCAGAATTCCACTCCCGCTACATCACCACGGTAGGCTGAATCTTCTTTTTTCTTAATAAAGATCTATAAGTCTCCTTTTTTATCACTGTCCAGCATCCAGGTTTTCTTATCTTTGTGCAAAAGGTAACATGGGCTATAATGATTATTTTAAGTGAAAGGAAGGTACAGTAAAATTGAATTCATTATTTATATCTACTTTTCTTCTTATAAGTACAGAATTAGAGTGATATATTCATTCTGTCTTGTCTTCCGAGGTACACTTTTTGCTTTGTTATTAATATTGATATCCAGTCGATATTGAGCATTTGCAAATAATATTGAAAAGAATATTCAACAGCCTTTCCCAGAAAAAGATGTGTCTTTCCCAGAAAAAGATGTGTTTCAAATTTAGAACTGGAAATGGTAATGAGAAATAGCTTACATATAGTCAGAAAACAAATCATATAAGAGTTTAACAGAGCACAATCACAATCTCCCATTTTGTGAAGTGTTCTCTTTCCCTGTTTCTTATGCATAGCTTCATTTGACCAGTCACAGGCAAAGCATGAATTATGAGTCAGAGCACACAGGCCTGCAGTGCACATTGCAGCCACATCCAGCATTCTTTGCCCTAGCTCCCAGATTATCTTTGGAGGAATTCCAAAGATGAGCCCTAGGACAAACCACAGTCACTCAAGTGAGTTAGCCCTTGCGTCTGGCTCACATCCTCCATTAATATTACAGAGCAATCACCTCTGAAGAAAACCCTCTCATTCTTAGGGTAGTTTTTGTTGGCCATGAATTTGTTGGGTTCTGTCAAGTTACAGAATATTACCGTTCTTTTTCTCCTTTCAGAACTTCATTCATGGCTTTTACATTGGCTCTCTTCTGTTGTAAAACTTTGTAAGTCTTTCTGTGAGCCAGAAGGTGTCACTGTCTTCTAAGAAGTTATTTTTGCCTGTTAACTATACCATTGTACTAAATCACTGCCACCACAGTCACCCTTGTTTCTCACATGGATTAATTCTAATTGGACTCCCTGCTTATGCCTTCATTGCCCTATAGTATAGTCTCCACAAAGCAGAGTAATCCTTTAAAAATAAGTCAGATCATATCACTCCTCTGTTCAAACTCTCCAGTGGTTTCCCATCTCAGAGGAAAAGCCTAAGTCCTTGTTAAGACTCCCCATAATCCTCCCACACCCGCCCCTTACACACATACCTTTACAACTTCTGCACTCTCATCTCTCCTACTACCCTGCCCCTCACTTACTGTGCTTGGTCACAGCTAATAATTCTGTTATTTAACATCTTTTCTAAGAATAAATTACAATAAAAAAGTCCTCTAGAGAGCATTTTTCCTCACTGTTCCTGGAACAGACCAACACCATCTCTGCCTCAGGTGTTTTTTACTTCCTCTGCCTGAAATGCTCTTCTTATGGATTTCCACATGATTTTCTCTTTCATTTGCTTCATCCAGTTACATGACCAGATATTCCCTTATTAGTGGGGCCTTCCCTGAACATTCTTTGCCTTCTTCACCCTTCTCCCTCTGCCTCTCTCTCATACTCTCTATTCAGCCATTCTGCTTTATTTTTCTTCTTTGCTCTTATGTCATCTTATATTTTAAATTTTTTAATTTTAAATTCTCTTCTGGATGATAGAAACTCCACTGGAGCAGGGAATTTGTCTATATTTTCCACTACAATATCTCAAATACCTAGAATAATGTCTAGCACATATTAGATACATAGTATTTATTGAGTAAATGAATGAAATTATTCATGCTTCAGAATTCTGCATATTAACTCTGGCTTCAATTCCATATGGAATTATTGGATTCTGATTGTTGATTGTTTTATAAACTCAGGGTATGTTAATAGCATAATTGAAAATCTTAAGAGCTAGGAAAGATCTTAGAGATAATCCAGCCCAACCTTCTACCAATTCAGAAAATGCTCTCTACAGAGGAACTTTCTATTGAAATTTATTTTGTTAGCTATATTTACACTGGAAAGATAGAGCACCAATTATGCATACAGCAAAAAGAAATTACTACCCAAATAAGAGAATGCATGTAAAGTTTACTTCATATTCTCCTTTATTTCCAGAGACAAGTTGGCATTTGAGTAATAAGTCTCTTGATACTGAATGAAAACGAAAATTGGAAATACTAGCAAATTATAGTCCTTGAGTTTGCAGTTTTGCATGCCATGCAAAGAAATTGCCAATGAATAAAAAACTTCGCTTTTCCTAGCTGGCATATGCTGACTTTTGAGGGAAATGGTGCTCACATGAGTTTTTAAAATAAGCAATGAGATTGAAAATATTCTTTGTGACACTGGCGCTGGCAGCAAAGACATTTCACTGGATGCTCAGATGGTGGTGTCTTAGTGACATATTCAATGTCTTGATTGGCCTGAAGCCATCACTTCAGGCTGAAATGCCAGGGTTTTAATTGTTGAGGACAAGGTACTGATATTTCCTGAGATGACTAAACTGTGGTAGAGATTGCTCATCACTAACAGCTTGACTCCTTCCCTTTGAGAACTTTTCCTCTTAATAGAAAAAGGAAGAAATTTGTATTTAGATAGTTTTTAAGATCCAAACTATCATGTCATCTAGAGATCCCTTGGTAAAAAAAAAAAAAAAAAAAAAAAAAAAAGGCAGGTTTCATTCCACTCACTGGTAGTAAACAATTATTCTTAATAGTATTTTTAATTAATTAATTAATTTACTATTTTTAAAATTGTGATTAATTTCCTTTTTATTTACCTAAAAGTGGTAGAAACAAATTAGGGGGAAAAACTAGGGTAATTGATGTAAAACCAAGCAGCTACATGTTCTCACCACTAGATGGTGCCCTTACCTCAATAAGCTAAAATGCTGAATCAGTAATGTGGAAACCAATAAATGTGCTGATGAAGTGGGGCGACTGAATAAAGAGATTTAGGCTATTAGGTAAGTTACAAGAGGCTAAAAATAGGAAATGTTTAACAGTCAAACGTTTGTGAATTTTAAAAATTCTGTCAAAAAACTGAATAACAAAATAAAAATAAATACAGATTAAAGTTTTATAATTTTAAGTGTAATACAGTACCTCTATAAATAATATAAAATATTTGAAAAATATATAAATATAAAATTTTGGTAGATAGGAAAAAGACTTTAAAATAAATTTATACTCAAGATCAAGTAATAAAGATAAAAATCTAATCATGTTCAATATAGAAAATTTTGGTGTAATGATATGTATTGAAATTGACTTTTACTTGAGAGAGGAGTCATGAAACCATGATAAATGGTATTATTACTGTTTATATATATATAATTTCTGTGCTAAAAATCTTCCATCTTTTTTATATAAACTTCTGCCAAGCTAGTGTTAAGAATATACTGTTGATTAGGACACATTCTCTGCCCTGAAGCACCCCAGTCGGAGTCTGAGTGATAGGAACCAATAGAAAAATTAGACACCAGCTAGTCCCAGTTCAAATCTAATGCAGAAATCCTATCAACTTCTGCCTAAATTTTTGTGGTGAGAAGAAACCTTACTATTTCAGACGACCCATTGCTTCACGGCGTGAATTTTAGGAAACTCTTCCTTATAGTAAAGAATTTAAGTATAAGGACTATCTATCCAGTAGTTTAAGTCCTGCTTTCTGGTGCAACACAGAACAAGTCAACCACTTCTTCTACCTGGTAGTCAGCCATTCAGATCATGGTCACATGTACACTCTAATCTTATTTTTTCCTCAAGAGTAAAAATCACTAAATTAGTACTATCTTGTTAGTAATTTTGAATGTAGTTACCCTTTTCTGCTTTGTTTTCTACACATTTTATATGCTATATATAAATCATAGAGAATAGTACTATGTGAAATACTAATTAGAGACCTTTCTTGGGTTGACATCCATCTGCTATTTACAACTCCGAAGAGAGTTATTCAGCTAGCTATGACTCCAACCCTTATGTCTCTATCACAGGTATAATATGAAAGTCTTTGTTACACGCGTCTCAAACCTCATTAATTTATCACATAATTTTCTAAGGAAGACATACAAATGGCCAACAGGTACATGAAAAAGTACTCAACATTACTCATCCTCAGGAAAATGCAAATCAAAATCATGATGAGATATCACCTCACACCTGTTAGAATGGCTGATAACAAAAAGACAAGAAAATAACAAGTGTTGGCAAGGATGTAGAAGAAACTCTTGTGCACTGTTGGTGGAAATATAAATTGGTGCAGCCACTAGGAAAGCAGATGAAGTTGCTCAAAAATTAAAAATACAACTATCAAATGATGCAGCAATTCCACTGCCAGGTATTTATCTAAAGAAAACAAAAAATATTAACTCAAAAGATCAGTGTATCCCCATGTTCATTGCAGCATTATTTGCAGTAGCCAAAATATGAAAACAACCTAAGTGTCCTTCAATGGATGAATAAAGATTTGGTATGTACATACAGTTGACCCTTGAACAACATGAATTTGAACTGCAGGGGCCACTTATATGCAGATTTTTTATAGTACTGCAAATATATTTTCTCTTCCTTATGATTTTAATTTTTTTCTTTTTTCTAGCTTTATTGTAAGAATACAGTAGATAATACATATATAATGTACAAAATATATGTTAATTGTTTATGTTATTGGTAAGGTTTCCAGTCAGCAGTAAGCTATTAGTAGTTAAGTTTTGGGGGAGTCAAGTTTTATATGAATTTTTGACCATACAGGGCCAGGGTTGGCATGAAATCTTGCCATTTGCAACAACATCGATCGACTTTTGAAGACATTATGCTAAATGAAAAAGGTCAAAGACAAATACTATATGATCTCTCTCATGTGGAATCTTTAAAAAAAACAACAAACAAAAACCAAGCTAGGTAAAGAAAACAGATTGGTGGTTGCCAGAGGCAGGGCGTGGATGTAGGCAGAATGGGTGAAGAGGGAGTCAAAAGGTACAAACTTCAGTTATAGAATAAATAAGTCATGGGGACATAAAGTACAACATGGTGACTGTAGTTAATACTATACATATATATGTATGTATATATATATGTATATATACATAAAACTAATGCTCCATATAATACAGTAATATAAATATATTGCATATTTGAAAGTTTCTAAGAGTTCTCATGACAAGGAAAAGAAAATTCCATAACCCTATATGGTAGCAGATGTTAAGTAGACTTATTGTGGTGATCATTTTGCAATATATACAAATATTAAATCATGTCATACACCAGAAACTGTTATAATATATGTGAATTATTCCTCAAATAAAAAATATATCAAGCAATTATTAACTACTTGTTATATGCAGAGCATATATCAGAGCATCATATCAGGCACTGGGATGCAAGTCAAGAAAGACCTGATATGTTGGAGTTTGGAGGTGATGATGGTCAGGTGCACCAGTATTTAGAATATAACCACAGGATGAACTGAAGGAGACTCACATGACAGTTGGAACACAGAAAATAGAGCTCTACTCCAGTCCCTGTTCTGGCACTTCCTGTGGAGTTGGCAGTTGAGCTAGATCCTGAAGGGTTAGGAATTATCACGGCTATAGGATAAGGAAAGCTAGACAGCAGAAATCTGAGCCTTCATTCTGAGGCTGGTTTTTCCCTGCTCTGTTTGAGAATCACTCTCTGCTAAGGAATCCAGAAGGGGAATGGTGATTTAGTCCCTCATTAGGCCTACTCATTGGATAGATGTCCAGATGTCTTCCCTTTTTTGTCCTTGCACTAAAATAACTTTTAAAAAGGACCTAGCCTCTTCCATGATAAAATCACCAAGGATACAGGATTTCTATTAGACAGTCAAAATTAAAGGCAATGTGCCAAGAAATCTGCTTATATTGAACACTGGGTGTTATATTTAAGTGATGAATCACTAAATTATACTCCTGAAACAAATATTGCCTTATATGTTAACTAACTAGAATTTAAATAAAACCTTAAACCAAAACAAAACAAAACAAAAATGCTTAAAATTGCTCTTTTCACTACTGCTTCCTTTTGGAGAAAAAAAAAAACAAAATTAGCGGGTGAAAGGGAAATTAAATAGGTACGCATAACCCCAGGTGAAATTGTTAAGAATACACTGTGGCCTCCTCCCTGCAGGGTGGCAACCTTATTTTCCTTCTCCAGTCCTCCACTACACCACAACACATGTCATTGATCTCAGACACATTTGTTGCTACCCATTCCCTCCTCTCTCATCCTGTCCGGTCTTCTCTAGAGTTTCACATCTGTTGTTAAAGTCTTTAGAACACTAGCTGATTCCAGAATTGCTCATTCTGTTAGGACTCAGTATATGAGTTATCCCAGGTGTATTTGAGTTTCCAGAAAGAGTCTGGAAGACTAGAAGTCTTTAAGAATCCAGTGAGTAAAAAAAAAAAAAAAAGAATCCAGTGAGTAAGGCTATAATAGCCAGAATAATGCCCCCTTGAATTGCACTATGTTAGCAGCCATTCTTATGACCCACCAGTTGTTAAGCCAACTCACTGTGTGTTTCCCTCCTCATTTGCCTTTCCAGAACATCCAGCCCAATAAGCACTGCTTGAATCACTGTATAAGATGAGAGGTAAACAAAGTGACATGTAGTAGCTGGGAAATGCAGGCTCATGAGCAAAGAATATCTTTTTATTCTTCTTAGAATTATAGAGGACACAGGTATAGATTTTAAAATACGGTATTAGTTTTTATTAGAAATTACACTTGACATAATCAGAAAACCAAAACATAGCTTGGTTCAAGATACATTCATAAAATGGCCTTTGGTGAAGTAATAGATATCTTCAGTGTTTTTATTTGGTTTGTTTTCCTTTTGTGGAACCAGGTTATTCAGAGAATATTCTACACAGTCAACAGATCTTGGAGTGGAAAAATAACTTCGACAGAGATAAGAAAAAGCAACTTTTTGCAAGTATGTCTCTCATTGAAATTCATATATAAAGAGCAAATTAAATAATCTTACTTCATTTAACAAGTATTTGAGTGCTTATTGTATGCAAAGTATTTCCGCTACTTTCAGTCATTAAGCATTTCAGATATCTGGGATGTGTTGGGGAGAACAAAGATGAATAACAAGAGATTTTTATAGCAAGGCAGACAGACTAAAAGAAAAGTGCACACCTGACGAAAATTTCCACAGAAGTGCATAACAAATATACAGAGAAGGCCTCACAGAAGGACTGACATGTAATCTTGACTTGGAGGATGTCAGAAGTTTATCAAAATCAAAAATTAGGAGATTCCAGATAGAGGAATAGCATAAGCAAAGGCTCAGAAGCATGAGAGGGTGGGCAGTCTAAGAGCATAGTCTAAAGTGGCCAGAGGCTCTGCAGAGAGTGACCAATGATACGGCCCGAGGGGTGAGATGGGCTGGGTTAGGAAAGGTCTTTCGAAAGGAATAAAGGAATTTCAGCTTGATCCTTTCAGCAGCGACTCTTTATTCAGCTCCTACTGGAGTGGAGAAAAATACTAAAAAGTCCTTTTAAGAAAGAATACATTTCATTCAATTAATTTATTCATTTTTACCAAATGAGAGAGAAAGTATTGACCACTAGTGGGAGCTTTTTATTGAGGTAATCTTCATGCCTTGTTGTTTAGGCTGCCATTAACCTAAAGGAAGAATTGTTCATACTTGAAAGGAAAGGAAATATTTTATTTTCAATGAGTCATACTAAATGAAGCTTAGGCTAATAATACAACCTTATGTACTCTTTATTTTTCCCTGTATTTATCTGGGACAAAGTAATGAAGACTTGCAAAATTAGCAGCCCATAATCCATATACAAACCTTTTTTATTCTAAAATGAATAGTAATCATCACAGTCATTGTTAATATTTATGGAACACCTAGTGCCTGCCTCTCTCAGTAGGTAACATGGGATGGGTTGAGATGGCAATAATTCCATAAAAGAGGCCTTACACCTTAAGAATGGCAATCCTTCACATTCCTGAAGCATATCAGAGATTATAAGTTTTTGGCATTATTATAATCCCTGTTTTTTAACTGATGGTAAAATTTGAGGCGCAGATATGGTTGAATGATTTATAAGAGCACATAGCGAGTAAGTGCCCGAACTTAGTGTCTTCCTAGAACAGGATTTAATTGTTTCCCCTCTTTCCTACCCTTCTACTCTTCCTATTAGAGAATTATTCACAAATGTATGCTCATGATTTATATGCTCATAATGCATTCAGATAACAGGAACATAACTGGAATAATCAGCAGAAGTCACTATCTCTTCACCCTGCCATTTCATTCCCTTTCCCAGAGGTAACCCATCCATATATTCTGTGATTTTATTCCCTTGTATGCTACATGGAGTAAACAGTTTTATTCTGTATGGCTGCTTTTTTTTTTTTAATATATGAGATCATTCTGTTAATTTTGGGTTTTTTCACTAACAGCATATCTTAACATTCTTTTCATTTCCATGCATATAAATCTCTCTCATTCTTTTAGCTGCTGCATAATCTGTGGCATGGCTCTACCATAACTAAATTACATAATCCCTTATAGAGGAAGTGTAAGTCATTTTCATGGTTTTCCTATTTGTAATGATGCAGTGAACATCCTTGTGCTTTCCTCCTGTGTGTATATGGGTAAGAATTTTCCTAGAATAGACTACTGGAGGGGAAAATCCTGGGTCAGATGGTATGTGCATTTTCAGGGTGTTTTTTTTTTTAAGATTTTTTATTTTTTAAGTAATTTCTACACCCAACATGGGGCTAAAAACCACAACCCTGAGATCAAGATTTGCATGCTCCACCGACTGAGCCAGCCGGGTGCATTCAATTTCATAGATCCTGCCAACTTAGCCTCCTAAAAACCTGTACTTGTTCATACTTACACATTCACCAACAGCAAAGTTACTAGTCTTTTTCATTTTATGATAATCCAGTAGGTGAAAATGAGAGCTCCTTTCAAGATTTATTTTATTTTTTTAAAGAGTTTTTATTTATTAATTCATAAGAGACACAGAGAGAGGGGCAGAGACATAGGCAGAGGGAGAAGCAGGCTTCCTGCAGGGAACCTGATGTGGGACTCGATCTCAGCAGGTCACAACCTGAGCTGAAGGCAGATGCTCAACCACTGAGCCACCCAGGTGCCCCTCAAGATTTGTTTTATTGTACATATTCTGCTTTATACATGTTAAAGAGCAGTTTATAAAACAAAACATTACAAGCCATGTTTGGAAAACAGAAGAAAAATCATATTTCATCACCCTAATACAACTAATAGCATTTTTGTATATGTTTTTCTAGTCTCATATATGTACAGATTTTAGGATTTTACAGAGTTCTTAGTGTGCATAATGTTATATCCTGTATTTTGCATTTACCACATTATGGTTTTCCTTTGTTTCTCTGTATTCTTTATAACTTTTACTGGCAACACAATCTTTCTTTAAGAAGTTTTGCTATCATTTAATAATTTATATTCTCAACTTGCCAAGACAATATTGGTTTCCCAGTATTTACATTTTGGCACATAATTTTTTATTGAAATAATTTATTTATATTATGAAATAATCACCTTTGTCCTTTATAATGTTTTTCACCTTGAATTTCATTTTATTTTCTAATAATGTTGACATGTTTTCTTTCTGTTAAGATTTAGCTAGTATTTATTTGTCCTTTTTTTAAAAAAAAAAAGACCTCCTTTAAATTTTTATTTTAGATTTATCTCTTATGACAGCATATACCTAGATATGTTTGGGAGGGTTGGTTTTTATATTCAATCTGAAAATACTTTAATATGGAGACTTAATTCATTTATCTTTACTGTGATTGTTGATATGTCTGATCTGATTTCTGCCATTTCATTTTGCTTACTCTATTTCTGAAGTTTTTTAATAGCTTCTTTTATCTTTCTTTCTGAATTTTTCATTTCTGAAAACATCTTCATTTACCTGCCCACTTATAATTATAAGAACTGTAAGAATTCTGGGTTCAGAATTACTGATTCTTTTTTTTTTTTTTTTTTTTTCATATTACATGATTTATCAAAGGACTCGGCTTCATTTGACCTGTAGTACTCCCTACATTGTGGATTTGTTTTTTTTTTTTTTTTTTTTTTTTTTTTTTTTAAGATTTAATTTTTTTTATTTATTTATGATAGTCACAGAGAGAGAGAGAGAGGGGCAGAGACACAGGCAGAGGGAGAAGCAGGCTCCATGCACCGGGAGCCCGACGTGGGACTCGATCCCGGGTCTCCAGGATCGCGCCCTGGGCCAAAGGCAGGCGCCAAACCGCTGCGCCACCCAGGGATCCCAGAATTACTGATTCTGATGTTTCCCATGGGGGCACACAGTGAGTCAGGGGAGACCCAGGTGTACTTCCAGCTCAGGGCCCTGTAGCTCCATCCCCCATACCTTCTATGCCAGGCTATCACACATCAGCACAATGTTATACATAAGTCATCTTCGTCGTAAACTTGATCTCATTACACAACCAAACCCTATATGTGGATTTCCACTCTACATAATAGAATAGATGCCCACTCTCCCTAATTGTGGAAAGTTAAAAGCAGTGTCAGTTTATGATCATGTAATTCAGCCTTTTGTCTAATTGTTCTAGCTTGCTAGTCTGGGGACCTCTGATGGGCTACAGTCTCCTTGGTAGCAGTCCTTCCCTTTCTGTGCTTTTAAATCCTCCACTGTATCTGAAGCCCTTTGCTAATAAGCATAATACAGAACTCGTAAATGCTTATAGATTGATCATTTGATTAAAGGTCAGAAGAGGCTGCTAAATTCCTAGTTTGGTACCAAAACCAAAAATTTTAATTCAATTTAAAATAAAATTTTAGGGGATCCCTGAGTGGCTCAGTGGTTTAGCGCCTGCCTTTGGTCCAGGGCGTGATCCTGGAGTCCCAGGATCGAGTCCCACATCAGTCTCCCTGCATGGAGCCTGCTTCTCCCTCTCTGCCTGTGTCTCTGCCTCTCTCTCTCTCTCTCTCTCTCTCTCTCTCATGAATAAATAAATAAATTATTTTTAAAAATAAAAATAAAATAAAACTTTACTAGACTGCAAAATGGCCAAAGCTGATTTTCATAATTTAAAAATGAACTAATCCTTCTCTTCATACTATTTCAGACTCTAGCCCTTTTGGAAGAAGAGGAAGATATAAACCAAATCACAGATTACTTCTCCTATGAACATTTCTATGTTATTTATTGTAAATTCTGGGAACTAGATAGTGATCATGACCTCTACATCAGCCAGGCCGATTTATCTCGATACAATGACCAGGGTAAGTGTTTTAGAGATGGTAAGACTTAACTGTTTTGAAGAAGGCAAGAGTTATATGAATTGTTATATGAATGAGAGATTCTCATTTCTTAAATTCTTTATCTAATCAAGTCCTCTTTAAAGAGCCAAGAATTTTTATGTGGGAAAAGGTAAAGGTGTCAATTTTTTATTTAGAAGGCAAGTATAGAAGAGACTTACAGTATGTAAACAATTAGAGTCTTTGTTTTGATTAATTGGTGAGTTTTTATAGTGACGTTTATTTTCTAATGATGAAGAAGATCTGTACCTATGTAAAGTTTATTTGAAAGAGAATGGGTATACACCCTTATAAATTTCCCATTTTAAGTGTTTATAAACAGCCACGGATGAAAATGTTTCTAAACACTGAAAATGTCAGTGTTTTCCAGGACTCCTAAAAACTTATGTTTTGGAATTTAGTTCCAGAGTTAAGTATTTTCCCTGCAGATGAATTTTTCTTTTATCAGAAAGCAAAAAAATTACATATCACATGATATTATCCCTTTTGCTTCATTTTTACCAGTAGTAAACTTAGAACCTATTACCTGATGATTTAATATTCTTCACCAAGCACCAAAATACATTGGCTCATTCTTTTCTCATAATATCATCCCTCTTCTATTCTTAAATATCTCCTCAGGAACTGCTGATTTTTTTTAATTAGCCTTTAGCCTTTTAGATATAGCAGAGTACAAATCTTAAACAAATGTATTGAGTTTCACTTCTCTTATTTGATATATGTGTGGATTAACTGTTTACATCTTAAGAAAAGGTTCATTCTAATAAATAGTGAAATGGACCATAAGGGAAAGGAGGGAAACTGAGTGAGGAAAAATTAGAGAGGAAGACAAGCCATGAGAGGCTCCTAATTCTACGAAACAAAGAGTTGCAAAGGGGGATCTGGGTGGGGGGATGGGGTAAATGGGTGATGGGCATTCAGGAGGGCACATGATGATCTGAGCACTGGGTGTTATACTGTATGTTGGCAACCTGAATTTAAATAAAATATCTTTTAAGGGATCCCTGGGTGGCTCAGCAGTTTGGTGCCTGCCTTCAGCCCAGGGCGTGATCCTGGAGTCCCAGTTCGGGTCCCACATCGGGTCCCACATTGGGCTCCCTGCATGGAGCCTGCTTCTCCCTCTGCCTCTGTCTCTGCCTCTCTCTCTGTGTCTCATGAATAAATAAATAAAATCTTTTAAAAAATCTTTTAAAATGAAAGAAAGGCTCATTCCATATGGTGTCAAGTTTCATAGAACTTTCCATATATAAGAAAGAGTTCTACCTCTCAGTTCTCAGGTGCCAACTAGGTAGCAAGAGAAAATACTCAAATGTACTTATTTGGTAAACAAGCATTTTAGTACTATACTTCCCTTCTTCAAGTTGTCATAACCTTCCTGTCACCAGAATAGCATAAAAATGGAAATACTCACAGGTGTATCAGGTCAGATTTATTAGCTCTGCACTTTCTAATCACCAGTGGCCAGATCATCTATGTAACACGAGGTCATGTAAAACCTTATAGGCTCTAAAGCAATCTCTCTAGCTGATGTACCATAATTCTAAGTCCCAAAATATTGTATATATACACACATAACAACTTAGTAGAGGCATGTTAAAGTGTTGAAGTCTAGAAAACTAGGCAACTAGACCTACATGGTGAAGGGGTCACTGAGACTACATAATTGCCAATCCACCAACCTGTCCGAAATCGGACATTATCTTCAATTATAGGCTAAACCTTCCAAATTTAAAAGACTTCAGCTTTGAAATTAAATATCCATGTCTTTACTGTACAGCCCTCTATTTGTCTATATAGTACAAATAATTAGCCCTGTAAACTAATATTCAACAAAGTATAGAGAGTCCTTATTATAAGCTTTATGGCCAGGCATGGCCATCCTGACACACGTATTCCCAACAACTTCAGCTAAACTAATTTTACCTTCAGGTTGACTCTACCTAACTCTGTGCAAAAGAATTAGATGCTGGTAGCTACTAACTCTCAAGTGACCTCATCAACTTGTTTTGAAATTGTAGTGTACATGCCATTGCCTTGAGCACTTCTTAAAAGAATAGATTCCTTTCCTCACCAAATCCCTAGGTCTGAGATCTATTGGCATATCCTTTTGTTAAAACTAAAGCCTTTGGTAATTTTAAACCAACAATGGCCTACACTGCTATGGATTCTCTATGATCTGTCATCAAAAGCGCAATATCCTATCTTTTTTTTTTTTTCCGCAATATACTATCTTAAGATAAAATTCTCTCTCTCTCCCTCTCTCTCTCTCTGAATAAAAGTTACTGATGGAATTTCTCAAAATTATGTTATGTCCTAGACTTTTATGGAATAAGAATATAAGAAAAGTTTATTTGTGGTATGTTTAGGTATCTTCTATAAAATTATACTTGATAGCATTCTCTATCATTTCACTCAGAGTCCCTTATATTAGGAGCTGCTGATCAGTTCCCCTTAAATTTCTTTTTTTTTTTTAATACTCTTATTTTATTTAGTTCCCCTTAAATTTCATGCCAGGATAAAATTTGTCTTGTTTTAGAGGAAAAGTTGTCTTCTTGGCTAACAAGATCAGTACAAATTCTATACATTTTTGTCTTAGCCGTCACGATGTTCAGAACTAACTTGGCACTCAACTACATTAATATATCCCAGCTATCAGGCATAATCATTTACCTGTTCTTTTTCTAATGATTGATTGATTGATTGATTGATTATGCCACCTTAAATTCTTACTTTGAGAAATGTAAATTATACATAGGTAAAAATTTAAATACTCATAACTTCTCATTAAGGAAGATGTTTTAGCTTGTTGCTATTGAAAATAAATTTGCCAAAAGGATTGTCTTTATAGAACATGTTTCTAACTAGCCTCATACCTCTTGTTTACCTTTAGCTTCATCAAACAGAATTATTGAAAGGATATTCTCTGGGGCAGTAACAAGGTAAGAAAAAGCATTTGAGTTTAAAAATGAATTCCAGGTAGGGTACCTGGAAGCCACCTGGTGGCTCAGTTGGTTAAGCATCTGCCTTTGGCTCAGGTCATGATCTTAGGGTCCTGGGATTGAGCCCATGTTGGACTTCCTGCTCACTGGGGAGTCTGCTTCTCCCTCTCCCTCTGCCCCTCCTCCTGTTCGTGCTCTTTCTCTTTCTCAAATAAATAAATCTTATTAAAAAAAAATGAATTACAGGTAGCACTATCACAAGCGCATTTTAGCATGGTTTCCTGCATACCACAGCTTCATACAAGACAGTAGTAGTAATTCTTTAATTTATGGGCATTATCCCTTTACCTTAATATAGGTAACAGTATTTGAACCTGGTGATTATTTGCATTCAAATTGGAAACCAGACTTCTTTCTTCACACCTGCACAAATGTCTTCTGTTTTCACCCTCTAGGCCTTTGCAAACAATATAGGCAATGGAAGGGATGCTCTTTATAAGGTTTCCAGCCTTCTAATTTTTCTTTGACTGAATTTCCAAAGAAAGATATTGCTTTATTTCTTAGTCTGTCATCCTACTAAATTTATCTGAGTAATTGCTCAGGAAACTTTATAACCCTGTGTTTTCTTCAGGGGTAAAACAGTGCAGAAAGAGGGAAGAATGAGCTATGCAGATTTTGTTTGGTTTTTGATCTCTGAGGAAGACAAAAGGAACCCAACCAGGTATGACTTTTTTTTTTTTTTAATTTAAAATCAGTTAGCATATACTATATTATTAGTTTCAGAGACAAGAGTTTAGTGATTCAGCCAGGTATGACTTCTAAGTTTCCTTTGCCAGGAATGTTAAAACACTTAAAGAAAGCTTGAAAAAGTCATGATGTATACTCAATAGATGCCATCTTGACCTAGGAGTACCAAGATGAATTAGACTTAGTCTCTGCCTCCTCAGATTGAATCCATAGTCACAGCATATCAAGAGAAGTGTTTTTACCCCCAGAAACAAAGGTGAAGTGACATGTGAGCTGGCCCTGGGGGTTAAGCAGGATAGTAAGCCTTTATACAGAATGTGGGAATACATATTGTGAGTTTTCATTGTTTTATGATCTTCATGGTTCAGTAGTAAATGGGAAAGGGAAAGAAGCAAATTGTGAGTGACTGATAAATTAGAATCATCTCTCCCTTTCCTTTGTACTCTCAAACATACCTTGATTTGTGATCATGAACATACACATCTGTCTCTTGCAACTAGTCTCTTGTTTAAGCCAAAACTGTTGGTCCCTCTTTTCTATTTATTCCCAGCTTGTGTTAACACAGTGCCCAGCACATAGTTTGTGCTTAGTACCAAGGAATGGAGAGGCTACAGTCTGTGATGCCTGCTAGTATAACTGACTCAGCTGTCTACATGTTGATTCTAAAAGTTATCTAAATGTTGGATATATGGTTTGGAATCAATAAAGTAGAAATAAAACTAAGCTATTTCTTAGGCAGCCTATTAGATTATTTTTAAATAACTTTGTTTTCCATTTCAAAGAATATTTTATTGCCCATTATAGACACTTTAGAAAACATAGATAAGCAGAAGAAATAAATTTTAATAATAATTCTAACATTTAGAATAAGACATTATTAAAAGTTGGTATATATTATACAGTCTCTTATATTTTTACATACTTCTTGGACATTTAGATTAGTACCATTGGATTAAGTCTTAATTACCATACATTCTAAAATTTTTATGGAATGCTTTCCAAAACAATAATTACAGCTAAGTAGTTTTAACATCCACTACTTTTCTCATTAAGATAAACTCCCCCAAATGGAATTGTTAGGTTAAAAGGGTATACACATTTTTAAGGGCATTTATAAAAATTCTTAAGTTGCTCTTTAGAAAAATTGTATAATTTTATACTTTTATCAACAAGGTACTGAGCATATTTCCTATAACCCTACTAAAATTGAATATTATCTGCTTAAAAATAGTTTCCAATTTGATAAATTAAAAAATCAGTATTATTTTACTTTGCATTTCTTTGATTACTAATGAGGCTGAATTTTTTTCATACATATTCAGCCAGTTTTATTTCATTTTAGGCAAGTTGCTTTTCAAGTCTTTTGCTCATTTCTGCTGGGTTAGTTTTTTTATTGTTTTATGACAAATACATATTTTAACTATCTTAAAAATATAAAATATAGTCAAAAACCTTATGAAATTCATTCATAATTCCATGACCCATATTTAGCATTGGTATATATCCTTCTACTCCTTCTCCCTTTCCCTCCCTCCCCACCCTTTCTCCTTCTCTTTTCCCTCCTCCTCCACTCTTTCTCCCTGCATCAAAAGATATACTAAATGATATCAATACTATATAAATTTGTAACACATTTTTTCACATAACAGTACATTTCCATGCCAGTAAGTATGCATCTTTATAATTTGTCATTAGTCCATTATTTTGAAAGTTTCAGTTGTTTCAGTTACATCACCTAAATTTCCAAAGATATGAAGACTATGCGTTTTCCAATCTTTTTCAGTGTTCTATTAATCCTCTCAATCTCAATCTTTTATTTCTCATATTTCCTCAATTATGAAAAAGCTTTCCTCAGGTAATTCTCATCCATGATTTCCTCCTTCTGGAACCCCTATTATCCCACAAGGACAAGTGAAGAGAACTAGAAATGGTAATGAAGAACATGAATAACAAACTCTGTGAACATGTACTTGTTATCTTTTCGTCTCTCAGCATCTTTAGAAAACATAAATTATATAAAGTAATAATTAGGAGAGAGTAGTTTTGGGTTTGTAATATATATAGATGTAATATGTATAATAATAGCACAAAAGGAGGGAAGAAGGAAAAGAGTTACATAGGAATAACATTTCAGTATCTCACTGGCATTAAGTACAAATCTGAAGTAGATTCTAGGAAGTTAAAAATGTACATGGCAAGACCCTAGAGCAACCACTAGAAAATTAACTCAAAACTATATAGCAAAAAAAATCATTAAAGAATTAGAATGTTACACTTAGAAAATAATGTTAAAGAAAGCAGTAAAGGAGAAACAGAGAAGAATGACAAGACAGAAAACAAATAGTAAAATGGCAGGCAAAGGTCCAACTATATCAATAATAACAATTTATAAACGTGAATGGATGGATTAAACATTTCTTTGAAAGGTAGAGATTTTCAGACGACTGGATTTTAAAAAAATATATAATTATATGCTATCTACATGAGAAATATTAGATTTAAAGATTTAAAAGGGAGAAAAAGTGAAAAGGAAATATAAAGATATGTCATGCAAACAAAAACCATAAGAAACTTGGAGTGACTTTATAAATATCAGAGATTGTAGACTTTAATACAAAAATAGTTACTAGAGGATGAAGAAGAAATTTTATCATGTAAAATGTCCAACAGGAAGACACCACAGTTACAAACACATATGCACCTAACAACATTGAACTCTAAAATACATGAAACAAAACTGGCAGAATTGAAAAAATTCAACAATAGTAGTTGAAGACTTACATACCCTACTTTCAGTGATGGATGAATAACGAGGAAGAAGATCAACAAGGTAACAGAAGTCATGAACAACACTACAAACAAAACTATAAACCAAAAAGACCTAACATATCTATAGAACACTCCACCTAAGAATAGTAGAATATATATTCTTCTCAAGTACACATGGAATATTCTCCAGGATAGGACATAGAGCAGGCCATAAAAGAGCCTCAATAATTATAAAAAGTAAAACCATACAAAACATATTCTCTGACCATAATGGAATAAAATTAACAATAACAGCTAGGAATTTGGGAATTTACAAACATGTAGAAAGAACACACTGCTTAAATAACCAATGGATAAAAGAAGAATACATCAAAGGAAATCATGTGAAATGAATGAAAATGAAGGAAAAAGTACCAAAACTTCAAGATGAATGAAAATGGAAATACAGTATGCCAAAACTCATGGGCTATAATACATACAGTGCTAAGAGAAGTGTATAGCTATAAACGCATATACTAAAAAACAAGAAATAAATCAATGAGCTAACCTTCTACTTTAAGACACTGGGGGGGAAAAGAGCAAATTTAAGCATAGCAAACACAAGGGAAGAAGAAAGATTGAAGTGGGTAAATTAGAGAATAGAAAAACAAGCGAGAAAATCAATGGAATCAAAAGTCAGATTTTTTTTAAAAGATTAATAGGGCCTTAGCTACACTGATCAAGAAAAAAAGAGACAGCATTCAATTATTAAGGTTATAATAAAAGAAGTAACATGAATGCTGACCTTACAACAATAAAAAGAATTTACATATATAACAACTTTATACTAACAAATTACATAATTTAGACAAAATGAGCAAATTCCTAGAGGGACACTGGTTCAAGATGAAATAAAAACTCTGGATAGGAAAAATAATCCCAGGCTGAGATGGCTTTGCTGGAAAAGGCTACCAAACATTTTTAGAAACAAAACAAATGAACATGGGGGCAGGGCACAGGGGAGAGGCAGACTAAGAAACACTCTTAACTGTAGAGAGCAAACTGATGGTTACTGGAAGGGGGAGGTGGGCATCAAAAATGTCCTGGGGATTACAGAGTGCACTTGTGATGAGCACTGTGTGTTGTATGTTAGTGATGAATTACTAAATTCTATACCTGAAAAAATAACATTTCTTTTTACAAACTTCCAAAGAATAAAAGAGTAAAGAACACTCTCAGATTCATTCTACAAGGCCAGTACTACTCAACATTGTTGAAAGAAATTAAGGAAGATCTAAATGAAATCAAGGCATCCCATGTTCATGCATCAGTAGGTTTAAAATAGTTGGAATGGGGGATTCCTGGGTGGCTCAGCAGTTTAGCACCTGCCTTTGGCCCAGGGCGTGATCCTGGAGTCCGGGGATCGAGTCCCGTGTCGGGCTCTCTGCATGGAGCCTGCTTCTCCCTCTGCCTGTGTCTCTGCCCCTCTCTCTCTCTATGTCTATCATGAATAAATAGATAAAATCTTAAAAAAAAAAAAAGTTAGAATGGATACTCCACAAATAGATTTGTAGATTCAAAGAAACTCCTAAGAAAATCCCAGCTACTTTTTGTTGTTGTTGTTTTTGTAGAAATAAAAAAGCTGAATTCTGAATTCATATAGAACTACAGAGTTAGCCAAAACAATCTTGAGAGAAAGCAAAAGCATAGGACTCACACTTACTGATACCAAATATGCAAAGCTAATGTAAACAAGACAATGTGATACTGGTGTGAAGATCAACATGTAGACAAAGAGTTGAATAGGAATCCAGAAGTAAATAAATAGTCATATTTATGGCTAGTTGATTTTCAACAAGCATGCCAAGATAATTCAAATGGGTGAAAAAATAAATAAATAAATAAAAATTTATTTTAAGAAATGGTACTGAGAGTTGGATATTGATACGCAAAATGAATTTGGATCCCTACCTCACATCATACAGAAAAATTAGCTCAAGTAGATTACAGACCTAAATATAAGAACTAAAACTATAAAACTTTTAGAAGAAAACATAGGAGTAATTTTTATGACTGTGGTTTCTTAGATAGGACACCAAAAGCATAGACAAAAAAAGAAATGGATGAAATCAATTTCAAAAAAATTAAAATCCTTCATACTTCAAAAGACAACATCAAGAAAGCAAGAAGACAACCATAGCGTGGGAGAAAATATTTATAGATATTTGTAGATCTGACAAATAACTTGTATGTAGAATATATAAATAATACAACTCAATAACAGATTAATATTAAAATGAGCAAAATATCTAAATAGGCATCTCTCCAAAGAAGATATATACATGGCCAATAAGCCTATAACAAGATTCTTGATATCATTAGTCATCAGGGAAATACAAATCTAAACCACAATAAGATAGATATCACATCACACCCAATAAGAGCTATAATCAAAAAGTCAGATAATAACAAGTATTGACAAGAATGTAAAAAACTTTCATGTGCTGCCAGTGGTAATGTAATATGCTGCAGCCAATATGGAAAACACTCTGACTTTAACTCAGAGAGTTAAAGACCCAGCAGTACTACTCCTAGGAAGATATCCAAGAGAAATGAAAACATTCATTCAAAAACTTGGACACCTTTGTTCATAGCAGTATTATAATAGCCAAAAGATAGGAAAACCCCAAGTATCCATCAGCTAATGGAGGGATAATAAACAAATGTGATATATCCATATAACCAAAAATTCGGCAGTTAAAAAAATGAAGTACTGATGCATACCAAAATATGGTTGAATCTTGAAAGCATTATGCAAATTTAAAAGACACCAGTCACGGGCAGCCCCGGTGGCACAGCGGTTTAGCGCTGCCTGCAGCCCGGGTCGTGATCCTAGAGACCTGGGATCAAGTCCCACGTTGGGCTTCTGCATGAAGCCTGCTTCTCCTTCCTCCTGTGTCTCTGCCTCTCTCTCTCTCCCTCTATGTCTATCATAAATAAATTTTTTTTAAATTAAAAAAAAAAAGACACCAGTCACAAAAGACAACATATTGTATTAATGTGAATACTGAATTCAAGTTAACAACCTTCTGAAAAAATAAATCTGTTAGCTCAGATAATTTCACTGTTGTGGTCTTCCAAACATTTGTTGAAGATGAAATACCAAATTCTACACTGCTTCTTCCAGAAAATAAAAAAAGAGGGAACAATTCCCAACTTATTTTATGATGCCAGTATTACTTTTATACCAAAACCAAACACATACAAAAAATAAATAAAACTATAGCCCAACATCCCTCACAAAGACCCAAAAATCATTAACAAAATAATAGCAAAATCAAAGCTTATGTATCTTCTCAAACTCTCAGGCCCCCTCTTCCTGAATCAGCAGATTCCTCAAAGGAAAGATGGTCCCAAATGCTAGGCTCCTCCTCTCTGGATTTCCTTCTAAATCTGGAACTATCCAGATAATTCTTCACTATCCTGCTAATTTAGTCCACTGCCTTTAAACAGTATTTTTCCTACAGATTTTGTCAGTGGGTGGGTTAATCCAAAATATTTAATTCATCATTACTATAAGCAGAACTCCTCAGGTCAACTTTTCATATCTTGAGATCCAGTTATGGATCTCTACATAAAGGAACATCACCAACAGAGATTTTGGTGGGTGGAGGTGGGGGGAGAGGTTTCTTTTGGGTCCCATTTCTGCCTTGCATATTGCCTTTCTCCTATTTAATAAGCTGACATATTGTTGAGGCTTTATTTTGGCCAGATGACAAGTGTTTCATATGCAATGGCTTTTTTAATCCTCATATCACTATCAATTTAGTGGTTCCATTTTACATTTAAAGGAAACAGAAGCTCTGAAAGATTATACAACCTAGTAAGTGACCAAGCTTGGATTCAAATCCAGGTCTGTATGACTCCAAATCCTGGGCTCTTTATCACTATGACATATGGTCTGTTAGATGAGAGCATGTTTGCATGTGTATCTTAGCTAGGCAATGGAATCCCTTAAAAGAGAGTTCTCTTGGTGTCCTGAAATTCCTTATTGTGTAAGAGACTAAAAAATGAGGCCAATCATGGAGGAAAAAAAAAAAAAAAAAACCTTCTAATTTTGACTTGAGATGTTTCCATGGCTTCTGTTGGCACTTACTAGGCACCCAGTGTGTGTATTGTCAGTGCCTCATGGTGCCTTACTAAAGCAGAATGTGAGCAGAAGACAATTAAGCCTCACTGTTTAAAGTAATAAGAGAAATGTCTATACATCAAAATCAAACTCTATGTTGTTGTTGTTTTGTAATCACATTCTGCTTCTATCTTGGTCTTCTGACTAGGTGTTTTTATCAGCAACTATCTCATTCATCTTTATGTCTGAGGGAAGTAGGCCAGTGCCTTTGAAGTTACAGGTGCTAAAATATTTATAGTAATCATTCAAAGGAATATATATTTAGCTAATCTCTAAGCAATAATGGAGTTTCCTAGAACTTAACTTCTTCAGTAGCTTATAGGAATTATCACGGGTCAGAAATGTTTAGTCTAGAACTTTACTTCATTCAGCCCAAGGTCAAGAATTAATCTTGTTTATGTCTACGGTTGTAAAAGTACTATTTGTCATGAACATTATTATGCTTTAAAACCAATAAAACTAGTGGCAAATATAGTAAAAATTTAGCACTAGTTCTCTGTGGATAGTCATTCCTTTTGTGTGCTTTTCTGTTTTCTGGCAACAAATAGTCATTACTTCTAGACTCAGAAAATACTACCTTTGGTAAGGAAAAAAAATCTACATTGGAAAGAAAAATTTTAGAAAGTACCTAGTATTTCCAATAAAAAATTCCCCTCTGAACATGTCCTCTTGTATGTGTTTAACTAGCCAGCCAGCCCCTGCTTCTAAACTTTCAGGGACAAATAACTGTCTACTAAAGGTATCTTGTTTCATTTTTCTAGTTCTAGGCCTAAAAACATCTTTCTTTTGTACATTGATCCTTTTTATTAAAAAGAGCAATATTTAAGAGCAGCTGTCATGTGACTCTGGCAAATATCAAGGCAATATATTTGTCTCTTCACCTTCTGGCCTTATCTCATATGAATTACAAAGACTTATTAAAGTGTATGCTTTAGCTTCTTTATTGTATAGACCCTTTTATCTTAGTTCTTAATTTAAAATGCAACTGACTAAAGTAGTTTATACTTCTCAGTAAAATAACTTGCCTTTCACTTCAGTCCCATTAGGTGCTTGTCAAAACCAAGAGTTGCCTTCTTCCTATTGTCCTAGTGTTTATTATCTAAAGACAGATAATAAGGAATTTAAAGGCTAAAGAAACCTTAGAGACTAGTCAAAGGACAGTCTACTATCCCTATTTGTACTACACAAAACATTATTACTAAAAAAGTTGTGATACAGTGGTATAACAACCACATATTGCCACATTTATTGTAGCCCTCTGCTCATGAGATCTCTTCAAGGTTTTTCTCATAATCAGGAAATATTTCAAAGTGGGGTAGTATTCTTTTGAAACTTATAAAACTCAAAGTAGAGTGTGATATGACTAGATCTCACCACAGCCAAACTATTACCATATGTTCATTGAGCCAATGAATGTCTCCTCTGTTCTATAATGGTAACATTAAACATTAAGCTGATATAACTTTTAAAAATAGTTTTATCAGAACTCTGCAAGTATTAAATATTTAATCTGTTGTGATACTAGAAAATTTCTCTCTCTGAATAAAGGTACACATAGATTTTAGTGTGACTTACTTGAAAATAATAATCACAACTTAGTTAAGTTCACCTTTTTTCCTCAAAAGATATTTTTTAAAACTATTAAATATATGGAGGTTCTTAATATGCCTCAAGGACTGCAAATAAGTTAACCAAGAGTATCCTAGAACCTTATCTTGAGTTTTACTTGCCCCCAGAGGTCAATAGGTTTTTAGAAAATATTTATTTGTTCCTATCACCAGTTAATGCAATTGGCTTCATATTTTGTGATTCATTCATGACACACCTAAATTTGCTACTCCAGGTGACAATGCTAAATGATAAAGCATCCATAATACAGTGTGAATAACCTACTGAGTGAAGATAGTTATTTATTTATTTATTTATTTATTTATTTATTTATTTATTTATTGAAGATAGCAATTTAATCACTTTTAGTCTCTCTTGAAATTATACTAAACTGACAGTGAAGAAATTTTTGGTAAAGAATAAATTCATAGAGTGCTTGACTGGCTCATTCAGTAGATCAACTCTTGATCTCAAGGTCATGAGTTTAAGCCTCACATTGGGTATAGAGATTACTTTTAAAATTTTTAAGAAAAGAATAAAATAAATTTGTTATTAACAAAGGAAAAGAGATAAATATTTGGAAACTGAAAGTACATAAACTTAGCAGACTACCTGAATCACAAATTAACAAAGATAAAAACCAAGAAGCAACTGGATATACCAGTTTCTGGGTATATCCCAGAATAAAACCTCCAAACATTCAGAACTTGGAGGACCATGGAAGTGGGTGGGTGGAATAAAGGTAAAAAATAAAAACCAGAACATTTTATAGAAAATTTATTTGAACAAATGATTAACCTCCAGGATCATCTCTGCTCAGGTAGAAGACTGGTACTTTATTTCCTGAGAGTATAAAATAGAGGGCCTCTAGACTGGGGAGCACAGCTGAAGGTATGGGTACTATATTGAAAACAGAATAAATGAGTATATGCATACTGAATGCTGAGATGCCCAGTCTTCATTCCTCACTCAACCTACAGAATCCAGGCAACCTGTTCTGAACCTCTATGCAGGTGAATAAAAGATGCTTTTCTGAAGAATCTGATCAACCCAATAATAAAGACCTTGAACATTTGACATTGGATCATTTGCTAGGAAAGAACCCAACCTAATTATTTTATAGTAAAGGAACCTATAGATCAGAACTTCCAGTCAGGTTTTTAGCATCTACTCTTAAATATGATCAAGAAACAAAGGATCTTTAAACACTAAGTAAAACCTCTTACATAAAAGGTAGAGACCAAACAAATAGAAGGGGGAAAGAACATGGATGAATCAGATAACCTCAGGGAAAAGAAACCTATAGCACCAATAAGAAGACACTATATATAATAGAAGAAATTACATTCACAGAACATGAACAGAATTATACATTTTATTTTTTTTTAAGATTTTGTTTATTTATTTATAGAGACATAGAGAGAGAATGAGAGGCAGAGACACAGAGGAAGAAGCAGGCTCCATGCAGAGAGCCTGACGCAGGACTCGATCCAGGGTCTCCAGGATCACGCCCCAGGCTGCAGGCAGCACCAAACCGCTGTGCCACCGGGGCTGCCCAGAATTATACATTTTATAAAAGGAACATTCAAGGAACCAAAACAGCATCCTGGGAAATCGAAACTGATAGAAATAAAAACCAAAAATTTTAGAAGATAAACCTCATAGAAAGAACAAAAAAGATGGAACAAGAGAAAGTATAGACAAGTTATGAAAATTAGAGAACCCATCCAAAAAGTCCAATATACTGGAAATTTAAATATGCAAGTCATATATGCAATTTTAAAATTTAGCTATAAGAGATTGATGTCAGCTACATGGCAGAATAGAAGTTTCCATTGCTTGTCTCCTCATAGAAACATCAACTTGAACAACTATCTGTGCATAAAAATACCTTCACAAGACCTAAGAATTCCAGGTAAGAGATTGCAGCACCTGGATGGAGCACAGAAATAAGAAAAGATGAAGAAGTAGAAAGGAAAATCTCATATTACCTGTATCACCCCACTCCAAAGCCCAGGCAGCCCAATATGAAGAAACACCCTCCCTATGGGTAAGGAAACAGGCCTTCCCCAGTGAACGCCAACATCAGGGTAGCATCAGTGGACCGATCCCCTAGGCCCAGCCCAATGCCAGGTCACCCCAATGGACCCAGGCTCCAGACCTATCCCTGTGGTTCTAGGCTCTAGGCTCACTCCAGCACCAAGCCAGACCTCACCACTCCAGATTCCAAGCAGGCTACTGCAGACCCATTCTACGTACTTGTCCAGCACTGGTTGGCCCCTGCAGCCCCAAGTTTGCCCCAGTGCCAGATCAGCCCCGAGATTCCCCAGGCTCCAGCAAAATCCAGTAGATCGCAACAGTGGCCAGCCTCAAGAAATCCAGGCTGCAGGTCCACCACTGAAGACCTATACTTCTGGCATCACAGACCCATCCCAACAGCAGACCACTCCTTGCAGACTCAGGCTCAAGACCCAGTTACTACCACGTCAGCCCCGATAGACCCAGCCCCAAGCCCTCTCACCTGAAGACCTGGGCCTCCTGAGGATTCCAGCCACAAATTCACCCACAGATCCCATTAGACAGCTTGCCCAGAATTTCTGAACACACACTGCTAAAGGGCATTCCTGACAATTCCCTAACATCTCTTTAAAGACTGAAAGAGGGGATCCCTGGGTGGTGCAGCGGTTTAGCGCCTGCCTTTGGCCCAGGGTGCGATCCTGGAGACCCGGGATCGAATCCCACGTCAGGCTCCTGGTGCATGGAGCCTGCTTCTCCCTCTGCCTATGTCTCTGCCTCTCTCTCTCTCTCTCTCTCTCTCTCTCTCTCTCTCTCTCTCACTGTGTGTCTATCGTAAATAAATAAAATTAAAAAAAAAAAAAGATTGAAAGAGGTGCCTGCTTCTTCAGATGCAGAGACACCAATGCAGTGTCACAAGGATCATGAGTAACCAAAGGATTGTGACACCACCAAAAGAACAAAATAAACTGAAATCTGCAGACTGCGTGACAATTCAAAATAATTCTCATAAAGAATCTCAGTGAACTTCAAGAAAAAACAGAATTAAGCAAACTCAGGGAAACAATACATGAAGAAAATGAGAAGTGCAACAAAAGTAACCATATGCAGGGCTGAAGAACACAATGACTGCACTGAAATTTCACAGACAGCTTCACCAGCAGACTGAAACAAGCAAAAGAAAGAATGAGCATGAAGACAGGTCAACTGAAATTACCCAGAGGACAGAAAAAGGAAAAGAAAAAAATGAAAAAGAGGGCAAAAAGCCTAGAAATCTTATGGGACATCACTAAAAGAAACAATATCCACGTTAATGGGAGTCTCAGAAGGAACAGATAAAGGAAAGGGAGAAAACTAGTTAAAGAAATAATGACAGAAAACGTTACTCATCTATAATCTGGAGAGGGAAATGAACATCTGGATCCATGAAGTCCAAGGAACCCCCAAACATAAAATATAAAGAGATATTCACCAAGATACATTATAAACCAATTCTCCAAAGTCAAAGACAGAATTTTGAAAACTGCAAGAGAAAACCAATTCATCACATACAAGGGAATCCATAGCAGTGAATTTCTTAGCAGACTACCTTCCGGACCAGAAAATAGTGAGATAATATATTTAAAGTGCCAGAAGTAAAAAAAAAAAAAAAAATAAAGTGCCAGAAGTAAAAAGTGCCATCCAAGAACACTATACTTGGCAAGGCTATCCTTTAGAAATGAAGGGGATATAAAGACTTTCTCAAACAAGATCTGTGTGAGTTCATCACAGAAGACCTGGATTATAAGAAATGCTAAAGAGTTCTTCAAGTTGAAAGGAAAGAATGCCAACTAATAGGAAAACATATGAAAGTATAAAATTCATTGAAAAATAAGAATATAGTAAAATACAGAATAATGCTATATTGTTATTGCACAAATCACTTTTAACTCTGATATATAAGTTAAAAGACAAAAGTATCAGAAATAACTATAATAATTTGATGCTAGATGTACATTAGAGAAGAGAAATACATTGTGACATCAATAACAAAATGTTGGGGAAGGAGAAGTTAAACCATACAGATTTTGTATGCAATTGTACTTAAGTTGTTATTACAACTTAAAATAGGTTGTTATCACTTTGTTTTATTGTAAGCTTCATGTTAACCAAAAAGAAACCTATAGTAGATACACAAAAGATAAAGTGAAAGGAATCAAAGTATACCATTAGAAAAAAATAAGCAAATGACAAAGGATGACAGCAAGAAAGGAAATAAGAGAACTACACAGTAGTGAAAACTAATTAACAAAATGGCAGTAGTAAGTCCTTATATATAAATAATTAAATGTAACTGGATCAAAATAGCCAATTGAAAAACAGAGTGGCTAAGTGGATTAAAAAACAAGATCCCACAGTATGCTGCACACTAGGGACTCATTTTATCTTTAAGGACACACAGATGTTAAAAGTGAAGGGATGGGAAAAAGATCTTCCATGCAAATGGTAACCAAAAGAGCAAGGTGACATTACTTAATATCAGACAAAATAGACTTTAAGTCAAAAACTGTCACAAGAGACAAAGAGGGTCATTACATAATGATTATATAATGATCAAGAGGATACAATAATTGTGAGTATATATGCACCCAACATTGGATCACCTAAGTATATAAAGTAAATATTAACAGAATTGATTGGGGAAATAACAGTATAATAATAGGGACCTCAGTAGCCCACTTGCAACAATGGATATAGATCATCTAGACAGAAAATTAGGAAACAGGAGACTTGAACAGCACTACAGACTAAGTTGCCCTAATTGGCATACAGAACATTCCATCCAACAGCAACAAGATACACATTGATTCAAGCACACACAGAAAGTTTCAGGATAGATCATATGTTAGGCCACAAAACAAGTCAATAAATTTAAGATTGAATTATATCAAATATCTTTTCCAACCACAGTGGTATGAAAATAGAGACCAGTAGCAGGAGGAAAATTGCAAATATCTGGAAAGTGGAAACACTCGTGATCAATTAGTCAAAGAAGAAATCAGAGGGAAATCAAAAAGTATCTTGAGACAAATGAAGATAGAAACAAAACATCAAATTTATGGGATGCAGTAAAAGCAGTTCTTTTTCAGTAAAAGCAGTTCTCTTTCAGTAAAAGCAGAAAGAAAAAAAGAAAGATCTGAAATAACCTAGATTTACACCTCAAGAAACTAGAAAAAGAGCACACTAAACCTAAAATTAGCAGAGGGAAGAATAAATAAAGATCAGAGCAGAAATAAATGAAACGCAGACTAGAAAAACAGTAGAAAAGATCTATGAAACTAAGAGTTGTTTTTTTTTTAAAGATAAAATTGACAAATCTTAGACTAAGAAAAAGAGAAGACTCATAAATTCTAAGTGAAAGAGGAGATATTACAATTGATTACGCAGAAATAATATCACAAGATACTATGAATATTAATACGCCAACAAATTGGATAACATACAAGAATGGAAAAATTCCTAGAAACATAGACCCTACTAAGACTGGATCATGAAGAAATAGAATATCTGTACAGACCAATAATGAGTAAGGAGATAGAATCAGCAATCAAAAACCTTCCAAAAAAGAAAAGCCCAAGACCTGATGGTTTCATTGGTAAAGGAAAATAAATACTAGTGCTTCCCAAAATTTGAAGAGGAGAGAACACTCCCAAACTCATTTTATTTTTTTTTCCAAACTCATTTTAATAGGCCAGCAATACCCTATACCAAAGCCAGACAAGGACACACCTTTATCAGTAACATAGTTAACACATATTTGTATGTTACATGTATTATATACTATATTTTTAATTTTTTTTTATTTACTTATGATAGGCACACAGTGAGAGAGAGAGGCAGAGACACAGGCAGAGGGAGAAGCAGGCTCCATGCACCGGGAGCCCGACGTGGGACTCAATCCTGAATCTTCAGGATCGCGCCGCGCCCTGGGCCAAAGGCAGGCGCCAAACCGCTGTGCCACCCAGGGATCCCTATACTATATTTTTAAATGAAATAAGCTAGAGGGAAAAGAGTTTTTTTTTTAAATTATAAGAATATACATTTACCATACTGTACTTACCAAGAAAAATCCATGTATAAGTGGACCCATGCAGTTCAAACCCATATTGTTCAAGGGCCAATTTTATATATAAAACCCTAAAGGCCACCAAAAAAAAAAAAAAAAAAAAAAAAAAAAAAAAAAACTTAGAACTAATGAACTAATTTAGTGAAGTTTCAGGATAAAAAATCAACCTATGAAAATTGATTGCATTTCTACATGCTAATTGGGTATCTAGAAAAAGATAAAACAATCTCATGTAGAATAGCATCAAATAATTTTGTTTAAATGTAGTAATACATTTAACCAAGGGGTTCAAAGATCTATACACTGAAAATTATAAAATCTTGATGAAAGAATTTGAAGAATTTGAACAAATAAATGGAAAGATAACTCATCTTCATGGATTAGAAGAATTAATATTATTAAAATACTACCCAAAGCTGTCTACATATTCAATGCAGTCCTTCTCACCGTTCCAATTTTTCGCAAAAGTAGGCAAAACCTAAAGTTCATTTGGGACCACAAAAGACTGCAAAGTGCAAAAGCAATCTTGAGCAACAAGAACAAAGCCAGAGGCATCACACTACCTAATTTCAAAATATACTACAAAGCTATACTAATCAAAAAAGCATGGTATTGGCATAAAAACAAAAATATAGATTATCCATAAAATAGATCTATGTATTTATGGTCAGTTGACCTTTGACAACAGTGCCATGAATACACATGAGGAATGGAAAATCTCTTCAATAAAGGATGCTGGGAAAACTGGTTATTTACATGCAGACAAATTAACTTGGACACTTATTTCATTTTTAAAAAACTCGAGTGAAATATAAGGTCTGAAACTAAAACTGCTAGAAGAAAACAGAACAAGCTTCTTGACATTGGTATGTGCAATTTGTTTCCTTTTTTATATGACCCAAAAACACCGGTTAAAAAAAAAAAGCAAAAATAGACAATGAGATCTTATCAAACTAAAAAGCATCTAGTAGGAAACAATCAAGTAAAGAGTAAAAACAACCGACAGAATGGGACAAAATATTTGCAAACCATACATCTGATAAGAAGTCAACATCCGGGGATCCCTGGGTGGCGCAGCGGTTTGGCGCCTGCCTTTGGCCCAGGGCGCGATCCTGGAGACCCGGGATCGAATCCCACATCCGGCTCCCGGTGCATGGAGCCTGCTTCTCCCTCTGCCTGTGTCTCTGCCTCTCTCTCTCTCTCTCTCTGTGACTATCATAAATAAATTAAAAAAAAAGTCAACATCCAAAATATGTAAGGAATGAATTCAGTAACAAGAAAACAACAAATTTAAAAATGAGCAAATGCTGGGGCACCTGGAAGTCTCAGTTGGTTAAGCATCTAACTCTTGATTTCGGCTCATATCATGATCTCAGGGTTGTAAGATTGAGCCCCACATCAGGCTTCACACTCAGTGGAGAGTCTGCTACAGATTCTCCCTCACCCTCTGCATCTTCCTCTGTCCCTATCCCCACTCACACTCTCTTTTTCTAAAATAATAAATCTTTTTTAAAAATGAGGAAAGGCAAAATCAACATACAGAAATCTGTTGCATTTCTATGTATGGCAAAAATGAAGCAACAGAAGGAGAAATAAAGGAATTGATCCCATTTATAATCACACCAAAAACTGTAAGACACCTAGGAATAAACCTAACCAAAGACACAAAGGATCTGTACTCTGAAAGAAATTGAAGATGACATAAAGAAATGGAAAAATGTTCCATGCTCATGGATTGGAAGAACAAATATTAAAATGTCTATTCTACCCAAAGCAATCTATACATTCAATGCAATCCCTATCAAAATACCCATCAGCATTATTCACAAAGCTGGAACAAACAATTCTAAAATTTGTATGGAACCAGAAAAGACCCTGAATAGCCAAAGTAGTCTTGAAAAATAAAACCAAAGCTGGAGGCATCACAATTATGACTTTAAACCATATTACAAAGCTGCAGTAATCAAGACAATATGGTATTGGCAAAAAAAAATAGACACAGAGATCAGTAGAATAGATTAGAGAACCCAGGAATGGACCCTCAAAATATATGTTCAACTGATCTTTGACACAGCAGGAAAGAATATTCAATGGTAAAAAGTCTCTACAACAAATGGTGTTGGGAAAATTGGACAGCCATGTGCAGAAGAGTGAAACTGGACCATTTTCTTACACTATACACAAAAAATAGACCCAAAATGGATGAAAGACCTAAATGTGAGACAGGAATCCATCAAAATCCTAGAAGACACAAAGAGCAACCTCTTTGACCTTGGCCATGGCAACTTCTTGCTAGACACATCTCCAAGGACAAGGGAAACAAAAGCAAAAATGAACTACTGGGACTTGATCAAACTTCTGCAAGCAAAGTAAACAACCAACAAAACTAAAAGGCAATCTCCAGAATGGGAGAAAATATTCTCAAATGACTTACCAGATAAAGGGCTATATCCAAATTCTATAAAGAATTTATCAAACGCAACACCCAAAGAACAAATAATCCAATCAAGAAATGGGCAGAAGACATTAACAGACATTTCTCCAAAGAAGACATACATGGCCACCAGACAAATGAAAAAATGCTCCACATCACTTGGCATCAGGAAAATACAAATCACAACCACAATGAGATACCACCTCACACCAGTCAGAATGGCTAAAATGAACAAGTCAGGAAACAACAGATGTTGGGGAGGATATGGAGAAAGGGGAACCCTTTTGCACTGTTGGTAGGAATGCAAATTGGTGTAGGTATTCTGGAAAACAGTATGGAGGTTCCTCAAAAAGTTAAAAATAGAGCTATCCTACCACCCAGCAATTGTACTACCAGGTATTTATCTGAAGGATACAAAAATAGTGATTTGAAGGGGCACATGCACCCCATTGTTTATAGCAGCAATGTCTACAATAGCCAAATGATGGAAAGAGCCCAAATGTCTATCAACAGATGAATAAAGAAGTGGTATACATACACACAGTGGAATATTACTCAGCCATCAAAAAGAATGGAGTTGTTGCCATTTGTAACAGTGTGGATGAAACTAGAAGGTATTATGCTAAGTGAAATAAGTCAGAGATGGACAAATACTGTATGATTTCACTCCTATGTGGAATTTAAGAAACAAAACAGATGAACATAGAGCAAGAGAAGGAAAAAGAAAATAAGATAAACATAGAGAGGGAGACAAACCACAAGAGACTCTTAGCTATGGGAAAGAAACTGAGGGTTACTGAAGGGGTGAGTAGGGGGATGGGGTAATTGGGGAATGGGCATTAAGGAGGGCACTTGTTGGGGATGCCTGGGTGGCTTAGTGGTGGAGTGCGTGCCTTTGGCTTAGGTCATGATCCTGGAATCCTGGGATCGAGTCCCACATCAGGCTCCTCACAGGGATCCTGCTTCTCCCTCTGCCTGTATCTGCCTCTCTCTGTGTGTCTCTCATAAATAAAATAAATAAAATCTTTTTAAAAAATTAAAAAGGAGGGCACTTGATGTAATGAGCACTGGGTGTTATATGCAACAGATGAATCACTAAATTCTTCCCCTGCAATTAATACAGTGTATCTTAGCTAAATTTTAAAAATTTTTAATTAAGTAATAATTTTTTAATTTAAAATTCTAATTAAAAATTAAAAAATTAAAAATAAATAGCCAACTAGTAAATTAAAAAATGCTCAACATCACTAACCATCAGGGAAACGCAAATCAAAACCACAGTGTTACCTCCAACCTGTTAGAACATCTGTTATAAAACGATAATAATGATTGGCAAGGATGTGGAGAAAAGGGAACCCTGGTATACTGTTGATGGGAATGTAAATTGGTTCATTCATTATGGTAAACAGTATGGCAATTCCTCATAAAAGTAAAAACAGAACTACCATATGATCCAGTAATCCTACTTCTGGATATGTATCCAAAGACAATGAAATCACTATCTTTATTTTCTTTCCTCTTTCTGAATACTGTTTCATTACTGTGCCAAAATGGAAAATATGCTGGTAGCAAATGAGACAATTTTTTGAGACTCAAAATTAATTTATCTTCCCAAATTATGACTGAGTTATGAACAAATATAATGGTGCTTTTAACCACAGTAAATAAAGTAAAACCCCAAATTTTTTTCTAACTTGAAACTCTTCAGTATACAGGATGCAAAACTGACCCCAGATTACTTAACTACAATTCCAACTTGCTTCTTTTTTAAAAGGTTGTTTTTATGTTAAGGTATAACTGAAATACGATATTGGTTTCAGATATACAATGTAATGATCTGATATTCATATATATTGCAAAGTGATCACCAAAATAAGTCCACTTAACATTCATCATCATACATATAAATTTTTCTTTTGAAAACTTTTAAGATCTATTATCTTAGCAACCTTCAAATGTGCGATAAAGTATTTTAACTATACTCATTATGTGGTACATTACATCCCCAGGTCTGACTTATCTTATAAATGGAAGCTTGTACCTTTTCCCCACCTTCACCTTGTTTGCCCCCCTCCCACTCTACACTCTGGTAACCACCAATCTTTTTACTGTGTCTGTGACCTCAGTCTTTTTTTTTTTTTTTTTTTTTAGATTTCAAATATAAGTGAGATCATAGAGTATTTGTGTTTGACTTATTTCATCTAGCATAATGCCTTCAAGGTCCATCCATGTTGTCACAAATGGCAGGATTCCATCTCCTGACTTTTTTAAATTAACATACAGTGTTATATTAGTTTCAGGTGTATGTTATAACTGTCTTACAATTCTATACATTTCTCAGTGTTCATCAGGATAAGTGTACTGTCAGTTACCTCTATTTCACCCATCCCCCCCCACCCATGTCCCCTCTGGCAACCACCAATTTGTTCTCTGTATTTAAGAGTCTGGGTTTCCTGTTTGCAATTTTTTTGTTTGCTTTGTTTCTTAAATTTCGTATATGAGTGAAATCGTATGATATTTGTCTTTCTCTGACCAACTTATATTTCATTAAACCTTATACCCTGTAGTCCATCCATGTTGTTTGCAAAAAGCAAGATTTCTTTTATATATGTGTGTGTATACACACACACACACACACACACACGCACAATGAAAAAATATATATACACACACCACATCTTCCTCCATTCAGCTATCCATGGGTACTTGGGTTGCTTCCATATCTTGGGCTGTTGTCAGTAACAGTGAAGTAAACATGGGGTGCGTATATGGTTTTAAAATAGTATTTTTGTTTTTTTAGGTAAATACCCAGTAGTGGAATTACTGGATCACATGGTAATTCTGTTTTTAATTTTTTGAGGAACCTCCATACTGTTTTCCACAGTGGCTGTACCAGTTTGCATTCCCACAAATAGTACATAAGAGTTCTCCTTTTTCTCCATATCCTCACCAACACTCATTATTTCTTGTGTTTTTTTATTTTTGCCATTCTGCAAGGTGTGAAGTGATATCTCATTGTGGTTTTAATTTGCATTTCCCTGCGGATTAGTGATGCTGAGCACCTTTTTAGGTGTCTGTTGGCCATCTGTAGGTCTCCTTTAGAAAAATATCTATTCAAGGGGCACCTGGGTGGTAAAGTCAGTTAAGCCTCCAATTCTTGGTGTTGGCTCAGGTCATGATCTCAGGGTTGTGAGGTTGAGCCCCACATTGGACTCTGCATTGGGTGCAGATTCTGTTTGAGATTCTCTTCCTCTCCTTCTAGCCCTCCCATTCATGTGTGCTTGCTCATGTTCTCTCTCTATAAAATAAATAAACCTTTAAAAAAACAAAGTCTATTCAGGTCTTCCAACCATTTTTTTAATCAAATCATTTTTTATTACTGAGTAATATTTCACTGTGTATATATACCACATTTTCTTTATTCATCTATCGGTGGATGTTTCCATCTTTTACCTATTATAAATAATGCCACATGGAATTGAACATGGGGCTGGGGGGGAATGTATCTTTTCAAGTTACTGCTTTCATTTTCTTCAGATAAGTAACCAAAGGTAGAATTGCTAGATCATTCAGTAATTCTATTTATAACTTTCTGAGAAACTTCAATATTGTGTTCCATTGTAGTTACACCAGTTTTTCTCACCACAGTACATAGGTGTATTTATTTCCACATCCTTACTAACACTTCTTATTTCTAGTATTTTTGGTTGACGGTCATTCTAACAGGTATGAGTGATACTTCAATATATTTTTGAATTGCATTTCCCTGATAATTAATCATGTTGAGTATCTTCTGTGTACCCACTGACCATCTGTGTATATTTAAGAAAATGTTTATTTAGTCCTTTGCCCACTTTTTAATCAGTTGGTTTTTTGTTTTGGGGGTGGGTTTGTTGTTGTTGTTGTTGGGGTTTTTTTTGCTATTGAGTTGTATGACTTCTTTATATACTTTGGACATACACTCCTTATCAGATACATAATTTGCAAATATTTTCACCCATTCAGGGGGTTGCTTATTATTTTGTTGATGATTTTCTTTCCTCTGCAAAAGCTTATTTAGTTTAATGTAGTCTGTTTATTTTTGCTTTTGTTACCTCTGTTTTTGGTGTCAAATCCAAAAAATCGTTGCCAAGATGATACCAAGGAGTGTACTGCCTGTATTTTCTTCTAGCAGTTTTATAGTTTTATGACATTCAAGGTTTTTAAAGATTTTTTTATTCATTTATTTGAGAGAGCGCGCACACATGAGCAGATGGAGGAGCAAAGGGAAAGGGAGAAGGAGAAGCAGCTTCTTCCCACTAAGCAAGAAGCCAGACACAGGCTCAATCTCAGGACCCTGGGATCATGACCTGAGCCAAAGGCAGACACTTAACCAACTGAGCCACTCAGGTGCCTCATACTCAGTTTTTTAATACATTTTGAATTTATTTTTGTGTATTGTGTAAGACAGTAGTCCAGTTTCATTCTTTTGCATATGGCTGTCAGTTTTTCCAACACCGTTTATTGAAGAGACTCCCCCTTCTCCATTTAGTATCATTGGCTCCTTTATCCTACATCAAGGATATGCATGGGTCTATTTCTGGGCTGTTTCATTGATTTGTGTGTCTGTTATTATGCCAGTACCACATTGTTGTTGTTTTGATTACTGAAGCTTTATGTAGTATATTTTGAAATCAAGTAGTATGATGTCTCCAGGTTTTTTCTTGTTGCTCAATATTGCTTTGGCTATTCATGGTCTTTTGTCATTCCATACAAATTTTAGGACTATTTGTTCTCTTTCTGTAAAAAATGCTATTGGAATATTTATAGGGATTGCACTGAATCTGTAGATTGCTTTGAGTAATATTAACTATGATAATTCTTCCAATCTGTGAACATGAACTATCTTTGCATTTGTGTCATCTTCAGTTTTTGTTGTTGTTGTTGTTGTTGTTATCATCAGTGTCCGATAGTTTTCAGTGTACGGGTCTTTCACTTCCTTGGTTAAATTAATTCCCAGGTATTTTATTCTTTTGGAATAATCCAAAAGAATAGCTATAAGTGGGTTAGTTTTTCTGCTTCCTGTTGATTTTTGTATCCTGCAACTACACAGAGTTTATTAGTTCTAACAGTTTTTTGGTGGATTCTTTAGGGTTTTCTGTATATAATATGTCATCTGAAGAATTAACAGTTTTACTTCTTCCCTTTCCAATTTGGATCCCTTTTATTTCTTGCCTATTGCTCTGGCTAGGGCTTCTAGTACTATCTTGAATAAAAATGGTGATAGTACGTATGTTTCTGTTGTTCCTGATATTACAGGAAAAAACTTTCAGCTTTCCACCATTGAATATGATATTAGATGTGAGCTTGTCTGTACCCACTTTGTTGAGAGTTTTTATCATACATGAATATTGAATTTTATCAAATGCTTTTTCTACACCTATTGATACAGGGATTTTTTTTATCCTTCATCTCATTAATGTGGTACATTGCATTGATTGATTTGCAGATGTTGAGCCATACTTGCATCCCTGGAATAATTCCCATTTTATCATGGTGTATGATCCTTTTGATTCATTACTGAATTTGAGTTTAATATTTTATTGAGGATTTTTGAATCAGCGTTCATCAAATATTGACCTGTAATTTTCTTGTGGTGTCTTTGTTTTATTATCAAGATAATACTGCCCTCTTGAAATGGGTGTGGAAGTATTCTCTAATCTTTTTTTTTTTTTTTTTGGAAGAGTTTAAGAAGGATTAGTATTGATTCTTTTTGAATGTTTGGTATAATTCACCAGTGAGCCCATTTGGTCCTGGGCTTATGTTTGGTGTAGGTTTTGAATACTGATTTAATCTCCTTACAAATATTCAGTCTCTTCAGATTTTCTATTTCTTCACGGTTCAGTCTTGGGATATTGTATGTTTCTAGGAATTTATCATGATTGTCAAATTTGTTGTATAATTTTTCACAGTAGTCTTTTATGATTGTATTTCTGTAGTATTGGCTGTTAAATATTATCACTTTCAGTCTGTGCATATCATTATATCTAATGTATCTAACTTTAGGCAGCATATATGGGTCTTATTTTCTTTTCCATTCTTCCATTCTGTCTTTTGATAAGAGAATGTATTTTATTTACATTTAAAGTAATTATTGATAGGTGTATAGTTATTGCCATGTTCATTTTTTTTCTTGCTCTTTTGTAATTCCTCTGTTTCTTCTCATGCTCTCTTCCTTTGTAGTTTAATGACTTACTTTTGGGTAAGATAGATTTCTCTATCTTTTATGTATCTACTATACATTATTACTGATTTTCTATCATTTCTTATTTTGAGTCCTTTTTCCTTATTTTGTGAGTTCTAGCTAGAGGTTTGTCAGTTTCATTTAGCTTCATAAAGAACCAGCTCTTAGTTTCATTTATTTTTTCTAACTTTTTAGTCTGTTTCATTTTTTTCCACTCTAATCTTTGTTATTTCCTTCATTCTACTAACTTTGGGCTTCATTTGTTCTTTTTCTAGTTCCTTGAGATATAAAGTTGGCTTATTTGAAATTTTCCTTGTTCTCTTGATGTAGGCATTTATCACTATGAACTTCCCTCTTAAAACTGCTTTTGCTGTATCCCCTAAGTTTTGGTGTATTATTTTTCATTTTTATATTTGTCTCAAAGTATTTTTTGCTTTCTCTTGATTTCTTCTTTGGCCCATTGATTGTTCAATACCATATTGTTTAATCTCTACACATTTGTGAATTTCTCAGTTTTCTAATAGTTGATGTCTAGCTTCATACAATTATGCTTAGGAAAGATTCTTGAGGAGTACCTGGGTCGCTCAGTTGGTTGAGTGTCCAACTCTTGGTTTCAGCTCAAGTCATGGTCTCATGGATATTGGCGGTCTGGCCCATGTAGGGCTCTGTACTCAGTGGGGAGTCTGCTTGAAGATTCTCTCCCTCTGCCCCTCCCCACACTCATTTGCTCACTCTAAAATAAGTCTTTGGGAAAAAAGAGATGCTTGATATTATTTCAATCATCTTAAATTTATTGAGACTTGTTTTGTTACCTAACACAATGGAGGATGTGCCCTGTGTACCTAAGAAAACTGTTTATTCTTTGCTTTTGGATGAAATATTCTGTATATATCTATTAAGTCTGTCTAGTCTAACATGTCATTTAAAGTCAGTGTTTCCTGGGACACCTGAGTAGCTCAGTGGTTGAGCATCTGCCTTTGGCTCAGGTTCTGATCCCTGGGTTCCTGGGATCAAATCCCACATAGGGCTCCCCGACAGGGAGCCTGCTTCTCCCTCTGCCTATGTCTCTGCATGTCTCTCATGAATAAATAGGTAAAATCTTTTTAAAAATAAATCAATAAAGTCATTGTTTCCTTATCAATTTTCTTTTTGGGTGATCCTCTGTTGACAGTGGTATACTAAAGTCCCCTACTTATTTTATTGCTATTTCTCCATTTTAGATCTGGTAATATTTGTTTCATGCATTTAGATGTTGCTGTATTTTAAGTGCATAAATACTTAGAAATATGTTCTTGTTGTGTTGACCCTTTTATATTATTATATAATGCTCTTGGTCTCCTATTATAGTCTTTGTTTTAAGGCCTTTGGTCTAATGTAAGAATAGCTACTCCAGCTTTCTTTTGCTATCTATTTGCACAGAATATCTTTTTTCTATCACTTCACTTTTAGTCTGTGCATGTGCTTACATCTAAAGTGTCTCTTTGGGATTCCTGGGTGGCGTAGCGGTTTGGCACCCGCCTTTGGCCCAGGGCGCGATCCTGGAAACCCGGGATTGAATCCCACGTCGGGCTCCTGGTGCATGGAGCCTGCTTCTCCCTCTGCCTGTATGTGTCTCTGCCTCTCTCACTCTCTCTCTCTCTCTCTGTGTGACTATCATAAATAAATAAAAATTTAAAAAAAATTAAAGTGTCTCTTTAAAAAAAAAAATGTCTTTAGGCAGCATACGGATAGGTCTTATTTTCTTATCCATTCCGCCACTTTGTCTTTTCATTAGAGAATGTATTTCATTTATATTTAAGGTAATTATTGACAATATATAGTTACTACCATTTTTTTAAAGATTTTATTTATTTATTCATGAGAGACAGAGAGAGGCAGAGACACAAGCAGAGGAAGAACCAGGCTCCATGCAGAAAGCCCGATGAGGGGCTCGGTCCTGGGACCCCGGGATCAAGCCCTGAGCCAAAGACAGACAATCAATCATTGAGCCATCCAGGCGTCCCTAGTGACTACCATTTTAATTGTTTTCTTGCTATTTTGTAGTTTCTCTGTGCATTTTTTTTCTTTTCATGCTCTCTTCCTGTGTGGTTTGATGTATTTCTTTAGCTAGATGCTTAGATTCCTCTCTCCTTATCTTTTGTGTATCTACCACAGGTCATTGGTTTGTAGACCATGTCGCTTACATATAACCACCTATATTAAAAAGTGTTTTAAATTAGAAATTAAGTTTGAACACATTCTAAAGCTCTCCATTTTATTCTGCCCTCCACATTGTTTCTGATATCACATCTTACATCTTTTATCTTGTATTTCTCATAACTAATAATTTATAATTTTTACTACATTTGTCTTTTAATCCATCGCTTTTACTACATATTTACCTTTACCAGAGAGACTTCTATTTTATGTCTTCTTGTTACTAATTAGCATCCTTTCTTTTCATCTTAAGAAAAGTCCCTTTATGGGATCCCTGGGTGGCGCAGCGGTTTAGCGCCTGCCTTTGGCCCAGGGCGCGATCCTGGAGACCCGGGATCGAATCCCACGTCGGGCTCCCGGTGCATGGAGCCTGCTTCTCCCTCTGCCTGTGTCTCTGCCTCTCTCTCTCTCTCTGTGTGACTATCATAAATAAATAATAATTTAAAAAAATATTTAAAAAAAAAAGAATAAGTAGTTTTCATAATTGTTTCCTATGTATATTAAATTATCTCATTTTATACCTTAAACACAATTTTTACCTAAAATGTTGAAAAGAAAATTATAAAGAAAATTTAGCCACAAAGTATAGAGAAACAAAATTAATTGCAATTATGTATCTTATTTAACCCAATATATCTGAAATGTTATTTGAACATGTAATCAATACAAAAATATTATTTTACTTTTTTTAGTATTAAGTCTTCAAAGTCTGTTGTGTATTTGCACTAAAAGATACTTCAAATTGGACTAGCCACATATAGATAGTGGCTACCATATACTGATCATGCAGATGTGAGTAACAGGAGTTCTGTAAAAAGAATGCATAAGGGTAAAAAGGCAGGGAAGAAATAAAATAATTTAAGAAAATTTCCAAGAACTAAAGGATACTAGTTTCCAAATTGAGTAGGCTTTCAGAAAGCCCAAGAAAATAGATGAATTAGACCCAGGATATTTCGAAACACCAGGGACCCAGAGAAACCACTACAGGGTTTAAAGAAAACAAACAAAACAGATTATTATAGTCAAAGGATCAGACATCAGCATGGCTTTAGACTTTTCAAAAATAATGGATAGGTAGAAGACTGAATGACTGCCTTTGATATACTGAAGGAAAAGCACCACTAAGGTATAATTCTATAACTAGCCAAAATATCAACCAAGTTAGGAGGTGGATAAAAGGTATTTTCAACTATCCAAGATCTCAAAAAATTTACCTGCCATCCTCCCCTTTTCAAGAAGCTACTGAAAGGTGTGTTACACTAAACAAAGAAGTCAACCAAGAATGAGGAAAGTGTGAGATACAAGAAATGAGAGAAAGGTGAAAGAAATCCCTGGGATGAAACTGTGAACCCAACCTAGAGAGCAACAAGTCCAGGTTACAGTAGGTCCGAAGGAAGCAAAAATACTTCACCAAGAAAATCCAGTTGATAGAACCCTGATGCAGGGCAGCCCGGGGGGCTCAGCGGTTTAGCGCCGCCTTCAGCCCAGGGCCTGATCCTGGAGACCCAGGATCGAGTCCCACATCAGGCTCTCTCCATGAAGCCTGCTTCTCCCTCTGCCTATGTCTCTGCCTCTCTCTCTGCGTCTCTCATGAATAAATAAAATCTTAAAAAAAAAAAAAAAAGGAACCCTGATGCAACTGATTGTGGATGTAGAAAAGTGGCAGATAGGGACATTGAATAGTTACATAGACACAAATCTAAGCAAATAAGAGATAAAAGAAAAATAAAAACTTATAAACTCTGAATCTTGAGTAATTTCCATTACGAGGGTCCAGAAGGGCATGTAAGTAAAGTGGAATGAGAGGTAAAAGAGCTAAAACCTCATCTTTCATAGTACAAAATTCATATATAATTCTTGAAACTGAAATGTAAGGAAGGAATAATATAAGCATCTTAACTGAAAATATAAAAACCAAAATAATCAGGTGTTGAAAGTAGTTGTTTCTGGGTAAGGGAAAATAATAATAGGAAGAAGGGATCTGCTAGTTTTCCTAACAAATTTTGTAAAACTGTGTTTCTCTAAGTCCCAAGTATATACACATCTAACTTACTTTTTTTTTTTTTCTAACTTACTTTAAAAGAAACATGGGCAGTACTAAATCTGTAAGTAAAGGACCTTTACCAGGCCATTGGTAATGAGTGTCCTTATCTCCTAGTATTGAGTATTGGTTCCGCTGCATGGATGTGGATGGGGACGGTGTACTCTCCATGTACGAGCTAGAGTACTTCTATGAGGAGCAGTGTGAACGGATGGAAGCCATGGGCATTGAGCCCTTGCCATTCCATGATTTGCTGTGCCAGATGCTTGACTTGGTAAAGCCAGCCACTGAAGGTAAGATTGAGTAAAAGTTCATTTGCACTTTTCACCTGTATAATAGAGTGGGGTATTTAATCCCAGATTGTCCTAAATTCTTTAATAACTTCCAGAGTCTTCCATACTGACTTCCGAAATACAGAAATATTTACATTTCTTATTTACTATTAGTGTGGAACCAACAGTTAATAGCAAATCCTACTGAAGAAATTTTTCCAGGGATCCCGGAGTGGCTCAGCAGGTTTAGCACCTACCTTTGGCCCGGGTCATGATCCTGGAGTCCCAGGATCAAGTCCCATGTTGGGCTCCTTCCTTGCATGGAGCCTGCTTCTCCCTCTGCCTGTGTCTCTGCCTCTCTCGCTCTCTGTCTCTCCAATGAATGAATGAATGAAAGAAAGAATGAGTGAATAAATAAATAAAATAAGATCTTTTTAAAAAAGAAAATAAATAAATAAATAAATAAATAAATAAATAAATAAATAAATAATAAGATCTTTTAAAAGAAAAGAAAAAAAATTTTTCCATAGAGGAACACCTGGGTGGCTCAGTTGGTTAAGCATCCAATTCTTGATTTTGGCTTAGGTCATGATCTCAAGGTTGTGAGATCAAGCCCCACATGGGGCTCCATGCTCAGCAGTGAGTCTGCTTGAGATTATCTCTCTCCTTCTCCCTTGCCCTGGGCCACCGTAAGTCTTTATAAAGAAAAAAATTTGTCCATAGAGAAAGCAGATTAGCAGTTGTCCAGGGCTTGGGGTAAGGGGAGTTGGGAAAAGTCTGCTTGACAGATGGAGAGTTTCCTTTCGAGGTAAAGAAGTATTACAGAACTGAATAGTAGTGATGTTTGCACAGCATTGTGAATGTACTAAATAAAAGTCACAGAATTGTACATTAAAATGGTGAACTTTATGTCAGTTTCAGCTCAAAAAAATGGGATCTTGTGTAATAAAATTAGCATATACATATATCTTTGAACTTCAGTAAAAGATTTCACTTACCAAAACATTCTTGATATTTACTCGATTTGTTTTTACATAGGCAAAATAACACTACGAGATCTGAAGAGATGCAGAATGGCACACATCTTTTATGACACTTTCTTTAATCTGGAGAAATACTTAGACCATGAACAGAGAGATCCCTTTGCGGTCCAGAAGGTACTGGTTTTAACTTCTATTTGAGAGCTGCAGTATCAGGGTTGTATGCTACAGATAAAAATTAAGACGTAACATTTATAACATCACATACTGAAAAAACAAAAATGGACCTAGAGCTCATCTTTCCCCCCAGCTAATCTTTAAGTTTAGGTAACCTCCATCTGCCTATCATTGAGTGAACTGTATGGCCTGTGTACTTACATATATATTAGAAAATAGTTTTTAAAAGGTTTGGAAAAAATTTGTCCTTCCAAATTAAATATTTATCAATAGGCACATCTTTATTAGAAAGCATATTGGGATTAACTGTACCATTCATTTCCAGAATGACATGTAAATAGCTCTCCCCATCATAACGAAAACCAGACATTCTCATGAAGAACAAACCTCAGATAATATAACACTGTTTCAAGTGTTAATGACTGTTGTGCAGGACTGTCAGTTTGAAGTCATTCTACACCTGAATAGACACTAACCTGTAGACCCTCAAAAAACCCTGAATATCATATGGTCTGTTCAAAGAAAAAGGGCAGAATATCAATATTTCTATTCCCTTATTTGAAAAGTAAAAATTATGTTGATAGAAAAGGACTGTTTCCAGTGGTCCTGCAAGAGTACAACTACAGGAAACTTCTGGTCTTTTCTTTTTCTTCCACATGTTGACCTAAACAGTAGTAAGAACACAAAGATCACCTTCCAGAAACAAAGTCTCTGTATCTGATCTTGGAGCATATCAAGGCCCATTGTCACTAACCTAAAGTCAGAATTATGTTTCATTGATTCAGAGGTGCCCATTATTTTATATCCCTTAAGAAAGAAAGAAAGGAGAGGAGAGGAGAAAGGAGAGGAGAAAGGAGAGGAAAGGAAGAAAGAAATGGGGATGGGGTAGGGGTTCTTAAAATGGATTAACTGTCATAACACATTGTATGGTCAATATTGAGGTATTTGCATTCTTCTAGGCATAACTAACCTTACATCCAAGGGCAGTGCTCATTTTAATCATGGAAAAACATTTAACCTGGAATATATAATCCAAGATACTGCCCATATTGTAGAAGGAAAAGAAAATGTATAGCCTTTTCCCCCCCTTCATTTCTTCTATTTGTGTTATAAATTTTACTTTGTAAGAAGTGACAGTATATCAAGATTTGTTCTGATATGCAAAGAACATTTTTAGTTAGAAAGTGCTCAATAACTGGGTGTTATTCTGTATGTTGGCAAAGTGAACACCAATAAAAAAATAAATTTATAAAAAAAAACATAAAGTGCTCAGTAGGGCAGCCCTGGTGGCCGAGCGGTTTAGCACCGTCTTCAGCCCGGGGTGTGAACCTGGAGACCTGGGATCGAGTCCCGCATCGGGCTCCCTGCATGGAGCCTGCTTCTCCCTCTGCCTGTGTCTCTACCTCTCTCTCTCACTCTCTCTCTCTCATGAATAAATAAAATCTTAAAAAAAAAAAAGTGCTCAGTAAATTTCAGACACTGTGTTGAAGAGACATATGGTCAAATAGAGTTTAAAAAAAAAAAGCAAAAAGTAGCAATCAAGCATATACAGTATAGCAAAGAGATTATTTGGGGAAGGGCTGTTTCCAGGAAGATAGCACAGATGACAGGACATCTGAGCTGACTTTTACAGAAGCAATAAAAATGTGCCAGAGAAAGGGATGGTATATTTCAGGTGGGCATATGCAAAAACCACAAATCATTCCAGATAGGTGCTGTGCAAAATGCCAGGGAGAAGGCGAGCCAGGGCATGGCCTCTGATTATAATCAGGCAAAAGAATCTGCATCTGAAGAATTAGCTGCCGACTGGTTCACTATAATTTTTGTGATTGGAGGCACAGAAAACACTTCAGCAGTGTAACTTTAGCACCTCTTTTAATATGTTAAGATGAAACATTTTCAGATAGGTCATCACAAATGTGTATCACTAAAAACAAACAAACAACCTATCTCCAATGGTTTGTCTTTGATTATTTTTGTTTCCTGTCCTCTTTGCAATCAGGATATTGAGAATGAGGGGCCTGAGCCTTCTGACTGGGACAGGTTCGCAGCTGAGGAATATGAGACTCTTGTTGCAGAGGAATCTGCCCAAGCACAGTTCCAGGAAGGGTGAGTGAATTTCCCTGGGTCTTGAAGAACTTTTTAAACAGGGGTAACCATCTCAGAAATATTAAAACCACCTTGAAAAATCAAACTAGTAATCCTTATTTTTTTAATATCATAAAAATGGATTATAATCAACTTTAGTTGAATATTTTTCCCAGCAGTCTTCTCTTCCCTTCTTCACTAATTTCCTGAAAACTCTTCTCATTCCCATTTCCTTTTATAAAATTGTACTTTTCACTGGAAGCTAAGATCATTGTGGAGTCATACTACTTTGTAGGGATGTTAGTAAGTCCCGTAAATACAGGACAAGGCTAAAAGAACTGAAGCTTTTTTAAATAATAAAAATATATTTTTAAAACAAACCTTTACCATACATGGTTTTGTGCATTCAACCCTGAACAAGAAGTTACTTCTACATGGGATTTATAATAGGGCTTACTTAATTCCATAAAGGGACCATGGTGAGAAATTATCCAAGACTTTCACTGCTTAGAACATTTCAGCAACTTTATAATTTGTTGGCTCTTTTCCATCATCTTCTAGGGATTCCTTCAGCAGTTCCTCTAAGACTCTTAATTAATCCTAATTATTAATGTAATACATTTTTTGAATAGGTAATACATCTGTATGTTTTAATATTCAAAGAAACCAAAGGATTACATAGTAAAGTTTCCTACTGCCCAGTTTTCCTTCCCAGAAGCAACAATCACTGAGATCATTTTATGTACCCTTCCAAAAAAGACTCTCTATCCCACTGTCAGATAGATAGATAGATAGATAGATAGATAGATAGATAGATAGATAGATAGATAGGCAGGCAGATAGATAAAGAAGCAAATTCAGGGGTGCCTGGGAGGCTCAGTCAGTTAAGCATCCAATTCTTGATCCCAGTTCAGGTGTCAATCTCAGGGTCATGAGTTCAAATCCAGTGTTGGGCTCCACACTGGGTATGGAGCCTACATTTAAAAAAAATAAAAAAGCAAATACACATATACATTGTTACATTACTTTTTTCCCTTACACATATGGTAGCATTCATTGTTTGGTACCTAGTTTTTTCCACACTTGTATAAAAATTCTAGAGATCTGCTGTACAACATAGTGCCTACAGTTTAAAATTTGGTATTGTGCACTTTAAAAGGTTAATAGGATAAATCTCATGTCAAGTCTTCCTACAAAATAAACATACACAAGAAGAGAAGGAAGGTGATGGGTATATTTAGTACCTTGGTTGTGGTATCACAGATGTATGTATATGTCCACATTGATCAAGATGCATTCATTAAATGCATATCATTTTTTATGTAACAATTACACCTAAAAACAAAGCTTGAGAAAACAGTATGGTAAACCAAAAACATTTGTATTTTATGATTACTAAGGTATAAATGAGGCTTTACAAATATTTTGGGGCTTTCAGTGCATGAAAAAAATTAATAAAAACAATAAATTGAAGATTATTCCATATATGTATCTAATGAATGTTCTTCCATACATGTATCTAATGAATGTTCTAAGTTTTTATAGCTTTATAATATTCTAATCTATAGTTATTACCATTATGAGAAAAGTTATGCTATTAGAAATAAAATGTTCTAATGAATAATCTTATATACATGTCATTTTATACATATATAGGACATATTTCCAGAAGTATAGAAAACAGCATACTTGCAAAAACACAGATTAGAGAAACCAACACGAAATAATGCAGGCACCCAGAACTAGCAACAGTGGGGAGCCACTTTCACCCCTAGGCCTAAAAGGACAAAGAGATAAAACCATTATCAGAACCCAAAGAGAGTAAGTATATGGAGAGAGTCAGGACTTGTGACCTTCAGTAAGGGAATTTAGTCAAACGATGTCAACCCAGATGAGAGCTGCTAGAATAAATACCCAATTTCACTTTCTTTATATCCCTTCGTGTTCTGCTGGTACTTCCCATTAGCTTCCAACAAGAAACCGGAAGATAAGACAACTAACTGATGTGGTCCATCTGGATCAGCCTCCTGGGGCACAAACTAAACGAAGAGTAGATCTAGAAGGATAAAAATGAAATATCCAGTTCAGTACATAATGTCAGGTAGCCCTCCACAGAGATTGTACATTTTACACACCTACCATTAAGTCTTCAATATCTTTTTGGAGAGTATTAAAGAAGCCATTACCAAACCACTTTCTTTAATCTAGAGATTTCCTTAATATTCTTAGCCACAAAACTGAGATCTCATTTTTATCACTGACCCCGAAACCCATAAAAATCATTTCATCACTCATTATTTTAAGCCTTACTGAATCAGAAAACACAGGTGAGTATATTCACAAGCATGATCTAAATTTTTTGGCATTGAGCATCCATAGTCTACTTATGAAGCAGTATCAATACTGTTAAGAGCATGTGTAGATGTTTATAATAAAGATTGCCTCCAACTTTTCACTGATAGGAGTAATAAAATTATCCTACATATATATACTACAATTCCATGTAAACATTAAAAATCATTTTGTGGATCTATATTTCTTGATTACAGTAACAAAAAAATAGAGATGTGGAGAAAGACTTTAAAAGACCGAATAGAATGGAATAGCAGAACAAAAAGAAAATTAGGTATATGTAAGGAAAACAACAGGGATATAAGTTATATGTATTAGACAACAGAGCAAATGGAACCAAAAGATTCCAATAAAAGCTTTTTTAAAAATAAAACAAGACTTGAGGGACCCTTGGGTGGCTCAGCGGTTGGGTGCCTACCATCAGCTCAGGTCATGATCCCGGGATCCAGGATCAAATTCCACATCAGGCTCCCTGCGATGAACCTGCTTCTCCCTCTGCCTATGTCTCTGCGCCTCTCATGAATAAATAAATAAATCTTAAAAAATAAAAATAAGGGATCCCTGGGTGGCGCAGCGGTTTGGTGCCTGCCTTTGGCCCGGGGCGTGATCCCGGAGACCCGGGATCGAGTCCCACGTCGGGCTCCCGGTGTGTGGAGCTTGCTTCTCCCTCTGCCTGTGTCTCTGTGCCTCTCTCTCTCTCTGTGACTATCATAAATAAATAAAAATTAAAAAAAATTTTTTTTGAAAAATAAAAATAAAACAAGAGTTGAAATCTAGAAAGGTCAGGAGTCACACCATATCCAGAAAATTCTGATAATGATTGATTCTCCATATATATGTTGAATTTGCCAGAATTCAACGACATAAATAAAAGTTTATTTAAGGGGTTTTTTCCTTTTATTTTTTTTTTTTAAGATTTTACTTATTTGAGAGGGAGAAAGAGTGAGAGCACAAGCAGGGTGAGGGACAGAGGGAGAGGCAGACTCCCCACTGAGCAGGGACTCCAGGATGATGACCTGACCTGAAGACAGACACTTAACCGACTGAGCCACCCAGGTGCCCCATTTTTCCCTTTTTTACAAAATTCAAGTCATCAGACAAGGGGGAAAAAATCACCCTTGCCTCAGATACCTCCATAGTAAAACTGAATACTGGAAGACCATGAAACAATATATACAACCTTCTCAGAGAAATTATATAATCCCAAATTTTATTTTTTTAAAGATTTTATTTATCTATTTGAGAGAGTGAGTGAACAAGACCTACAGAGGGAGAACAAGCAGGGGAAACTGCAGAGGGAGAGGGAGAAGCAGGCTCCCTGCCGAGCAGGGAGCCAGACAGAGGCTTGATCCCAGGACTCCAGGATCATAACCTGAGCTGAAGGCAGGTACTTAACCAAATGAGCCACCCAGGCACCCCTACAGCCCCAAATTTTATACTAACCCAAGATGACATTCAAGCATGAAAGAACAAATGGTATTTCCAAACACATAAGAACTGAAGGGAATATAGCACCCATGAGCTCTTCTTTAAAAAGGACATAAGCATAAAACCAAGAAACAAACCAAACCAAAATAAAGAGCCCGGAAATGGAGCAACCACTGTGAAAAAGAAATAACAGCATTTGATCCATTCAAATGTAGAAAGAATAGAGATAAGAACATAATAGTCTGGAAAAAATAACAGCTGAAACTAGAATGTAGAGAAGAGGAAGAAATATATGTAAAACATCCTAGAAGTAACAATGTAACTGAAAATGGGAGGTGGAGAGGAGAAAGAAAATGTGTAAATTTCATTGGCAAGGCTTCCATAGATAGCCTTTAAAGCTGTAAGTCAAAATGAGAGTTTAGGAATACTAATTAAAATAAACACTTGAAAAACCAAAGCCAGACTCTAAGTGTTCTAATTCAATCAGAAAACATGTACACACAAAATGAAAACACAGAGCACAAAGCATAAAGATGACAGAAGTAAAGGAAGCATTTTTAGATCAGTGTATGTAAATGGAATAAACTCGCTTATTAAAAGAAAAGGATTCAATTCTGGAAGACAAAGGTTGAATTTAAAAAAAATGAACCCTCAAAAAAAGCAGTGCATCTGAAACAAAAACTGCAAAAAGAAATTGGAACTTATTATTTGCAGCCATAGCAAACTATTCCCTGGAAATAGATAGATAAAATACCTTTGTGGGTTTTGTCCATAGACCATCTACAAAATACATACTAGACTACAAACAAAACTACAGTGGACTTCTAAATAGGAACTACAATTTAGAACAGCTTCTCATTTAAGAAGGCAGTCTAAAAATGTACTATTTCAGTCTCTCACACCACTTAAAAATAACTACAGAGTACCACTTAGGAAGAGAAATTTTCAGTGGACTAAAGGAAAACAGATGGGATCAGATTGAAGATTGAAGAGGGAGCCAGAGCTTAGGTTCTATGCAGGAGGACGGAGAAGATAATTGCTACAAATAAAAGCAGCAGCACTTAAGGGTGATATACTCGAATTTGACTGAAACCAAGGGCTAGAGGGAGACCAGAAGAAGCAGCATCCAGGTAGGTCAAACCTTTATATATCTCATCCTATCCTTAAAGGAAAGACAAAAAGCAAGAGTGTGGGATCTTGGAGCAGTGAAAGCACATCCACTGAAATATCCACACCAGCAGCCTGGCCCATCCATCCCTTCATTCTCCTTGAAAATACTAGTAACCTCAGATTGCCCCCTCCTAAGTAGCCAATGCAAACAGAAGCAGCAGTTCGTTCCCAACTACACAGAAAAGTGGACAGATATCAAACAGTTACAAATACCAATGAAATACTCAACAAATGGAAGAACTTTCACCCTTGGAAGGAGACTCACTTCAGCAATTAGAACAAGATCTCCAGTTGAGTACATTTACCATTTTTAGAGGTAAGAGAATATTGTACTCTTGAAACAAGACTGACCACTTTCTTGGAAATAAAAAAAAAAAAATTTAATGAAAAACACAACCATTGGGCTGAATAATAAAAGGCACAGCTAAAAAGTTTTTGATTTGGGATATTGATTATGATACTGGGGTAAGAAATCCTTGCAGAAACCAGTAGAAATAATAGCCAGATAATTCCCAAAATACTATCTATTTAAGAAAATAAACACATACACAGGAATCAGCAAATTTCTTCTGGGCAGGTAGTGGGTATTTTAGGTTTTACAGTTCTGTCACAACTATTTAGCTCTGGCATTGTGGTATGACAGTACCCATAGGTAGTATGTAAGCAAATGAATGTGGTGGTTTTCCAATAAAATTCTAATACACCGTGAGATATAAACTTCCTATCATTTTCACATGTCATAAAATATTATTTTCTTTCAAATTTAAAAGGCAAAACCATTCTTAGTTCACTGGGCTGTAACAAAAAAAGGTGGAAAGAGAGATTTGGCCCACAGACTATAGTTTGCCGGTCCTGTACTAGAGTGAAATTTCAGAACATGAAAGATAGAAGAACTGAAAATCTACCAGAGACAAAAAACAGATTACCACAAAGTGAACCCAAAAAGAAATGGAGCACTATCGTTCAAATACTACAAAGAAAAATAACTTTGAATCTAGAATTCTATCCCTACTTATATGTGAGGACCTAATAAACACCTTTTCAGACATCCAAAGATGCAAAAAACTTAACTTCCACAGACTATCTCTGAAAGAAGTATTAAGGGATATTCTTCAGCAAGAAGGTAAATGGATTCTAGAGGAAACAGTGGGATGCAAGTAATCAGAGCAACAAAATTAGTAAAATTTATTCTTAGAACTAAATATTGATCACAGACTGTTAGGAGTAAAAGGAGGTTGGGGTAATATACTATGAATCTTTATTAGAGTAGAGAATATTGATGCTGATAATTTATATTTCTATAACAATGACTAGAGTTAAAAGTATGTGTTAAAAATTTAAGCTCAATCACTAAGAATTAAAAAAATGGAAAACTTTCTAATCAATTTTTAGAAAAAACAATAAAGTAGAAAAAATTCAGTAAAGAAAACTCAATCTACTAAGAAGCAGATGTGTTAATCAGCATCCTTTTTTTTGGTAGCAGGTGACTTAACTTCAATTCAAATTGCCATAAGCAAAAATATATACATAGGCAGGCTTACATAACTGACAAGTCCAGGGGTAGAACTTACTTTAGAGACTCAGACTTTTTCTCTTTCATCTCTTACATAGTGGTTTTCTTTCATCTTTTCACTTATAGCAAGTTATTCATATGTGGCAGCAAGATGATCACCTGATAGCTTCAAGTTCAAATAAAAGAGAAAATCCCTTTCCCCTAAGCTCCAGCAAAAGCCTAGGATTTGTGTCCCTTTGACTCTAACTGGCTTAGTTTGGGTCCAATCCCTGAACCAGTTCCTAAAGGAGGCCTAGAACTAGGCTTATACAGGAATCAGGTCTGTCCAAACCACAGGTTTTCCCAAGGGAAATTAGAAAATATGGCCGAAAAAGAGGGGAATATACTATGCCAATAAAGGAACAACAGATGTCCACTATAGTAGACAAAAGAATAGTACAAAATAAATGGCTAAAATAAGTCCAAATATAGTATCAATCACAAAATTCACATTGGATTAAAAATCAAACTGTATACTATTATTTAGATTCATCCCTAAGGGGTAAGAGTCCAATGTAGTAACAAGAGTAGGTCAGTTATGGTAACATTAATGAGACAAGTAGAATTCAAAGCTTTAAAAGAGATGTTTCAGTATTTCAGCAGTTGGCAATGAAAATAAGTTATGAACGTTATGCAGTATATAAAATAAATCTGATAGAAATATAAGGAAAAATTGGCATCTACAGCCATGTAAAAACCAACAAATCAAAGAGGCCAAAAAATAATTATATAGAATTAGTAGGATTTTATAGAGGTACTCAAGAGTATACCTGGTAGCCAGCAAATACACATGGAACCATCACAGAAGTGCCTATTAATTAAGGCATGAAGGAAATTGCAACTTAAAATGCAGCCTGAAATTAACTAAAAACTAAAACACACATACCTAGGAAGTTAAAAATAAAGCTAAAAAAATATTAATATATTTCAAAATAACTGCTAAAGCAGAAGTCAAAATACAAATTATAGTCTTTCTAGAACTATGCATAATATTTATTAAAACTTATGGGATCTGGGCAAGGGGAAATTTATAGCTTATAGACTAAAATAAATTGATTAGGCTATCCTCTCAAAATGCATGAGAAGGATGACAAAACAGACCCAAGTACATAAAAGGGAGAAATTAAGCCATTTTATTTAAGCAAAAATAAATCTGTTAATTTATAAACATATACACACAAAGTGTACTATGTGCCAAGCACTATTCTAAATATTATAATTCACTAGGTGCTCACAAAAACCTTATTTTGTAGATACTGTTATCCCCATTTTACAGATATGAAAACTGAACAGCAAAAGGTTAAATAACTTATCAAAACTACCAACATATAAAAGAATACATCACAAGTAAGTGGGTTTTATCCCAAGATTGCTACGGTGGTTTAACTTTGTACAGTCTGCCATTAACAGATTGAAGATGGAAAGAAACAGGAAATATAAATTGATTCTTTGAAGGCATATGATAAAATTTAATACATTTTTTGGTTTGGAAAAAAATCTTAAAAATTAGCAAACTTAAGCTGAGTACATTGTTAATGATAAAGGTTATGAATCCCACACCCCAGAAATAACCAGCTAAAAATACAATAGGGGAAAAAATCCCATTCATTAATAATCGAGAAAAAAGGTGACTTGGAAAATATATATAAAGAAAATACAAACTTTCATCAAAAGATACAATGACTATTTGCCATGTTAAGATTAATTTATTAATTTGACATAATCCCCCAGAATATGTTGTGGAACTTGATAATTCTAAAATTCACACAGAACAATAAATATACAAGAATAGCAGTGAGTTTGGGAAAGAAAAGTGTTGTAGGATACAGGGTATGTATATGATAAAGATAAGTGTCTTGACTATGTCAAGAAAAGACTACTCAATAAAATGTTATCTCTCTGTAATGAAAAAAGTACATATTAAACTAATGTCTGCATATAAAGACTTAAAAAGCTTAAAAGAACTGGGAGAAATTTATAAGGAAATCATTTATAGATCTGAATACACTTAAAAAGTGACAAATTCTGTATTCACAACCCTAAAAGGCAAATTGGATTGCATCATATGACTAGTAGTGTTCTTTTATAAATCAGATTCTTTAAAATCAATAGTAAGAACATAAATAATGACCACTTCTAAAACAGTAAAGGTAGAAATTTCACCCAGGAAATAAACATGAAAATTCACACACCAATTAAAATGCAATAGCTAAATTATAACAATTTTAAATATATTTAAACATTTAACAGAGCTCCCAAAATATATGAAACAAAAATTGCAAGACAGGTCAACAATGACAGTTGGAGATTTCAACATTCCTCTTTCAGTAACTGATAGAACTAGAAACAATAAGGATACAAAAGACTAGAACAACACAGTATATTATACCAAATAAATCTACAGAGAAACCCTCCACAAAACAGCAGCAAATCTGCATTTTTTTTTCAAGTGCATGTGAAGCTCCTCTAGGGCAGACCATATGATAAGTGAATAAGATCCAATAAATTCAAATGGATTACAGTAAATAAAGTATGTTGTCTGACATAGTAAAATTAAAGAAGAAATGAATAACAGGAATCTGGGAATCCCATAATATCTGGAAATTAAATACTTCCAAAGACACATGAGTCAAAGAAGAAACCACCGGGAACTTTATCATTATCATGAAATGAATGAAAATAAAAGAACATATGAAAATGTATGAGGTGCAGTTAAAGCAATGTTTAGAGAAGCCTCAGAAAGGTCTAACTCACATCAAATAATATAAACTTCTACCTTAAGAAGCTAGAAAAAAAGAGCAAACCAGATCCAAAATAAGTAGAAATAAGAAAATAAAGATCAGAGTAGAAATCCATGAAATAGAAAATAGGAAAACAATATTAAAGAATTCTTGAGACATGAAGTTGGTTCTTTGTAAAGATTTTTTTTTTAAAGTAAATTTTTATCTGGATCAAGAAAAAAAGAGGAGGCATACATTAACAAAATCAAGAATAGAGGAGGCATCACTATAGACACTACAGAACTTTGAATAATTATAAAGAAATATTATGAACTTTTCCCAATAAATTTCACATCTTAGATGAAATAGGACAATCCTAGAAAGACTCAAATTACCAAAACTGATTCAAGAAGAAATGGAAAATCAGAATAGACTATATCAAAGTAAGGATAGTGAACTGATTATTAGAAGTCTTTACCAAAAGAAGAGTCTAGGTCCAGATGATTTCACTGATAAATTCTGTCAAATAGTTAAGGGGAAAAAAATAATACCAGTCTTTAACAAAGACTTTCATAAACTAACAGTAAGAGGGAGCACTTCCAAACTTGTCTTATAAAGCCAATACTACCTTGATACCAAAGCCAGACAAAAATACCAGAAGAAATGAATACTACAAACCAACAACCCTCAAGGCCATCAATACAAAAATTATTATAAAATATTAGCACATCAAATCCAGCAGCATATAAAAAAAGACTATATACTGTAAGTGGGGTTTATCCCAGAAACAGAAGGCTGACTGACATCCAATAATCTATTGATTTAATATACCATATTAATAAGTGGCAAAAAACACACAGTCATCTACATGGACACACAAAACAGCATTTGACAAAATCCAACATCCAATCGCAATAATTCTCACCCATATAAGGATAGAAGAGAACTTTCCTAACTGGCTAAGAGGCATTTACAGTTAACGTCATTCTTATGGTGAAATACTGAATGCCTTCCCCCTGAGATCAAGAACAAAGTAGATGTTTCTATCCATCATTTCTATTCAGCATTGTAACTGAGTGTCCTATCTCCTGCAGTAAGACAAGAAAAAGACTTTCAAAGTATTCAGATTGTAAAGGAGGAAGTAAAACTGTCTATTCATAGATTATGTAACCTTGAAGCAGAAAATACTAAGAATCTACCTGAAAGCTACCAAGACTAATGAGTTAGTAGTTAGCAAGACCTCAGAATATAAGTTCAATATACAAAAATTAGTTGTATTTCCATGTACAGTGAACAATCCATTAGGGAAATTCAAATAAAAAGAATAATTCCGTTCATATTAGTATCAAAAGGAACAAAATATTTAAGAATAAATATAACCAAAGAACTATAATACTTGTACACTGAAAACTGCAAAAACGATGCTGATCTAAATTGGATTAGAAAATTAAGTACTGTTAAAATGTCAGTTCCTCCAAATCCAGATTTAATGAATTCCCTATTAAAATCCCTGCAGGTTTTTGTTGTAGAAATTCGTAAATTCATCCTAAAATTTATGTAGAAATGCAAAGTACCCAGAATAGCCAAACTCTTTTTTTTTAAAGGAACAAAACTGAAGGATCAGGTTGCCTGATTTCAAATTTACTATAAAACAATTACATTGTAGCATTGGCATATATAAAAATAGATCAATTAAGACACCCTAGAAATAGACCCAATATGGATGGCCAATTATTAATTTTCAACCAGTGAAGAAAGAATGATCTTTTCAAAAATTTTGTTAAAATCACTGGATACCCATATGCCACCCAAAAAAGACCTCCCAAAATCCATACCTCATACCATGTATTAAAAGAACTCAAAATGAATAAAAGACCTAAATGTGAGAGGAGAAACCTTAAAGCTTCTAGAATAAAACAGGAGAAAATCAATTTGACCTTGGGTTAGGCAAGAGCAATAAAAAATACTGACAAATTGGATTTCCTTCAAAATTAAAAACTATTGCTTCAAAAGGCACATTAAGAAAATGGAGACTAAGAGAAAATATTTCCAAAACATCTTGATAAAGGACTCATACCCAAAAATATAATGAATTCTTATAGTTCAACAATAAAAAGATATAATAACCTAACTTTTAAACAGACAAAAGATCTGAATAAACTAAATTAGAGATACAAACAGCAAATAATTATATGAAAAGATGTTCTACATTGTTAGACGTTAGGAAAATGCAAATTAAAACCACAGTGAAATATACCACCTACACATCAGACCAACTAAAATCACTAGTTAACAAAGATATGGAGAAACTGGAACCTCATTCACTGGACTGATGAAAGGTAAAATTATATAGCTTCCTTAGATGAGTTTGGCAATTTCTTAACAAGTAATCATGCACTTATCCGATGAATCAGCAGTTCCACTCCTATGAATCTGCCAAAGAAAAATGTTCACCCTAAGGCTTGTACATGAATGTTTATAGCATTATTCATAGCTGCCCAAAACTGGGCATGATCCAAATATACATCAAACTGGTGAATTGATAAAATATAGTATATACATAAGATGGAATGCTGTTCAGCAATGAGAAGAATGAACTGTTGATAAACACAATATGGATGGATCTCAAACTAAATGACAGAAGCTAAACAAAAAAGTATGTGTGACCCATTTGATTCCATTTATTTAAAATTCTAGAAAATGCAAATTAATCTATCATGACAGCAAATTAGTGGTTACCTGAGAAAGGGAGCAGTGATTATGGAGGGGCATGAGTAAACTTTGGTTGGGAGGCAGGGGAATGGATATTTTCATGATCTTAAATGTTGTAATGCTTTTACAGGTATATACAAAAGTGAGATTCTGTAAGTATGAGCAATTCATTGTGTATCAATTATACCTCAATAAATAAAAGAACTAATACATACAATGGATGAGTCTCTCAAAAATCCTACTCTGTGCAAAAGAAGCCAAACACTAGAGACTGCATATTATATGATTCCATTTATAAGAAATTTCTAGAAAAGACCAAATTTTAGAGTCAGAAAACAGATCAGTAGTTGCCTAGTTCCAGAAATAAGAGTGAATGCAAACAGGCACAAGGGAGAGGTGGGATGGATGGAGGGATTAAAGTGTTATAAAATTAGATTGTGCTGTTGATTGCACAAATGTAAAAATTTACTAAAAAAAAAAAATTTACTAAAACACATTGAACTTTAAGGTCAGTGAATTACATGTAAATTGTATTTCAGTAAAACTTGTAAAAAAGCAAGAGTCAAAAAGTTTTTAGCTTATGAAACTGGCAGCAATTCTTTAAAAGATAATTTGTTAAAAGAGAGTATTAATTCAGTATGTGTTTATATTTCTACTGTATACTAAGCATTATCAGATACTGGTGAACACAGATAGGATCGATAGGATCCCTGAGTAAGCAGGGAAAACAGAGAGATGCAATTAAAGTATTCTTAAAATTCTTCTCAAAGAGGAAGCACACTGCAGTACCATCTCACTCTAGGCTCACTATGCAGTAAGACAAACACTTTCAGATATTGTTGGTAGAAACAAATTGGCCCAACCTCCCTGGAAAGTAATTTGACAGTATATACAGCCTGAATTTATACCCTTTGATTCAGAATTCTAGTTTGTAAATAATCAGAAATTTGAATAGATTTGTTCTATCCAAACAATTGGCTTTTGTCACTGGTCATTCTATATTTAAAAATTCAAAGTAACAAAAATGTACAGTAATAGAATGGCTCAATAAGTCACAGTATACAGTGTCATATTATGCAAACATTGGAATTTGTGTTTACACAAAACACACTGGGGGTTAGAAAATTGTAATTATTTCATCATTACAAATGTGTACATCTATATATGCAAGCTAAAGATAAGGCTACAACATAACTCTGGGCCATGGGATTACAAGTAGTTTGTTTTTTTATACTGGTCTGTAATTTATAAGGTTCATAAAACAAGCATGTATTACTTTAATAAATAGGAAAAAAGTTATCTCCCTTATGTTTACATAGGTAGTATGTTTAAATAGATAATACATAGGTGTATTCACAGCAGAAGAGGTAGAAAATACAGATAAACAAAAAACTTCACTTAAAATCCACCATTCAGAGACAGCCTTTCTTCCCTTCCAGACATTTCAATGCAAATAGATAATGTTTTATAAAAATGGAATTTATATTACATACTGTTTTGTAACCTGCTATAAAAGAAAGGAGAAAACAAAGATAGGCATAAACACTTAGAAGTTTGTTACTCTAAAAAGAAAAACTGATGGCAGCTAAAGAGAAAAACTAACTGGCTCAAACAAGTTTTTTCCAGTTGTAGCGCTCAGGTTGTGCCTGGAGAGGAGAGAGGAGAGGCAAAGGGTCGCAGACTGAAGAAAAAGGGAGGGGTCAAGAGAGGAGATGCAGAGACCAGCTGTAATGAAATTTGACCAGTGTGTATGAGAGGCTTCTGCTGGACACTCCTCATGTTATAGGAGATAAGACCTCCATAGAGCACATGTGGGTGATGAAGTCCTGAAGAGAAGGTTTACAACAGCCACAGCCTATAGAGAACTAGAATGTTAAAGTTTTAAAAGGAAGACCTGTTTAGAGTTAATAGCTGAGTGATAGGTCCAAAAGTAAGGCCAGACCCAGAATCCCAGGGTTACACCACCTAGGGCTTCATCTCAAGAGGAATTACAAATACATCAGAGTGAGTCTGTCAAACAAAATATACCAGATTCAGATACTAGCAATGGAGAAAGAATGGTTGGTACTATGGAAAGAGCAGAGGCTTAGAAAGGAGCCAGACAGATCCGGTTCTACCTACCACTCACCAGCTGGACAGGTTATCTGACTCCTCAGGCTCAGTTTCAGAAGACTCCAGCAACTATGTTCCAAGATGGTTGTGAGAATCTAAGATAATATATCTAAACACCTGGCACATAGTAGATACCTGATGAATAGTAGCTATTACTATTGTTACTACTCCTTGTTTGGGAAGAGATGCAACATAACATCATTGGCTAAGAGCATGGAATTTAGACTTAGACAAACCTAATTAATTTCAGATCCTTGCTCTTTCACTTAACTAGCTGTGTAATCCCAGGCATCCAAGCCTCAGCATCACCTATACAATGAGGGTACCACCTGTCACACTAAGCTGTTTAAAGAATTAAGACAATGTGTACAGTATCCTTGTACTTTGCCCTTAGGGATAGTAGCTCTGTAATCAATGAACATTGGCTATTGTTACTACCACTTCTGTGATTGTCGCCATAATTACATAACCTCTCTGAACTAGAATTAATCAGCTGTAACATTACCATTCCACTACCTACCTTATTCCCTTCATTTCCAGGACACAGTACATGGCACACATTTGACACACAGTAAATATACTGCATAAAACAACAGGACTATACTGAGAATTATAGATCTGTAATGCATCCAACGGTGTCAGGCATATAAGTGCTGAGAAAAATGGAGTTGTTTGTGTTTCCACAAGAACCTGGGCTTCTCCAGGGCAAAGAAAAACAATTTTTTTATTTGGTATTTGGTTTTTTGTTTTTTTGTTTTTTGTTTTAAGCAGCCTCCACACCTAGTACAGAGCCCAACTTGGGACTTGAACTCACAACCCTGAGATCAAGACCTGAGCTGTAATCAAGAGTCCGTCGTCACTTAACCAACTGAGCAACCCCCAAAGACAGGCACCCACGAAGAACAATTTTATTCATCTTTTAATCCTAGCACCTGGCAAAATGTTAGGGATGTAGGAGATCCTTAGCAAATGTTTACTGAGTGACATAGAAGGCAACATTCAACAGCCACCCTCACTACAGGATAACTACAAGAATCCAGACAACTTGACCCTCCCAAAACAACCTGAAATTCCCCATCTACTTTACCATCTAACAAACATCATAGGTAGACTTTGTCAGGTACCTCTACCACCTAATTCAAGGCTGGTACTTGAATAAAGCCTTTAATAATAACCTACTAATGACTCCAGATATGAGTGAGGTGAAAGACTGCAAACACTGAGGCTGCAAACATTGTGAATTATCACATCTAGCACACGACATGATCACAACATTTAACAGCATTTGTATAAAGTCAAGGTAATGAATGATAGGGGAAACGAGAGAGACAGGGTACTAGTTACATTCAACTGTGTGTGCCACCTATATGAAGATAACAGGTTAGGATGTCAAATTTATAATTAACATTCTTATGATTTCTTCAATAAAGAAATTATTGCAGAAATTATTCTGCAATACAAAAAAATTATGTAAAGCAGGCTAAAGGGTCCTTACCTTAGGAAGCTGAGACCTACAATATTAAAAACAAACCTTTCTGGCAATTTGGCAAATATATGATTACTTCATATTTTTAGTTAAGAATATTTTATGTTATCTTAAAACATTTCTTACAGGATATTCTGGTATTTCACCAACAGATTAACCTAGACTGAACACAATTTGCTTTTTTTATTCTGAATGTCTTTGATTACTAAATAGAGGCTTGCTGCAGAAAAATTGGAAAATTTGGAAAAAAATTGGAAAATAGAGATTAAAATCACCCTTGGTTCAGTCATCCAGAGATAACCATTATTTACACTTTTAGAGTATTTTTTTTTCTTTTAAATTTTTATTTATTTATGATAGTCACAGAGAGAGAGAGAGAGGCAGAGACATAGGCAGAGGGAGAAGCAGGCTCCATGCACCGGGAGCGCGATGTGGGACTCGATCCCGGGTCTCCAGGATCGCGCCCTGGGCCAAAGGCAGGCGCCAAACCGCCGCGCCACCCAGGGATCCCAGTGTATTTCTTTTTGACACTGAATGTTACTGAATGACTTTTAATGCTTCAGAAGTGTTTTCTCAAGCAATAACTCACATCCACTTCTCTATTATTGGACATTTAGAAAATGTAGAACTGTTTACTCCAGAATGTTTTTAAAAGTAGCTTTTTCCTTCATATTATATATAAACGTCTATGAATTACTCTTTGTAATAGTTGTACATTTACTTCCATCAACACTGGAAAATAAGGTACTGTAGGCAAAGGCCAGCCCAAAACCCACTAGATCATCTTCTAGGAATGAGTAAGAGTCAAGTGTGGAGTAAAGGGTTGTGTGCAGCCTGACTGTCCTCAACAAAGTGGGAGAATTTAACAGAGGAGCAGTGGGGGAAGGCAAGGTAACGTGTGTATGTAACAGCGACATGAGAAGAGAGAAAGAAGCAATGACAGGAATTAATCTAGAGCATGAGATATAATCTTACAAGTAGAATAGTTCTGAATCATGTTTAATAGTCCTCAGTAAACAGCTTTATATGGACCTGAATTTAACATGTTTTAATTTTTCTGGCTCTCAGCAAAACAAGACAAAACCCAATTTTATTTCAATAGAGATTCACTGGTACTCAATGCCAGGCATTGTGGTTAGTAATAAAAATGAATGAGACCCTATCCCTCCAAGTTCATGATTCAAATATATTTAACCCAAATTTTTATACTATCTACATGCAGACTAAGAATAAACAATTGGGGCAGCCCAGGTGGCTCAGTGGTTCAGCCCCGCCTTTGGCCCAAGGGGTGATCCTGGAGTCCCAGAATCAAGTCCCACATCGGGCTCCCGGCATGGAGGCTGCTTCTCCCTCTGCCTGTGCCTCTGCCTCTCTCTGTGTGTCTCTCATGAATAAATAAATATTTTTTAATTAAAAAAAAAAAGAATAAACAATTGAGGGCTCATGACCCTAGGGAACTGCAAGAGACCAAACGTGAAGTGAGATCAACCTTCTGAGGCAAGAAAGTAGAGGGTGTATATTAACAAACTTTAACAAGAGTTGAAACAAGATTTTCTAGTTAATGAATGGGTCAACAAGGCAATGCACTAAACCAAATATCCAACTTTGTAGGTAATGTAATTTCAGTTAATCCATTTTATATAAGTGATTTAAGATTTAAAACTATAAAGTAAGATTCATCCACTCCTATTTCTAAAGTTTTATAAGACTCCAAATTAAAGAACTACTTAACATTTCATTCTATGCTTATAGCCAGCATATGTCTTAGATTTTCTCAAACCCTAAATCAAATATTCTATCCCTTTACCCCTACAAATAGAATCCCAAAAATGGAATCAAACCACAATTCCCAGACAACACCCTTAAACCACACAAATCCTTTTTTGACCATATATGTGCCGGTCATTATTTATTCCAAGAATCTGCAAAACCAGCCTTAATACTTTTGCCCAGAAATTGCTTATCTGAGGGGAACTAACTACTTAGGGAAACAGATTTCTAACGGCAAACATACTGCTAGTAAAAATACCCGTTATTTTCCCTTATGCTAACAACATTATGTTAATACTAGGTTAAATAATTTGTTCTCAATACTAAGCTTCCTAGTGAACTATTTGTGAACCGTAGGAGTTCTGCTTCAATCCTCTGACCCTGCTACTCATTCAGAAATAACCAATTAAATTAACAGAATACTTCATAAAATAACCTTCAGTTGTGCTCAGAGGAATCCCAGTTACCTACAAGTAAACCTGGAAGTGGCCATTTAGAAGGAATGTTAACGGTCTCCTTCAGAAATTCCTAGAGAACAGAATAAAGTTTAGACTCTTAAGAGTTCTGACTTCAGTGACTTCAAGAGTACCTCTACACACACCATTTTACTCCACCCTTCCCTGACAACTTGACACATCATTTCACAATGCACATTAGGACAGTCACTTTTTATTCATTTTGAGCACCTACTGCCAGTTACTATACTATATGTAGCCCAATGAAATTAGTGAGTTGGAAAATGGACACTTTATAGTCAAGTGAGGAAGACAACTATATAATTGTGAAGGAAACAAACCGTAAATCAGTAATGAAGAGAGAATTGCGATTTAAGGTGCTAAAGAAATTTCCTGAGGTGTTGAGAGCCTAAAGGTTGAGAAGGAAATAGGTATGAAAAAAGCAGGGAGCAAAAATGTTCTAGGTAGAGGAAGAAAAACATAAGTGGCTCTGAGGCAGGAAACGTGTTGAGGACATTTTTTAAAAGACTGGTATGGCTGGAATATAAGGAGAAAAGAGAGAAATGTGGCTGTAAAGATAGGGCCCAGATCATGCAGGTCCTCGGGAAGCTATTGAAAAAGAGTTAAGGAAGTAATATAATCCCACTTACATTTTTTGAGGATAGTAATCTTCAGATCAGTAGTGGTTAAAGAAGAGAAGCAGGGAGACAAATAAGGAAGCCCTTGCAGGCATCTAAATAAAAGATGGTGGTGGGGATTAAGAAGTGCTTTTTGTGATGAGCACCAGGTATTGTATACAAGTGATGAATCACTATACTGTACACCTGAAACTAATATTACATTGTATGTTAACTGGAATTTTAAAAAAATTTAACGGGTCGCCTGGGTGGCTCAATTTTAGCTCAAGTCTTGATCTCAGTCATAAGTTCAAGCCCCACGTTGGGCTCCATGCTGGGTATGGAGCTTACTTGATACAGAGGGATGGATATAGCACGTGGCTGGCTCATCCTAAAGAGCTTGTGACTCTTGATCCTCGGGGTCATGAATTTGAGTCCTACATCAGATGTAGAGATCATTTAAATGAATTTTTTTGAAAATGGTGGTTACTCAGGCACTAGGAATGAGGGACCTTTTAAATGCCATTTCAGATTAAAAGATGAACATAAGTTAACCAAAGGGTAAGGGCACTGCAGGCCACTGAAGAACACATACAGTGGCACTAGGTCCCAAGCCTGTAACCCATTTTGACAAGGTAGATAGCATGGTATCGCAATGGCAGAGGGTATGTGACAAGAGTGAAGGCAGGAAGACCAGTTGTTAGAAAACTATTGCAATAATCCAAGCAATGAAATATAGTGCTGTGGACTGTATCAGTGGCAATAGGGAGGGAGCGGCAAGATGTGCCCATGTATTATTGTAAATGGTAGAAGAGACTGGCTGGATTTGAAGAAGGGAGGGCAAATGAGGAGGGAAGAGAAATTTGGGATTACTGGATTTCTGGCTTTAAGTGGGAAGATTATGGTAGAGCCAAGGGTGTGGGAAGGATGAGTTCAACTTTATATATATTGCCATGATGGAAAAGCCATAGACTAGGCAACTGGATACATGGCAGTCTCCAGGTTAGCAAGAAGCTTAGGCTGGATATGTACATTTAGAAACCACAGGTAAACAAGTGGTGGATAAAGCTTTAAGAAAGACTGTCCAAGAGAATACAAAATGAGAAGAGCTTAATCCAGAATCCTGGGATGTACTGACACTGAAGGGGCAAGAGGTAGAGCAAGGTTTGTGAACAGTACTGTTTTAAGATGGATTATTCTGCTGTGAGTTGTCATCTAGCACATTGTAGGATATTTAGCAGCATCCCTGAACCCACTAGATGCCAGGAGGACCCACCCGGTTATGACAAATATGCATCCAGGCATTGCCAAATGTCCCCAGGAGGAACAAATCACCCCCATTTGGAAACATTGAGATAAGAGTATAAGTCTCCAAACACTGATAAAAGGTTCTGAATGAACTCCCTCAATCCAGAAGATTCCTCCAAAGTCTTTGTGCATAGTACTGCTCTTGGTGCCTTGAAAGTATGAAAAAAATTCAGGTGGCATTCCACTCTAACCGACCCACAGGGCTTGAGAATATTTTTGTGTACTAGGCTGGATTAAAATCCATTACTAGAAATCCCGTTTCTGGTATGAGACTACAGTGGGAAGAAAAATTCCTTTGTAAAAATTACATTCACAAATGGACATACATAAAATATGTGACCCTGATTCTGCCCCTCCAACACAGGATTAGGTGTCACCATCTTGTTCTAGTAGGCCCCAGCAATTCTCAATCATGAGAATAGCAAATAACATTTTTCATGAGTTTATGATTTAATGTCCACTTGACCCTGGAGGGTAGGAACTGCTATTAACTCATTAGTTGAGGAAACTGATGCAGAAGGGTTATGTAACATGCCCAAAATCACATTAAGTGATCAAACTGAGATTGGAACCTGACTTTTCTAAAGCCCATGCTCTAAAGCTATAAAACACTTAACCATTATTCCAGATGGCCTCCATTAGGCTACAAGCTCTGTGAGGAAGCAGCTAGTTCTTTTTCACCATTGTATTCCTAGCATTTGGCTCAGTTCAGGCCTAACTTATTTGCAGATCTGCACTAAAATGTTTAACACCCTGAGGGCTCAGACAGTAAGTTTGAGCATCAAGAGGAAGAAAATGTCTTCCACTCTTAACAGGAAATAAGCAGTCACAGTATCTGACACTGCATTGCTAGAATTAACTTTTGGGAATTTTGTTCCAGAAATGGAGGCTTGACCATCAACCCTGCCTCACTGCCGTTACAGTAGTTACCCTCGTTAATGCCTCCTCCAGCAGATGCTGGTTACATTGAGGCCTCAAGGTTATGCAAGAATGGAACAGAAACAAGTATAGAATGGGATATTTCTACAAAATGAAGTTGTTAAATAATTTTTGATAGGATTACAAGTTGGTACCCAAGGGTGAGTTTTCCAAACATCAGATAGGTTTTTTGTTTTTAACATTGTCTATTGTCTATTCAAAAATGTGTTGGAAAGTTGAATAGCGGGGGCACCTGGGTGGCTCAGTCCTTTAAGCATCTCCCTTTGGCTCAGGTCCTGACCCCAGGGTCCTGGGATCGAGCCTCACATCAGGCTCCCTGCTTAGCCTGGGGAGCCTGCTTCTCCCTCTCCCTCTGCCCCTGCCCCCCCCCCCCCACACACACACACTAGTGCTTACTCATGCTCTTAAATAAATCTCTGAAAATAAAGTTCAATAGGTACCGCCTCTACTACTGGGCATACCTGCTTCAACATAGATTTCCTCATTAGCTGGCCTTTTTGATGAAAGGACTATATGTCCAGAAGTTTCTGCACATACTGTGTAAAGTCCTTGCAATGAACTGGGTGAAAAGATTAAGCTGGTGATACCAAATCTCTATCAGACATTTGTAATTATCATGTATATTTTTCTGGGTCCAGATGTAACCTCAGCATATTTATCAATTTATTTTTTCAAGCAGCCATCATTCCTACTAGGTAAAATATTTTATCATCCCTGCCTAAGGCCACCCTCAGGGACAGCCTGGAAGTAATGGAACTCAGGGGATACCAATAACTTTTAAGAGGAATAAGCAAAGGGACTATGCTGGGAAGTTCGGTAAGGAATAGGAGATCCATGAATGGGCTTTAATCTGCTCTGTGTATATACTTACACATCAAAATGTACTTCTTGGAAACCAGAGAAGCTATAAAGCAACTTGCGAGGTGAGAAGGCTCCCCACTGCATAGAAGGCATTCATATAAAGCTTGTACTTTATGGACCGCACACCCTCCCCACTATAGCCTAACCTGCAATGCTTTCATTCCCACCAGCCCTCCTAGGAAAGCTGGATACAGCACATGAACCTGGGCTTTAAACAGGGAGAATGTTTGCTGTTCTAGGTGGAAGCACTTTCTCCTCCAGGATGGCTTAGTTGTTTATAGCTGACATTTAACAACTGAGGCTACTTTTGCAAGCTGGTGGTCTTCAGTCCCTAGTTTGCCATATTGATTCCTACCCAAACATTGAAATTTTTTAAAAAATCAGTAACTCACTTGTTTGTTCTTTCAGCTCCTTTGAAGATTATGAAACAGAGGAACCTGCCTCTCCCTCTGAAATTGGAAACAAAGGCAATAAAAGTAAAACAGTAACCTCAAGCCTTTCAGAGAAATGTGGAAAGCTTCAATCAGTGGATGAAGAGTAGCTGCCAATGTCTACGTGAAAGAGAGATACGTATTTTAAATGTCTTTTTCTTGTGGAGATGCTCGTTTGCATACTGCTTTTTAAAGGCTTTGATTTCTGCAAGTGTGTATCTGCACGAGGAACTTTAAAAACATTTTTAAGCAATAGGTCTGGATACACATAATTTGGGAGACTCCTCCAATTTGCCTCAAACCTTCTACTACAGAGCTTTTCCTCCAAATACAATGATATACATCACCTTCCAAAGTCTGTGAATCAGCACTCTTCACCCCTGAATGTACCAAGGATCTCTTGGGGACAGTGCCAAGCACAGTTCTCTGCAGAGGAGTTGCCTCTGTTGCCCAATATCCCTGAGGCCCCTCAGGGCTCCTATGGAACCCAGAAGAAACTTTCACTTGCAGAAAACTTGAGTCAAAAAAATTCTGGAACTTAAAAAAGCAGTTAAGGGCCTCCAGAAGTGACTTGGTAATAAAAGCACTGCCAAAACATCTCAGAGACTTTTTAATATGTGTACTGGAGTTCAAAGATCTTGAACTTATTTGGTTTAATGTAATTTCACAATGACCTGCCAAACTGCTAGTCACTTTACATCCTCAGGTGTTGTAACCACTGGGCCTTCCAATCTTGGCAAGCTCTGAATAATCTCTCCCCATCTTGACTGTGGATCTTATATAAAATATAATGAAAAACTTCTAAGTACAGAATTTGACTCATACTTGAAAAAAAAATTTCCTTTTAACTTCTCTAACAATCTGTGGAGAATTACTGAATGACTCATTAACTCCAAATTAGTTGACGCCCCATCTATACTTCCCATCAGAAGGCCTACTTGAAGACTTAGTGATATTCGAATAGATGTATTCATCACTGAATATTAGATTAAGCCAACAGTAAGAGCCTCAAATGTAAACATTATCCCTTCATGTTGAAAAGGAACTACTATTTAAATATTCCATCACCTCAATATTTATCAAAAGAATGGAAGAAAGCAGTGATACCACTCATAAAGGAAACCGATTTCATCTGTACTATAGTGTGTTCATTACAGAATTCTACATTTTTTTCCAGCGAGTCACAGTGCACCCAAATCCTGCAATATCCTTAAAGATAAAACTGAAAATAAACTATGAAAAAAGATGGACACTTCTAATAGTGTAAGCAAAAGAAACCCCCCAAGAAACTTTTAACATCCATCTCTGTCAAAGTCATCACCTTTTCCTCTGGGTCTTTTGCTTTAACCACTAGTCTTGAATGTCAGAATTGCTGCCCTTGCCACCCTGCTTTGGTTCCTCTCCTGATGTCAAAGTCAAAAAAAGAAATAATCAAACCTTGGACTATGATAGGCAAAAACAGAGATAAGGGCAATTTAGGAAATGTACCATCAACTGGTATAACAGTAGTTCTTCTTGTCAGTATTCTCCATTGCCTGTTATTTCACCTTTCATGATCAGAATTAATCTTTTAATGGTTACAGAAAAGTGATAAATATTAAAATTTGTTATCTAATAGTTCACAAAGAATTAAAAGCTTAAAAAATTACTAAATTTTTAGGAAACACTACATGTAATAATCTAAACACACTAGTAAATTAGGATTACAAGTATTTGTGATACACAAAATTTACCATCTATTCTATCCACCCTTTACCAGGGAGAGAAACCAATTACTTTTTTTAAAATTTCAGATAAAATATTTAACATACCTTTTTTAGAAGCCAGGTATGGCTTAAAGGTTTTATTATCCATAATGATCTAAACTAAGACTCATCAGCAAAATATAAAAATTCAAATTTCTAATACACATTTGATTTTTAATACTATTTGGCTTTTATCTTTTTACCTGTGTCTCCTTACTGAAATCCTCTTGCTTTTACTTTGGTCTGTATTTGGTTTCAAATGTCCATAATTATAAAAAGTAACACCTACCAGTATCATTCCATTTAAGATAAAGCTATTTTAATTTAGGTTACCCAGAGTATCATATTTTCAGACATAAGTGTTTCACTGTAGTCCTTTCTTAAGAATTGAATGCAAGAAATGTGAATTGAGAAACTAGAACAGTATATATTTGACTTTCTGGTAAAGATCTCACTGAATAAAATCACTACTGCCCAATTGGAAATTCCAAGTTTTTACAATAACCCAGGCTCTTTGATAAAAATTAAATTGAGGGTTATCATGGTCTTAATGCTATTCAATGAAAAATGAGTTTCACAGCGTAACATAACATTAATTGCCCAGGTAATCAAACTAATGAAATTCTGTGTATTTTCTCTGCATCTTATCTATGTCATTGTGTACAATTCAAAGTGTTTATATAAAATTCTAGATTAATCAAATGAGGTAAGTCATTTGCTCAATTTTTGGAAATGTTACAGAAGTGTGTTTGGGTGGAGAAACCTGCATGATTTAACTTGTTTTTGTTTTTCCCTTTTTGCAAAACTAAATAAAGAGACAAGTTGTCAAATATGAACCATGTTCACTAAGATAATCTACTACACACTTTTGGTTTTATTCACACTTGCACTTTGTCTTTATGTTTGAAAGAGTTGAAAGAGTTAACACTGTAAACAAACTTGAGTTTCAAAGAATAACTCTTTGAACTCCTGGGCAAATTATAAAGGAAGATAATACCACCTCATAACTGAGAAGTGATTTCCTTTGGGGAGAATAAGAAAGAGGACTACAAATTGGGAATCAGAGGGATCAAAAGGGACTTGAGCCTTGTATACTTTTTAGCCTTGGATATAATGTATTCTTTTAAAAGAATGTGTAACTGATTATTATTTGGGTATCTAAAACTCAATTTTTTAGAAAAGGAGGAGAAAAGTTAATATATCATTCCAAGTATTAGATTCTGACACTGTACTTTGAACTCAGTATTTTCTAAAGCATTTCTTATTTGTAACTTATGGGAAAAGAAATTTTGTTTTTAATCCGTTGTAAAACTGCTTTTCTTCAGCAAGGTCACCATAGAGTTGTTTCAAGAATACTAAGAACACAGTAAAATAAAACGAATTCTTTATCCCAGAACCACATTATAGTTCTGCACAGAAATGCAGACTTAATGAATCTAACCAAAAAGATAAATTGCCAGTTCTAACACTTCTATCATTTGTGTATGTTAACAAAGATTCAAAGAACTGAAGATGTACATATTAAAAGCTGTTATTGTTTTGATGGTTTCAAACCCTGATAAAGTAAATCCAGTTACTACAGTAATAATTTCTTCCTCATCCCTAATCAGCCATTGGTCAGCATTCCTAAGTAACTCATGGTATAAAGAAAAACAATGCAAAACTCAAGGCACTATTCTCCCCCAAATGTATATAATATAGGCCATTCAGAGCATACTATCCCAGACTCCTCAGTATTCTACAACATAGAATTAGAAAACTAACATTTATTGATAGATTTAAGGTGTAATACAGGTTTCCAAAAATGTGGCAGTGAGAATACCAGCATAAAAAAGAGAAAATTGTGCTAAAAACAACCTGAATTCATCATTGGCAATATTACATAACAATCAAGGCCCTCACATACTAACGATTTCCGCTTCGTCTATATTGCCAAGCTCCCATGCATCAAAAAAACACAAAACTAAAATTATCAAACTTGGGAAGCAATAAAGTACTCTGAATTTTAAGATCATAATATTAGGAAAATTTGGGAGATTTGCAAAATATATCCTAATCATCCATGTGTACAGTCTCATTTCTAGTCATCTTTGCAGTGATCATTAGTGAATAAAGAACAGATTTTACAAGTTTATATATAGCAGGGCATCTGGGTTCAACACAAAACTGTTACAAACTTTAGGCAAATACATGTTTCATAAGACACTGCTAACACTTAGAGGAATTAAATAAAATTCCAAATCTTGGAAAGCAAATAAAGACAAGACAACTAAGAAGCATTTTCCACCATTTACTCTTGTTATCAAAAATAGTTCAACTCTTCTTGCAAAACAAAAACAAAATAGTACATACTGGACACATACATCACATTTTTCTTCCTATGGCTTTAGCCCACCCCCACCCCACCAAGAGACAAAAAAAAAAAAAAAAAAAAAAAAAAAAAAAAAAAAAAAGGCGCCCAACAACAACAGAAACAATTCTACCTGACCACATTCACAGAAAATGACACCAGGATACACTACAAAACAGAAGGAGGTGTCATCTGCTCTGTGTCCAAGGTTTCTTCTCCGTGTCTTGTACTAGGTGAGTAACCATCATTGAACATGCTGTGTGCCAAATCAAAACATAACTTCAACATATGTCAGATCTCATGAGAGACGGTGAACGTAGTAGAAATTGGAAATTTTCCAGCAGTATTTTTCTTTAAATAAGCACTGTCAAAGCAGCAATTCTTCTTTTAAATCATAAGGTCATTTCTTTACAACCTAGTCAGTCCTTGTTTTATTTGGGCTGTGCTCTTTCAAGCAACTGACTAGATTTCCCTTCAACAGAATGTTTGTGACTCACTTGTCTTCCCCATAAAAATTAAAGGGAAGACAGGCATTTAAACTGAAACAGTTTGTGCTTTACATGCAAAAGAGCATTCTAAAGAAAATCCTCCTAGCTTCAAATCTACCTAAATGCACAGGCTTCATAAAAACGCATTTTTATTTGGCCTCTATAAAGAAGCCTTCATAAAGAATAGCACCCCAAAAAAGAGAAAAGGAGCATATTCAAAAATAAAGTCTGTGAAACTATTAGAGGAAACAAAAAAAAAAAAATCAAAGAAGTGGCCAATAGCAATAAATATAATGCATAAATCTGGAGAGGTTTGGGGGCATTATTTCAAAATTATTTTAAATAAATCCCAATTTCTAAATAAAAATTTTTATAATTTTTAAAATTCTGTCGCATCCTACAGTCTAAATTCAATTACCTTCAGAATAAGACTGCTCTTCTCCACTTCATTTATTAATTATAACATTGCTAAAAGTGAAGGACTTCAAATTCTTTTCCCTAGAAATGAGTCAGACATAACTATAAAAGTTATTACTCAAAGTCAGAAGAGTTTTATAGCATAAAAAGCTAAATATCTGCAGTCTTGACAGAATTTCAGTTTGTTCACTTTTTAAAATACAGATTTCAACATTCTAATGAGGGGCAAATTTTCTTTCATCATAATACTGCTGATTTAAGAACTGCTACATACACCAGTAGCCAATTTTCATGATCAGAAATGGTATTATGTCAGCACAAAGGTTGAGCTGGACACATCAGCTTTTCAACAGGAGAAGCATCAATGGCATCTGAAGGCAGCACTGAGTCTCCTGAACTAACGGCTACTTTTTCACAAAAAATTAGCACAATCTTTATGGACTGACTAGATACCACTTCCTTACATTTAATCATAAACTTTGATTATGCACAAAGCATGACCATAAACAATGAGGTTAATGTTATTTTCCTTGCCAAAGTTCATTTTGTATAAATCAGTTGCATCAGCATTTGTTCTCAAACTATGAGGTTCTGTAAGAACTAAGGACATATAGTTGTAGGGTTACTCCTCCATTATCTGCAAACTATTTCCCCGACACTAACACATATAACTTAGCAATGAAAACACTTGATACAAGTGATCTATATGCAGGAGCTCCGGCAAGTTAAACCAACAAAACCATAGCTGCCGTAAAACTGTAGCTATTTCCCTACCAGAGGTAGGTTTAAAGACCCACTGATTTAACAGTCGAATCTCATGTCTATAGCTTCATCCAAACTTTTATCATCGTGTGTACTGGCAGCTAAAAACGTTGTAACTGGGGACCCTGTGACATTAATTACACTGGTGCTGGTACTAGCATTGCGCACAGCAATGCTAGTCACGTTAATGCCCAAAGTGAGCCTGGTCTGCTCCAAGGCCTTTTCTGGCACAGCAAATGCCTCCAGCTTCTTCTCCCCATTGGCCATATAGGAGTTTTGGCAGCCACGACATATACAATCTAAGCAGGCTTTGCGGTTAGAGTAGCAAGGGCAGCGTTGGCCGCGGCATGTAAGAACACTTGGATTTTGAGTAGCACGCCCACATTTACACCCTTTCTTTTCCTGGGGTTTTTTATACACAGTCTTGGTAGGACTTCCTGGCATAAAATGGTGACTAGGAATCTTTTCCTTTACTGTTTTGTCTTTTTTAAGAATACCTGGCTTGGTTTTTGAGTGAGATTTCTTGGATCCGTGTTCATGACTCTTTTTCATGCTTTTAGTAGATAAAAGTACAGTTTTGCTGATTTTGGGTGTTGTGCCTCCATTGGGAACAGTTGCAATAGGTTGAAGAGAAATTTTGCTCTCCCGTTTCACCGTCACAGGGGCAGATGCCCCCAACGTTGGGCCTCGGATAATGGTAGAAATTGGAAGTGGCTGAACTTTCTCACTGTCACTTTCTGATCTGGATCGTTTTCTATTCAATTTTGCTACTTTCGGAGTTGCTGCTGTACATGATAACCCATGAAGTGCAGGACTGGTGGACATAAACACATTATGGCTAAGAGACTGGGAAGAAAGCTGCAGAAAAGGTCCATTGGATACAGTGGTTTCCAAGTTAGGTTGCAAATTAGGGCAACAAACCTCTGTATTTGAAACGGTTTCTAAGCTGCGGAGCACTTCCTCAACACTCAGTAAGAGAGAGTCACCAGGTTTTATATCTTCACTGAAACTGCAGATATCAATGCCTGTGGAGCATAAGTCAGTGGCTACTGTGTCACAGACAGGTGGCAAGCTATCAGACAGATCCTCAGTTTTTATGTCAACAGTGTTACATACATCAATTGTGTTTGAATGTTCTGGTGAAGGAATATTTATACCAAATCTATCTATTGAGAGCCCATTGTAAGTAGGCAAACCATTGATAACAGAACTGCCAATAGCAATGCTGAGGGTGCTTTCAGATATTGGAGATAAACTAGCTTGAGGATCAGCTGTGGGTTCTGAGGTTGAAGGTAAAGGGGAATGTGTTAAACACAAAGTAAAGGATGAATCTGAGGGTTTTTCTGTCTCCTCACAAAACAATGATCCATCATTAAGCAAAGCCAAAATATCAGAAGAACAGTCGACTGCTTCTATTATATCCCGTGCCAATGTAGTCTGTGTTATATATTCGCATAGTTTTTTGTAGCAGTTCACTAGGATGCTTAACTGCTTGTTTTCCTCAAATTGCTCATAGTCTTTGCACCAGCTACATGAAGGTTTCATCATCATTTTCTTGCCTTTACAAGGTTTGCAGACATAATGTTGGCAGGTGGAGTTGGTGGGTGCAATAGGATCTTGTAGCAAATGTCCTAAGAGGAAAAAAGGAGGAAAGCAAAGATTTTAGTAAAATAAATTTATGATTTCATATACTGAAGTTAAGATGAGATTTTAAGTAATCTGTGTAAAATTGAGATGGGTTAAACTCACCAGACCAGATAACAAAAAACATATCTTACAGGAAATGGAAAAATACTCAATAGTGCACTTCACTTCCATGCCATATTCCCCATTCTTTTATCTCAAACCAGAATCTTCCTTGATTCTGTGTTTCTCTCCCAAACAGTACGTTCTGGTCCACTTTCTTATCCTCTTCTCCAAAGGCTATAAAGAGTTGAAGATCAGTCACCAAAAGCACAAACTTGGCTTAAAACCCTTGGAAACTCAACCTAACACAGCACAGTAATGCTATATTGCACTGAGAAAATCATACTGTTTTTTATTAAACACTGGAAAAAAAGATATGAGCAAGAGACACTTAGTCCCTACTCTCCTTAAACATAGTTTAAGGATATCAATCAGTACAAAGGCATCTTCACCAAAAAAAGTATAATTTCAAGCCATTTTATTAGATCCACACTTATCGTAATACTAAGACTGAAATGTAATTATGATAAAAGAGCTATATTCATTTATCAAAAGAAAAAAAGGGGAGTAATACATTAAACTCCAATTCTCCTACAGAAAATCAATGCAATGACAAAAAAGAATTATATTTGAACACACAAAAGGAAAAAAAAAGGCATACTACCAGATTTAAATTCTTCTGACAAAATATACAATGACCCTAGTCATAAACCCCAAGTATCCTAAGTACAGCAATATCATGTAAAAGTGAAAGTGGTCTCCCAAATTATAAATGACTTGTGTAGATTATGTACCAGGAAATTGAGAAAGCAACCAGATCCAGTCTCTATTCCCAACCTCCTCCACAAAGAAGCAACTGTTCTTGGTTCCCAATTCAGGACAAATAGTTAGTAATAAACTCAAAGTAGCACCTGTTTCTCATACAAAATTATGTAATTAAGACTCAGGCATGGGAAAGAAGATACTTCACGCTACAGCCAAGTGAAATTAGCAAACCCTCCCTTAAAAGCAACTATAAACCTGAAAATTTTTGACAAAACGAGTCATTTCACAATGTTTCACATAAAAACATTTGAGAAGCATTTATGTTTGAAAAACTGCTCAAGGGATCCCTGGGTGGCGCAGCGGTTTGGCGCCTGCCTTTGGCCCAGGGCGCGATCCTGGAGACCCGGGATTGAATCCCACGTCGGGCTCCCGGTGCATGGAGCCTGCTTCTCCCTCTGCCTGTGTCTCTGTGCCTCTCTCTCTCTCTGTGACTATCATAAATAAATAAAAATTTAAAAAAAAAAAAAAAAAAAAAAAAAAAGAAAAACTGCTCAATTTCAGGTAACGATGGTGAGAATCTATGGTGTTCTAGTTTGGGGCTGCCCAGTTCTCCCCTACCACCCAGCACCATCAGTGTTACCCTGTGAGGACCATTTAGTGCAGAGGATGATACAGAGCCCCAGAAACATGATCGTTGAAGGTGACCTCTCAGAGGCTAGCCAGCTGGAGAAGGCAATAGCTCAGTTCTTACTAGGCTAAGGTTGCATAAGGCCAGATTAAACAGAAAGGCCACAAACAAGATGACACTTTACCCCAAGCTGATCTATAAATTCAATGTAATCCTTATGAGAATCCCAGGTGGCTTTTTAAAGAAACTGATAGATTAATTCTAAAATTCTTATGGAATCAGAGGACCTAGTATAGCCAGGACAGTTTTTTAAAAGCAAAGTTGGAGGGCCTTACATTGTCAAATTTCAAAATCATTTTTAAAGCTATAGTACTCAAAGCAATGTGGTAATGGCAAAAGGATAAGCATATAAATCAGTGGAACAGAACAGAGGTCCATAAAGAAATTCTCACATTTATGTTCAGCTGATTAGTGTGACAAGAGTGCCCAGATAATTCAACAGGAAGAGTATTTTCCACACATCATGTGGGACAATTTGATATCCAAATGCAAAAAAAAACAACCAACCTACTACTAATTAGATCCTTACCTCACAACATGCACAAATATTAACTCAAAATGGATCACAGACACCCAAATATAAGACCTAAACTCTAAAAGAAAAACACAGAAGAAAACCATGACTTTGGGTTGGGCAAAGTTTAGATGTGACATCAATGCACAATCTGTGAAAGGAAAAAAGTTGTAAAATTGATTTCACAAAACTAAAAATGTGTGCTTCATAAAACATCATTAAAATGAAAAGATAATCCACAGACTGAGAAAAAAATTTGTAAATCATTTATCTGATAAAGGGCTTATAACATGACATACTAAAAACATTTCCTACAGATCAATAAAGACAATTTTAAAAGTGGGCAAAAGATTTGAATAAAGATTTCACCAAAAAAAAAATCAATGTCTAATATGCAAATGAAAATATGCTCAGTATCAGAAGAAAAGTAAAACCTTACCACTGCTCCACACCTATTAGAATGGATAAATTCAAAATGACAGTATACCAACAGTTGGGAAAGATGTGGAGAAATTGGAACCCTTCTGTGTTACTGGTGAGAATATAAAAAGCATAGTAACATTTGAAAACAGCTTGGTAGTTTCTTAAAAAGTTAAACATACATTTACCCTACAAACCAGCAATTTTGCTCTTAGTAACCTCCTCAAAAAGAAATGAAAATATATGTCCATATGAATATGAAATATGCATAGCTGCATTATTCACAATAGACAAAAACTGGAAACAATCCAAATGTCCAACTGGTGAGAAGATAAACAAAATGTAGTATATTCATAAATGGAATACTGTTTGGCAATTAAAAGAACTATTGGTACATGCTACAATACAATATGATTAACTTCAAAAGCATGCTAAGTGAAAGAAGCCAGATGCAAGAGAGGACATTATTGGATTATTTCATTTATATAAAATGTCTAGAAATACAGAAAAACAGAACTAGTGGTTGCCTATGGCTGGGACGAGGAACAGGGACTAACTGTAAGTGGACACAATGGAAATTTTACCAGTGACAAAAATGTTCTAGTATCTTATCATTAATTGATCTAGTAATTAATCTAGTAATTATCATTAATTGAAAAAAAAGACAAAACACCAGTAATTATGAAATCTAACCTTCTACCTAATACAGGAATTCTGAGTACCTTGACTTTATTTAAGGCAGGATGTAGGGGACATGAATATGTACAGAGATACATATGTATGCACTTAAAAGAATAAAGTGTAAGGTTAAAAAAAATTGACCTTCAACCTTATTGAAAAGGAGAGACTGAACAAAGTGAAAAGGGAAAGGACTATTCTGGGTTTAATTTGTTTTTAGCTTTTAACTTTCAAACCATGTAAATATTTTACATAATTATATAACAAACAAATTTTAAAGGAAGCCCCCAAAAATGAAAAGCAAGTAACTTTAATTGTGTATCAAGTATACACAATTCAGAAACTTACTTTATAACATAGAAAATTGACTAATGCTAGCATCCTTGTTTTGTTTTCCAGTAATCACATTGGTAGTGTGGACAGTTACTATGAAAGTGTTGATGTCGGGATCCCTGGGTGGCGCAGCGGTTTAGCGCCTGCCTTTGGCCCAGGGCGTGATCCTGGAGACCCGGGATCGAATCCCACATCGGGCTCCCGCTGCATGGAGCCTGCTTCTCCCTCTGCCTATGTCTCTGCCCCTCTCTCTCTCTCTCTCTCTCTCTCTCTCTGTGTGACTATCATACATAAATAAAAAAAAAAAAAAAAGAAAGAAAGTGTTGATGTCTATTGTGGGATAGATGTCCTTGAGAATCTGGGGTGGGTGTGTGGGTGTGTGTGTGTGTGTGTGTGTGTGTGTGTTTAAGTAGGAACAAAGAAGTTGTAAGATAAAGTTAAGCAAAAAATCCTGTAGACTTGAATTTCAATTGGATTTATCAGGATGAATTCATGTTTTCATGTTAAATATACATATTTCCTAGCACGACACACTGAAAAAGCCTGGAAGCAAGGGACTAATCCCAGTAGCAATGAACTCAAATAATGGTACTGAAAAACGATTTCCTGTTCAAAGAATCTCAAATAACTGATTCCAGATCTGTGACATAAATTAGGCAAGATGAGTTTTGATTCCCTTGTTATACCGGAAAGCAAGGAAATAACCAAAGATCAGGACTGTGTTAAGGGGACTCAGGAGCAAACCTAAAGAGGCTCCTGCTCGACAAACATGAGAAAATCTGAGCATGTATAAATAAGTGCAATGGAATGAAGTATATCTGAAAAGTTCAAACCAATGGATGATGTAAGGGAGGGAAGGAAAATGAAAAAAGGAAGGAAGGGAGGGAGGGAGGGAGGAAAATCCATTTCAGGATGCCAGTGAATCAGCGGATTAGTTTGAAAAGTGGAAAATAAAGAGCAAGCATCAAGTGTTTATTTTGATTTAACTATATCTGAACTACACACCAAGTAACCCAATCACAGATGCAAAGTTTCTTTTTACAGGGATAATGGAGCTAATAAAACAAACAATGTAATTTAAATGTCATCATTTTATAATCCCTAATTATTTGCAAATTGTATAATCTAAGTGATAAGGACTGCCTTCATTCTGTCACTGACCTTTTTTCACCAGTCACTTCAACCAAAACTTCCCCTGAAATATACTGAGCAACTGAAAAAATTTACACATCTTTGTATTCCTCTATGAGGTTTTAGGAGAGTATGCCTAACACTGAGAACTGAAAAGAGACTAGAAAACACATGAAAACTCTCATTTACTGATTCATGATTCTGCAACTATTAAGTTCTTAAAGAATTTCCGTCACCTGGCCTCATCTACCTATTGGGACTGCCCCAACCATTCCCCAACACAAACGTTTGAAACTTTAACCTACATCAGAGATGCCTATAGGCAAACTTGTTTTATGCACTCAGCTAACCATCTGAACCCTCAAAGGTTTCCCAGAGGATTCTCTTTACACTTCACAGCAAAGGCAACTCCAGTGACAGGAAGAACAAAGTAAAAACTTTCTTAGAGCTAGTTAAGTGTCAGCCATGTATCTATGTCCCTAAGGAAACTCCTCCCTACAAAATTAAGAAATGTTACATAACATTTTTAGAATTATAAAAATACATCTTATCCTAGAAAATAAAATGGATGGGCAATGTGAGTTAAGGGGAAATGTGTTACTCATTGGCAAACTGTCCCATAAAAACTGGGCAGAAGTTTAAATTTTACCTTAGATCATATTCCATATAGTTTCACATTCAAGTACAAAAAATAAAATTGTTCAAAAAAAAAATCCCACAAATCTTGGGGCACCTGGGTGGCTGAGTCGGTTGGGCGAACGGCTCTTGATTTCTGTGGGGGTCATGCCTCAAGGTTGTGGGATCAAGCCTGGCAAAGGGTTCCACACTAGGCATGGAACCTACTTGGGATTCTCCTTCTCTCCCTCTGTCATCCCCCACCTCGGACACGCGTGTACTCTTTTTCTCTCAAAAACAAAAAACAAAAAACACAAAACCCCACATATCTCAGACTTTAAAAATATATAGTTTGAGGGGCGCCTGGGTGGCTCAGTCAGTTGAGCATCTGCCTTCCGTTCAGGCAATGATGTCAGCGTCCTGAGATGGAGCCCCATGTGAGGCTCTCTCTGTTCAGCAAGGAATTTGCTTCTTCCTCTCCCTCTGTGCTCACTAATAAATAAATAAAATATTAAAAATATTAATTATTAATATTAAAAAATAAAAATAGTAAAAATGTAGTTTGTAATAAAAAAAAAACTTTCTCACTGCATTGCCTTGAATCCTTAACCTGCAATGCATCACAGGAATTACAAAATTACTTCCCATACAAGTTGTCTTGTAACTAAATGAATTTAATACTATGCGCCTTAAACAATATTAATTGATGTTATACTGATCCAAAAAGACTAAAGACTATTCATTCTTACTCCTCACCTAAAAAAGTTACTAACTTCTTGTCTATTCTCCCTCTTATTAACTTTTTCCATCCCTAATCAGCCAATCATAATCTGAGACTAAGCCTTAGTTTTAGATTATCACAATGGCAACTCTGGGAATACATAACTGCTGGTAATTAATTAACTAAGATAATATCAGATTTTTTAATATTAAATTTGTGAAACTTTTTTTTTAAAGATTTTATTTATTATTAATGAGAGAGAGAGAGAGAGGCAGACACAGGCAGAGGGAGAAGCAGGCTCCATGCAGGGAAACTCGATCCCGGGTCTCTCCAGGATCAGGCCCTGGGCTGAAGGCGGCACTAAACCACTGAGCCACCCGGGCTGCCCAAAACTTTTTATTATAATAAAATTTTCTTCAACTGGGGATGTACTACATGTTGTCTAATTGAATCCAAATGAAAAATAAACAAAATAAAATTTTCAAACAGACAAAATCAGAAAAGTTTAATTACCTTCCATATATATCACCCAAGATTCAATAGTTATCAAGATTATGGTATATTTGCTTCATCTACCTCTTATTAAGTATTTCAAACAAGACCCAGATATCATTAATTCACCTCTCTCTCTCTCTATATATATATACACATCAGTATGTATCATTACAAAGTACATTTTCTCCTGTAACCCACAATTCCATTATCACATCTAAACCAACAATTTAAATAATTTTTAAACCATATCTAACTTTAACTTTTAAAGCATTAGAAAAAGACTTTAATTTGGCTATCAAGAACACATTTTATAAATTATACTTCTCTGAATATAAAAATGCTCTTAAGCCATAAAACTTCCCCATTAGTAAGCAGACTTATATGATCACTCAAATCATTACAGTATTAGCATACCAAAGCTAGCACTTGGATTAGCTGCCACGCATTTTATCCTACCACTGTTAAGAATCACCGACTGCATCAAGATTTACAGAGCGGCCTAATAAATCTAAGAAAGACCCACAGCACCAAAATAAATAAGCAAACTAACTAGGTCTCAACTCAGCTTACTTCTTCTCCAAGGAAAACGCACTTCTCCCTAGCATAAAAGCAAACAAGAATATCATTACTGTCTTAGCAAACTCTAAAATACATAACCGATCCCAATTTTTTAAAAAGCAACTGGCAATTCATTCACTTCAAAAAACCATTAGTAAAAAAAAAAAAAAAAAAAAACCATTAGTAAAAGTGGCCATACTATAAAATTTTTTTTGAGATAGTAAATTAGGACTTACTGATGTCTGAAGCAAGATCTTTTTGCTTCTCCATTTTAACTGAGACAGCATTTCACTCTACTAATATTTTCACCAGATTACTGGGGGGAAATTAAGTGTTGAGAGCAGAGAGAGGGGACACAAGTAAAACTGATAATGACTCAAATGTTTAGCAAAATTTGTTAATGACCAAAAAATGATCCTGTTAACACTGGAACTGGCACTAATAATGATCATAAAGTAAAACCTACAATTCCAAATCTTTTTCTTTTTTTTTTATTTTAATTTATTTATGATAGTCACACAGAGAGAGAGAGAGAGAGAGAGAGAGAGAGGCAAAGAGACAGGCAGAGGGAGAAGCAGGCTCCATGCACTGGGAGCCCGACGTGGGATTCGATCCCGGGTCTCCAGGATCGCGCCCTGGGCCAAAGGCAGGCGATAAACCACTGCGCCACCCAGGGATCCCCTACAGTGCCAAATCTCCAAGAGGTTAAAAAGTAACAAATTAGACATGAACAACAACAAAGGAATGGTAGAATCATTAATCATTTTAGAGTTTATATGGAAAAAAATGATCCCAATGAAAGTAATTTCAGTAAAATGAAAGCAACTTTAAAAATGCAAAATGATTTAAGAAATTAAACTATCTCAATGGCTTAATTTTGGAATTTGACAAAAATGGATCTTATAATTCTAAGAAAAATGGCATATGCACAAAAGGAGCATTTATCAGAACCAAACATTCTGTATTTATCACCATCCCTTCTCTAGAATTCCCACTCCTGGAAATGCTAATATTATAACAACAGGACTAATCAATAACCTCAAATAATGCAAGTAACCTTACATAAATCTTATTTATATCTGAGATGACAGTTGAGGATCAGGAAAAATCAGCCAAGACTCACATGAACAACATCCCAAAATACCACTAACAGAAAGTAAAAAATGCACACAGGTAGGCCATGGTTAATGATTAAAACCATCATGCTGTTTCTCCAAGAAGCATTCTTATTAAACACTCAAGGAATCCACAAGGAGACACAAATTTTACCAGACTTAGTTATAATACATACACAGATATATGGAAAAATACCTAGAAAGAGGGCGAAACATAAACCTTTATAATAATCTCTCAGAATCCATCAGATGTGAAGTATGTGGTATCCTACAAAAGACAGGAAGCAGTTTTCTGCTTTTGCTGATAATGCCAGCAACACAAAACAAAGCAGATATCATAAAAGATACATTCTTATATGCTAATTCATTAAATGTTTCCACAACAAACTAAATTTGCTTCCCAACAAATAGATCCATATCAAAACTAATTAGAAAATAAAAAGCTATCAGAAATTCATTGCTGAAGTTCTAAGGCAAAGGGAGGAAAAGAATAAATGGCAACACTTTAACTTGCTAAAATGGAATTATATTCCATGATGATTTCTAAAAATCATTACTAAAGTAAAGAAACCTAAGAAACTGGTTATCTTAAAATACTCCAAAAAAGTAGAGTTCTTAAGTAACAAGTTTTCTAGGTTCACTTATATTACTAACCGTAAATAAAGCCCTTTCCTCAAGCAATCACTTTTGAATATGGTAACGTACTTTTCATCAGCTATTCCTTTCCAAATGGCCCAGATAACTTCGCTGACCACCTTAAGTATGTCTATAGTCATATATACAGAAAGAAATATTGACAAAGAGGGGGAGGGAAGCTTTATTAAAAGTAGTAAGAATTCTGTTACCAGCCAAATCACATTGCTCTAAAGCTCTTGGATCCATGACAGGATGGTAACTTATAGCAATGACAAAACGTTTGACTGAATGATGACAGGTGACACACTTCATCTTGGAAAGCCACTCTCCAATGTTGCAGACAGAAAATCAAATATTTTGTTTAGGAATGCAGTCTTGGATTCTGCAAGGCACAACTTTCCTGAACTATGAGTGCAAGACTTCTGTATAAAGACTCAGTCTAACCATATTTGTTTCAAATATACTTTATAGGTTTCCATTCTCTACAGCATGACCCCCCCCCCAAAAAAAGTGGCCATATTTTAAATAGTCTCAAGAAAAAAAAAATCAATGAAAACAAAGTCTGACCTTGAATGGGGGGTCAACTTTTAATTTACAAAAGGCAATAAAAACAAGACAGCAGAAATTAACAATGAATGATGGGGTGGGGGATAGAGAGAAGGAAGCTAATTAAATGCCAAGATTGTTCAACATGAAAGAAGGTATTCATTCCTCTTTTTGTTCTATCCAAAAGTATATCCTAATGATGAACTTTTTTATGTTTGGCACTATAAAATTAAATTTCTTTTTATCATATTATTACATGATTCTATCTTTCAACCTGGGTATTTCTCAGAAACATGAAAAATGGGCAGATGCTAATCCTTTTAAGTTTAGCAAATCTGCTATAAATCAAAAGAAATTTTAAAGTTCATCAGTTTTGCAAGTCAGGTTCCCCAGCACTCAAACTCTTGAGAGCCTGGTCTCCTGTAAATTTACCTGGGGCACTCAGGACTATCACTAGCAGATAAAGGAAGGAATAGAGGAAGAACAAGTTAGGCTGAGATGCAATCATAACAAAGGCCTCAGATGATCCCACTGGAAGTTGTTAATGAAGCTGTGAACTAGGATGGCGCTTCAGGGATGTCCTATGTTGGGGCAAGGGATCCAGGTCTTTAATGGACTAGTCTTTAGACACAGGCTACTCCCGAAAAGGAGTTGTGACTGGGCTTGGCTTGGCTCCCTTCAAGCCAAGGGCAATTCCCAAGGAGGTCTGATAGCCCCAGCAACACTCCCAGGAATTAAGAGAATGAAGTCCTTAAATCCTGAAGTGGAGATTTGGGTAATGCAGACATGGCATCCACGATAATTAGTTATTTCTGTAACTGTCCAAATCTCATCAATTTTGAGTAAAAAAAATGTAATAAATAATAATGATGTTCCATTAAGAGTGACTTGGCCCTCCATTTCTTAAAGCTATAAAGTGACTAAACATCTAAGTAAGGTTCTTTCCAGCTCTAAAATTTGATGACTCTAAGATTTTACGGCAAGATTTATACGGAGTACATCAAAAGTTTTACAGCTATTGTTGGGGTGATAGGTATTATTAGAGTTCTGTTTTGCATATTGAAAGTTTCTTGTTACTAAATAAAATCCAACAAAGCCTTGCATGTTTCCACTTCCCCTCGTATTTTCATGTTTTCAAATTACCAGAGGCTTTACATATTTAAATATTCTCTCTTTCCCCACCTCCCATCCCCCCCAACACACACACAATTTATATACCCTTTTCTTCTTTCCTCCAAGATAAACCTTCCCTCCTCTACTGCCTCTGGCTACAACCCTCCCTTCTTCAGTTACCCACCTAACTACATTCATACCCTCTCATTTCTACCTTCAATGCTTCCTTCGCTACAGCAATTTCCTCCCAGTTATTCATATACTAAAGTATTTCCCTAGATTCAGTCTTCTAACAGAAGGTAAAAATTGCTAATCCCAAACCAATGGGCATTCCTAGTTGATCATTCTTCCTTAAAAAGTTCCTCCCTTGTGCCCTAACACAGTCTCCTACACCTCTTTTATATCCTCTTTTTCTGTCCTCTCCTTAATTTCAGTATTCCCCAATGTTTCTGTATTAAGGTCTATCCTTCTTCTTACTCCATCCTAGTATTCCATAGTAATCTTAGTTCACAAACCCCTTCAAGAATCTGATTATACACATATGCAAAGACACAAGCTGTTGCATAGAATCTCATGGGGATCACGAACCTTTTTGAAAAAGACATGACACCCCAAGTTAAAAATTGCTCCACACATTCCTTCCAGTGTGATCTGTGCATAAAGCTGGTTCAATTACCATTTATAAACTGGTGACTTCTGAATCTTTACCTCCAGCTCAAAACTTCTCTGCTGAGCCCAGACCCACATATCTAACTGCCTATTAGGAATCTCATGCCTCCCACCCCACAGACAACTCAAACTTAACATGAGCAAATATTAACATACTTTCCCTAAACCCCTACCTAAAAACCTGGTCCTCCTCCTGTCTCCCTTATTCTCTTGAACGCTGACAACATTATTCACCCAGAAATCAAACCAGATAAGCTTGATACAATCTAGGCTCTTCACCAGTATTCCAAATCCAGTCTCCAGGGTCTCACTGCATATAGCCTCTAAGTCTTCCAAGTATACCCTTCAAGTTTTATTTCTATGACTACTGCCTTACTTGACTCATCATTTCTCACCCTGAATACTGCAACTTATCTTCCTACCTCGACTTCACCTGCTTCAATCAGTCCACCGTCCACACTATCACCAAGTAATCTTTCTAAAACACAACTCTGATGATGTCTTTCTTCTTTTCAAAACCCATCATAAAGCCATAAAAACTGCCCCCCCCCCAAAAAAAAAAAAAACACATCTTCAAGCAGCCTTTAAATCCAAAGTCTTTGGAATGACACATAAGGCCTTTCAGAATCTGCCCCTAATCCAAAATTCATACCATTAAGCTTTCTCCATACTACATTCCATTCCATAAAACTCCACCTACCACTGGCCATTCCAAAACATGCAACACTTACTCATTTCTCTGTGATTGGTCTTCCTTAGAATGTCCTTCTCCCTTCCTTGAAGAATATTCTTTAATTCTTCCTTGAAGAACACTGAGAATCAACTCAAATAGGACCTCCCAGAGGAAGCCTTCCTTAATTCCTACGCTGCAGTTAGTTCAAAAAGCACTTAGCACATTCTCCTGTTATAGCACTTACCATATTATACTGTCACCATTCACTGAGTCTCACTCAAGGCCAGAAAGGGTGTCGGCAAGTAAGCAAGTATCTAATAAATGTACAATGAATGAATCATAAAAAGCACATTAAAGTTCGGAGTGACCTTAGAAATCAACTTGTTCCATTTTAACCAAGACTGACTTTCCTAAGATTACATAGCTTGTTAATGGCAATAAGGAATAGAAGCAGAATCTACGGGATTCCCAACCTAGAGTTCCTTCTACTTATCCAGCACCATCCCTAATCTGCTATTAAATTCACAGCATCCACAGAGACCATTTTATTTTAGGATTTTTATTTATTTATTCATGAGAGACAGAGAGAGAAAGAGGTAGAGACATAGGCCTAGTCATGATGCAGGACTCAATCCCAGGACCCTAGGATCATGCCCTGAGCCAGAGACAGATGCTCAATCACTGAGCCGCCCAACGCCCCACATTCGCCCAACGCCCCACATTGACAATTTTAATTTCCTTCTTTATCAAAAGAATTTTAATTTTAATTTCCTTTATCAAAAAGAATGATCACTGAAGTTGGGCCACAGCAGAATCAATAATTAACCATAAAATGTTCAACCTTTTGAGAGAAAGAAGAAACATGAATGGGTACTGGCAATAATGAACAGTGAGAGAAGGGAGCCGGGAAAAGTCAAAGGAAAGGATGGATGCTCAACAATAGTTTGGTGAGGGTCAGGAAATCCTTACTGCACAGAAACTGGACCTGCAAGAGCCCCCCTTGGATTCTCTATACACCAACTTCAATTTCTAATGTTAATCTTAAATGTTCCTAGTGAACACCACATATGCTATACAAAGCACTGTAGTATCTTCTCTGTAAAGAGATTCCAACAGAAAAGCTCAGCCTACATACCAGTCTAAGAATGTACAGCATTAGAAACTTTAAGTGAAGATTCCCTCTATATATTAAATGTGTGAATACATATAACGTAGATGTACAAAATAAGTAAAACGTATGTATTAAATTCCTATGAGGAGGATGAGATAATTCAGCCCAGATTCAGTCTCCAAAAGCAGTATCAAGGCACACATAGAGTGGGAGAACATAATACTACCGGTGTCAAAAGTCTGACATAGGGCCTCAACAATAATCCTTCTGTATTCAACCCACTGATCTAAATATCTTAAATATCTCCATTCTCCACCTTTTCCAAATGAAAAGTTAATTTTTTAGGCTACCTTCACTTAAAACATTTCTCTTTCCTCAATCATTTAAGCATATAATTTCTAAGGCCCAGCTATATGCCAAGCACTGTGCTAGGGCCTGCCACTCCCATTTAAAAAATGATTCTCAGACCTTTTTTACATCTTTGAAATACAGCACCAAAATTATACCCCAAAATTTAAGATGTAAAATGTTTTCAAACAATAGCGAGCAAGACATCTCCTAGGTATACATACAACAAAATAATCTCTGAATTCAGTTAACAAAAATGACACCACCACAAAAAGATCATATTTATTAACTTAGCAAATGAGCACAAGTGAATTAACTGTTTGGGATAACTACAACTGTTCTTCATAAAGCCTGTTTGTAGTCTTGCAAAAAAAAACCTGTGCCAAATTTAGTTTTTGCAGACATATGTTGAAGCCTAACCTCTTAAAAATCTTTCCATTAGGTAAAATTCATAAGCATGAGTGCTACTATAAAGAATAATGAGCTCAAGTCCAAGAGAAATAATTTTGAGATCAGAGAACAAATCTCCTAAGAAGACAGGACCATTTTCCTCTTAGTAGGGATTCCTAATCCAGGTCTTTAAATTTTTGATTGAACATTGCTTAAATATGTTCCCTTAAGCTTCCACACATTTATTTTAGTAGTAAACCAAAAAGCAAATACATGCCTCAAAATATCAAGAGGTTCAAATGACAAACTAAGGTTTCAAAGAAATGATTAGTTCTCTCAGTATTTAAATACCATGCCTAGACCATCATTAGCTCCCTAGTATGACAGAAAAATAGGCATTTTTAATTAAAAATAAGGAAAGAAATAATATGACAGATATGCCCTAAGTCACTAAAAATGATGATACAGGGTGGAGTATCTTGGCCACTTGACCAAATAATCATTATAAAATTCATTATATCAATTACATCATTTTAAGTAGCTAAATACTACCACAATGATACCAGTGACAGCTAAACACGCATGCCAGGGAAATGGTGGAGTGAAAAAACACAAAATCTATGTTTCCAGTTTGGGTAAAGGAATACAACTAGTTTGCTGTGAAATGAAAATTAACAGTTAAACACTGCAATTTTCAAAGTATGAATGTTACCCAAGCCAAGCTGTTTACCAAACATCTGAGTGGTTAAACTTCAGTTTCTTTAACTTTTATGTCTTTGGTTAACCTAAAACTATGAAAAATACTTCCCGATGCTCTTGGTGATGTCATAGTTTAAAAAAACCAAACACACCATAGATTATTACATGGATGATGTATAACCACTCAGAACCACAACACAGTCATAAACTCAAGTCATACCTCATTTCATATTCTAGTAAGAATTAAAAGAGAAGATCAGACGTCATTTATCTTAATAATTACTTAGGGGAGACTTTTATAGTGTCTTGTGGTTACAGAGCACTTTTGTAATATTCCATTATTTCCATATGTTAGCAAAGCAATACTGGACTCTTATTAAATTATTACCAATAAGATAATACAAGCTGGTCAGTTAGTCACAATTAAGTTGAACCAAACATTAATCTAATTCATCAATATAAATTCAGTTCCAAATTTCCCAAGCTAGTGTTCCATTGAACCAGAAGGCATAAACAGGTTTATCTTCATATTCTCTTGGAGAGTCATCCCAAAATACATTAATGTCTTAAAACTGAATATTGTCAAGAAATTTAAGGCATTGCTTACATTTATCAGCACACATTCTTTTCTTAAAGTGCACCTATTAACCTGACACGAGGAGAATTCCAAGACAGCCCTACTGTCATCCCAGGGTTGATATTAAATTACGCATGTGGCATACTCCAGAATTTCTGGAGAAACCGCCTAGGAATGTACATTTTTAAAAAATCTTCTCAAGTAATTCTGATGCACAAACAGAATTAGGAGCTTTCACCTTTTTTGCCTTGATGCCATCTTTCACAGTAACAAAAACTCCTGGTTATTTTTTTCTAATCATTTAAGTGGGAAATGTTACAAAATAATTTTAAGAAAAATTTAATCAGCATTTTATTAAAGACTTTACTATAAAATTCATTTTAATAAAACCTACTATTTCTGACTTCTAACTAACAAGAACTAAATCTTATCTTATTTAAATTATGTTTAAAAATGCATTTTGGGGGACACCTGGGTAGCTCAGCAGTTGAGTGTCTGCCTTTGGCTCAGGGCATGATCCTGGGATCCGGGACTTCAGATTGGTACTTGCTAAACACTTCAAATGACACATTGCAAGAGTAAGTAATCTTTGTTCTCTAAAAATAAAAGGCCATAATTCATATTACTACATTTTCTCTTTTTAACATTGCTTTTTGAAGAATTACCAACACCTTGTGTTTTTTGGGGTTTTTTTTTTTTTTAACTTTTATTTATTTATGATAGTCACACAGAGAGAGAGAGAGAGAGAGAGAGAGAGAGAGAGAGGCGAAACATAGGCACATAGGCAGAGGGAGAAGCAGGCTCCATGCACCGGGAGCCCGACGTGGAATTCGATCCCGGGTCTCCAGGATCGTGCCCTGGGCCAAAGGCAGGTGCTAAACCGCTGCGCCACCCAGGGATCCCAACACCTTGTTTATATTATATGCAGGATATGAGAACACAGACAATTCAGAATTAACAGAAATCATGAACCAAATATTTAGAATCATTAATATCTTTATGCTCCTCCTTACCTAGAATTTCAAAACCAACTTAATTTTCTTAATGTTTCTCAGCCCTAACTAATGGCCCGCCAAATGGACATAGGAAGAATTAAAAGAACTGAGAAAAATATGACTAAGAGTTAACAGAATAATAGGCCTAAGAAATAAGACAATTTAAAATCCTCACAGCAGATAATTCCACAGAATCATTAACTCGTTACGGTACCACTGTTTGGTCTAATATTCATCTGACATCTCCTCAAACTGCCTTGTTTTAAAGGAAAAAAAAAAGTTAAAATACTTTTTCTTTTGAGCACTTGGGTAGCTCAATTACTGAGCGTCTACTGAGCGTCTGCCTTTGGCTCAGGGTGTGATCCCGGGGTCCTAGGATGGAGTCCCTCATAGGGTTCCCCACAGGGAGCCACTTCTCCCTCTGCCTATGTCTCTGCCTTTCTCTGTGTCTCTCATGAATAAATAAAACCTTAAAAAAAAAAAAACACTTTTTCTCTCTTAAGTATCACCTTTTAATATATGAACATTGTGGAACATGTTGAACTCAATTCACTAACAGAGCTGAGGAAACTTCTATAAAAATATAGTGAGCTCCAGTGATTTGTTCACAACCCCATTCATCTCAAGGTTTTAAAATCAAAACTTGAGATGAAAACACTGAAGGCACCTTTCAAAGTTACCACAGCTTTCTAAACAAATCTATATTCTTTTATTATTACAGCACTGTTCAGTAGAACTTTAATGCAATCATGGGAAACGTTTTAGATCTGCAAAATCCGGTAAGGTAACCATCACCCAGTGTAGCTACTGAGCAGGTTAGTAGTAAAGAACTGCATCAACTATATTTAAAATTTACATGTCACAGTAGTTAGTGGCTGCTCTATGTGACAACATAGAGTTAGAATATAACCTCTTTCCAGACAAAATGAAATAAATAGATTTGACTCTTCTACCTGAAATAACTAGAAAACCAGACAGAACAATGGTTTTCAGATACTGGGCAACAGACAGCATAGAACAGTTATCAGTGAGAGAGGGAACAAACAAGCTCAGCAGCCCCAGCTTACTGCCTGGAAAATTTTCAGGCCACAAAGCAAGGATGAAAAACCCACACAAAGACTAGGGATCTCCTTGAGTTGAGAAGACAGAGCTGGGAGGCCAAGACAGCTTGACTTCTCCAGAAAGTACTAGAGATGAGACCGCTGCACCAGGAAAGAGCACTAGAGATATATAGGTTTCTCTGTCTCTCTCTCCAGTTAACATACAGTATAATACTAGTTTCAGGTATACAATATAGTGAGTGATTCAACACTTCCATATATCACAAGTGCCCTCCTTAATCCCCATCACCTATTTAACCATGCTCCCACCAACCTCCATTCTGGTAACCCTCAATTCTCTATAGTTGAGAGTCATACAAGGTCTCTCACAGAGTAATAATTAGCACATGTGTAAGAGGAAACTACCTCAGGCTGGAGAAAGAACCCCCAGAAAGAAGCAGAGAGAACAATCCCTATAACTCAGAAGCAGCACTTATTCCCACCAGAGTAAGAAAACTCGGAACTCACAAAGGATGAATCAGAGTAATCAGAAAGTTCCTGCCCTAGTAGTTATCAAAAAATTAGTCCCTAAAGGCAGCACTAATCCCACCTAACAAAAACTTAAAAACAAGCCTCAAAAGGATCAAACTCTATCCAAGTAATTTAACCTCATCCCAAGAACAAATACAGTTCAAAAATATCCATCAACAAGGTAAAATATTAATAAGGTGAAACTTATGCTATCTGGCTTTGAATCAAAATTTACTAGGCATGCAAAAAAGCAGGAAAATATGACCCATAATGAGCAGAAAAATCAATGAACAGCAAACCTGGAAGTGACAGAAGACAGAATTAGTAAAGCAGAACATTAAAAGCTAAACTTATTTTAACTGGCACCTAATAAGACAGCTTCAAAACACATGAAGCAGAAACTGATAAAACTCCAAAGACAAACTGACAAATCCATATAGAGATTTCAACACTTCTCAAAACTTGACAAAATAGAAAACCAGTAAGAATAGAGAAGATTTGGGTAACACATCAACCAACTTGTGAAAATGTTTTAATTGACCAGAAATACTGTGAACCAATGAATGTTGTGACTGAATAGATAAAAGCAATCTTGATTCTGTCTAGGTAAGGTTTTACAAAACAATTAAAGATCCCAACAACGTTCGAATGCTATGGCTCAAGACAGTATCTAGGTTACAAGAAACCTCACAAAATTCTCCATTTCTAAGGATTACAGATCCAAATGCCTACAGAGACAAGCATGCAAAGTTTAAAAAAAAGTAAATGTGACAAAGGTTATGTGGGACCAAGGGTAATCTGGAAAGGACATACCTCCACCCCCAAGACAAACCTCCTATCCGCTACAGCCAGCGATGCCATGCCACAGGGAACATAGATCCACTGTTGCCAGGTCTTACAATTTTCCAGGCGGCACCTAAAATTTGGGTTTTTATGTGAACTCCGTATTTTAAAACACTGACCACCAACACATTAAATTTTTAACCAAGCAAAAAAAAAAGTGTCTGGAAGCCAAATTCACAACCAAGTATCTGCTCTGGTCCAACAACTTCATCTTACAAATGAAACAAAGAAACAAAACAATTTGTCCACATGGTGAAAGTAGATAACCACATCCAAAATGTTGTGGGCATGGGCACAAAAGTCCACATTTTTAGAAGAAACTGATACCAAGATGTTTCCAGCACAGGTAACTTAGTGATGCTTATATTATCAGGAAAGACATGAAAACTGCTTTCCAACAGTTGAAGGTTAAAACTTTATCAAAGGCTTCCTGAATTGTTCCAGAAAACCACCACAAAAAAAAAAAAAAAAAAAAAAATTCAGTGGGAGGCAATTACAGAGACTTGGGCAAAATGGAACAAAGAACCTTCTATAAAGAAAACTTTTTTTTTTGTTTTTTTGTTTTTTGTTTTTTTTTTAAAGAAAACTTTTTAAAAAGCTGTCAATGATATGGTTATTTTGTAGAGTAGAATTTAACTTATTAGCTTCTCTATCCTAGAAATTTTCCAGAAAATGCTTGGATGAACTTTCAAGACTATTACAAAAAAGATTATTTGATGTGAAGAAATGGCTGTATGATATGCAATCCTTTCTCCATAAAGCTCTAGAAATTCTCATCATGAAGAATAACCTAGTAACATCTTCCTTGTAAGACCTATGTAAAAACTGACCTGGCAAGCTCAATGATGCCATAAAGGGATACCTGAGACAACCCCAGCTTCTGATGGATAGAACTTCCTATGTCATATCCTGAATATGTTCAGTCACAGGCCAGCCAACCAACCAATTAATTGTAGAGGGTATTCAGAAAGCCAAGGGTGCTTGAATTAGAATGCTCCTTTCTAATCCTAGATTCCTGTATTACATCTGACCAGAATCCCAAATTTCAGAACATCAGGTCGGTATTTAAACTTCAAAAGGAATAACATTTAGCATGACTGACAGAAGTTCAAAAAAGTTCTTAGGTTATACACTGGACCACCCATCCCCACTTTAGGTATGCCTCTGTTACATCAAGAATTTCAAAACTACTCAACTTTGCCTGAAAATGTATTTCCAAATTTGAGACCAGAGAGCATTTCATGCACATTTTCTACAGGTTGTAACAAAAAAGAAAATGGACAGACAACTATAGTCAGCAAACAAAATACACTAGCTAGAAAACTAGATTAAAACAACTTGAGAAAACCAAATGTTTTAACTCTACAAAGATTAAAAGTTTCTGGAAGAGAAAAGCAATAAATGAAAATAATTCTGCTAAAATATTATGAACTGAGTCAGAGCAAGAAAAGGGTAAGAAAAATGACCAGATATATGGCAATAAAGGTGAAAATTTATCTAAATAAATTTCCTGGGACACCTGGGTGGCTCAACAGTTGAGCGTCTGCTGTCAGCTCAGGGCGTGATTTTGGAGTCCCAGGATGGAGTACTGCATCGGGCTCCCTACCTGGAGCCTGCTTCTCTCTCTGCCTATGTCTCTGCCTCTCTTTCTGGGTCTCTCATTAGTAAATAAATAAAATCTTTTTTAAAAAATTTTTAATTCAACAACAAAAAAAATCTGTAAAAGAGAAAGTCATAGTAACAGAAACTAAATGGTAAAAAGTCAAAGGTCACTGTTGGACCCAGGGAAAAATACGAGAAATTAGAATAAGATTTTGAAATACCACTTTTTAAAATACAGAAAGCACATCAAAACTCACAAAAACTCAAATTAATCATATATAAAAGTAGCCAAGTAGACTCTGAGAGAAGCCAATATAAGAAGATAGTAGCCAATTACTGAAGGTATGCTATGCATGCACAAAAAAAACAAGAACTACTACTAAGAAAGGACTGGATGTTATACAGTTAATCTGAGAATGAAAACCACAACCCCAAGGTTCAAAACACATGTTATGTTTTACTATATCAAATAGTATATAAAATTATTTTAAAATCAGAGTTTCCAGGGAAGAGCATAAAATAAAAACATTATAAATAGGGTATATGTTTATCATTTCCTAATTTCCAGTATTTCTTCATAACCCCAGGGACCATCACATTATTCAACATTGTCTCATTCTTCTCAGGCCCACACCTGATCCACCTCTAATTCCAATCTTACCTGCAACCTCTCTAAAGCACTTGACCGCTCTCAAAATCCAATACCAAATTGCTAAATCTCTGAAGAATATTTTAACTGAACTGTCCTCAAATTACTTCAAACCAGCCTATCTAAATACTTCATGTCCTTCCAAACTCAAAACCCTTACTGACTTCGCTTCTGATTGTAACTAAGTTACTTCTGACTCCTTCAATATTTTCCAAGCATCTTCATTAAACTCCCAGGTTTTGTCAGTTCTTCAATAAAATTCAGTACAGAAAGCAGCAGCACCAATTCCAAGATGGCGGCCAGCAGAAGGCTGAAGGAGCTTGAAGAAATCCGCAAATATGGAAGGAAAAACTTCTGTAACATCCAGGTTGATGAAGCTAATTTATTGACTTGGCAAGGGCTTATTGTTCCTGACAACCCTCCATGTGATAAAGGGGCCTTCAGAATCAAAATCAACTTTCCAGCAGAGTACCCATTCAAACCACCCAAGATCGCATTTAAAACAAAGATCACCCGAACATCGATGAAAAGGGACAGGTCTGTCTGCCAGTAATTAGTGCTGAAAACTGGAAGCCAGCAACCAAAACCAACCAAGTAATCCAGTCCCTCATAGCATTGGTGAACAACCCCCAGCCCGAGCACCCACTTCAGTCTGACCTACCTGAAGAATACTCTTAAGAACTGTAAAAAATTCTCTAAGAACGCTGAAGAATTTACAAAGAAATACGGGGAGAAGCGACCTGTGGACTAAACTCTGCCACCACCAGCGAGCGAGCGTGAGCAGAGACCCCAAGCAGCGCATTCAGACCCCCCCCCCACAATGCAGGACTCTGTGGAAAACTGATACATGCTGCCGCCTGGCGTTTGCTTGTGGCAGTTACTAACTTTGTATAGTTTTCTTAATCAAAAGTGGTCTGGGTAGTAACCTGTAAAGAAAGATTAAAAATTTAAGATGTTCTAAAAAAATAAAAAATAAATAAAATTCAGTACATTTTATCAGGTATATGTGAAAGCAATGTGCTGAATGTGTTTGTAAATTTAAGAGTGGTACGTCAGGCTCCTGGTGCATGGAGCCTGCTTCTCCCTCTGCCTGTGTCTCTGCCTCTCTCTCTCTCTCTCTCTGTGTGACTATCATAAATAAATAAATAAATAAATAAATAAATAAATAAATAAATAAATAATTTTTAAAAAAATTTAAGAGTGGGAAATGCCTCATTTAATCTATTTGTGGTAAAATATGCCTAACCATAACAAAGTATAATACAGTATATTTCAGAGATTTAAAATGTTATAACCATAAGAAAGACAAAATTTTCCCTTCATATTATCTTAGGTTGTTTCCTTTCCACTTCCACCACTATTCAGGTTTCTTTCTAATATGGATATATCTGTTATACTTCCTAATTGAATTTCACCATATTTTAATAATCAATCCCACATTCTACCCCCAAAATAATCTTTCCTAAAACAGAAAACAGAATTTCAATCACAATCACTTTCTTACAATGCTGTTTCTCAAATGCTTACAACTCTGATTTGCAAACTCCCAGCCCCATATCAAGATGGGGGAATAAAATGCAGATGACAGGAACCTGCTCACAGATATTCCAATTCAGTCAGTCTGAGATGATAACTGGGAATTTGAATTTGAATGAGCCCTTTAGGTGATTTTGATTTAAATGTCCCACAGAGCATATTTCAGGAAAAGAAAAACACACACACACACACAGTTCTACAGATAAATGTCAAATCACTTAGCCCAGCATCAAGGCTCACCACACAAGACTGAGACTCAACTTATAGAGTAAGGGATCTCCTATAAGCACTCTTCACAACACATAAACTTGGTTTTCTGCAGCCAACTGTTCTCTCCCTTCAACCTTGCTGAAAATGTCCACTATACCATTCTCCTTGGCCCATCTCAAGCCCCATAACTCCTAGATCTCACCAGACTGAAGCAATTTCTCCTAATTCTACAGTACTGCATTTTTTTTAAGATTTTATTTATTCATAGAGACACAGAGAGAGAGAGAGAGAGAGAGGCAGAGGGAGAAGCAGGCTCCATGCAGGAAGCCCGACGTGGGACTCGATCCTGGGTCTCCAGGATCACACACAAGCTGCAGGCGGCGCTAAACCGCTGCGCCACCAGGGCTGCCCTACAGTACTGTACTTCTTGTCTTGAACCATTACTATTTTTTTTTTAATTAGAGAGAGAAAGCGCGTTGGTGCGCGGGGAGAGGGGGGGAGGGAGGAGAGAGCGCGCAGAGCACGCGCGCGGGCGGGTGCGGGAGCTTGAGTGCACAGCAAGGGGTGGGGACGAGGATCCTCAAGCAGATTCCCCACAGAGCCCAATATGGTGCTCGATTCCAAGACTGTGAGATCATGACCTGAGCTGAAACCAAGAGTCAGACACATAAATTGAGCCACCCAGGTGCCCCCTGAACCATTATTTAAACTAGTATCATTAACTTTTCAGATGGTTATATCATAATGACAACTAACTGTGGATCAAACCTCTTTTCATCTCTTTCAGCATCTATAATAATATACTTTGGAAGCCCTCTCCCTAAGGCAATTTCACTTTGCATAAGCATACCTAACGAGGAATGAATAAATGAACTAATTTTTAGAATATTAAAAGGGAAAACTGTAGCAAGATTTTTATTAGGAAATCAGTTAAATAAATATATCTGGGATGAAAGTGTCATCTGCCAAAACAAATCACTAAATTACTAAATATTGTTCTTCCTTACCAGCTTACCAAATAAATGCTCCCTGAAGAATTCTTCCCAGAGAGAATAAATGAACTTAAGCCCCAAGAAAAAAACCGGTAAACCAAACTCTGCTTAATACCAATCAGGTTTGCTTAAACTTTGCTCTAAACAGCTATTCAAAAGCAAATTATATAGAGAGGAAAACTCATTTGTGGTTAATTTCTGAAACTCTTACACAAGCAATAAACTTACAAGTGTTCTATTACAATGCTTGAGATTTTCTAATACAGCACTTCCCAAATAATTGCTGATCTACTTATCTTTCTTCTCCAAACACTGAAGAACATATGGGTAATGACCATGTGTCTTATTCATCTTTCTAGTCTAGCACTTAGAACAAGTGATTAGTAAAGATGTAATGAGTAAGTTTGAGATGAAAAATGATAGAGATTCTCCAAAAATGGTAACACAAATGGCTAAGAAGCATATAAAGATAATCGACATCACTAATTAAAGAAATTGGAAAAAAAAAAAAAAATGCAAATCACAACCACAGACATCACCTCCTGCCCATTAGAATGGCTACTATTTTAAAAAGAAAGTGTTACCTAGGACCTGGAGAAATTAGAACTCTTGTTCTATTAGTGGGATTGTAAAATGGTGGATTGTAAAATACTAGAAAACAGTAAAGAGGTTCCTCAGAACAATTAAAAATTTCCATACCATACACAATTCAACAATCCCATTTCTGGGTATAGACCCAAAAGAACTGAAAGCAGGGTCTTTACAGTTATTTGCACATTCATGTTCACAGCAGCATAGTCACAAAAGTCAAAAGGTGGAAACAACCCAAAAGTCCATTAAATAATGAATGGATAAACGATACACACATACAATGTAATATTACTCAGCCATAAAAAAGAAAACCCTTACATATGCTAGAACATGGATTAACCTTCAGGACAGTATGCTAAATTAAATAAACCGGGGGATCCCTAGGTGGCTCAGAGGTTTGGCACCTGCCTTTGGCCCAGGGCATGATCCTGGGGTCCCGGGATCGAGTCCCATGTCGGGCTCCCTGCATGGAGCCTGCTTCTCCCTCTGCCTGTGTCTCTGCCTCTCCCCCTCTCTCTCTATGTCTATCATGAATGAATGAATAAAATCTTTAATAAATAAACAAATAAGCCAATCACAGAAAAACAAATGCTGTATGATTCCACTTATATGAAGTACCTAGAATAGTCAAATTCAGACAGAAAGTAGAATAGTGGTTATCAGAGGCTAACAGAGAAGGGTAGTTGGTTGATGGATACAGAGTTTCAGATTTGCAAGGTGAAAAAGTTCTGAAAATTGGTTTCATAATAATGTAAATATACTTAACATTACAGACTTGTACACTTTAAAGTGGTTAAGATGATGAATTTTATGTGTTTGCTGAAATGAAAAATTTTAATTACAGCGATTTTAAGTACAAATAAATTAGTTAAGTATCAATGAACACTTGGAAAAAATGTAAATATAAAACATTAATATAACATTTATGTACAATTATTCAAATGGCCTTTTAAGGGTGCCAGAGTGGCTCAGTCGGCTAAGTGTTTTTACCTTTTGGTTTAGGTCATGATTAGGGTCCAGGGATCCAGCCCCACAGCAGGCTCCCAGCTCAGTAAAGTCTGCTTCTCCCTCTGCCTCTGACCACCCATCCCACCCCCCCACCAGCTGCCCCTGCTCGCTCTCTTGCACAGTCTAATAAATAAAACCTTTTTTAAAAAGTTCAAATGGCCTTTTAATTTAGCTTCCATCTAAAAGTAGTTTAAAAAATAAAAGATAAGTAGTTTAAAATAAATCACTCCAAACTATATGTTCACATCTCACTGTAGAAGATTCTAATTATAAATTGTTTGCTCAAAAGTATTTCTCCTAAAAGAGATTCAGAATTCTATAAATGGAGAAGATTCTTGAGATCATATACTCTAATTCCAAGGTGGGTCCACAAACAATGGAAAACGAAAACTAATTTTTCACAGAGCTAAATCTATTTAATGTTAAGACATATGCTTTATTCTGAGAACACATTTATACTTTGAAACTTTCTAATACTAATTTCATCCATTCAACAAATACTTGAGCCAGTAACTCTCAAGTGAAAGGACATAACAGTGAATAAGAAAAGCAAAGCTCTCATCCTCAGGAAATTACCTCCTTTTTAGTGGAAAACAAGAATACCAACAGTAAAAAAAAGATGACAGGGTTTTGTTAAGTCCTTAATATTCAAAACAAAACCCTGATCAGTCTATGTAACCCTATGTCACTGGGAAACATTAATCTGCATCCCTTCCCATTTTATAAGTGAGAAACTGGATGTCCAAAAGGTTTCACAACAATTCAATAAATCCAAAGTCAAAACTACCTGGTTTCTAATTCAAACATCAAGAAAATCCCCATGTGCCTAAGTAGAGATTCAAACATGATAGATTTATAGGACTCCAAATATCCCAAAGACTAATTTTTTTTCCACTTAAGTGTCCTTCCAGCTCTAACAGGATTTGACTCTATATACCAAACCTGTATCATTTGAGGACTTGTAAATTTAGTGAAAAACTTAAAATCCCTAGGGCAGAATTTATCAAATCTCATCACGCTAGCAAAAGAAATTCTATTTTCAGATAAATGATAACGCAAGTCCAACATTTAGAACAAGGGGAAAGAAAGGACACAAAAATAGTACCCACAGTAATACTGTTTTGGTCACTGTTCCTGTGACCTAGAAAGTACAGTAATTCTCTGGAGCACCACTGTCCCATTCACTAGAAATTTCAGACAGTTTAAATATACAAAGGAACTGAAAAATAAACAGTGATAATCAGCTAATTAACATTTCAAAGAACCATGATACAAAACCTGTAGTTCCAGTGAATAATCTAGGTTCGACAATAATTGACCTGACAGTACAGTCTCTTCCCTCACATCCTCCTTTCTCTACTTCTGTACAAAGGTGGGATATTAAGCATATACTAAGTGTCAGATACATTTTAATATGTGCCAGACAAGTCTATGCAACTTGATCTCATGAGTTCAACAGGTTTTCCCCCCACTTAAAAATAAACCCACATATAATGCAAATTTGAAGAAACAAACTTGAAAGTATAGTTATCTCCTTTTGTAGGTAAAGGAAACTGAGCCAAAAAGTTAAAGCAACTTGGCAACACAGTAACTGGAAGAGCCAAGATTTGAATCTAACTGCAAAGTTTGTAGGAGTCTCCTTGAATACTTCCTCCCAGTCTGTCATAAATACCAACATGCAAGTGACTGAATAGGAGATAGTGGATGAGGCAAGAGGCACACAAAAATGTACCCCCAAAATAGTATTTTTCCCTAAGATATCAGAAGACTTAGATATAAAAGCTGCACCCAAAGAGCTGTAAGTGCCTATGACTGGAACAAAGGGTTACAGAGGTTCAAAGGACAAACGAAACTTTTTGCTGCAGTGAGCAAGGAAGAATTCACTGAGGGAGGAAATTGAGTTACACCATAAGAGAAAAAAAGTATTTTTAGACAGAAGAGACTTCAGAGAATTAAGGTGAGGAAAAGAGGAGACGTGGGGCATGTATGTTTGAAAAGGCAAAAACATCGACCCAGCTAAAGCACAAAATTACATAAGAGAGCAGTTAAATGTAAGGCTGAAAAGGTTAGGATTGGGTCAGACTTCGAAGGGACTGATGAAATAAACTCCCTATTTACAGCACCAAGATAGAATTAAACTTTACATATTTATTATCTTCATGAAGTAAGGTTGTACATGCTCTATTAACTTGAATGTATTCATGCTTTTCTGCTAAAAAAGAAAAAAAGTGTAGGCAACACCTGATACAAAGATTTGATTAAATGCTGGATCTGAATTCAAATTGCTAATTTTTTCCCCATCTCCTGATAACCAAGAGTATGTACGAAGAGATGGGGAGTCAGAGAGGGTAAGCCTGAACCTACATCCTGACATTTTATGCCAGCTACTCAATTTTAATTAGGGAAAAACTAAAACCCACAAATCTTTTCCATAGGATGGAGTAGCTTGAAGAAGAAGGAAAAATGGCAGAGCCTGTCAGAAAAATTCCCCTTGTGTTGCCAAGACTGGCTTAAAAAAAAAAAAAAGCTACAGTTAGACTTTTTTTTAAATGTAGCTTTAATTTCATTTTTTAGGGTCGCCTGGGTGGCTCAACCATTGAGCATCTGCCTTCGGCCTGGGGCAGGATCCTGGAGTCCTGGGATTGAGTCCCACATCGGGCTCCCTGCAAGGAGCCTGCCTCTCCCTCTGTCTCAAATAAATAAAATTTTTTTTTAATTTTTTTCATTTTTAAAATCTAGGTTAGAATTTGGGAAAATGTTCAATTAGACCATAACTATCCTGAACCCATTGACAAGAACTTAAAATTCCAAGCATCTACAAGATTCAAAACTACCATTTCACTCTTAGTTTAGTTCCATCCCCCTAGTAAAAAGGAAACCTACCAGGATCTTTGAGTGTTAACCTGGATAATGACATCACTCACTACTGCTGTTCCAGCAAGCTAGGATGGGATGCCCTACGCCCTCTTTCCCATATATCGCAAGAGTAGCAATCTCCCCAAAAGGAAGGTTTGTAGAAAATGAAGTTATAGCAGCTCTATCTCCTCGGTCCAAAACCATCAAAAGCTGTTAGAACATAAAAAGCAGCACCCCATAAAAACTGGAAGTGGGGTGGGGGAGTACCCTGAAACCAAGCAAATTCATATTTGTAAAATTTAAGGTGAAAGGAAACTTGGAATCTAGCCTAAAGCTCTCATTTCATATTAAGAAACTGAAGCCCAGGGCAGTGGTGATTTGCCCAGGGCAAATGCTTCCCTATAAAGGTGTTAAGTGTTTGTTACCAGTCACACTAGCACTTAATCACATTCTAACAGTTACTTAAATGTTTATGGGATTAAGTACCTGGTATGCAAAAAACACAATCTCCACCTCCTCTGCACCCCACTCCCCCACCCCCACCCCGGTCAGTGCCCTGCCCCAAAGCTGTATTCAGAAAATGATGCAAGATTCTCAAATGAATACCATATCCTGCTACAGCCACTACAGCCATAAAATTTCTTTTATCGAAGATAAGTCTGAAACGCCTGAATTTTTTAAGTTCTGACTAAACAAGTGGATCACAAGACCTCAAAATTTGGAGAATATGGAGTATACTACTGCTTTTTGACAGTTGCCATTTCCTTTGTACTCATGTCTACGTTTTTTGAAAAACTATTATTGGTGCAGTTAATTCAAACTAGCACTTTTGAGACACTTCGATTAGAGAATTTAGCATATCCTCACCTCTCAAAAATAACTTGAAAGTACCCTACCCTGCACAAAATATTCGGGGGCGGGGAGACAACCACCACCTAAAATAACAGTCTACCAGGCCACAACATATTAAAACCAGAAAATAAGGAACAATCCTGTAAAAATCCCACCAACTAAAAAACAGTACCATCAGTCTTCCTGGGCTCACTGTTTACCGTCAAACTGTCAAAGCATTTGTTGAAGAACACGGAGAAAAGTTTTGCACCGAGTTCACAAGCTGTGGGTTCATCAGACTATACCACCACCCACACATAACACCAGTTTGGAGAAATGCAAACACGCCACATGTACATTTTTTAACCAGGCTTAACCACGTTTAACAACGTAAGTGTTGTCAGCTCTTGCAAAGGTTTGGGGGGAAAAAAAAAAGGCAATATACAAGCATACTTCACCTCATTTATAAAACCATCAATAGGAACAGCAAGCAACTGACCCGAGGCGAACTAAACAGTTCTGAACGTTAAGGCCGCCGTACAAAACGGTTTTAGAAGGGCTGTCTTTCTGAAACGCTGGGCAAAAGTCCTTTGACGAGTTTCAAAACTAATGACCATATGCTAATGCACAAATAACAAAAGCTTAACACAAACTACCACGCCGCCAAACCATTCCTGTGACCAATGCCTAGTTTTAAAACAAGCATTGAAAGGGAACAATAAAAAGCGTCTCACCGCAAACACAGCAAGAGAGGGACTGTCGGAAGTAAGGCAAGAGCCTGTTAATCTCTGTAAACGCCTTGGGGTCTCCGGGGTCGTAGTTGAGCACTAGGCGGCTCGCAGAAATGTAGAGAGCAGTAGCATTCACGGGGTTCATTGCAGACACCTCGACACCGTTGGCTCCCGGTTGAAAAGAAATTCCGGATCCAACTTTGTAAGCAGCCAGGGAACAATGGCGAATTTGCAACAATTCGGAGGAAATCCGAGAAGAACCACTGGCCAAAGTAGTAACCAAAATCCGTGCAAGTTTGTGGAGCTGAAGCAATCCTCCCACACATGGGGCCTTTGCGCCCCTCCTCCGTCCCTGAGACTTGCAGACAAAAAAAAAAAAAAAGAGAGAGAGAGAGAGAGAGAGAAAGAGAAACCAGCGTTCGAGTTTGTCCCAGGCAGCCTCGGGGCGAAGAACGCGGCGGCTTCGGCGCTCGGGCCGGGGACTCGGCGCTCAGTCTAGCCCCGCGGCTCGGCAGGCGGCCTTCGCTGCATCTCCGGACGCGGAGGCACCTCCTCAGGGCGAGCTGGGCGGGCGCGGGAGCAGGCCCCGGCCCGGTCCGAGGGGCGGGCACGCTTCTCACGGGCTGCAGGGCCCTTACTCCATCACAGCGCCCGGCGCAGAGGTAGCGGCGACGACGAGGAGGGCAGCTCGGGCGTCGGCTTCCTCAATCTAGTGCACCAAGCCGCGGCGGCGGCGAACGTTGCAGTTGCGGCTAGCGGAGGCCGCCGCCGCTCCCTCCATATCGGACGCGGGACCCGGACTGCGCCTGGCTCTCCGCCCCGGCGGTTACAAGCCCGCTGCTCCCTGAGGTGGCGAAACGGGCAGGAGAGTCCCCCACCCGATAGGGGAGGGCCGGGGAGGAAGTGCGCGGGCCGGCGGCGGCGGCGGCGGCGGCGGCGGCGGGAGGGGGCGGGGAGCAGGCCCGGCCGGGCCGCGGCGGCGCCCCTCGCTCCTCAGTCGCTCACTCCGAGGTCACCAGGCGCAAGCGCCGCCCCCTCACTGCCCGGCCATCTTCTCCGCGCCGCACACACAGAGACTTCCTCCGCCAAGCACGACGGCCGCCGCCGCCCACGGCTCCCGCCCGGCCGCAGCGGAGGCGAGCGCTCGCACGGCCAGGCCCCGCCGCCGCCCAGAGCACACAGCAAGGCCCCGTCGCAGGCCCCTCCCCCCCGTGCCTCGCCGCCCTCACCCGGACTCCACGCGCCTCTCTAACTCGGTAGGGCCCGGGCTGCTGCGGCCTTAACGAATCCCGCGGACTGTCCGGCGCCTCAGGCCCTGCCGGCGACGACGACCGTTACCCCAACGGGCAAAGCCACTGTCATCGCCGAGCCTCCCCCGCCGCCGTCGTCGCTAGCGCCCGCACGCATGCGCAGAGCACACTCTCACCCCTCCCCCCGCCCTTTCCTTTCCCTTCGCTTCCCTTTTCCCCTGCTTCTCCTCTAAGAGCCCCCTCCACGCCCTCCCGGAGCTACCGGCTCGCTCCGCGCATGCGCATTCCACGATCCAGCTCCGCCGCCTTTCGCCCTTACGCGTGCGCCTTGACCGCCCACCCAGAAAACCGGATAAACACAGCAGCCCGCTCACGCCGGCCCCTCCCTGCTGCCTACCCTCCCTGGCCTCACTGCGCATGCCTGGCCCTCCACTTACGGCTCTTAGAACAGAGCATGCTCCCTGCAAGCTGCCTGTTCTCTCTGCCCCTCCCCCATGCGCTCTCGAATTGCCTCCTAGGCGTGTGGGCTGTGGTGAAACGTTCGTTAGTTGACCCATCCTTCCACGCCGTGGGCTTTAAGCCGCTCGCACTACACGGCTTCCTCGGTCCCCGCCCACGCTGAGGCCCGGCGGGGTCGCGCCATGTGGCGCTCCGCCCTGGCGGCCTCTCCTCGCCCCGACTGACCGCTGCGGGAGGAGATAGCCCCGCACTGCCGCAAGCCCCGCCCTCGCGGCCTTTCTCCTGGAACGGAGCTCTCCAAGCACGGGAAGGGCGCTGCCGCGGCCTGCTCGCACTCGCCGAGCCCGGAAGGCCGGCTGCGGTCGGCGTGGCCGCGCGCCCGCCCGGCCCGCGTGCGGGCGACGTTCGCTCGGTTAGGGTCGCGGCCGGCGCCGGCGGCAGCCTGGGCTCCCTGAGGCCCCGGCCGGCCGTCGGGAGGCGCTGGGGCCCCGACCCGCCTCCCCCGTCCGGCCCATCACAGCCGGGCTCTTCCGCGGCCTTGCGGGGCCGCCGACCGGGACCTCGCCTACCTCGTGCTTGGAGCACTGGCCCAATTTTTTAACAAGCATTTCGCCTCCTGTGTTTGCAGGAGACCATGGGAAAGTGAGATGTAAATGGACAAAAGCCTCACTTAACGTATGATTTCCCCTTGTCTCTGAAAGTACAGAACTTTTTTGAGTAGCACAAATAGAAACAGCATTAGGAACCATCTTTGTCTCTGAATACACCAAAGCTCTTCAGCATCGTGTTGTTTTTGTTTTTGTTTTTTTTCTCGAAATAAATGATCTACACATGTTTGCAAAATGAAATTTATGACACGTATATCTTTTGGGGCACAAATACAGTTGGTTTTAGGGACTTAGACAACAAGGGAACCCAGTAACTTCTGATATATAATTTCTAGTGCCATTTGATGACAGGTTTATTTTCTTTACAAGGGCTATTATCAGCACTTAGGTATTAAGCAATAAGAATCCAACTTCCTAATTTTTTCAGACAGCAAAGCAGAAATTAGAGAAAGCTGTGCAAAGTATTTCGCCCTCTTGTATCTGGAAAATGACACGTATTCTCAAATTATAGAACCCCCATCTTCCTTAGGTCGTTTGTTCGATAAGTGATATTTCTTGAGCTCACCTTCAAATAAAAGTTATATTATACAGTTCTGTTTTTATTCCAGACTCTTAAGTTCTCCTTCCACAAACCACAGGTTTTTTTCCTCCAGGAAAGCAACAAACACAGAAGAGTAAAATAATCTGTTTTCCATTCAGGCAACATAAATTAGCAGTCACCCTAGGCAAGTGATTACTTTCAGGGCCTTAACCTTGCTGATTTTCTCATAACCGGATTTTTTCTTAATCACTTGAGATGTGTACAACCTAAATCAAGACTAATTTTATTGATGGTCTGTGTGAGAGAAAGAGACTTAAACCAGTTTTTTTTTAGCCTCAGAAATTGCTTGCAACTGATAAGTTTATGGCATTTAGAAGCAAAGCATCTCCACATTGAAGTATATTGACTGTAATAACTATTTGGTTGCTGGAGGCTTGCCTCAAAAGAAATGAACTGTTTATGGAAAATAAAGTGCTTAGATCAAATATTTAGGAGAAATATATAACTCAAATCTCAAGCTATCAACTTTATGCAATTTTTTCATAATTTATGTTCAATTATTATTTGGAAGTAAAAGGGTTAGGGTTGTCAGATCTAACAAAAATACAAGATGCCAGTTAAAAATTTTTAATGAGCTTTTTATTTGAGAACAGTTTTGAATTCTTGGAATTATTGCACAAATAGTACAGATAGTCTTATATTTTCCATTTCCCCTATTATTAACATCTTACATTACTGTAGTAGGTTTGTTACAATTAATTAACCAATAGTAATACAATATTATTAAGTAAAATCCATGTTTTATTTAGATTTCTTCATTTTTTCCCTAACGTCCCTTTACTGATCCAGGATCCCATCCAGGAGATCACATTACATTTAGTCATGTCTCCTCAGGCTCCTCTCAGTGCCCAGTTAAATTTTCATTTCAGACAAACAACAAACACTTGTTTCCTCTTTATTGTCTATATTTCCTTCCCATTTTGAGTTAAAGCTCCCCTTTTCTGTCTTCCCAGATTGGCAACTGCTTGCTTCTTTCATTGCACTTATGAAACTACGTGGCAGTTGTTGATGTAGCCCTGCCTTCTCCCTGTCACGCTACAACTGCTAGAAGGTCAGAGTTTCTCCCTCTTTGACTTTTATCACCATTGTCTAGCATAAGGCTTGACATATAATGAGTAGTTAGTAATTATTAAAACAACGATGAATTGTTAGAAATGCAATAATATAAGAAAAATCCCCAGTACAGTGTATGGTACAAAAACAAGCATGGACAAGGGTTTGTTTTTCCTTAGGGAGAGACACAAAATGTCTTAAAATTTTAAAGACAGTTCTTAGCTTGATCAATGTCAATTCTAAGATCCTTAATAAAACTGTATGGATTGATTTTTAAACCCTCAGAATAATCTATCAACAAGTATTTGTTGATTATACTCAAGCACTTTGGGAAAAATGAAGAAAATGCGTAAGTAGTTGTTGTAGTTATACTTTCAGAGAACAAAGATCAGACTGGCAGTAAGTGAGAGGGACTTTCTGAGTGGTTAGGCCCTTTATAAAATTATGAAATAATTGTTCGCCTCCCTTTCCTCACCTCTTTCACCATTCTTTCTCTGCTCCCCCGACCCCCCCACTTTTTCTTTCTCCACCAAAAACTATCCAGAGGTAATGTTCCCTCTCCCAACTTCCCGGGTTACATTCTCCCTGACAGCCTAGATCTCCATTCCACTGCCTTCAATGTTATTCTCATCTGTTACATACAGACTGAATGTTTGTGCCCTCACCTGCTCCCCAAATTCATGGACTGAAATCCCAACCCCTACATGATGGTATCAGAAGGTAAAGCCTTTGGGAGATAATTAGGTCATGAGAATAGAGCCCTCATTAATGGGATTAGTGCCCTTACAAAAGAGACTCCAGAGAGCTCCCTCACTCTCTCTGCTATGTGAGGATACAATGGGAAATCAGCCTCATCTTCAACCCAAAAGAGAACCCTCACCAAGTGACCATGCTGGCACCCTGATCTCACATTTCTAACATCCAGAAATAATTGTTAGCTGTTTAAGCCACCCAGTTTATAGTATTGTGTTACAGCAGACTAAGCTAAAACACCATCCCTACCAAATTTTAACAAGCGTTTACTGTCACTGTGGAAAGAAGTCAATCTGATTAACCTTTATCTATGGGAGAGTGATAATAATTTAATCTAAAGCAACAACAAATCAGAGACTGGCCAGAGCAAATGTGTTTTTACTGGGAGCAATAAACCAGGTGAAATTAAACAGGGCCTAATCCAAACCAATTCCCATTCTTCCCTGACTGCTGCTCCCTGTTACCAAAACTTATCTTCCATTTTCTGCTCCTTAGCTGTGGTCATACCTCTCCCTTCTTAGAGCCCCTCAGAAGCGCTTCTCTTTGCATACCAATCCCTGATGATATTTTTTTGGTGACTTTTTTCAAATCAGTAGATCTATCCAATGGTATCATCCAAAAACATTAATTTAGTAAATGTAGCACCCATTTATTTTATATCTCAAATATTAAATTGCCTTCAGCTTCTTTATCCCTACCTCTAGCCTAAACAAAGCAGTTTGCTTTATTGATCATCTGTCTAGTACAGTGCCAGACACATACTAAGGTACTCACTAAATGTTACTGTTTTTATTCCCTAACACACTTTCAACTCTATTCAAATGCCTATTAAATTTGTTCATTCATTTATGCAACCAACATTTATTGTCAGTTATATGCTAGGCATTCAGAATACAAAAATGAATAATTCAACAGTTTCCAGCCCTCAAAGAGTTCACAGTCTAGTTGAAATGGCAGCTATGTACATAGCTAATTTATAATTCAGAGTGGTAAGGATTTAAGGGATGCACTCGATGTAAATCCAAAATGTCTTAGCGGATATTTCTGCAACATTATGGGTTAAACAAGCTTGTGTGGACTTTCCTGGGAAAATAACTGCAATTATTCATAGCATTGTGTCTAAGGGAAAATGTGTTCTGCATTCCAAACAGTCAATTTAAAATTGAATTTTTGGAACACAGCCCATTCGTCCCTGGGGGCTGTCTATTTCTCCATTATCTAAGATCCCTATCTGTCTTAGGACAATGTATATCTTTTTACAACTCCCACCTGTTCCATATGGCCTGTGGTGCTAACTGAGGGTTGCTAGTCACCAACTTACTTTCCAGGGCTCAGTGCTACACAACTGAGATAGTCCTCCAGTCAAGCAGGTTGAGTCAAGCAGGTAGGACTAAAGGAACCTCAATCCTGAATTTGTTCAACACTTTACTATTACTTTACTTTATTTTACTGGTAGAAAAAGGAAAAGTCCTTCAAGTGAGTGGTGAGACATTGCAGGAATAATATCAAAAAGGGATTGCAGAGGGAAAAAAAGGGATTGCAGGAACAATGTCAAAAGGGGTAGAATAGGACCCCTAAAAATATCTAAATGTACACTCCTGGACAATAAAGATTTTTAAAATGATCTTTATGACTCACAGGCAATCTAGAGACTAGGAATGAAGATTTCTAATGTGATGTTGAGAAAACTAGACTTTATGAGGCAATTATCTTTCTTATTATTCTTGAACTTTGGGAGGTAGCATGGGGTAGTGGAATGAGCATGAACAAAGCTTTATTCCAATATATACTGTGTAGATTTGGGAAAAAAACATTCATGTTCTCTGAGCTTTAGTTTTCTCATTTATAAAATGGAGATAATAATACTTTCCTTGAAGAATTACCCCGGGGAATCATATCTTCATCAAATGTGCTTCTAAAAGAGGCATTATGGGTATACAGGTGAAAAAGACAGCTCAGTTCCAGTCTACAGGTTAAGTCAGAAATGAATATACAGTTACAATGCAACGAGACAGTATTTCAATATGGTCCTATATAAACATGAGAAGGGACACCTAATCAGACATGGAAGCCCAGGAGAATATGAAGGAAGAGATATATACAATGGGACCTGAAGGACCAATGGGAGAAACAGAAGAAGGTTAGGAAGAGTTTCTAAACAAAAGGAAGAGCATATAAAAAGGCCTAGAGGAAGAAGTTTGCATGTTTGGGAAACTTCATGTAGTTGAGTAGCAAACACAGTAAAGATAGTACAGGAGGAAAAGTGTTGAAAAATGAGGTTGGAATAACAGAGACCGGATTACAAAGAACTTTGTGGACATTATAAGGGTCATCCTGAGGTTAATGGGGCATCATAAAAAAATTGACTTGGTGTTCAGGGGCAAGATAAGAAGCAGAGAGACCAATTAAGAAGCCACTGCAGTATTTCACCAAAAGATGATCTTGCCCAGAGGTTAGCAAATTATAGTCCAAAGGCCAAATCTGGCACCTTGCCTATTTTTGCATGGTGCACAAGATACAAATGCTTTTTACACTTCAAAGTGGTTTTTTTTAAATGAAATAATAACATTCTATAACATGAAAATGATATGAAATTCAATTTTCAGTGTCCATAAATAAAGTTTTATTGGAACACCGCCACATTCAACCACCCTGAGCCAAAGGCAGATGCTCAACCACTCACCACTCGGGTGCCCCATCAAGTTTATATCTCAAAGCTAGACCCAAGACCCTAAATACACAGCATCAGACTTATTTATCTAACTGCCTACTGGACATTCACTTGGATGCCCCAGACTACTTCTCAATGTACATGTCTGAAGCTGCTTTCATTATTTCCCTCCAAACCTATTTTTTCCTGCTGAATTTCCTGTCTCTGTGAATTTTTTGGGAATCGTTTTAAGAGTAGAGATTCTAGAACCAGATAGCCTGGATTCAGTTCTCATTTCATATTAGCTGTATGACCTTGAACAAACTACTCGACTTAATGTGATTCAGTTTCCTCATATTTGAAGTGGAAATGATAAGAATAGCACTTATTTCATAAGACTGTAGAGCAAAGAGTTAATATGTTAAAAGACTTGGTTCAGTGCCACTTCCATGGTAAGGCCATGGAAGTGTTCATTATCATTGCCACAATTACAGAACTTGGATATGATATTATTGTTCCTCAGTCTCACATCCCGACATGCCCCAAGTCCTATTGATTCAGTGTCGTTGATATCTCTCATTCCTCACTGCCACCACGTTAGTTTGATGCCCAAGATCAAGGGTCAGCAATTTTTTTAAATGTAAAAGCCCAGGGGGCATCTGGGCAGGTCAGTGGTTGAGTGTCTGCCTTTGGCTCAGGGTATGATCCCGGGGTCGTGGATCGAGTCCACATTAGGTTCCCTACAGGGAGCCTGGTTCTCCCTCTGTCTATGTCTCTGCCTCTCTCTCTGTGACTCTCATGAATAAATAAATAAAATCTTAAAAAGGAAAAAAAAAAAAAAAGATATGTACTTGAAAGTCAGCAGCATACACATGGTAATAGAAATCATGGGAGAGTGGGATCCCTGGGTGGTGAAGCGGTTGGGCTCCTGCCTTTGGCCCAGGGCGCGATCCCGGAGACGCGGGATTGAGTCCGACATCGGGCTCCCGGTGCATGGAGCCTGCTTCTCCCTCTTCCTGTGTCTCTGCCTCTCTCTCTCTCTGTGACTATCATAAATAAATAAAAATTAAAAAAAAAAAAAAGAACTCATGGGAGAAATAGCAGTTACCCAGTGGGAATAAGAAGAGAAGACTAAGAATGAAACCCTGATGACCACCAATATTTAACAAACAGCCACAAAGGGTATCCCTCAAAAGAGACTGAGAAGGAGCAGTCATAGAGGGAGGTAGAAAATTGAGAAGATTTTTCATCTTTAGTGATGCAATGTGTGTAAAGTATCTAGCATAATAAACAGCATAGAACAGGTATCATAAACAGTAGCTCTTTTTATGATTAAAATCTTATTTGAAAGATCTAATCCTTTTGTAGCTGTGGTATGGGGCTATTCCAAACCTTTCTCACATTCCTATCTTTAAAACCCATCTCACCTTGCCTTCCAATTCTTTGCAGAGGACCTTATCTCTATTTTAAGGAGAAAATCAAGATCTTCTTCTCTACATCAAAATATTCCATAATTCCCCATCTCTCATCCTTCCCATCTGTTTCTGGCTTCCTCCAGAAGGAAGAAAAGAAGGAAAGCCTCAATTGATTTCCCAGATTTTACTTCTTCAGCTATATTCCCTAGTTCTGTCTAGCGATGCCATATGCTTCAAAAAAACATTTTTCACATCTTCTCTCTCTCTTCCTCTAACCTGTCAAAGTTTTGGTAGAATTCAACCTTATTTCCTTTTTTTAAATTAACCATTAATTTCTTGACCTCTTGAAATAAGATTTCCTTCTCCATCACTGATGAAACTATATTCTTCAAAACTACAGAGGCCCCACAGACTTAACATTGAATCATTACTCTCAACAGTGTTCTATTAAAATGTCCATTCCTATCTTTGTATTACATTTTGGGTAGATTCTTTAACTTTCTTAATCAAGTCCAGTCCAGTTGAAAACTGAATTAGGCATTATTCTGGCTAAAATCACAGAAAACCTGAAATTACAAAGTTTAAACAAAACAGAAATTTATTTCTTTCATGTTAAAAGAATAAATAAAAGTCTGGAGATAGACCAGGCACAGTTGGTACAACAGTTCCACTGTCATCAAGGACTCAGGTTCTGTCTTTGTGGTCCACCATCCAAATACATCTACCTTCAAGTTTATTTTACAGTTCAAGACAGCTATTGAAGCTTCAGCATTTCAGACAATAGGAAAGAGGAAGGGAGAACAAAAGGACCCACCTCCCAGCTGAGTCAGTGCCTTTTAAACAGCCTCCAGTTTTTAGCATCCCACATAACATTTAACATTTCTTTGGCCCATAACCTAGGCACTTTGCCATGCCTAAGTGGAAGGGAATCTGGAAATACAGTCCTTTCATAGGTGCATGGACATGCCAAGTAAAGTGGAAGTTCTAATATTAAGGAAGAAGAGAATAGAATCTGAATGGCAACTTGCAAGTTCTGCCACAAACTACAATTTCAAAATGTCTTAAAATTTCATCTCTTCTTCTCTCTTCTCTCTTTAAGATATAACTCTTCTGCCCTTTGGTGTGAATACGAGAGGAAAAGGGACAAGAACAGTAGCACTCTTAGGCCCAAATTAGAAGGGACAACTCTAGCAATGCTTCTCCTCCTATCAGGTTGAAGGGTCCACAGATCAAAGGAGATTTCCCTAAGAGCTGAGAAGTGGCCAAGAGAATAGTAGTTGATAATAGAAATTGGATGTTTGGGTTGAGCTGAGCCAGTTACGATCCTTGAAGAATGAGAAAGAGTCAGAGTAGGAAGAGAAGGAAGGTGAGCCAGAATTTATGGTTGGGAGACAAATTCTGCTGCATTCTAGTGTGAAATTCTGAGGATTTCAAAAATTCCAAATTCAAACCTGGCCTTTCATGTTGTTTTGAAAAAAATATTTGTCAGAGTAGGAGGATAAAACATATTTTATTTAAAAGTTTGTTAGATTTATAACTTGTAAATTTTTAGACACATGGAATGTAGGCCTATGGGCGGGCTGCCATTTGTCCTCTTGCCCTGGGCCATGCAAATGATCAGATGGACCTGTACAACTGTCTGCTCAAATGAGAAGGACTACAGTTCTCACTAATGGTTACCACTGCTTCTCTGGTTAATGTTAACTAGTAACTGAAGGTGTGAGTGGCAGGCATCCAAATGCAAGCTATCTCTTCAGGTATGCTTTTGCATTTTTCTAGGACTACTTCTAAGTGTTCACTCACACAAGTACCCTTACATAGGAGAATACCTCTGGCTTGGGCACTTCCAGGGCCTCTTCTTTTCCCATTCGCAGCACTCTATCCCACAGCATTTTGATGTTAGGCCCCTTTTGGTAGTGATAGCTTCCTTATGTGGGGTATTGCCAAAATGGTTCAATCTCACAATCTCAGTTACTTTCCTCAGGGCTTATCTAACAGGAAATACTCATCTTTGCTATGAAAAAATGGTGAGACTTTTGGCTATTCCATAGCACAGCCCCAATCCCCACTTGATATCTCTCTCCAGTTTCTTTCCCTTTGCTCATATTGGGTCTCCTGTATAAGAATACATTCAACCAGGAAATCAGCTTCCCCTTCCCACCCATACCCACTCCAGCCTTACTTGATGTTGAGAATAGAGAAAAAGTGTGACTTCTCTGTTAGAAGAACACACAATCACAAGGCTGGACTCTGACTCTCCATTCCTCCCTCTTTTTTTGTGAACTAGGAAGAGAGAGAGGGTTGGGGTGATGGCTAGTGGTGGCAGGGCTAGTATTGTTGTCTCTCAATCCTGAGGGAAATGGTTGCAACAACTGAGGTCCTCAGCTTCATTGTCTGTAGTTGTGGGCTGTAGACTACAATCTTGGAACAAAGGATAGATGCCATCCAACAATATCAACCTAATTTACTGAACCTTGATGCTTATTTTCCTTCACTGCTCTGTCTGAAAAAAAATTATCATTATTACATCTCTCTTCTGAAAACACTATTGTTCTGCGATTTTGTACTGAGTTTTCCTATTTTGTGTATTCTCTTTCTCATTTGCGGATTGTTTCTTCCTATTTCAATTTGGCATTTAAGATACCCCTAAATTTAAATTAGCTATTTACATCTCGGTCTCACTTATTAGACTGTATCTTTGAGAGGCTAAAGTATTAACTCATCTATATTTGAGTAAATGAATGAGTTGTTGAATGAATGAATTCAAGACAATCATTAGCCATTCTTATTTCATACTCTCACTCTGGCAACTCATTCACTCAAATAGCTATCCCTTCTTAAATAACTATTATATCAATATCTCTACTTTGATATTTCTTCTGAGTTTCACATTGGGCTCTCTGCTCAGTAGGGAACCTGCTTCTCCCTCTCCCTCCCCCTGCTTGCATGTGTGTGCTCTCTCTGTCAAATAAATAAATAAAATCTTAAAAAAATTTTTTTAAAGATTCTTTCTCTCCCTCCTCTCCTCTTCCCCTGCCTTCCTCTCTAAAAAAAAAGATAAAAACTTAAAAACCAACAACAAACCACCTTATTACAATTTTTATGATTCCACTTATGTGAGGTATGTCCAACTCATAAATGGGTTAGGTAAAATGTAGATTTAATGCCCATGGCTTCCCAATGCCTAGAGGATTGAATCTAAATTTCTTACCCCAGTATTTAAGCTATTCTATCATTATCTACCTTCCCAACTTCCCATCAAAAATGCAATAATATGCTCTGCCTATCTATCGTCATTGAATGTATCTTCTACCCATCACCACTTAGCTAAATCCTACCTATTTTCTAGGCCCTGATCCTATTTTGCCTCCTCTATGAAGATTAATGTGGTGGCCATAAGAATACACTTCTCAGATCTTTGGTTGCAGTACACATAATTGACTGAAGGCCCTAACTACAACTCTCTAAAATTCATCACTGTGTTTGAACCAAGGCTCTGCTTCCCATGGGCTGCTCCTAGCCAGTGACTGAGCATGGTAGAAATACTAAGGCAAGCCCATTCCTGGGAGATACCAGAGTCCTCTGATATCTGGGAGAAATCCCAAACAGCCTCATTAAACTTGCCTTAGAATTGCACTGGGGCATATGATGCTTCCATCCAAACTTCCTTCCTTCCCTCTCCCTTCCTCCCTGCCTTCCTCCTTTCATTCAGAGTCAGACTTACATTGTAGTCTCTAGGCTCTCCCAGACTCCTTTATTTGCCTCCACATTTTCTCTTATAGGCGCTTCATCTAATAAATTTCTTGCATAGTTAGTCTTGGCATCCATCTCTTAGGGACCCAGACAAACACAAGTGGTACTGGGAGTGGCCCAAGAAAAAAGATGGTAAGATAGAAATTTGGTCTGGCTCATCTACTGCCTGCCCATCAGGCAAAGAGGATGCCACCCAGATTAGTAGATGAGATAGTTCCTGGCACAAGGTGGTAGCTCAACTACTAAAGATTTCACTAGTATTAACCTGGAAAAATGTTCTAGTAGAGAGGACTGCTGTGGCAGATGTGATGATGCAGGCATCTGAAAAATATGGGGCAGGGGGAGGACAATGCCTACAAAGATAGTAAAATTGGGTGATCACTACTAAGTTGTATTGACATCTTGCAGAGAAATCATGAGGGACTGAGAGCCATTAATAAGCAGTTTTGGGGTAAGTGAGAGAGCCACAGGGCCTTTGGGATAGCTTACAAAGAGACCTTTATCTCTGTCAGGGGAAGGGAATACACAGCTGAGTGGCAGGATGAAGACCTAATTGTTAGAGCAGCAGAGCTCCAGAGACATTAAAATGCTCAGTCAAGGCAGGTCTAAAATGACCTAACAGCACTGAAGTACAGTACAGAGGCAGCAGTCTAGAGGAAGGAACAGGCCCCTACAGGACACAGTGTTTGTTTTAAATCATAGACCTCTATAGTAAGAGGTCTGCTGTGTCCTCAATAGTAAGAATACACAGCTCTAGGAATGGAGAGATAGAAGTTACACTACTTACTGTCACACCAAATGCCCCACTGAGGAATTTTGTGCTTCCTGTCCCCACAACTCTTGACTACAGGATTAGACGTTCTAGTCCCCAAAGAGAGCAGCACACTTTTGCCAGGGGATATAGCAAAGATCCCATTGCATTACAAACCACAGCTGCTGCCAGGACATTTTGAACACCATGTGTCTGGGAACCAACAGAAGAGAAGAATTACCATCCAGCAGGGGTGTTTAACCCTGATCAGCAGGAGGGCTGCTTTTGCACAATGAGGACGAGTAGGAACACATGTGGAAGCCAGACTCTCCACTTCTGTGCCTCCTGGTATTCTCTTGCTTCATTGTAACCATGAATTGACCTAGGAAGCAACTCTGGCCTAAGAAAGGTATGGCTTTCTTTCTCAATGTCTTGGACCCTTCCAGAATGAATGTTTGGGGCACATCACCAGGTAAGTCACCAAGACATGCCAAGGTGAGAGGATATGAGAATGGATAGTGAAGGAGGGAGAGAATTGAGTGCCAGTTACAGCCCTGAAATTAACTGCAGCAAGAGAAGCCATAGGTCATTCCACTAAATCCCCTCTTCTGAATTTCCCCTCCGGAAGAAAGACCCACAGGAAGCATGGAGGAACTGCTTCCCAAACATGTGGGGAGAGGTAGATCTGTGTGGGGCCATGGTAGGGTGTATTTTTCAGATGTCCACCTGCAAGAAGTGTAACTGACCAAGGGTCCCAGGCTCTGAAATCCCAGGCCTCTGAAATTCACAGCTGGATTTGCTCTGGGGCTACACATCTTATAGGCTGCACTGAGCCAATGTCTGAGTATGGCAGGGAAACTGAAGTGGGCCCTTCCTGAGAAATGTGGAACTCATCTGACGAGTGACTTTGCTCAAGGATTCCCTAATGGTCTTGCTCCCTTTTCCTTAACCTACTCTATGTACAGTATGAGATTCTTCCACTCAGCCTGCCTGCCATTCTTTCCCCTCTCCTTCACTCAGGGTCAGATTTACCTTATGTTTGCAGTCTAAAGGCTCTGCCAGACTCCCCTGGCTCACTCCCCATTTTCTCTCCCAGGCATTTACCCTAATGAATTTCCTACACATTCAATCCTATGTTGGCATCAGCTTTTTAGAGAACCAGGACCAAACACATGCCCTAAGCTCCCAGGTGTCAGTGATAAATTCCCACTTACTTCAAGCTCTTATAGTACTTCCCACCACTACCCACTTGACATTTCCCAAATGCTACTGAGAAAATAAAATTTATGTTTCTATGTATATATCTTCCCAATTTGTTTAGAAGTGCCCTGGAGCTAGTTACCATTTTGTCACCTTTGCTAATCTCTGCACTTTATCAAGTGCCTTGTACACAGAAGGAGCTCAGGTCAACCTGAGGTCGTAGGAAAGGAGATGTCAAGGGTGCTGAGTTAGTTGTTTAGACAATCCTGCACCCCAGAATTAATGTTCCTCACCTACTTCAACTTCTTGTGGTACTATGTCATTTCCCACTCCCCAATCACCTACTCAAAATGGTTCCCCATCTTCTCAGGGTCCTTTAATCCTCAGTTCATTGCCCCACTCCCCATATATTTTACCATATGCATTGACCCAGCAGAGGCTGTGGCATAGACAGCTATCCCTCAACCAAAGTTTGTGAATTCCCCCTTTCCAACCCCTTCGCCCCACACACACTTTCAATACTGTGGAGTTGTTGCTGGCAAGTGGCTGGTCAGCCAAGAACTACATTTCCAAGCCTGACCCCATATCCAGAGGTGGCTGGGGTCTTTAAGAAGCGGAACTCTTGGGATCCCTGGGTGGCGCAGCGGTTTAGCGCCTGCCTTTGGCCCAGGGCGCGATCCTGGAGACCCGGGATCGAATCCCACGTTGGGCTCCTGGTGCATGGAGCCTGCTTCTCTCTCTGCCTGTGTCTCTGCCTCTCTCTCGCTCTCTCTCTCTCTCTGTGTGACTATCATAAATAAATAAAAATTTAAAAAAAATAAGAAGAAGAAGCGGAACTCTTCCTCTACTTGTCTCCTTCACACTCTCGAGTTGAATATAGAGGAATGGAATGGAATATAGAGGAATACCTAGGAATGGTAGGGCCACAAGATGGAAAAAGCCCATGACCCTGAACCACCGCATGGAGGAAGGCTGCCCACCATGCAAAGGAGCACCTACGCTAGAATGTTACATGAGTGAATAGTAAGTTTCTATTATGTTAGATCACTGAAGTTTGGGGGTTTGTTACAGTTGCTAGCATTATCCTAAAGAAATTAGGAAATCATTGTCTTTTTTTTTTTTTTTTTTTTTTTTGCTACTCCCATCTTAACTCCCTTTTTTTTTTTTTTTTGGCTACTCTTAACTCCCTTTTATTTAGAAGGAGTCTCCCCTTATGGGACTTTTTTTTTTTTTTAAGATTTTTAATTTATTCATGAGAGACACACACACACAGAGAGAGAGAGAGAGAGAGAGAGAGAGAGGGAGAGAGAGAGAGAGGCAGAGACACAGGCAGAGGGAGAAGCAGGCTCCATACAGGGAGTCCAACGTGGGACTCAATCCCGGGACCCCAGGATCACACCCCAGGCTGAAGGCAGGTGCCAAACCGCTGAGCCACCCAGGGATCCCCCTTATGGGACTCTTGATACCAAATGGGTTAGATCTTTTTCAGGATACAGTATGGGACTGTTACTTTAGTCTCTGACAATCTGATGCATTCCCACTCAAGACTATGAATGTGGGAATAATGCAAAGATACATGACCATATAGAAACTATTCACAGTGGTGGTATGGCCTTGAGAATCTAGGGGCAGTGGCAGCAAGGCCTGGCAACAGTGGTTTTAGGTCAACATCCTAACTAGACTGTTCTTATGGCATGACCTTGGCTGTGCTTCCCTGCTTCTAGAGTTACTTGCTTTTTTATTTTTTTCCCTAGTTTTCCTGACAATTTCCTCCTTCCAATAATTAATTTTCTTTTTTAGATACCCAGAATCAATTTCTATCTACACTATCCTTCCCTTCTACACTGGACTCTCCTCCCAAACTAAAGTCAGTAGGATTACTATTTATTAAGCACCTGATGCATAGCTGGCACAGTGGGAATATGCCAAGTATATGCCATCATACTTAATTATTCCAACTATTTTATAGGTTGGTATACTATTGCCATCTATAAGACATGTGTCAGTCAGCAATGAGCTGATTTTCCTACTTACACAGCTTGTGAGTGTCATCTGGAATTCAGTTTTGATGGCATCAAAGCATGTTTTTGCATTGCACAAGAAATGATTCACCACCTTTTAATACTGTAGTGCTTCTTTCTGGGGCTTCTTCTAGCCTATGACCATTTGATCCTTTGAGTGAAGATGATACCATATGTCCTTTCCCTTTCCTCCTTCCTTGCTTTTTTTTCTTTTCTTTCTCCTTTACCCTCCATCCTTCTCTCTGTCCTTCCTTACTTCCTAACTTCTTGACAAAATAACAAACCATATGTGATGACAGAGAGTACATGGTGGCAATCAGTTCTCTTACAGACCTTCCTTAGACTATACTGCACTCTAAGATACTTCTCAACCTGCTTTCCTTCCTTCTCTCATTCACTCAGAGTCACACTTGCATTGAATATAAGGTTGGAATATGGGGGGAGATGGATGGTATGAACTATACCTTGATGTCTCCCCAATAAGTACTCCTTAAATGTCCACAACACCTTCAGGAAACTAGGTTTCCTAAACCCCACAAGAAAGAAGCTGCCTCTAGTGATGGAATGAGGGTCAGATAATTTCATTTTTCCATAGAAACTGGAGCAGGGAGAAACAAAATTCATTCAGTGATTGAATATCTTTCATGTATCAGGACCCATTGGGTAGTGGAAACAGAAATACATATTACAAAATCCTTACTCTAAAAAAGTTTATAATCTAGTGGGGAGTCATATATAAAAAGCTAATTTTTTCAGTTTCTAGATGTTAATCTTAATTGCTTCAGAATAGCATAGTTCACACCAAATGTTTAAAATCATCCATTATAATAGAAATAATTGTGAAATTAGCATAATCCATAGAGATTATGGATTTTATAATTGTATCAGGATTTATAAAGAAAAAGAAGTTAGGAGGAAAAGCCACTAATTAAAAAATAAACTTTTTTTGAGAGAGAGACAGACAGAATGAGAGCAGGAGGGAGGGGGAGGGGCATAGGGAAAGGGAGAGAGAGAATGGTAAGTAGGTCCATCTGGGGCTCAGTCTCCGGAACCTGGGATCATCACCTGAGCCAAAATCAAGTCAGGCAGTCAACTGATTAAGCCACCCAGGCACCCCTAAAAGAAACATTTCTTAATCTAGTACCATGACTCTTAGAATTTCTAAGCAGTTGGAAGAGGGCTAGGAAGGAGGAGGCTATAATACGAGGTGGGGAGCAGAAGGGAATTCACCGAAACCTGAATAAGTAATTTTATTTTATTATTTTTTATCTTTAAGATATTTTATTTTATTTTTTAAAAAAGATTTTATTTATTTATTCACGAGAGACACAGAGAGAGAAGAGGCAGAGACATAGGCCAAGGGAGAATCAGGCTCTCCACCGGGAACCCGATGCGGGACTCAATCCCAGGACCCCCAGGATCATGACCTGAGCCAAAGGTAGATGCTCAACCACTGAGCCACCCAGGTGTCCCAGACAGGGCTCTCTAGGCAGAGGGGCTAGGGCAGTATGTTCAGTGGTATCAGGAACAATATAAAAGATCCTAGCCGGCCAAAGATTCCAAAGTGAAGTTTGCTGATGAGACATGAGGGTAGCACTTTCTGCAATCCAGGTAATCAGAGAAAGTGTAAAGCTCTCTTGCATAGCATCCATAAAAGGTAGACATTGATAAAAGCTATAAATGGGGGGTGGGGAGCAGAAGGGGATTTAGAGAAAAGAGAAGTCGCTTATAAGGGAAATCATGGAAATGCTTCATGGAAGAGGTGATGTTTGGAATTGGATACATTAGGTTTGGACATACAGAGATGGGGTTGAGGAGAATAGTGAGGAATGGTAAGTATCAGGAGTGGTCTAGTACCACTTAGTGAATTGTATCTCCTGCCCCCAAAAGATATATTTTAGTCCCTAACTCCTCGTACCTATGAATATGACCTTAATAGGATAGTCTTGCAGATGATCTCAAAATAGTCATCGTGGATTTAGAGCAGGCCCTAAACCCAATGAATGGTGGAAAAGGAGAGGGAGATCACAGACAACATGGAGACATGGGGAGGAAGGCTGTGTAAAATGGAAGAGAGATTGGAGTTGTGCAGCTCCACACCAAGGAACATCAGGAACCACTAGAAGCCAGAAAAGGCAAAAGAGTATTCTGTACAGCCTTTGAAGGGAGAGTGGCCCTGCCAACATTTAATGTTGAACTCCTTGTCTCTAGAATTGTGAGAACAATTTCTGTTGTTTTAAGGCACTAATTTTGTGTTCATTTGTTGCAGCAGCTCTAGAAAACTGATACAGGGCAGCCCGGGGGGCTCAGTGGTTTAGGGTCGCCTTCAGCCCAGGGCCTGATCCTGGAGACCCAGGATCGAGTCCCATCCACATCAGGCTCCCCGCATGGAGCTTGCTTCTCCCTCTGCCTGTGTCGCTGCCTCTCTCTGAGTGTGTCTCTCATGAATAAATAAATAAAATCTTAAAAAAAAATAAATAGAAAACTGATACAACTGGTATGATTTTTGTGACTCCTTTTTTTTTAAATAAAGATTTTATTTATTTATTTGACAGAGAGAGAGAGAAAAAGAGAGCGCGCACAAGCAGGGGGAGCAGCAGAGGGAGAGAAGAAGCAGGCTCTTCACTGAGCAGGGAGTTTGATGTGGGGCTCCATCCAGAGTCCTGGGATCATGACCCGAGCCAAAGGCAGATGCTTAACCAACTGAGCCACCCAGGCACCCTGATTTTGTGACTTCTGCCAGCAACTGTGGGTGTCTCTGAATAAAATCACAGCAATTCAAAACAAGGGTTGAGCCTTGGCATGGTGATGTTAATGGAAATTCAAAGGATTGAGAGAGGCCAGAGTGCTAGAGTGGGGAGAGTTTAAATACTTAAACTGAGGGGTTTAAAGGGTTATATTGAGGGCCTGGACCTGTGCAGTGGGAAGAAAGGGTGTGGAAACAGTAGGAGGAATGAAGGTGGTAGAGAAGACTGCCAAGTTCTAGCTTGTAGAAGTGGAGCAAGTCTTAGTGATTACAAGGCCCAGTGTGTTGGTGGCTGAAGTAGAACAGAGTTGAAGAACCTTCAACTTGAGAGAGCTGAGGAATTTTGAGGCCACAGAGTCAGGACATACCAGCATGATGGCTTTAGGAGTGGTGGTGGTCATTCATCTTTTCCTGTCCTAGGACATCCGTTCTCCTAATTCTAATACTTTTGGACTCAGATGCAGACTTACACTATTAACCCTCTAGCTGCCCTTTCTCAGACCTTTAGATTCTGACTAAATTGCACCAGAGGCTTTCATGGTGCTTCTTATTTATTTTTTAGATTTTATTTATTTGACTGAGCAAGGACCCTGATGACTTGAGCTGAAGGCAGATGCTTAACTGAGCCACCCAGGTGACCTGGTTCATCTACCTTTTTTTAAAAAATAAAAACATATAATCTTTAATATTATATGAAAACATATGCAGTATATATGAGAAACATGCAATAAAATACAAATATTATAGAGCACTTTAAAATTGAGGTATATTTGACATATTAGTTTCAGGTATACAACATAATAATTTGATATTTATATAAACTGCAAAATGATCACTAAAACAAGTCTAGTCACCAAACATAGTCACAAAATTTTTTTCTTGTGATGAGAATTTTTAGGATTTACTCTCCTGGCAAGCTTCAGTAATGCAATACAGTATCATTAACTGTAGTCTGCCTGCTGTAATTACATCCCCATGAGTTACTTATTTTATAACCAAAATTTTTTGCTTTTTGACTCCCTTTGCCAAATTCACCCACTCCTCACCCCCCCACACCTGTAAAAACCATCAGTCTATCTGTATCTATGAGCTTGGTTTCTTTCCTTTCCTGTTTTTTTTTTTTTTTTTTTTGATTCCACATATAAGTGAGATCCTATTTTCTCTGTTTAACTTATTTCACTAACATAAGTTGCCACAAATGGCATGTTATTATGTTGTCACAAATGGCAAGATTTCATTCTTTCTCATGGCTGAATAATATTTATCTATCCATCTCCCACAACTTCTTTATCCGTATATCTGCTAATAGATAGTTAGGTTGTTTCCATGTCTTGGCTATTATAAATAATGCTGCAAGAATATGGGGGTGCACATATCTTCCTGAGTTGGTGTTTTCATATTCTTTGGATAAATATCCAGAGATGGAATTGCTGTATCATATGATAGTTCTATTTTTAATTTTTTTTGAGGATCTTCCATACTGTTTTCCACAGTGGCCCCACCAATTTACACTCCCATTAACAGTGTACAAGAGTTCCCTTTTCTCCACATCCTCACCAGCACTTGTTATCTCTCATCTTTTTGATATTAGCCATTCTTACAGATGGGGGATGATGCCTCATTGTGGTTTTGATCTGCATTTCCCTGATGATGAGTGATGTTGAGCATATTTTCTTATACCTGTTGGTCATCTGTATGTCCTCTTTAGAAAAATGTCTATTCAAATCTTCTGCTCATTTTTTTTTAAGATTTTATTTATTTATTCATGAGACACGCAGAAAGACAGGGGCAGAGACATAGGCAGAGGGAGAGGGAGAAGCAGGCTCCGTGCAGGGAGCCTGATGTGGTGCTCGATCTCGGTACTCCAGGATCATGCCCTGAGCTGAAGGCAGACACGCTTAACTGCTGAACCACCCAGGCATCCCATCAAATCTTCTGTCTTCTGCCCATTTTTAAATAAGTTTGGTTTAGGTTTTTTTTTTTTTTGCTTTTGAGTTGTATGAGTTCTTTATATATTTTGAATATTTGTGCTTTATTAGGTATATGATTTGCAAATATTTTCTTCCATTTAGCAGGTTGCCTTTTCATTTTGTTGATGGTGTCTTTTGCTGCTTGGAAGCCTTTTGTTTTGATGTAGTCCTACTTATTTGTTTTTGCTTTTGTTGCCTTTACACTTGGCATGAATCCAAAAAGTCATCGCCAAGACCTATATCAAAAAGCTTACTGCGTATGTTTTTTTTCCTAGGAGTTTTATGGTTTTAGGTCCTACATTCAAGTGTTTAATCCATTCTTAGTTAATTTTTGTGTATGGGTTTATGGAATTAGATAGTGGTCTAGTTTCATTCCTTTGCATGGGCTGTCTAATTTTCCCAACACCATTTACTGAAGATATTATCCTTTTACCATTGTATATTCTTGGGTCTTTTGTCATGAATTAATTGATCATATGTGTCGGGGGTTACTTCTGCGTACTTTATTCTTTTCTACTGAGCTGTTTCTGTGTTTATTCCAGTGCCATACTGTTTTGATTACTATAACTTTGTAATACAGTTTGAACAGGTTTTTTTTTTTAATTTTTTTTTTTTATTTATTTATGATAGTCACACAGAGAGAGAGAGAGAGGCAGAGACATAGGCAGAGGGAGAAGCAGGCTCCATGCACCAGGAGCCTGACATGGGATTCGATCCAGGATCGCGCCCTGGGCCAAACGCAGGCGCTAAACCGCTGCGCCACCCAGGGATCCCTGTAATACAGTTTAAAATAGAGTATGATGCCTCTAGCTTTGTTCATCTTTCTCATGATTGTTTTCACTAGTTTTTTTTAAATGAGTCCACAAAAATTTAGGATTGTTGTATTTCTATGAAAAATGCCATTCAAATATTGATAGGGATTGCATTGAATCTGTATATTGCTTTGAATGGTATGGACATTTTAACAATATTAATTCTTCCAGGGGCACCTGGGTGGCTCAGTTGGTTAATGTCTGCCTTCAGCTCAGGACATGATCCCAGAGTCCTGGGATTGAGCCTCACATTGAGCTCCCTGCTCAGCTGGGAGCCTACTTCTCCCTCTCCCTCTGCCCCTCCCCCCACTTGTGTTCTCTCTCACTCTGCTCTCATTCTCAAATAAATAAATTTTAAAAAATCTTTAAAAAAATACTAATTCTTCCAACCTAAGAGCTTGGGATATTGTCTGCTTACTATGTCTCCTTCAATTTTACATTAATCTCTTATAGTTTGAAGTTTACAGGTCTCTTTTCTTGATTAAATTTATTTTTAGGGTGCCTGGCTAGTTCAGTTGGTTGAGCAAACCACCTATTTATTTATTTATTTAGCACACAACTCTTAATCTCAGGGTTGTGAGTTCAAGCCCCACACTGGGTATGGAGCCTACTTAATTTTTTTTTTTTTAATTTTCAGGTATTTTATTCTTTTTGATACAGTTGTAAATGGGATTGTTTTCTTAATTTCTGATAGTTCACTATTAGTATAGAAACACAACAGATTTTGTATATTGATTTTATCCTGCAACTTTACTGAGTTTATTAGTTCTAATGTTTTTTTCAGTGGAGTCTTTAGGGTTTTCTTTTTCTTTTTGCGGGGGGGTTTCTTTATATTATTTCATGTCATCTGCAAGTAGTGACAGTTTCATTTGGATGCCTCTTATATATTTATTTTTTTTCCTGGCTACTTACTCTGGTCTATCTTTCAAATAGCATCTTTCTTAGCCTTCATAAGCACATAAGCCAATTCTTGTAATAAATGTCTTTATATATCTACATATATATCCTAATGTTTTTTCCCCCCTCTGGAGACTCCTGAATAATATAGCAGGGAAGAGGAAGAAAGTAAGCCTGATGTGGAAATCACAGGAGAAGGTGGAGGGGTGTGTTGTGGAGGTCAGAGAATGCTGAAAGGTGGTACCAACCCCACAACAAAAACTTCAAAGGAAGAGCAACTCAGCAAGGATGGAAAAATGGTCTGGAAGTGCTTCTGGAAAAAGGTACAGAAGAGCTCTGCTCATTTATCACAGAGCCAAGGAATCAGAAAAGATGAGGATTTTCCAAGATGGCTTGGAAAATGTGTGTGGTATGGGGAAAACCAGGTTCCAGTTCCTAATAAAAGTTTTAACTGAAATTTAAGACAGTTTAAATGACCCAATGTTATCAATCAAAGAGATTCAGTTGAGGAAAAAAAAGTAAATTTAAAGTAGTTCATTTTTGGGGCGCCTGGGTGACTCAGTTAAGCATCAGCTTTCTTCTCAAATCTGATCTCAGGGGCCTGGAATAGAGCCCCATGTTGGGCTCTCTGCTGAGCGGGAGTCTGCTTCTCCCTCTCTTTCTGTTATCTGCTTTCTGTGCTCACCCTTGCTCTCTCTCAAATCTTTAACATTTTTTTCCATTAAAAAATAAAACATTAAGGAGAGAAGAACATCCATAATGCATAAGAAACATCTTAAAAATCCTCTCTTCTCAGGCGGATGGCAGCTGCTCACCAAAATTTCCTCTCTCTCACACACTTCTAACCACTCCAAACTTAATAAGGTGGCAAGACTCCTGGATTGCATTAAGGGTAGTTGACTGAGAGCCCCAGATGTTCTGAAATTAATTGCCAAATTTTTACTGCACCCAGCCAAACAGGAGCAGGAATATTTTGACTCTAGGACTCGTTGATAGCCTTGCTGAACTTTCCTTAAAAGTGCACAGTAGTCTAAGGAGTTCCCAGTCACCTTTCTTCCTTCCCTCTCCTTGAATGAGTTTCAGACTTGCATTGCAATCTGATAGTTCTCCCAGCCTCTCCCAGCTGCTGCCCCATTTTCTTTCACAGGTTGTTTCCCTAATTGATTTCTTGCACACTTAATTCCTCTCTTGGCAGCTGCTTCTCAGAAGATCCAGATAACACACTCTCCCAAATATGTGTGATCTCTTCCAAATTTACTCCTTCCTTCCATTTCACCCAACTTTGCTGACAGTGATCGCTAACTAGGATAGAATAGCCAGATCAGGGTGACTCCTGTCCCCAAATGGAGAAATAACTCCAGTATAGCAATCCAGCAAGGAGGACTAGGGGCAGGAAACAGCCTGGAGCACGCTAGGATTCCAGAGGACAATTACTGGGTAGTTTAACCCTCCTCCTCCACCTCCACTTCCTATCCCATCTTCACCCATCCTAGGCAGGGACTTGCATCCAAGATAAAGAATAACAGTATAGGTGATCCCTGGGTGGCTCAGTGGTTTGGCGCCCGCCTTCGGCCCAGGGCCCGATCCTGGAGTCCCGGGATGGAGTCCCGCGTCAGGCTCCCAGCATGGAGCCTGCTTCTCCCTCTGCCTGTGTCTCTGCTTCTCTCTCTCACTCTCATAAATAAATAAAAATAAAATCTTAAAAGAAAGAATAACAGTATAGATCTCTAGGACTATAAATGGAAGACCCACAATAGGGCACTAGAATGAGGTGGAAGAATGAGAGGAAGGGAAACAGTAAGTAGAGAAAACTACTTGGAAGGAGCACTTAGTTTAGTCTAACAGTTGTTTATAGATCCCTCCTGGGCTTTCTGCTAAGCACTGTTTATTGAAAGTTAAATATGAAAAACTTTCTTGCTTTGCTAAGGGACTGATACTTTCTCTACCCTAGGCAGAAGGAGGATCAGAGTAGATGCCTTGAGGAGATGATACCTGAGCAGAGCCTGGAAGAATGAACAGATGTAGAAGAAAATCTCCTGAGCCACATGCAAGTGCCTATAATATGCTAGCTCAGTTCAATTCCACAAATACATTCTGAAGGCTTCCTATGTATTAGGCCCTGTTCCAGGTGCAGGGGCCACAGTGGTGAGCAGGTCGGCCACCATCTCTGCCCTCTGGCTTGGGAAAGTAACTGAGAAGAGAGCTAAACAGTCTTACTACAGTGTGATATGTGCCACAGAGGAGGGATCTGCAAAGCACTTTAGGACAAAGGGGTCTCAAAGCCCCAAGCCCCAATGAAGCCCCAATTTCTGAACATGGCAAAATCTTTCACACTCTAACTCCATTATTGCTTTGCAGTCTTATTTACCACCATTCCCCAAAAGTTGGGGATACAATCGTGTGTGAATCTGAATATGCCATAAATCCTGTTCCCTGGCATGCAGTTACTTATTCAGAGATTTTTCCTTGACCCACCTCGCCTTCCCAAAATTCTACCCTGTGCTACCAGGCCAGTTTTTTTGTCTCTCTCCAGGTTGATGAATTTCTTAAAACAAGGACCCAAATGCAAGGCCAACAACATCTACCATGCAGTCAGGTGAGCTTTGTTCAGCCACATGACTTCAGGCTTTGGATCCTCAACTTCCCTGGATATTCAGGCAAACAATTCCTACTCCAGGAAATGTAATAAACATGTAATAAACTACTTGTGGTTAGTTCTTGGCACATAGTAGGTGCAAAAATATTTGCTGAACTGAATTGCATTAATATTAAAGTCCCAAGGGCACATGGTGGCTCAGTGTTTGAGCATATATCTGCCTTTGGCTCAGGATGTGATCTCAGGATCCTGGGATGGAGTCCCGTAGCAGGCTCCCTATAGGAGCCCGCTTCTCCCTCTGCCTATGTCTCTGCCTCTCATGAATAAATAAATAAAAGCTTAAAAAAATAAAAGTCCTTTAAAAAATATTAAAGTCCTAGGCCAAAATTTAGACTTTATGAAGCCTCTGGCTGTGAGCTGGAGCTTGGAAGGGTTAAGGATCAATTTCAGCAGTTTTCTGTGGCTAAGAATGCAAAAATATATACCTTGTTCTTTGCTTTGAAGACCTGCTTGTTAGCTTGGGAAACAGACAGACAAGCTCCTAAGAGTTCAGTTCTAAATTCCTAGAGCAGTGGTTCTCAAACTCTAGCAAGCATCAATATCACCTAGAGGTCAAACAGGTTGCTGGCCACATCCCCAGAATTTAATTCTGTAGTTCTCAGGTGGAATATGAGAATTTGAAAGTCCTTGCTGGGCCCATACTTTAAGAACTGCCCACTAAAAAAGAAAAAAAAAAAAAAAAAAAAAGAGAAAAGAACTACCCACTAGAGGCTAAAAGCCCTGTGCTCAACACGCAGCACAAGGCGAGTTTGTGTCTGAATCTGGCCCCACCATATCTTTAGTCTTGGCTCTTGATCAAATCACTCTACCTTTCTGGATTTCATTGGTGTCACCCGTAAAATCAAGATAATAAGGTAACGCAAGTCAGTGCTGAAGGCCACACCAGGCAGAATATTTATCTAGTAAGAGCTCCTATTATCTACGCTTTTTCTGGAGGGGGTGGGACGACCAAAGTAAGGGTCTAGGTAGCCAGAGAAGAGCAAGGACTAAGTTCACATCTTCCGTGCAGCAAAGACAGCACAAGAGCTGAGGACCAGGGCTATCCCTCTGAGTAACGACCTAGCGCGGTCTGGGGTCTCGAACTCCGGTCCTCAGCGTAAGCGCGTTCAGATGTCCAACCCCTACGCTCCCTACTTCCCACAGATGCTGCGCAGGCGCAGACCCCAGTGTGCCACGCTTGACGCACATGCGTACTCAGGAGAACCGGTTGGGGGCTGGCCGCAGAGCAAAAATGGCGGCGGCGATGCGCGTGGTGGCGGCTGGAGCAAGACTCAGCGTTGTGGTGAGCGGTCTCCGCGCTGCAGTCCGCGGCCTGTGTAGCCAGCCCGTCTCGGTTCATGAACGCATCGAGAACAAGCGCAGCGCCGCGTTGGTGGGAGGAGGCCAGCGCCGCATCGATGCGCAGCATAAACGAGTGAGTCGTGCGGGGGCCCGGCCATCCCCTCAGCATTCGCGACCTATCACAGCGTGCGCAGCTCGCGACGCCCCAGTCCTTTCAGCCAATCAGCGCGATGCCGGGGAGGGGCGGGTTCACCTTGAGTATCTACCTGTTGCCTTTCACCGAGGGGCAGGTAGAACGGGGAGAATAAGTACATTCTGCTTTATTACTCTCCGCTTCCCCTCTGGATTTTTGGAGGGAGCTGCCCGGGTCCCAGACGGCTCACCATTGAACATCTATAAACTTTAGGACTAGTTACTTAATCACTAGGAGTCAGTTTATTGTAAGAAGATAGCAGTACTTCTCCCCTCACAATCTTATCGCTAGAACTACGGAAGTGATGATAGGCCCTTAATTGGGGGGAAAAAAAAATCTGTTTATTCTTCTCATGCCCCGTAAAAAAAAAAAAAAAAAAAAAAAAAAAAAAAAAAAAAAGGTTTATTCTTCTCATGCCCTGTAAAGTTTAAATTACTATTATTACTTTTTAAGATTTTATTTAATAATGAGAGACACAGAGGCAGAGACCTAGGCAGAGGGAGAAGCAGACTTTGCGGGGAGCCTGACGTCAGACTCGATCCCAGGACCCCAGGATGACGACCTGAGTCAAAGGCAGACGCTCAACCACTGAACCACCCAGGAGCCCCAAGAGTGGTAAATTCTTGCTCCATTATGGAAGCAGGAAAACAGAGGCATATGGCAGGGGAAGTAACTTGGGCAAATTCTCACATTAGTCTGGGACTGGTGTGTGTGGGAAATTTGTGGAACCTCTACCCCACAATGCTGACTGAACGCCTTGAGGGTTTTAGTGTGCAACGATGTGCTGGATAGGAAAGGTGAGCGTTGGAGGCAGGGAGGTTTCGGAGGCGAGACAGCTGGCCTTCAGAGATATGCTGGGTGGACCATTTAGCAGCAGGAGAAACTGAGACCCAGATCCGTGACCCAGGACTTGAAACTAGGCTTAGGCGGTGCATCAACTGACGTGTGTGTGAATCTGGACCAGTGTGCTGGATGAGTTAAATAAGCAAGCTGGAAGGTGCAGAAGTGAAATTCTTAGAGGTGAAGGGCGCCAAGGCACAACTGCCAAGTGTGTGGGGGTGGTGAATGGAGTGGGAGGCTCAGGTCTTCAGTGAGGAGATTTGAACTAGCCCTTTGGTGAAGTCTAAATTGAGTGTTGATTTTGATGTTATAAATTGGAATTTGACAAGAACATGGTGACCGTTCCTTTTTGACAAGTTAATCGCTCGGAATCAGTTTATTCTAAAGAGAAGATAGTAATAATTCTTGACCCTTGGGAGTGAGATATAAATTTTGTTGAGTATGGGGCCACCTGGGTGGCACAGTCCTTGAACCTCGGACTCTTAGTTTCAGCTTAGGTCGTGATCTCTGGTGGTGGGATCAAGCCCCAAGTCTGGCTGCATGCTCAAAGGAGGGACTGCTTGATGTTCTCTCTTCTTCTGCCCCCCACCCCCCACCCCATTGTGTATTCTCTCTCAAATAAATAAATCTTAAAATTTTTTTTTGATTGAGTATGTGGTGCCAGGAGTGCTTTCCTTCCCTCCCCTGGGGTGGTTCTGTCTGGGTTGAAGGAATATTTACATCATCCTTTGGAAATGCCTGTCAGTGCTCTTGTGAGCTCTTTCTATTGGGGCTCATTGCTGAATTCCTCCCTGGAGCATCACCCCACCTCTTCCTGGGTAGACCCTACTGGCTTTAGATGCAGGCTCAAGAAGCTATTTTTCTTCTGCCAGAGCTGACTTAGGAGGCTGACTTTATTTAAATCACTCACTCCACCCCCTTTTAAACAATTTTTTGGCACTACTTCCATAGGACAGATTCCCAGAAATGGAATTACTGGGTCAAAAGATAGGAATATATTTAACACTCTAATATGTATTGCCAGATTGCTTTGGGGAAAACTTAATTCTACTTTACACAACAGTGTATATGATTGTCTATTTGTTTTAAAACAACCTCACTGGCTTTGGCTACTTTCTTATGAGAAAAAAAAGAGCCAATTTGAGGTGGTTTTTCCCAAGGGCAGAAGGAGGGTGGAAGACCGTGGGCCTGGGTGTTTAGCTTGGTCCAAGGGTTTGAGAGTCCAAGCAGCAGAGGCTCCTGATAAGTTGAAGGTTCCAACCTTACCCCCTCTAAGCAACTTTTTTTTTTTTTTTTTTTTTTAACTCCTCTCAAGTGAGCTCTTTACCTCGCTCTGTCCCACTCCTTTTCTACTCAGCCACTACCTGCTGTGGGGCTGTCTTGGTATCATAGTTTCATTGTCAGTGTGGGGACCCTAAGCAGAGCCTCTAATGTGGGATAGTAGGAGAAGCCCTTGGAGGAAGCAGAGAGAAGAACCAGGAAGTAGCCCTGGAAGTGTCCTTGGGGTTGGACACTAGTGAGGTGAGTTTGTATGGAGTTCCCTAGAAGAAGCTTTGTGACTCTGGGGGTGTAGCCTCAGACCCTTCACTAAACCTACTTTAGTTTTCCACCTACTTTTCCATTCTTTTTTTTATTGCTCCTTAAGTCTCCAGTGAGTGTGGAACTAGTTATCTTGTTCCAGGGTCAGGTTCTCCCTACCCCTACTTTTCTCCACCTTTTCCTCCCACTTCTTATTTGCCTTCCCCACTTGGTGACTTTTGGAGCACTCTGCCCTGATTTCCTTACTGACTGAAATCTACCGATCCTGTATTTTGGGCAGGTTGAGGGAATAGAGGCTTTCATGATGGGTGAAGGAGCAAACCCTGTCTTCCTGGCCCTCTCAGCGCTCCTTGCTTACTGACTTTGCCTATAATGACTTCACTGAATGGTTTTTTTTGTTGTTGTTGTTGCATTTTAGGGAAAGCTAACTGCCAGAGAGCGGATCAGTCTCTTGCTGGACCCTGGCAGTTTTGTGGAGAGTGACATGTTTGTGGAACACAGATGTGCAGATTTCGGAATGGCTGCTGAGAAGAATAAGGTATCTTTTCACAGTGGTGGTGTGAGCCTCTAAGTTGCATTTTCCAGCTGTGGACCTACTGGCCTTACCCACTGGATGAATGAAGGCCTTCTGGAACTCAGAGCACATTTAATAATTTTCAAGTCTGGAGTCTGAAGTTGCAGGAGTGCCTTTGGAGAAGCATTATTGGGCCTCCAGGTTCCCCTAGTTACCTTTGTCTACAGAATCACCAACATTTCTTTTTTTTTAATTGGGTGTTCTTCACGGGTATGCAGAATTCTTTGGACTCCCTTGTGATCAGTTTTCCTCAGGTCTGCATATATTCTGTTAGTGATCAAAGATTTATGAACTTGGCAACAAATCAGCTGGCTCCATTTGAGTCATTATGGGCCACACAGTATTCCTGGATTCCAAGCAAAATGATAGGTTTGCCTTAAGCTTTGGGGGTAGGGTATGTGGCTTTGTAAAGTTACCATGTGTCATTCTATGTCCCTTCTCCTTCTCGTGGCATTGGGTATTGGCAGCTCTAAGGGAATCTTGATTATTTTGCTTTTAGGAAGGAAGATGACCTCTAAATATAGTGCCCTTCACTGCTGTTCATGAAGCAGTAGCCTTGTGATTGCTCTTGCATACCTGAGCAGGGAAAGGGGAGATTCCTTCATCTTCCTGATTCATATTGAATTTTAAGAAATTTTGGGTGGGCAGTTGTGTTTTTGTGTTTTTGTTTTTGTCTTTCACTGCCAAATTCGTTAAAAGACATATTTGGGTATTTGTTTTTTTTTTTTTAACTCTTGTTTTTCTATTTTTCTGCTAGTTTCCTGGAGACAGTGTGGTCACTGGACGGGGCCGAATCAATGGAAGATTGGTTTATGTCTTCAGTCAGGTATTTAATAACTCCCAATAGGCTGAGTTTTCCTGGAGGGTAGAGCCAGGAGCAAAAGGCATGAGAAGAATGCAGTTTTGGGGAATGAAAACTTGCTTGTAGTAGGGGCAGATGAGGGATTTACTTTCTATTTTTCAGTGCATATGTCCAGAGTATTATAGTATGTGTTTTTTCTTTTTCTTTTTTTTTTAATTTATTTTTTATTGGTGTTCAATTTACTAACATACAGAATAACCCCCCGTGCCCGTCACCCATTCACTCCCACCCCCCGCCCTTCTCCCCTTCCACCACCCGTAGTTCGTTTCCCAGAGTTAGCAGTCTTTACGTTCTGTCTCCCTTTCTGATATTTCCCACACATTTTTTCTCCCTTCCCTTATATTCCCTTTCACTATTATTTATATTCCCCAAATGAATGAGAACATATAATGTTTGTCCTTCACCGACTGACTTACTTCACTCAGCAGTATGTGTTTTTTCTTAGGGAGAAATAGAATTCTTTCCTTGGAGATGATCACAGGGCAGGAATCATGTAAAGAGTACCAGGAATCAGGAGTTTATTCCAAGTGAGTGAGATTCCTCTTGGCAGGTTGGGTGTGTGCCTGGAAAGGAGCCATGTCCTGGGCAATGTGTGAACTGAGAGAGTGCTGTGAATGTAGCCTGGGTGAAAGGGACTAGACTCCAGGAACTGCAGGTTTTGGGTTTCCATGAAAGTGTTAGAATAAGTTTTCATTAGGCTGCATAAAGACAGATATGGTTCCTTCACACTGAGACCATAGGAGAATATAGTATAGTAGGCAGAATAATTGCTCCCCAAAATTTCCAACTCCTTATTCCTGAAGCCTATGAACATGTTACCTTACATGGCAAAGGGTAATTAAACTGCAGATGGAATTAGGGTTGCTAATTAGCTAGCCTTAAAAGAAAGGAGCCTGAGTTACACAGGTGGGCACAGTATAATCACAGTGGTCCTTAAAAGAAGGAGAGGTAGAAGTGGAGTTCCAAACAATGTTCTGTGGGAAGGGCTTGAGCTGCTGTTGCTGGCTAAGGAGATGGAGGAAGGAGGTCATGAATGAAGGAATGCAGTTGGTCTCCAGAACCTGGAAAAGGCAGGACAAAAGATCCTCCCTTGGAGCCTCCAGAAGGGCGACTACCATGCTAACCTTGCGTGTATCTCAGGAGGCCCATGTAGGACTTCTGAATTACAGAACTGTGAGAGAATAAATCTGTGTGCTTTAAGCCACTGAATTTGTAGTAATTGTTACAGTAGCTAATAGTTAACTAGCACTATACTATTTTGGGTTTAATTGATTACTCTCTGCCCTCCCAGGAGGTGGACATATGCATATAATTCTAAATGTTTAGTTCTTTTTACAGATCTAAATTTATAAAGGTTGTTTAATATTACGGGTTTTTTTTTTTTTTTTTTTTTTTTTTTTTTTTTTTTTTTTTAAAGATTTTATTTATTCATTCATGAGAGACAGAGAGAGAGAGAGAGGCAGAGACACAGGCAGAGGGAGAAGCAGGCTCCACGCACCGGGAGCCCGACATGGGATTCGATCCCGGGTCTCCGGGATCGCGCCCTGGGCCAAAGGCAGGCGCCAAACCGCTGCGCCACCCAGGGATCCCATATTACGGGTTTAATATTAAAATAACTGTTTGGTGAACTTTAAATGTATGGTACTTAGACAATACTCATTTACTTAATGAATTACCTTTGAAATGCTTTAAAACTGTGTTATAAATGGGTCTACCAAATGCTTAACTAGAAGAAATGATCCCTCCTTTTTGTAATTTATGAGAGCTAGGCAAAAACTTGTACAGAAGGAACTATTAATAAGATAGCTAGAACAAAGAAAGTTATTGCGCTTTCTGGACTCAACCTTCTAACTATTGAGCAGATAAAAAAATTCACTAAATTGATACTTTTGATCACCTTTTATGCCCATAGGATAAGGTAGAGTGGGGAGGGGGAGAAGGCTGAGCCAGAGTTTCTGCCCTGAAGGAGCTATCATTTTGTAGATAGAATGGGGCAGGAGTATCTTGAGTAAGATAGGGTAAGAGACGTTCTGGGCAAGTGCTGTGGGTTCAGGACAAGGGATAATCATGTTCAGGCTTGAGGGATGTTTTAGGGGAAAATGGAGCCTTTGAAATAGGCCCTGAAGGATACTAAGGGTGGGGAGTGTTGAGCCAGTTTTCATGTAGTGATCCTCAAAATGTTAATATCCACAGTTACTTTTTCTGGGGAACTTCTGCTTTTCCAGAGAGGCAGCCTCAGTCTTTTGCTTGATAATTGGCCACAGGTATGTTCAGGGCGAGAGGAGTTGGGGGAAAGGAGGGGCCAGTGCTGGCTCATCATTCAGTGTACAGATTCCTCATTTCATCTGTTATTAGCCTTACTTTCATCTTCTTTTGCCGCTGGGGATTGTGAATCAGAGCCCCTCTGGTGAAGTTGCTTTAGAGAATAAACCTTCTTTCCTCTTCTTAAGGTGAAGGAGAGGCCCTGTGGGGTCCAGCTGCTCCTAATTGAGACCTTCCATCAGTCTGCTTTTCACCTCTCCTCACTCCCCATTTTCCATGGTTCCTGGGTTGTCTCCTCCTTGTGGTTACTCCTGCAGTATATAGGCTTCCATTTACTCCCTCTAAGTCATATATTCTTCTTATGCTTTCGTTCCCCCTCGAGATTGTCTAGTCTCTCCTCTGCCATTGTTTCCTCTTTCCTTTTTGTCCTCCTGGGCTAAATCTCTTTTTAATTCCCTGCTATCTTTTTTTTTTCCTCTTTCTTTTTCTTTTTTTTATTCCCCCGCTGTGTTTTTGAGATAGTTAGGAAGAAGGTCCTTCCTACAAGAAGCCCTTTACATCAGAAGGTAATGAAACTCCATAAGCCAGAGGAAGAAGTGAAGGCTCTGATTGACTTTTTTCATCTCCCTTGTCAAATGATAGGTGCTTTCTAGTAATAGAAATGCCTGACTGTTTGACATTATGTAACCTGATTTTTCTGGTTAATTCTTCATGAAAAATTTTCCTTTCCTTAGAACTGTGACTCATTTTTGTAGAGCAAAGACTGTCTTTTGCTTTTGACAAGATATGAAATCCCTTTAAGATATAAATTATTCCATAGAATAGTGAATAAAAGAAGACTATTTCTAATTTTTTGCACTTCTGAAAATCCTTCAAAAACTTTTGGTTAAGAGTTTCTCATTTCCTCCTCTGCTCTTTGTCCCTGGCAGTCACTGTATTTTATTTGTTGATTTATTTTCTTTTTAGGATTTTACGGTTTTTGGAGGTAGTCTGTCCGGGGCACATGCCCAAAAGATCTGCAAAGTAAGTATTTCATATTGAAAATGTAGTTCTTTCATCAGTCACATGGTATATATCAAGTATTGAGGTGCAAGACACTAAGCTGTGTATGTGGGATGGATGCTAACACAAAGATCCCTTCAGTTCAAGGCAAAAGCCAGTAATATTTTTTTGTATCATGGATCCCTTTGGCAGGCTAGTAATGATTTATGTGCATGAAATATGTAGGATTACAAAGAATTAAAAATATTTTTTAAAAATCACATTTGTAATATACATGCCTTCTAATTCCTCAAATTACAAGATTTAGTTGTGGATCCCAACTGCTATAATTTAGAGTAGGTATGAGTGAAAATGCTATTTCAAGATATCTGCAACAACTTTAATGTGATATAAAAATATCCGTGGTTTCTATGATGAAGTCACAGGTATTTCTAATAATGTGGATTTTTTTGCCTGTATTCATTTTTTAAAAGATTTTATTTATCTATGAGACACACACACACACACACACACATACACACACACACACAGTGGCAGAGACACAGGCAGATGGAGAAGCAGGCTCCATGCAGGGAGCCTGATGTGGGACTCCATCCTGGGTCCCTAGGATCATGCCCTGAGCCAAAGGCAGGCGCTAAACTGCTGAGCCACCCAGGGATCCCCTGCCTCTATTCATTTTTAAAGGAAATGCTGAAGATCAGCTAGAGTTAATAAAGATGTAAATTTTTTCCCATTCAATGTATGGATGAAATCTATTCATAGACTTCTTGAGGTTCTGAGGACCCCAGGTAAAGAGCCTATGGTCTCAGTGGAGAATTCAGGTACTAAAAGATACAGAGCAGTGCAAAGATTGATTACATCATGGCATTTTAAAAACACAGCTAGTGATGAAATACTCTGGAGATGAATAAAGGTGTAGATCATATTTGGAGAATTTTGTAATAAAAGGAAGACTTGAGTATTAGTAGCTGGGGAGAGCTTCCCTGTATAATGGAAAACCTGGATTTTAGACATGGTCTTGTCATGTACTTCTGAAACCTTTGTAATTTTTCTTTTTACTGCCTTTGTTATCATGGTTAAATGGATAATATGGAAGTGAAAGTGGTTTGTGAACTGGCAAGAGTTATTAGGAATGTTACTTATTAGGCTCTGAACTACTGACCCATGAGGAAAATATATAGGTCAGGGATCCCTGGGTGGCGCAGCGGTTTGGCGCCTGCCTTTGGCCCAGGGCGCGATCCTGGAGACCCGGGATCGAATCCCACGTCGGGCTCCTGGTGCATGGAGCCTGCTTCTCCCTCTGCCTGTGTCTCTGCCTCTCTCTTTCTCTCTCTGTGACTATCATAAATAAATAAAAATTAAAAAAAAAAAATTAAAAAGAAAATATATAGGTCATTACAAGTAAAAGCAGGCCTGGGCCTGGCCTCTGGTTAAGAGATGGATCGACATGTACTTTCACAAAAATAATTACTTTGCTATTATGTCTACTGTCAGTTCTTTCAAAAGAGTAATGGGGTCTAGGACGGAGTGGTGGAGGTGGTGGTGGTGGCAGTGGTGGTGGTGGTGGCAGCGGTGGCAGTGACGTCTTGTCTGGCTGGCTCAGTCAGTAGAACCTGTGCTTCTTGATCTCAGGTTCATGAGTTTTAGCCCTATGTTGGGCATGGAGCCTACTTAAAAAAAATTGGGGAAAAAGTTGGCTACTGGAAAATACTATAGCTGGGCCTGTGGCTCTAGAAATGGTTGTCATGTGCAGTCTTCCCCCTGATAGTGGGAAGTTGTTTGGCTCTTGGATGCCTGAAAGGCTTTAATCGGCCCTTAAAGTTTTGGTTGTCTATCTTCAATGAAGGTACTCATCATGGGAATGAAGCTGGTGTAAATGACTCCTGTTTTGAAAGTGCACTTAGAACATTTACCAGAAAATACCATGGTACTTTATAAATTCTGTTTTTGATAACAGGATTAGTTGTTTCATAAAGGATTTCTTTTTTATCTCAGATCATGGACCAGGCCATGACAGTGGGGGCTCCAGTGATTGGACTGAATGACTCTGGGGGAGCACGGATCCAAGAGGGAGTGGAGTCTTTGGCTGGCTATGCAGACATCTTTCTGGTGAGAAACCTATTAATAGAGTATAGAGACTAAAATAGTACAAGGCTTAGTTTTCTAAGCTGTGTCCTGGCCACAGCTTCCCTATCTCTACTCCTTGTTCTCTGCTGTGTGTCTGTTCTGTGGCTTCTTCCTGTGTCACTGGGGAAGGCATGCAAGGTGGATGAAAGGCAAGAGAGTAGGAGAGGTTTTTTTTTTTTTTTCTCACAACAGAGAGCCACTCCGGGGAAAACAAAATTAAAGATCACTTAGAAATTCACCTGATTTTTTTTTTTTTTTTTTCAAAAGCAAGGGACATGGAATATAAAGTGTTAACATGAATTGATTTGCTAGAATTAGGAATTAAAAAAAATGCAGTGCTTTTTGTTTTGGTTAAAACACAAGGTCATTGTATGAAGTTCAAGTTGTCATACAAAGGAGAAAAATTAGCCAAATCCCACCATTCAGAAACATTTGATGAACATCATTTCAGATATCTTTCTGCTTACTTACAAAAATGAGAAAAAAATGAAAAACAGAAAAGTAAATTAAATGTGTTAATTGAAATAGGAAGTATAAGAAAGTAATTGAGATTGAGGTGAGGGAGAAAGACACTGCCAGATGGAAACTTGAGAAAAAGGACAGATCTGCATTTCTAGGGAGGGGAGGAAAAGGGGGAGAATGCAGGAAAGAGACAAGCAGACGTTTTTTCTAATCAGGCCAGCTATTCTTGTCATCCCCTGACCTGCAGGCTTATCAGTGTTCTATCCCTGTCTGCTACCCTTTACAATCCATCAGAAGAGTGTATTTATTTTGTGTAAGATCCTCTGCTAGTTGTGGAAATACTTATATTCACTGGGATGCCACTTTGTAGATCTAAAACCTACTTTTTAATCTTTAATCTTGAGCTCCAGGAATAACCCACCGGGGAGAATTAGCTCTTTGGGTGGCATGGTCAGAACAATTTAGGCTTGGAAGATCTCCATTGGCCCCTGCCTGGAAGTCATGCCCTGTGTTAGAAATGAAGGAAAGGAAGCATGGCGCTAAGAGAAGTCGCAGTAAATCACGTTTTAGTGCTTATCAGGATTTGAGAATATCTCCTACTCTAACCAGTCTTTATGAGTACAGGCTGCAGGAGTTGGGTTTTATTTTGTTTTTAGGAGGTGTAGGCTTCAGTGACTCTAATAAATTATTTACTGAGGTGCCTGGGTGGCTTAGTCTGTTAAGCATCCAACTCTTGATCTAGTTCAGGTCTTGATCTCAGGGGTTGTGAGTTCAAGCATTGTGTTGGCTTTGGAGCCTACTTAAAAAAAATCTGCTGATGCTGCTTGTCATTTCTACACCTACAGCCACCTCCTTCTGCCTGTACTGTTATTTAAAATTTTTTTTGTAACTTTATTTTGATAGAATTTCAAACTTAATATAAAAATTGCAAAATTAAAAAATTAAAAAAAATTGCAAAAATAGTCCATATGTCCTTTACCCAGATTGATCACTTGTTTACATTTTGTCCATTTGCTCTATTATTTCTCTCCATATGTATATATTTGCAGCATATATCCCTTGGATTTAGTGTTTTTGTATTCTTTAGGTAAATACTGGCTAGTATAATTACTAGATCATAGAGTAGTTCTATTTTTAATTTTTTGAAGAACCTCCATACTGTCTTTCACAATGGCTGCACAAGTTTGCATTTCCATCAGTGGTGCACAAGGGTACTTTTTTCTTTATATCTTTGCAAACACTTACTGTTGTGTTTTTGATTCTTTTTAAAAGAGATTTATTTATTAGAGTGTGTGCGTGCATGTGCACAGGCAGGAGGGGCAGAGAGAGAGGGGAAGAGAATCCCAAGCAGACTGTCTGCTGAGTACAGAGCCTGACATGGGGCTTGATCTCATGACTAGAACTCCTGACCTGAGCTGAAACCACGAGTCAGATGCCCAACTGATTGTGCCACCCAGGTGCCCCGGTTTTTTTTTTTTTTTTTTTTTAATTTTCACTACTGGATAGATACAAGGTGGTATCTCATTGTGGTTTTGATTTGTATTTCCCTGAGGAGTGATATTGAGCATCTTTTCATGTGTCTCTTGGCTATCTGGATATCTTCTTTGGAGAAACATCTGTTTATGTCTTCTGTCCAGTTTTTGATTAGATTATTTGTTTTTAGGATGTTGAGTTATATCAGTTCTTTATATATTTTGGATACTAACCCTTTATTGGATATATCATTTGTAAATATCTTCTCTCATATCTTCTTAGTTTTGTTGGTTTCCTTATTTTGGTATAGTCTCAATAGTTTACTTTTGCTTTTGTTTCCCTAGCCTCAGGAGACCTATCTGGAAAAATGTTTCTATGACCAGTATTGGAGAAATTACTGCCTGTGCTCTTTTCTAGGACTTGTATGGTTTCTGGTCTTAAATTTAGGTATTTAATCCATTTGAGTTTATTTCTATGGATGGTGAGAGAAAGTGATCCAGTTTCATTCTTTTACATGTTGCTGTCCAGTTTTCCTAACCCCATTTGTTAAAGAGACCACCTTTTTCCCAGTGTATATTCTTGCCTTCTTTATTGAAGATTAATCGACCATATTGAGTTTATTTCTGGGGTTTTTGTTGTGTTCCATTGATCTATGTGTCTATTTTTGTGTCAGTAGCATACCATTTTGATTACTACAGCTTTGTAATATAACTTGAAATCTGGGATTGTGATACCTCCAGTTTTGTTTTTCTTTTTTTAAGATTGCTTTGTCTACTTGAGATTTTTATGATTGTATACAAATTTTAGGATTATTTGTTCTAGTTTGGTGAAAAATGCTGTTGGTACTATAATAGGGATTACATTAAATCTGTAGATTGCTTTGGGTAGTATATGGGCATTAACAGTATTTGTTCTCCCAATCTATGAACATAGAATATCTTTCCATTTGTGTTTTCAATTTCTTTCATCGGTGTTTTATTGTTTTTAGAGTATAAGTCTTTTACCTCCTTGGTTAAGGTTATTCTTAGATATTTTATTCTTTCTGGGGCAATTGTAAGTACACTATGTTCTTAATTTCTCTCTCTTTTTTTAAATTTTTTTTTTTTTAAGATTTTACTTATTTATTCACGAGAGACACAGAGAGTGAGTCAGAGACCTAGGCAGAGGGAGAATCAGGCTCCCTATGGGAGTTTGAGAATAGTTACTAACTCCTCTTTCAGTGTTTGTTAGTATTCACCTGTGAAGCCATCTGGTCCTGGACTTTTGTTTGTTGGGAGTTTTTAAAAATTATCTATTTAATTGCATTGCTGGTGACCGGTCTGTTGAAATTTTCTATTTCTTGTTCAGTTTTGGTAGATTATATTTCTAGGAATTTATCTATTACTAAGTTGTCCAGTTAGCATGTAATTTTTCATAATATTTTGTTATAATTGTATTTCTTTGGTGTTGATTATTGTTCATTTCTGATTTTTGAGTCTCTTTCTGATAAGTCTGGCTAATGGTTTACCAATTTTGTTGATTTTTTTTTTTTTTCCCAAAGAACTAGCTCTTGGTTTTAATGATCTGTTCTTTTTTTTGTTTGTTTGTTTTATTTCATTCATTTCTGCTCTAATCTTTATTTCCTTCTGATTTTGAATTTGTTTTGTTCTTTTCTAGCTCCTTTAGGTATAAGGTTAGGTTATTTGAGATTTTTCTTGTTTCTTGAGGTAGGCCTGTATTGCTATAAACTTCTCTCTTAGAACAGCTTTTGCTGCATCCCAAAGATTTTGGACTATTTTCATTTTCATTTGTCTCCCTGTATTTTTTAAATTTTCTCTTTGAATTCTTGGTTGACCCATTTATTATTTAGTAGCATGTTATTTAACCTCCATGTATTTATGTTCTTTCCAATTTTTTTCTTGTGGTTGATATCTAGTTTAATAGTGTTGTGGTTGGAAAAGACACATGGTCTGACTTCAATCATTTTGAATTTGTTGAGACTTGGGTTTTTTTTTTTTTTAAAGATTTTATTTATTCACGAGAGACACAGAGAGTGAGTCAGAGACATAGGCAGAGGGAGAATTAGGCTCCCTATGGGGAGCCTGATGCAGGACTCGATCCCAGGATCGTAACCTGAGCCCAAGGCAGATGCTCAACCACTGAGCCACCCAGGTGCCCCTCTTGTGACTTGTTTTGTGGCCTAATATGTGATCTGTTCATAGAATGTTCCATGTGTGCTTGGGAGTGCCAAATCCTAGTCAGTAGGCCACAGGGATCCATCCATATGTACTTGAAAAGAAAGTGTACTCCGCGTTTTAGGATGGAATGTTCTGATTATATGTTAGATCCATCTGGTTCAGTGTGTCATTTGAAGCCACTATTTCCTTGTTGATTTTCTGTTTGGATGATCTATCCATTGATGTCAGTGAGGTGTTAAAGTACCCTACTATTATTGTTTTGCTATAGATTATTTCCTTTATGTTTGTTACTAGCTTCTTCATGTATTTGGGTGCTCATGTTGGGTGGGTAAATATTTACAATTGCTATGCCTTCTTGTTGGATTGTTCTATTTATGATTATGTAGTGCCCTTTTTTGTTTCTCTTGTTACATTCTTTTGTTTTATTTTATTTTATTTATTTATTTTTGATTTTTTTTTTCATTCATTCTTTTGTTTTAAAGTCTATTTATAGTGACTGCCACCATGGCTTGCTTTTCACTTCTATTTGCATAATAAATGCCCTTCTATCCCTTTACTTTCAGTCTGCATATGTCTTTACATCTGAAACGAGTCTTTTGAAGGTAGCATATCGACTGTTCTTGCTTTTTTATCCATTCTATCACCCTATGTCTTTCGATTGGAATGTTTTTAGTCCATTTACAAAGTAATTATTGATATGTATTTGTTGCTGTTTTGTTACTGCTTATATGGTTGTTTTTGTAGTTCTCTGTTCTTTCTTGTTCTCTCATGGTTTGCTGGCTTTCTTTAGTGATACTTGGATTCCTTTCTCTTTATTCTTTGTATATCTGTTACTGGTTTTTGATTTGTAGTTACCATTAGGTTTGTATATACCATCTGCATATAGCAGTATATTAAGTTGATGGTTGCTTAAGTTTGAACTCATTCTTTATTCCTCTGCCCCCCATGTTTTGGGTATATGATGTCATACTTTATATCCTTTTATTTTATGAATACCTTGACTGATTTTTTTTTTTTTTTTGTAGATATACTTATTTTTACTGCTTTTGTGATTCCTACTTTTCTTACTCTTACTTATGATCTCTCCTTTTTACTGAAAGAGTTCCCTTTAACATTTCTCACTTAGTTTTTAAATTTTCCCAGCTTTGGGGCATCTGACTGGCTCAGTTGTTAGAGCATGTGACTCTTGGTCTTGAGGTGGTGAGTTCAAACCTCATGTTGGATAGAGAGGTTATTAAAAAAATAGGATTAAAAAATATTTTTCCCCACCTTTATTGAGTCTTGTGATGACTGTTACTGTTTTTTTTTTTTTTAATTTTTTATTTTTATTTATGATAGTCACAGAGAGAGAGAGAGAGAGAGAGAGGCAGAGACACAGGCAGAGGGAGAAGCAGGCTCCATGCACCGGGAGCCCGACGTGGGATTCGATCCCGGGTCTCCAGGATCGCGCCCTGGGCCAAAGGCAGGCGCTAAACCGCTGCGCCACCCAGGGATCCCAAGATTTCCATTTTTTATGGCTGAGTAATATTCCATCGATCCTATATATACCATATGTTCTTTATCCATTTATCTGTCGATGATCATCAGGGCTCTTTCCGTCATTTGGCTATTGTGGACATTACTGCATGAACATTGGGGTGCAGGTGCCCCTTCAGATAACATTTGTATATTTGGGTAAACCCTTAGTAGTGCGATTGTTTGGTCATAGGGTAGTTCTATTTTTAACTTTTTGAGGAACCTCTGTATTGTTTTCCAGAGTGGCTGTACCAGCTTGCATGGAATCCTATTGTATTAATTTGTGTTTTTGTGAATGGCTTATTTCACTTTGCTTAAGGTCTTCATGGTTTATCAATGTTGTAACGTGACAGGAAGTTTTTCCTTTTTAAGACTAAATAATATTCCACTGTACAAACCACATTTTGCTTATTCATTCTTCCATTGATGGGTACTTGGGTTGTTTTTGTGTTTCAGTTGTTGTGAGTTATGTTGCTTTGAATGTCAGTGTAAGATATCTCTTTGAGATTTGGCATAAACCAAAAAGAATGGAAACTAATAAGTGGAATTTCTGGATCACATGATAATTTTTAAATTTTTGAGAAACCTCTGTGCTGTTTTCCACAGTGACTATACCAGTTTACATTCCCATCAGCAGTATGCAAAAGTTCCAGTTTCTCCACATTCTCCCTGACATTATTTTCTGTTTGGTAGGAGCCATCCCACTGTTTGTGTTGTGGTACCTCATTCTAGTTATGATTTATATTTCCCTAATAATTAGTGATATTGAACTGGAGGGGCAGGGGCTTGCAACAATGGGATGAGGAGGTACAATAAAAATGGCTGCCTGCCTCTCTATATCTTTGTAACCAGAATCAGCAGTGGGTGATCCCTCACATTCGGAGGACAGAGTGCTTTTCACCTACCCTGGCTCCTGAAAGCTCTATGTAAGCTGCTCTAGGAATATATATGTACAGCTGCCTGCCTTGTGGCTAGGGGGCAGCAGATGAGTAGCTGCTGTTGTGCTAAGAGCTAAAATTGATGGAAATTAGCCACAGTTTATTCTCAGATTTTCTGCTGGGAGTTGGAAGCCTTTAGTAGACTCTAGAATTTCAAAAAGTTTTACCAGACAGATTATGTCAGTGCTGTTGTCTAAGTGAGGGCAGATTCCTGGTGCTTCCTACTCTGCCATCTTCCCAGAATCCTCTACAGATGGCTTTTGTAGTGTCCTCAGCTATGTTCCATGATTTTTAGAAATTGGGCTCAGAGCCAAGACATGGCTAAAAGTGGACATACTTCTCTTACGCTGATGGAACCTAAGGGAAGGAAAAAAGTTGGGGGTTGGGCAAGGAGTCATCGGACTTTATCATCTTGCCTGGGACTTCCAGCCCCCATTTTTTTCTTTCCCGGGAGGTGACCCTTCCCATAGCTCTGTCCCCATGGAGCCATTGTGGCTTCTGCTACCTCCCTTTCCTCATATGCCCTGCCTAGAGGTGGGCAGACATTGAAGACTCAGAGAAAGTAGCACTTGCCTCTTGGCCTTGCCTTGCTGGGTACCCTCTGTGGTGGGTGTGAAGGGACACTAAATAGAGGTCACAGCTCCAGGGTAAGTGTTGGCCTTGTATATTCTGCCTAGGGTTTTCATTCATTGTGTTAGCCAGCTTTGAGGAGATAAGGGTGCTTGGCCTGAGGTGTGTTTGGAGCTGAGGTGAGAGAGAACAGTCTCTCTGAGCTTATGTCCTGATGGAGTTTTTGAGAAACTACTTCCAAGGAGGAGAGAGAGAGTATTTGCCACACAAAGTAATATGCCAACTATGCCACCTGTTATGGGGAGAACTTGCATATGTAATTCTGGAAGAACCTGTACTGATTAGTTTTCTTGCCTCCAGCATAGAATTTCTGTGACTAAAAGCCCAATGTAATTTTATTATTGCCTTTATCTTTCTGTATGTAGTGCCTTGAACACCTCTGTAACCACATGCCTTGCCTTTCTCTTTTGGCAGAGGAACGTCCTGGCATCTGGAGTTATCCCTCAGATTTCTCTGATCATGGGCCCATGTGCTGGTGGGGCTGTGTATTCCCCTGCTCTAACTGATTTCACATTCATGGTAAAGGTAAGAAAGAAGGGCCTGTTTTTCCTGCCCTTTGAGAGTTGTGCAGTAACTCACCTACAATAAAAATAGTTCCTGACCTAGATCTGGTTATCTGCATTATCACTGCTCTCAGCATAGTAATGATAAGGTCTTAGCGGAGAGAATGTTTTGGCATGAAATCTGTAGCTTGTGGGACTTGTGTGGCAGAACGTGCTTGTGTACTTCATTGGTGGGTGATTTTACTTGTCTATTTGAATTGCAAATGATTTTCAAGTAATCAAAGGATTCTGTCTTCTGCCCAGACAGATGATCATTTACTGAATCCTATTAAAAAAGTTTCTTAAATTATTTTTTAAAATATTTTTATTTATTTATGAGAGAGAGAGAGAGAGAGAGAGAGAGAGAAAGAGAATATGAGCAAGAGGCAGAGACACAGGCAGAGGGAGAAGCAGACTCCATGCAGGGAGCCTGACATGGGACTCGATCCCGGGGTTTCCAGGATCACGCCCTGGGCTGAAGGCGGCGCTAAACCGCTGAGCCACCCGGGCTGCCCCTATTGAAAAAGTTTCTAATGGGGGCACCTGAGTGGCTCAGTTGGTTGTGTCTAACTTGATTTCAGCTGAGTTTGTAGGATCAAGCCCCGTGTTGCACTCTGTGCTGGGCATGGAGCTTGCTTGGGATTCTCTCTCTCTCTCTCTCCTGCTGCCCCTCCCCAAACCCTCCTATTTTCTCTCTTTCCCCTCCCCCTAAAAAAACGTTTCTCATGAGAGTCTTTTTTGTAATCTAGTTTCTTATGTCCCACCTTTATTTCTTCAGCTGTTTGCTTTTTCATTACATATTGTCTATAATGGTAAATCTGATCTCTAACTTCATTTTGAGAGGTGCTTCATCTTTAAGCACACAATTAGTACATAATTTTGGTAGATTTCTCATTTTAAATGAAGCCTACTTGTATTTATACATGGTTTATTATTTGATACTTTTTAAGAAAATTAGTCTTTTCTTCATAAAATATGTTTAATAATAATCAATAAGTGCTAAGACCTATTTGGAGGGGGGTTAGGTAAAAATCCTCCAATATGAGAACACTGTAAACAGGGAATGTAAATAGAGAGCACCTTTTCCTTGAGAATAGTTTGGCAGTACGAATTGAAAAATTTTGAAAAGTGCTTACCCTTTGATCCAGATATCCTGTTCTTTGTGACAGACTGAAAGCCACCTATATGTTCAACAGGGGTGGGTTTTATTTTTTTTTTTAAATCAAAAATACTAAAACATTTTGTTACCTTAAATAATTACCATTTCTGTTTTCATGGCAAGAACATTTAAGAGCTACTCTCCTAGTAATTGTTAATTATATAATATAGCATTAACAATAAGAATCACTGTGTTGTACATGAGATCCCCAGAACTTATTCATCTTACAGCTGAAAGTTTACACCATTCACCAAGACCTCACATTTCATCTGGTCCCCAACCCCTGGTAACCACCATTCTATTCTATTTTTATGAGTTTAGCTTTTTAGATTCCACACATAAGTGAGATCATTATCTGTCTTTCTACCTCTCTTTTCTTCTTTAAGATTTTATTTATTTATTTGAAAGAGAGCTACAGAGGGACACATTTATTTATTCATGAGAGACCACAGAGAGAGAGAGAGAGAGAGAGAGAGAGAGAGAGAGGCAGAGACATAGGCAGAGGGAGAAGCAAGTTCCATGCAGGGAGCCCGACGTAGGACTCAATCCCAGGACTCCAGGATCACACCCTGGGCTGAAGGCAGGGGCTAAAACATTGAGCTACCCAGGGATCCCCAAATCCTGCCATTTGTGACAACATGGATGGACCTTGAGAGCATTTCACTCATGGCTAATTATTACCCATGCGTAAATGCATGTGCTAAGTGAAATAAAAATCAGAAAGAGAAAGACCGAGGTGCCTGAGTGGCTCAGTTGGTTAAGTGTCTGCCTTCAGTTCAGGTCTTTCTTTCTGTGTCTCTCATGAATAAATAAAATCTTTAAAAAAACAAAAGAAAGACCCTGAAGATGACAAAAATAAATGGAAGAGATCCCATGTTCCTGGATAAGAATAATGTTAAAATGTCCATACTACCCAAAGCTACCTATATATTCAATGTAATTCTTTTCAAAATTCCAGTGGCATTTTTGACAAAAAAAAAAAAAAAACAAAAAAAAAAACCTAAAATTTGTATAGAACCACAAAAAATCCTGAATAGCCAAAACAATCCTGACAAAGATGAATAAAGTTGGAGATACCATACTTTCTGATCGCAAACTCCACTACAAGGTTATAATAATCAAAACAGCATACTACTGGCATAAAAACAGACATACAAACCAACAGAACAGAATCAAGAGACCAGAAGTAAACTCTCATATATACTGTCAGTATTTGAATATTGGCCAAGAATATTCCATGAGGAAATGCTAAGTCTCTTCAATAAAGGATTTTCAGAAATGGGATCACTACCAGGAAAAGAATGCAATGAGACTCATATATTTGACCAGTCACAAAAATTAACACAAAATAGATTAAAGACTTAAAGACTTGAAGCCATAAAACTCTTAAAAGAAAACATAAGGGGCACCTGGGTGGTTTAGTTAGTTAAGCACCCGCCTTTGGCTCAGGACATGATCTCAGGGTCCTGGGATCAAGCCCCACATCAGGCTCTAGAGCAGGGAGCCTGCTTCTGCTTCTCCCTCTGCCCCCTCCCCTGCTTGGCTCTCTCTCCCTCTCTCTCAAATAAAATCTTTAAAAAATTTGTTTTAATCTTAAAAAAAGAAAACATAGGGATCCCTGGGTGGCGCAGCGGTTTGGCGCCTGCCTTTGGCCCAGGGCGCGATCCTGGAGACCCGGGATCGAATCCCACGTCGGGCTCCCGGTGCATGGAGCCTGCTTCTCCCTCTGCCTGTGTCTCTGCCTCTCTCTCTCTCTGTGACTATCATAAATAAATAAAAAAATTTAAAAAAAAAAAAAAAAAAAAAAAAAAAAAAAAAAAAAGAAAACATAGGGAAAATGCTCCTTCATACTGATCTTGGCAACAATTTTATGGATATGACACCAAAAGCACAAACAACAAAAGCAAAAATTAACAAGTAGGACATCAAAGTAAAAGGCTTCTGCACAGCAAAAGAAAATCAACAAAAATGAAAAGGCAACCTACTGAATAAGGGAAAATATTTGCAAATCATATATCTGAAAAGGGGTTAGTATCAAAAATAGAGAGTTCTTACAACTCAATAACTACTACAACAAAAATCTAAAATGGTAATTCTGAGATGAAAAATGTGTTAACCTTATTGTGATAAATATTTCACAATATATGCATGTATCAAGTTATATTGTACACCTTAAACTTACAAAGCATTACATGACGATTTTATCAATAAGGCTAGAAAAAAATTTTATTGAACAGAGGATCTCAAAAGACATTTTTCCAAAGAAAATGGTCAACAAGTGTATGAAAAGATATGCAACATCATTAATTATCAGGGAGATGTAAATCAAAACCAAAAACTATCACCTCAACCTGTTAGAATGCCTATCATCAAAAAGACAAGAAATTAAGTGTTGGCAAGAATGTGAAGAAAAGGGAACTCTTGTGCACCATTGGTAGGAATGTAAATTGATACTATGACTATGGAAAACAGTAGGGAAGTTCCTCAAAAATTAAAAACAGAATTATCATATGATCCAACAGTCCCACTTTTGGATCTATATCAAAGGAAATCATCAACAAAACTAAAAGACAACCTGCTAAATGAGAGAAGATATTTGCAAATGACCTATCTGATAAAGGGCTAGTAACCAAAATATATAAAGAACTGGAACAATTCACCCCCAAAACAACCCAAACAAAAAATGAGAAGACATTAACAGACATATCTCCAAAGAAGACACACAGATGGCTAACAGACACATGAAAAGAAACTCAAAAAAAAAAAAAAAAAAAAAAAAGAAACTCAACATCACTCATCATCAAGGAAAAGCATATCAACTATAATGAAATATCACCTCACGCCTGTCAAAATGGCTGAAATCAAAAACACAAGAAACAAGGGTTGGCAAGGTTGTGGAGATAAAGGAACCCTCATGCACTCACTGTTGGAAGGAATGCAAACTGGTGCAGCCACTATGGAAAACAGTAAGGAGGTTCCTCAAAAAAATTTTTTTAAATACCCTATGATCCAGTAATCATACTACCAAAGAATACCAAAACACTAATTCAAAGGGATACATGCACTCCTATGTTTATTTTTTTTATTTTTATTTTTTTTAAAGGAGATCTTTTTTTTTTTTTTTTTAATTTTTATTTATTTATGATAGTCACAGAGAGAGAGAGAGGCAGAGACATAGGCAGAGGGACAAGCAGGCTCCATGCACCAGGAGCCTGATGTGGGATTCGATCCCGGGTCTCCAGGATCGCGCCCTGGGCCAAAGTCAGGCGCCAAACCGCTGCGCCACCCAGGGATCCCCACTCCTATGTTTATTGCAGCATTATCTATAATAGCCAAATTATGGAAGCAGCCCAAGTGTCCATGATTGATGAATGGATAAACAAGATGTGATACACATAACACACAGGAATGTTATTCAGCCATAAAAAAGAATGGAATCTTGCTATTTGCAACAACATGGGTAGAGTTAGAGTATAATGCTAAGTGAAATAAGCCAGAGAAAGACAAATAATGTGATTTCACTCATATGTGGAATTTAAGAAACAAATCAACAAAGGGAAAAAAAGACAAACCAAAAAAACAGACTGTAAACTATAAGGAACAGATAGTTACCAGAGGGGATGCGGGTGGGAGATGGGTGAAATAGGTGAAGGGGATTAAGTGCACTTATCTTGAAGAGCACTGAGTAATTGCTGGAGTCACTATATTATACACCTGAAACTAAGATACTACTGTATATCAACTACACTAGAATTAAAAATTTTTAAAAAGGAATGAAATCAGGATCTCAAAGGATATTTGCACTCCCCTGTTCACTACAGTACTATTTACAAAAGCCAAAATACAAAAACAATCTAAGTGTCCAAAAAACAGATGAATGGATAAAGAAAATGCAACACACATACAATATTCAGTCGTGGCAAAGAAGGAAATCCGCCATTTTTTTTTTTTTTTTAAGATTTTTAATTTATTTATTCATGAGAGACACAGGGAGAGAGAGAGGCAGAGACACAGAGGGAGAAGCAGGCTCCATGCAGGGAGCCCAACGTGGGACTGGATCCCGGGTCTCCAGGTTCACACCCTGGGCTGAAGGCGGCACTAAACTGCTGAGCCACCGGGGCTGCCCTATCTTTAGTGTCTTTCATCAAAGTTTTATAGTTTTCAACGTATAGATCTTTCACCTCCTTTGTTAAATTCATTTGTAATATTTTGTTATGTTTGATGCTTTTGTGAATGGACTGGCTTTTTTAGGTATTTTATTAGTGTATAGAAATGCTACTGATTTCAGTGTTTTTTTGTTTTTTTGTTTTTTTGTATGTTTTCTCATTAGTTACGCCAGATGATAAAATATAAAGTGAAATAACAAACTGTGTCATCAATCTGTAAATAAAGAGACCAGGGGAACAGAATTGAGAAATAGATGTGAATATGCTTGGATATTTAGTTTCTGATGAAATGGATATTATTCTATTCAGGGTCACCCATAATGTCAGTTTTTTGTATCAAAAACGTCAAAGGTTCCAGCATTACTAAAACCAGTTGACATTTCTCAGTCATCATCTTACTTGACCTTTCAACTTTTGACCTACTGATCACTCCTTCCTTTGAAACTTTGAAGCACCATCATTTTGGTTTTCTTCCTCTAGCTCTTCTCTCCTTCCTTGGGTGATTTTCTTATCCCATCTCAAGACTTTAAATATCCATCTATGGGCTGACAGCTCTCAAATCTGTGTCTTTGGGATGGAACACTCCTGAACTCTAGGATTACACATTCAGTTGCCTACCAGTGTTTCCATTTGGACGTTAGTAGGTTTCGGTCTCTTACATGCCTTTTCTAGAGTGCTTTCCTGTAAGCCTTTCCCATCTCAATAAATGGTAAGTCCAGACTTCCAGTGGCTCGGGTAAAAACATTGCACTATTTTAACTGCCCTTTTTTGTCACATGTTAAATTCAGTTCCATATCATATTCACTCTACTTTAGGATGTAATCTAAAATCAAATTGCTGCATACTTCTTACTACTTAACACTGCTACCATTTTGATCCAAGCATCCCACCTGGATAATTGCAGTATCCTGACTGGTCTCCCTGATTCTGTCTTTGCCTCCTCTCATTTAATTTAGAAATTTTGAAGCACTGTTAATTGTCTCATACTCAAGGAAGTATGTAAAATATGTACAGTTTGGCAAAAATTAAGTGCAAATCTGTGTAAATAACATTGTGTTCAAGAAATGGCCTCCAGGAGCCCTGCTCCCATTACCTTTCCCAATCACTATTGCCTTCATTCATCCTATCCAGAATATTTTATGATCTCAACTTTTATGGTATTATTTGTATTTGCTTTGCTTTACAGTTAAAAGCTATGATTTAGTGTCACCTATTTTGACCCTTAATGTAAGGAAAAATCCTATAATATTTATTCTTTTGTTCATTTTTTTTGTGCATGGCTGTGACTCATTATGTTTTTAAGATTTATCCATGTTCTTTGTAAATACAGTTCATTCATTTTAATAGCTCTGTAGTAAATTATCTTAACACATTCATCCATTCTACCACCATTTGTGTTTAAAGATTTTTGTCATTGCTATTGATGCTGTTCTAAGCGTTTTTATACCTTTACCTTTGTTTTAGGTTCTGAGGGTAAGGGCATAGTTATGTCATAGGAGGTACATATCTTCAGCTTTTTTAAAAATTTTTTTTATGATAGTCACAGAGAGAGAGAGAGAGAGAGGCAGAGACACAGGCAGAGGGAGAAGCAGGCTCCATGCACCGGGAGCCCGACATGGGATTCGATCCCGGGTCTCCAGGATCGCGCCCTGGGCCAAAGGCAGGCGCCAAACCACTGCGCCACCCAGGGATCCCATATCTTCAGCTTTTTTAAATAATGCTTAACTGTTCATTAAAGAGGTTGCAGCAATTTACACTTCTTTTTGCAGTGCATGACAACTTCACTTGTTTCACATCCTTGCCAGCACTTTTTAAAATATAATTTAATTATGCCAATTCACATGTGATATGGTTTCTTATTGCATTTCCATGACTAATGAGGTTTGGCACCTTTTCATATGTTTCTTGTTTTGTGGTATGCCTGTTTATCTATATTGCCCATTTTAAAAATAGTGGTTTTTTCCCCTTGTTTTTAGGAGTTCTTTGTATATTCTGGCTATCAGTTGGATGTTGCACCTGTCTTCTCCCACACTGTGATTTGCAGTTTTCCTCCTCTTAGTGCTACCTTTTGCACAGAGTTTTTGAAAACTCTTTATTTTGAAATCTCCAATTTGCAGAGTTCTTAACCATTTGTGAGTGGATTATGTATATCATGTCTCTTTACACTTAATGCTTCAGGGTATATTTCTTAAGAATTCAGGTGTTTTTTTACACAGTCAGTTGTTAAATTCAAGAAGTTTAGCAATGATGTAGTACTTTAAAAAAAGTGGTAGTAAAATGTACAAAAAAAGTTTGAAATGGTAAATTGCAGTTGTAGTTCTGTGGCGTTAGGTACTTTTACATTTTTGTGCAACCATCACCACCATCTATCTCCAGAACTTTTTCATGTATCCCAGCTGACACTATGTACTTATTAAACACTAGCTTACCATTCCCCACTACTCCTAGCACTGTTCTGTCTCTATGAATTTGTGGAATCATACACTATTTGTCCATTTGTGACTGGCTTATTTCAGTTAGCATAATGTTTTCAGAGTTCACCCATGTTGTAATATGTGTCAGGATTGCCTTCCTTTTTAATGCTGATTAATATCCTTTGTATGTATATACCGCATTACATATCTATTCATCTGTCAGTGAACACTTGAGCTGTTTTCACCTTTGGCTATTGCAAATAATACTACAACAAATATAGTGCACAAGTATCTATTTGTTTTTTTTTTTTTTTTTTTTTTTCCCGTGGGGAGGTTTTCCGGTGAGGACCGGAAAACCTGCTAGACAAATTCTAAAAGAGCTGTAACACTCCAAGTATCTATTTGAATCTCTGTTTTAGTTTGTTAAGGCATACACCTAGGAGTGGAATTACTGGGTCAAATGTTACTTCTCTTTAATATTTTTAGGAAGCATCCTACTGTTTTCCTATACTATTTTCCACAGTGGCTGCTCCATCTTACATTTCTCCCAGCAATCCCAGAACAAGGGTTCTGGTTTCTCTATATCATCATCAACACTTATTATTTTGAGTATCTTGAGAATAGCCATCCTAATGGATGTGAAGTAGTAGTTCATCTTAGTTTTCATTTATATTTCCCAAATAACTAGGGATGTTGGGTGTCTTTTTATACTCTTTTTTTTAAATAAAATAATTTTTATTGGTGTTCAATTTACCAACATACAGAATAACACCCAGTGCTCATCCTGTCAAGTGTCCCCCTCAGTGCCCATCACCCACTCACCCCCAACCCCTGCCCTCCTCCCCTTCCACCACCCCCAGTTCGTTTCCCAGAGTTAGGAGTCTTTATGTTCTGTCTCCCTTTCTGATATTTCCCAGACATTTCTTCTCCCTTCCCCTATATTCCCTTTCACTATTATTTATATTCCCCAAATGAATGAGAACATACACTGTTTGTGCTTCTCCGATTGACTTACTTCACTCAGCATAATACCCTCCAGTTCCATCCACTTTGAAGCAAATGGTGGGTATTTGTCGTTTCTAATCGCTGAGTAATATTCCATTGTATACATAAACCACATCTTCTTTATCCATTCATCTTTCGAAGGACACTGAGGCTCCTTCCACAGTTTGGCTATTGTGGACATTGCTGCTATAAACATCGGGGTGCAGGTGTCCCAACGTTTCATTGAATCTGAATTCTGAACCTCCACGTGTTTGAAGTCCTTCCAAACTTCTTGTTGTGATTTAGTTCTAGTTTCAAGGCATTATGGTCTGAGAACATGCAGGGGACGATCCCAATCTTTTGGTATCGGTTCAGACCCGATTTGTGACCCAGTATGTGGTCTATTCTGGAGAAAGTTCCATATGCACTTGAGAAGAATGTGTATTCAGTTGAGTTTGGATGTAAAGTTCTGTAGATATCTGTGAAATCCATCTGGTCCAGTGTATCATTTAATGCTCTCGTTTCTTTGGAGATGTTGTGCTTAGAAGACCTATCGAGGGTAGAAAGAGCTAGATTGAAGTCACCAAGTATACGTGTATTATTATCTAAGTATTTCTTCACTTTGGTTATTAATTGGTTTAAATATTTGGCAGCTCCCACATTCGGGGCATATATATTGAGGATTGTTAAGTCCTCTTGTTGGATAGATCCTTTAAGTTTGAGATAGTGTCCCTCTTCATCTCTCACTACAGTCTTCGGGGTAAATTCTAGTTTATCTGATATAAGGATATAAGGATGGCTACCCCTGCTTTCTTTTGAGGACCATTCGAATGGTAAATGGTTCTCCAACCTTTTATTTTCAGGTTGTAGGTGTTCTTCTGTCTAAAATGAGTCTCTTGTAGACAGCAAATAGATGGGTCCTGCTTTTTTATCCAGTCTGAAACCCTGCGCCTTTTGATGGGGTCATTAAGCCCGTACACGTTCAGAGTTATTATCGACAGATACGAGTTTAGTGTCATCATGATATCTATTCAGTCCTTGTTTTTGTGGACTGTTTCACTGAACTTCTTCTTAAAGGGGAATTTTAAGAGTCCCCCTTAAAATTTCTTGTAGAGCTGGTTTGGAGGTCACATATTCTTTCAGTTCCTGCCTGTCTTGGAAGCTCTTTATCTCTCCTTCCATTTTGAATGAGAGCCTTGCTGGATAAAGTATTCTTGGTTGCATGTTCTTCTCATTTAGGACCTTGAATATATCCTGCCAGCCCTTTCTGGCCTGCCAGGTCTCTGTGGAGAGGTCTGCTGTTACCCTAATACTCCTCCCCATAAAAGTCAGGGATTTCTTGTCTCTTGCTGCTTTAAGGATCTTCTCTTTATCTTTGGAATTTGCAAGCTTCACTATTAAATGTCGAGGTGTTGAACGGTTTTTATTGATTTTAGGGGGGGATCTCTCTATTTCCTGGATCTGAATGCCTGTTTCCCTTCCCAGATTAGGAAAGTTTTCAGCTAGGATTTGTTCAAATACATATTCTGGCCCTCTGTCTCTTTCGGCGCCCTCGGGAACCCCAATTAAACGTATGTTTTTCTTCCTCAGGCTGTTATTTCCCTTAATCTTCATGATCTTTTAATTGTCTTTTTTCCTCAGTTTCCCTCTTTGCTATCAACTTGTCTTCTATGTCACTCACTCGTCCTTCCACCTCGTTAACCCTCGTCGTTAGGACTTCTAGTTTGGATTGCATCTCATTCAATTGATTTTTAATTTCTGCCTGATTGGATCTAAATTCTGCAGTCATGAAGTCTCTTGAGTCCTTTATGCTTTTTTCTAGAGCCACCAGTAGGTGTATAATAGTGCTTCTGAACTGGCTTTCTGACATTGAATTGTAATCCAGATTTTGTAATTCTGTGGGAGAGAGGACTGTTTCTGATTCTTTCTTTTGAGGTGAGGTTTTCCTTCTAGTCATTTTGCTCAGTGCAGAGTGGCCAAAAACAAGTTGTATTGGGAAAAGGAGAAAAAGAGAGAGAAGGAAAGAAAAGAGAAAAAGATAAAAGAAAAAAGAAAAGAAGGAAAAAAGAGAAGAAAAAGAGAAAGAAAAAGAAAGAAAGGTGAGAAAAAGGGTGGGGGAAGCAATCAGAAATCAAAAAGAAAGAAAAAAAAAGGAGGAGGAAAAAAAAAAACGGGGGAGTATCTTCTGATTCTGTATACTTTAAGTCCCTTGACTTCCCCTGGAACTTGGCCGTCTAGCTGGTCTTCTGGGGGAGGGGCCTGTTGTGCTGATTTTCAGGTGTGAGCACTTGGGTGAGCTGCTCTGCCCCCTGCCTGGTGCAGGGTTCAGTGGGGGTTGTTTACCCCGTGAGGCCCCAGGAGGAACAACCCCAGTGGCGGGGCCAGCTCTGCAGCCCTGGATTCAGCTCCCGCAGTAGCTCTGGAGGTCTCCGTCTGCAGGACCTGGAGGCTCCGGGGCGGGGCCGCTGATCTGCTCAGCTCGGGGCAGGAGCGTCCTTGCTCTCCTGGGCCCTCCCGGCCTCTGCCTGTCCCGGGGGGAGGCTGGATCCTGGGCTGTGTCCCAGCGCACTGTACTCCGGGTCAGCGCTGTTGGATTCGCGCTCCCGCCCCGCAGCCCCCTCCGCGGAGCCGCCGCTCGAGCCACTCCGAGCTGCTCCCGCCCCGCAGCCCCCTCCCCGGAGCCGCCCCCCGAGCCCCTCCAAGCTGCTCCGGGTCCCGCCGTGCGCGCTGCAGCCCTTAGGGAGCTCGGTGCACTCTCCCGGGGCGCAGTTGCTCTGGTAGTGTCCCAGGGAGCCCGAGGGCATCCCCCGGGCTCCAACTCCCTGCGAGCCCCTTTCCGCCCGGGAAGGTTGGTGCAGGTCCTGAATCTCCGGGTCGGAGCTTTCCTGTCCTGGGGACACTCGCCCCGGCCTCAGCCCGGCTCCTCGTGGGGCTCCTCCCCCTTGGAGGCCTTTTGTTTCTTTATTTCTTTTTCCCCGTCTTCCTACCTTGATAGAAGAGCGAACTCTTCTCACTGTAGCATTCCAGCTGGGCTCTCTTTAAATCTCAGGCCGAAATTTGTAGATTTTCAGGATAATTTGAAGGTTATCTAGGTAATTTGGTGGGGACAGGTGATTTGGGGACCCTACTCTTCTGCCATCTTGCCCCTCCTCCACCCATCTTGCCCCTCCTCCACCTCTTTTTATACTCTTTTTTTTAACTTTTATTTATTTATGATAGGCACACAGTGAGAGAGAGAGAGGCAGAGACACAGGCAGAGGAAGAAGCAGGCTCCATGCAGGGAGCCCACTTAGCCAGTGAGGAGTCTTTTAAGCTGGCTTCTGTGCCCTTTTGATGGGAGAACCAAAGTGAAATGTATACTTTATGGGTAGTGTGTCTTAGTTAAACTTTTTTCAACCCCCAAAGTCATGAAGATCATTTCTATTTTATAAAAGCTTTATTATTTTAATTTTACCTTTCACTAGGGGTGGTGGAAGGGGAGGAGGGCGGGGGTGTGGGTGAATGGGTCACGGGCACTGAGGGGGGCACTTGACGGGATGAGCACTGGGTGTTATTCTGTATGTTGGTAAATTGAACACCAATAAAAAATTCATTTATTAAAAAAATAATTTTACCTTTCTACACTTACGTTTAAATCTTGTTGGAATTGAAGTTTATACATAGTATGAAATAGAAGCTAGTTTCTTTTCTTTTCTTTTCTTTTTTTCAAGAAAGTTACCTAGTTGACCTAGAGCCTTTTAGTGAAAAAAAAAAAAAATTCTTTCCTACTCTGTAATGCCACCTATATCATGAATCAAGTATATATCAAGAATGTTTTACTGAGCTCTTTTGGTCTGTTCACTTATCCTTGCACCAGCGCCACACCGTCTTCATTACAGTGGCTGTATGATGAATGCTGATGGCTGGTATAGCAAGTTGTCCCTCTTTATTCTTCAAGTGGTATGAGATATTCTTGGCTCTTTGCATTTCTACATTTTTTACAACTTTGAGTTAGAATTCTATGATGAACTGCACATATTTAAGTTGTGCAGTTTGAGTTTTGACACATACATACAAATGTGTCATGACCCATTTGTCATGAAGCCATGACCACAGTCAAGATAATGAACATAGGCACCACCCCCAAAAGTTTCCTCATATATCTTTGTAATCCATCCTTCCCTCTCAGCCCTGTCTCTAGGTAAACATTCATCTGCTTTCTATCACAATAAACTAATTTACATTTTCTAGAGTGTTATCTACACAGAATCATTCAAAATGACACTATATAAAACACATACAAAAAGTGTATACTTTTTTTTTTTTTTCCTTTTCCATTGGGTGTGGAATGGGTGGATGCTGGCTCCTTTACTTTGAGATAATTATTCTGAGATTCACTTGTTGATGGACATTGGGTTGTTTTCCAGTTTTTGAATATTATGGATAATGCTATTGTGAACATTTATGAGTCTGGATTTGGAAGAAAGACCTTTCTAGCTAGACCTTTCTAGCAGGATTCCAAGCCAAGGACCCATAAAATTGACTGCTAAAACACATATATTAGTCTAAGGACTAATTTCTTCACCACACAAAAATAAATATCCAATAGAAAAATGGGCAAAGAAAATGAACAGTGAGCTGCCAGAGATGACTATAGTAAGATGTTGGCTGCAGAATTGCTTGTTTAGCAAAATACTGAAAATAATCTTAATGCCTATCAGTATGTGACAGTTAAATGATTATATATGACCTACTTATACAGAACGGTCTTCAAGAAGTTTCAGAGCAATGCATGTAGGACACTGCATTAGAAAGAAAATAAGAGGACAGATGTATGTATTAATGCTCACATATGTGTGGATCTCTTGCAAGGAGAGAAATTGACAGTGGTTGCCTTTGGGGAGGGAAATTGGAGGCCTAGAAATAAGGGCTTGGATAGATACTTATGTTCTACTGTCTCTCCTATTTTAAAATTTTTTATGATACGCCTTTATCTTTAAATTACAAACTTAAAAAAATAAAAACTAAAAATTAAAAGTCTGTCACACTCTTAAAACACTGAAGTATTGATTGTTATGGTCTCCAAACGGCTTAATTTAAGGTGGCTGGTTAATTTTAGGTAAACTATATTTACTGTGTCAGTGACTCACTTTCCCTGTTTATAAATGGGAGTGATAATAGTACTGAGGCTTACTGACACAATCCCATGAAGTAATTTAGAAAAATGCTTGGTGTACAGCAAGCTCTGAATAAGGGCCACCATAATTAAGGTGTTTACAGACGGATGACCCTGAAACATTAGGCACACTGCACATAATTTTGCTGAGGTAGAACCATGCAAGGAAGATTTTCTTAGTAGTGAGTCAGGGAAACCTTGGGTCTTTAGTTTGGATAGGTATCTTTGAGCAGCATCCTAACCTGCTTCTGTTACCACATCACTAACTTCTCTGCATTTGTCTTGGCTGTGTCAACTCTAAGATGCTCTGAGATTGATCCATCTGGAATTCTGATTTCAGGATACTTCTTACCTGTTCATCACCGGCCCAGATGTCGTGAAATCTGTCACCAATGAGGATGTTACTCAGGAGGAGCTTGGTGGTGCCAGAACGCATACCACCATGTCAGGTTAGAGTCCTTCAGGCTCACCTTACTATTTTTATTATTTTTTTATTTTTTTGAAAATTTTATTTATTCATGAGAGACACAGAGAGAGATTGGCAGAGACACAGGCAGAGGGAGAAGCAGGCTCCAATGCAGGGAGCCCAACGCAGGACTCGTTCCCAGGTTTCCAGGATCATGCCCTGGGCCGAAGGCAGTGCTAAACCACTGAGCCTCCCAGGCTGCCCTCACCTTACTATTTTTAAACTCTGAGACCTGGACACTGCCAAAGAGAATGGCAATCTTTTATTAATATCACTTAATTGGCTGAATTTGAGAGGACAGTAATATGGAATATTTACTACAAATGTAATAAGATAGATTTAGTAGCTCAAATTTGTTAAAACAAAAATAGGCTACTACTAAAGTCTCAATGTTCTTTAAATTTTTAAAACCAACTGAAATGATAGTTACAAGAGGTATGATTTATATACACACACACACTCTTTTGAACCTTTAAAAATATGCTATACTGTGACTTTTTTTTAAAGATTTTTTAAGATGGGCTTAATCTCAGGACCCTCAGGATCATGACCTGAGCCAAAGGCAGACACTTAACGTACTGAGTCACCCAGGTGCCCCTGTGAGTTTCTTTTAATCCAAAGTTGAGGTATGTCTTAGATGGCAGTATTAGCAATTGCCATTGGCCAGGTACAGTCATAATATGATGGTCATGGCCCACATTTTCACAAACTTGGTTACAGCTCTTCTTTGAGGTTATGTGCCACACATGCAAAGTTCAGAATGTATAAAGATTATTCTGTACTTTGGACTGAAACAAAGATTATTGTTTTTTTTTTTTTTAAATATTTTTTTACTTATTCATGAGAGATACAAAGAGAGAGGGGCAGAGACAGAGGCAGAGGGAGAAGCAGGCTCCCTGTGGGGAGCCTGATGTGGAACTCAATTCCAGGACCTTGGGATCACACCCTGAGCCAAAGAGATGCACAACCACTGAGCCACCCAAGCATCCCAAGGTTATTGTTTATATAGAGAGGCACAGAAATGGGAATAGGGCGTGAATTGACATTAATGAAGACCTTTGTTATTAGAGGAATGATGAGAATTCCATATATTTTTGGAAAGAGACACCAGATTGTGAAAGGATTGACTGTGATAGAATAAACAGTGTAACTGAAGGCAAGAGAAATTGCCTCTCTGAAATTGAAAGATTTTAATTGATTTATACACTGATTTTATATACTTCAGTGTACTGTGATTAAGACATTGAGTCATCACTTAGTTCTCAGCATTTTTTTCTTAGTCACACCTCCATTATATGTGTGAAATCTTCCAATTGATGCAATATCTTTTTGTTTTTGTCTTTTTAGAGATAGAGGGAGAGGAAGAGAGGGAGTCTAAAGCAGGCTCCACACCCAGTGCGGAGCCTGACTCAGCACTTCATCTCGTGACCCTGAGGTCATGACCTGAGCCAAAATCAAGGGTTGGATGCTTAACTGACAGAGCCACCCAGGCGCCCCAGTTTTTTTATTTTTTTTTTAAATCAGGGGTCTTGACCCCACCCAACCCACAAAAGTTGTTCATTTTCACCTTGGGTTGGCATCAGCTTTAACTCATTCCTTGCTCTCAGCTCCATCTCTAGCATACAGCTAGAATAAGAACTCTTCTCATTGCTGACTCCACCACAGTTGGTCCTCACACTCTTATCTCATGGTTTAATTAGCAGCAGTTTTTCTTTTTACTGGAATCTAAAATAATACTGAATATTTGTGACATCTGATGTATTTAGCTCTCCAGAGCAAGACCTAAATGATGCTCTATACATATTTTTCCTTGTTCTTAAAACAGCTTTATTGATATATAATTTATAAGTTATACATGTGATATACTCAGAGTATATAATTCAATGATTTTACGTATTCAGTGTTTTTCAGTTACCACCACAATTTTAGAACCTTTTCATCACTCCCAAGAAGCCCTGCATACATTAGCACCATTTCCCCCAAATAGTCCACCTGTAGCCAGTGATCTTCCTTCTGTTTTCTGTGGATTTGTCTATTCAAAATATATGTGAAATGGAAATAAATGGAGTCCTGCGATATATGGTCTTTCGTGAGTAGTTTCTTGTACTTAGCATACCATTTTTAAGGTTAATCCATGTTGCAGGAAGGAAAATATTTCAGTGTATGATTGTACCACATTTTATTTATTCATTGATCAGTTGGACATTTGGATTGCTGCAACTTTTTGGCTGCCATTAATATGCTGCTGTAAACATTCATGTACAGGTTTTGTGTTTCATGTTTTTGTTGCCTCTGTATATACCTAGGAGTGGAATTTCTGGGTCAAATGCTAACTCTCAATATTTGAGGAACTGCCACACTGTCCTTCAAAGTGGCTACACCAATTTATAAGTTTTTTTTTTTTTTTTTTTAAGATTTTATTTATTCCTGAGAGACACAGAGAGATAGAGACATAGGCAGAGGGAGAAGCAGGCTCCCTCCAGGGAGCCTGATGTAGGACTCGATCCCAAGACCCTAGGATCATTCCCCTGAGCCGAGGGCAGACGCTCAACCACTGAGCCACCCAGGTGTCTCTATAAGTATTTCTTGAACAAAAGAATTCTGTGTTGAGCTGAAACATTTATTCAGTGGATGTTCATCTCATGCCTGTGTGTCAAGCATTGTCCTATGTGCTAGGAATACCTTTGTGAAAGAAAAAAGATCCTGCCTCTGTGGCTCTTATATTCTAGCACAAGAGATAGACCATAAACAACTTGATAAATAAAGACCATTGTATAATATGTTAGAAGGTAATCTGTGCTATGGAAAAAATACAACAGGGTAAAGGGACCTGGGATTTTTATAGTTTGAAGTGGGGTGGTAAGAATAGGCCTCACTCTGAGGGTAGCAGTTGAGCAGATCTGAAGGAATTAACTGCATGACTGTCTAGGGGAGAACATTGCAGGCAGAGAGAGTAGCCAGTGCAAAGGAGGGAGGGAGAATGGCTGGCATGTTCAGTGAACAGCAAGGAGGGTGGCTGGAGACATGACATAATCTGGCTTAAAAAGTTGTTTGGCTGCTGTGTGGAGAAGAGGTGGTAGGAGAAATAGTGGAAGCAGGGAGTCTGGAAGAGAGTTTCTGGCCCTACTTCCTCCATCATGTCTGTGGCGTTGTTTGGCTGTTCTTTGATTTCAGAATATTCTTGAGGAATGATGGCTTCCTTTCTCACCAGGCTCACGTGGTTCTGCTCCTTCCCCTCCACCATTCCTGAGGACCATGACCGGGTCCATTATTCTTTTTTTTTTTTAATTTTTCAGCATTTTTGAAAGCTAAGGGATCTATAACTAGGTGTGATTCTTGATGTGGGACTATAGTGGTTAAGATGGGCTGGGTTCTACTCTGCTAGAACTGATATTCTAGGGGAGATGTCATGCAGACAGCAGGGAAATGGACAATAGGTATTGTGGAGAAGAGAGTGAAGAAAACGCCCATATAGGATGACGATGGCACATGAGGGCCGTGGGGAATAAAGAAAGGCATGACCTTGCAGAGATGTGTGGGTATAGAGCAGAGGGACCAGGGTGCACAGACGAGGGGGTGTGGTGTGTGCTATCTCATCCTCACAGAGCTATGAGTAGTCTGCAGACACGCCTTAGGAGGGGCAGGTGCATATGAAGCAGCACCTTTAGCCTGACAGGTGGCCAGGCCATCATAGCTTCTCTATTTTCTCAGGTGTTGCCCACAGAGCTTTTGAAAATGATGTTGATGCCTTGTGTAATCTCCGGGAGTTCTTCAACTACCTGCCGCTCAGCAATCAGGACCCAGCTCCCATCTGCGAATGTCATGATCCCAGGTGAGTTGCAGGCAAGCGCACCGACTCTCATTGCCCTTTTCTGGCTTCTCTGCCCTGACAGGACCTCCATGGTCTGCCTTATTGGGCAGCTTGGAGTAGACTGTGGAGTGGAGCCAGTGAGGCTCCCAGGTGTTGGCACGGTGGTGGCATGTTTGAGTACAGGAGCAAAGAAAAATTTTATTTGTATCCACTTTTTTTCCTGTAATATCTGATAAATAGCTTGGGAGTAAAAAGCCTCCTCTCCCCCAATTGACTTCTGTCAGTCCTGATTTGTCCAGAATTGGAAATGAAAATGTATTTTGTTTTGATGTGAAATGGTACAGATAATGCGCCCTTAGGAAACATGCTTGTACACATCTGCTTGTGGCAGCGTAGGGGAAGGGTGAATTGCTGGCTTCCTAGGGAAGACTCTCTCCTTCGTGATATTGGGACTACTGCCTGATGTGGGGGCACCACTTAGTAAGCCAGAGGTTCAGCTGGGGAACTACTGCTTTAGATCTCTGGGTGCTTTCTTCTCCATTTTGTTTCCACTCTGAGATTCAAACTTCAGACTCAAGCTACTTCAAACTCACTTGGCCTGGCCTTTGTTTTGCAGAAGGGATTTAGAATTATATCTCACAGTAAGAAGCCATTAGTAGACATTGCTCCATGGGATGGACCTGGGCTCCCACCTGCTCCAGCCCCACTCCTTAGAGGACCTAAGTACTGGTGTATTATGTATAGTCATGAAAGGGAGGGTGTTCACAGGCCCATAATGATGGACACAGCCTCTTTTTCTGAGAATCTATACTGTTTGGGGTTCTTGAAAAGTTTAGGACACCATTTGAAGGTATTAGAGCCCAGGGGCCTAGGAATGACTGAATAGCCTGCTTAGGCCCAGCCATATCTCCTCTCCATGTGATCCCAGAGTAGCTTGTGTATAGGTTGCAAATGAAAAGTAAGGGGGAGGACTTTATCCAGTAGGGCTATATTCAATACCCTAGTGTAGAGTTCTCTGGGAAGCTGAGCTTAATGGGGCATGTGGCTATACCAAGGCCAAACCTCAGCTCAGGTATATACCTCAGGGCCTGAATAACCCTTGCCTGCCTGTCTGGGCCAGGAGGAGGTGAGAGCATGTGGGAGAACAGCATGTTGCTGCCAAGTCCTCATGTGGTATGGCAGTGGGTCGTGGCGGGCTCCTTCCTCAGCCACGTAGATGCATGAGGAAGCAGAGAGCCATGAGCCTAGCTCTGGTTGGTCCTCAGTGATTCTCCCCACCAGAGGGCCTGGAGTTTACTTTTTTGGTAAAGGAGCTCTAGCAGGTTTATTTTCCAAAAGGAATGTGAACCCACAGTGTTCAGTAGCAGAATTCTGACTTTGCATTTCCAGGTCCTTGTTCTTTTATTTTTAATGTCTCAGGAAGTGAGAGCAGGACTTGCTAGAACAGTATTGTCTTCACTGCAGTCCTGTAGCACCCCACACCGTAGGAGGTGTTCAGAGAGGATAAATGATAGAACCACATTCAGGAGAATAAGCTCATTTTTCCCCAGTAAATCAAAACAAAGATCTTTTGGGTTAATATCAAACTCAAGTTCAGTTTGACATGGTGGTAAGAAAGGAATGCATTTTTCAGGATACTTTGCAAGCCCAATAGGGACAGAATCTGCCTAATCCTCTTGATGTCTCTCCCATCTCCCAGCCACTGGCTCTTCCCATGTTGATTGTATTTGCTTTTTTTTTTCTTTTCAAAGTGACCGTATGGTTCCTGAGCTTGACACAATTGTCCCCTTGGAATCGACCAAAGCCTACAACATGGTGGACATCATCCATTCTGTAAGTGCCACATCTGCTGGCCTTGTCTGTGCTAGCTCAGCCATGACCAAGGTCCTTGTGCTTTGACGTAGGGAGGAAGTGCCAAGCCCACAGGCTTTAATGTTGGGCAACACAAGCAGAGCATGGCGGGCACAGGACAGGGGCCACTCAGTAGTGAGTTCTAGGAAGAGCTGGTGGTGGTAGCCGTGTTACGTGTTACTGGCTCTCCTGGACTTGGCGGGGGAGGGTGGCAAGCCAGTTGAACAAGGAGATTTCAGGGGTCTTTAGACAGGACTGTGAGGTGCATAGAGAAGGGTCTATGTCCCCAAAGTCTGGAGTTTAGGTCAGGGAGACTTTTGGTTAGGAACCTTTGGACCTTATGCTCAGTGGGCATTTGTTTTTCTAGAGAAATGAGAGTACACAAGTTATCCTATGACAAGATAGTAGGGGTATGTATAGGTCTGGAGAGGACAAGAGTCATTTTTACCTTTTTTCTCTGTGTAGCAGATTCCTGGATCATTAAGTGAAAAAGTCAGTGTTGGGGCAAGTTGGAGGCATGACCATGTCTCCCACATACTCTCATGTGTACACTGTGCTCTCTGCAGTCCTTGCCTGATTGAACACAGGTGGCTCTGTGGGCACAACCTTTCCCAGAGTCCTGGTTCTCCCAGTGGCCTGTACCCTTCTCCCCTATTCTGGGGAGCCAGCATGAACCAGCAGCCATGGCTAGACTCCGCTCCTCCTCATTGCTGGATTCTGTAGCCTGTTGAATACCATTTGAGCTGTGGAGAATAGATCTTGATAAGTTTGCCTTTCTCTGACCTCAGCTTCAGGGACTCTCTATACCCTCATACTTGTGCCTGTCTCCCACTGCCTCGGCTCCTTGACTCTCCAGCCCTCAATCTTCCCATTCCTCTGGAGCCCTCAGCCCTCCTGGCCTCTACCTTCTTGGCTCAGCTTAGAATCTGCCTTTCTGCCAGGTACCAATGGCCAGGCACTGTTCTTAGTACTGGAACTATGGGATACTGTGACGGAAAATCCCTGCCTCAGGGACCTTTATATTTGGGTGAGAGAGATGGAGAGCAAACGTGTACATGGCATGGGTAGTTTTAGGTCCAAAGAAGGTAAAATAGGGTCTCTGTCGTTAGCTCCCCTGATTCTTTTGCTCTGTAGAGCCTCATCTGCTTCATCTGTGGTTGCTAGAGGAAAGCCCAGAGCCCTACTGTAGCTGGCCTGGGCACTTAGGGTGCCTATCTGGCCTCCCCTCAGCACCTGTTCTTATCTTCTTCACTTCCTAAGGCTAGATCTGACCCTTCCTTTCTCTGCTCCCACTCTGGTCTGATGACTTGGGCATTTTCTCCTTCATGGAGAAAATTGAAAGCATCAGGTTCCTTACTCCCTGTAGGTGAGGATTTCTCCATCTCGCCGTCCCTCCATGTTTCCCCAGACTTGAAGAATGAGGTACCTCTACCTGGGCTTCTGACTCCATCCTTCCCCACCTGGTGTCTTGCTTTCTTGACCGGTTTTTGTAAATCTCTTAATTTCTTCTTCCTTTTACTCCTCCCTCTAGCAATAAATATGTATGAACAAGCTTTGATACATATATATATCAAATATATATATATATAAAATATAGTTATATATATATATATATATTTTTTTTGTCTGCTAAAAAAGAAAAAAACTCTTCTTAACCCATATCTCTGTTTAACTGCTGTCCAAATTTTCTCCCTTTCCACTTAAAGCCCTCTTGTCTCTTCTTTCCTCCTCACTGGAATGTGGCCTCTGATTTTCTCTTTCTTGAATGATAGACCTGCTAATGACTTCTCTAGTTGCTAAATCCAGAGGATTAAGTCTTTAAATAGATATAGTTAGAGGTAACCATTATGAAAAAATACTTCCTTAAGTAACAGAAAAACGTATGTAGAACAGATCAAATGAAATGCATCACATAGAGAAACAGAAGCCTGCCTCCCTGGTGATCTCATGCCAGTCACTCTTTCTATGCAAGCCTCTAGAGAAACTACCATACTGACTTTTGACAGTGTAGATTAGGATTTTTTGTTTTTCTCCATTGTATAAACAGAATTCTATGGCTTCCTGTGTCTGGTTTCTTTGACTTAACATTGTGTTTGTGAGATTTGTTCATATTGTTCTCATTGGTCTCTCTTTAGTCTCTTGTATGAACAGACCACAGTTAACCTACTATTGGTGGGCATTTGGGTCATTTTTAGTTTGGGACTGTTAGCGATAATTCTGATATGAACACTTTGTTACGTGATTTATTAAGTAAATTACACATTTCTGTTGGAGCTCTACAGTGAAAGTACCACGTTGTAGGATGTGCTTGTCTTTAGTGGATGTTGCCAAAGTGGCTTCCAAGGGATTATGCCAATTGGCACCCCCACCAGCAGCATCTCAGGGTTCCAGTTGCTTCACAGTCTCTTCAACACTCAGCCACAATCATGGTGCCTTCATTATTGACAGTTTATGGGATGCTTTTACATCTGGCAGGAATAGTTCCTATTGATGACTATTCAGAGTTTTCTTGCCTAGTCTTGCTTGTTTGCTTTTCCACGTGAACTCTAGAGTTTGTCTTGTTTTGGGGGCAGTGACAGTGCAAATAGGGAATCCTGTTGCTTTTATTGAGATCCTGTTAAAATCATGTTAAAAACTAACTTTGGAGAATTGACATCCTTATGTATCTGAAACAATCTAAAAACATAGGTTGCATTTTTGCTTGTTAAAGTGTACTTTCCCCCCCTTAAGAATTCTTCTAAAGATTACCCTGTATAGGTTGTTCATATTTTTTGGTTAAGTTTATTCCTAAGTATCTAACCTTTTTATTGTAAATGGAGTCTTTTCTATCTTCTAATTATTTTTTTAAGGTATATATTGATTTCTGCTGTTTTCTATCCTGTTGCCTATTAACTTCTCATTATTTGTAATTGTTTTTTACTGTTAATTTTTGGGGAGTTTTGAAGTGTAATAGTATACTATCTACATGAAAATAGTTTTTTTTTTTTTTTTTAAGGATTTTATTTATTTATTCATGAGAGACAGAGAGAGAGAGAGAGAGGCAGAGACACAGGCAGAGGGAGAAGCAGGCTCCATGCAGGGAGCCCGACGTGGGACTCAATCCCGGGTCCCCGGAATCTGGCCCTGGGCTGAAGGCGGCGATAAACCACTGAGCCACCGGGGCTGCCCTGAAAATAGTTTTTTAAATTAAGTTTAAAATTTTAATTCTAGCATAGTTAACATACATTGTTATTTTTTTTAAAGAATATTTTATTTATTCATGAGAGAGGCAGAGACATAGGCAGAGGGAGAAGCAGGCTCCATACAGGGAGCTCAATGTGGGGTTTGATCTCAGGACCCCAGGATCATGCCCTGAGTCGAAGGCAGATGCTTAACTACTGAGCTACCCAGGCATCCCACAGTGTTATATTAATTTCAGGTGTACAATATAGTCATTCAGGACTTTCATATGTTAACCAGTTCTTATCACAAATGCCTTTCTTAATCCCCATCACCTATTTCACCCATCCCCCACCCACCCCTCCTCTAGTAATCTTCAATTTGTTCTCTACAGTTAATAGTCTGTTTCTTGGCTTCTCTCTCTCTCCCTCCCTCCCTCACTCTCACTCTCTCTCTCTTTTCCCTTTGTTCATTTATTTGCTTTCTTAAATTCCATATATGAGTGAAATTATATGGTATTTGTCTTCTCTTATTTTACTTAGCATTATACTCTCTAGCTCCATCCATGTTGTTGCAAATGACAAGATTCCATTCTTCAATTGATGGACACTTAGGCTGCTTCCATATCTTGGCTATGAGTAAATAGTGCTGCTATAAATAGAGAGGTGTATGTATTCCTTTGAATTAGTGTTTTTGTATTTTTTTGGTAAATACCCTGTAGTGTGATTGCTGGATTGTAGGGTAGTTCTATTTTTAACTTTTTGAGGAAACTGCAGACTGTTCTCCACAGTGGCTTCATCAGTTTGCATTCCCATCAATAGTGCAGGAGGATTCCTTTTTCTCCACATCCTCACCAAAACTTGTTCTTGTGTTGTTGATTTCAGTCATTCTGACAGTTGTGAGGTGATATCACACTGTAGTTTTCATTTGCATTTCCATAATGATGACTGACGTTGGGCGTCTTTTCATGTGTCTGTTAGCTTCTGGATATCTTCTTGGCTTCTTGGTGAAATATCTATTCCTATCTTATGCCCATTTTTGATTGGATTATTTGTTTTTGGAGTGTCTAAGTATATCATTTGGGTACTTACCTTTCTCAGATATGTCATTTGCAAATATCTTTTCCCATTTTGTAGGTTGCCTTTTAGTTTTATTGTTTCCCTTGCTGTGCAGAAGCTTTTTATTTTAATGAAGTTCCAGTAGTTTATTTTTTCTTTTGTTTTCCTTGCCTCTGGAGACCTATCTAGAAAAATGTTGCTATGGCCAATGTCAGAGACATTGCCTGTGGTCTCTTCTAGGATTTTTATGTCAATTTATTTAAGATTAATTGACCATATTGTGAGTTTATTTCTGGGTTTTATATTCCGTTCCATTGATCTATGTGTCTGTTTTTATGCCAGTACCATACTACCAGTGGCATTATGACAAATTTGTAATATAATTTGGTCTGGAATTGTGATATTTCCAGTTCAGTTTTTCAAGATTGCTTTGAATATTTGGGGTCTTTTTTGGATTGTTTGTTCTAGCTCTGAAAAATGCTGTTGGAATTTGTTTGTTCTAGCTCTGAAAAATCTTGATAGGAATTGCATTAAATCTGTAGATTGCTTTGGGTAATATAGAGATTAAAAAACATTTTTTAAAAATATAAATTCAATTAACATACAGTATATTTTTAGTTTCAGAGCTAGAGTTCAGTGATTCATCAATCTTACATAATACCCAGTGCTCATTAAATTATGTGGCCTCCTTAACAGACATTTTAACAATATTTGTTCTTCTAGTCTATGAGCATGGAAGGTCTTTCAATTTCTTTCTATTGTCTTGAATTTCTTTCATCAGTGGTTTATAGTTTTCAGAGTGCAGGTCTTTTACCTCTTTGGTTGAATTTATTCCTAGGTATTTTATTGGTTTTGGTGTAGTTGTAAATGGGATTGTTCTCTTAATTTCACTTTCTGCTGTTTCACTATTAGTGTATTAGAAATGCATCAGACTTCTGTACATTGATTTTGAATCCTGCAATTTTGTTGAAATTGTTTATCAATTCTAGTAGTTTTTCAGTGGAGTCTGTAGGGTTTTCTGTATGAAGTATCATATCATCTGCAAGAGTGAAAATTTACTTCTTGCTTAGCAGTTTGGGTGCCTTTTATTTCTTGTTGTTTGATTGCTATGGCTAGCAGCTCCAGAACTATGTTGAATAAAAGTGGTGAGTGGACATTCCTGTTTGTTCCTGACCTTAGGGAAAAAGCTCTCAGTGTTTCCCCATTGAGTATGATGTTCACTGTGGGTTTTTCATATTAGGCCTTTATTATGTTGAGGTATGTTCCCTCTGAACCTACTTTTTTTTTTTTCCATTTTTCATTTTTGTTTTTATTATTTTTTTTTAGAGAGCATATGCATGAGTGGGGAGGGGCAGAGGGAGAAGGAGAGAGAATCTTAAGCAGGCTTCACACTACTGGATGCTTAATTAACTGAGCCACCTAGGCACCCCTGAACCTACTCTGTTGAGGGTTTTTATCATGAATGCATGTTGTACTTTGTCACATGTTTTTTCCTGCATCTATTGAAAAGATCATATAGTTTTACCCCCCTCCTTTTTTTTTTTTTTAAAGATTTTATTTATTTATTCATGAAAGACAGAGAGAGAGAGAGAGAGAGAGAGAGAGAGGCAGGCAGAGACACAGGCAGAGGGAGATGCAGACTCCATGCAGGGAGCCTGATGCGGGACTCCATCCCAGCACTCCAGGATCATGCCCTGGGCCAAAGGCAGGTGCCAAACTGCTGAGCCATCCAGGGATCCCCTATCCCCCCCTTTTTTAAAAAATTTTTTTAAATGATTTTATTTATCTATTCATGATAGACATAGAGAGAGAGAGAGAGAGAGAGAGAGAGAGAGAGAGAGACAGGCAGAGACACAGGCAGACGGAGAAGCAAGCTCCATACCAGGAGCCCGACATGGGTCTCGATCCCGTGACCCCAGGACCGCACCCTGGGCCAAAGGCAGGCGCCAAACCGCTGAGCCACTCAGGGATCCCCATCCCCCTTTTTAAAAAGAAGATTTTATTAATTTATTTGTGACAGAGAGAGAGAGAGAGCCTGAGTAGGGGTGTGGGGCAGAGGGAGAAGTAGAAGCAGGCTCCCCATGGAGCAGGGAAGCCTCATGTGGGGCCTGATCCCAGGACCTTGAGATCATGACCTGAGCTGAAGGCAGACACTTCACCTACTGAGCCACCCATCTTTTCTCTTATTGATGTGACGTATCACACTGATTATTCTACAAATATTAAACCAGTCTTGAATCTTGAGAATAAATCCCACTTGACTGTGGTGTTAGATTTTGTTTAATATATTGTTGGATTTGGATTGCTAATGTTTTGTTGAGAATTTTTTTCATCGATGTTCATAAGGGATATTGGCCTATAGTTATCTTTTTCGGTGGTATCTTTAACTGGTTTTGGTATCAGGGTGATACTGGTGTCAAAGAATGAATTTGAGTTTTCCTTCCTCCTCTGTTTTTTGGAATAGTTTGAAAATAGGTATTAACTCTTTTTTAAATGTTTGGTGGAATTCATCTGTGAAGCTCTCTTGTCCTGAATGTTTGTTTTTTGGGATCTTTTTGATTACTGACTCAATTTCTTTGCTGGTAAACAGTCTATTCAAATTTTCTATTTCTTCACTTTTGGTAGGTTATAGGTTTCTAGGAAGTTATTCATTTCTTCTAGGTTGTCCAGTTTGATGGCATCTAATTTTTCATAATATTGTTACAATTACTTGTACCTCTGTGCTGTTGGTTGTTATTTCTCCTCTTTCATTTGTTATTGAGTCCTCCTTTCCTCCCTCCCTCCCTCCCTCCCTCCCTCCCTCCCTCCCTCCCTCCCTCCCTCCCTCCCTCTCTCTCTCTTTTTGCTTTTTAAAGATTTATTTATTTAAGAGTGAGGAAAACAGTTGAGGGAGAGAGAGAAGGAAAAAGGGAGGCGGAAGGAGAGAATCTCCAGCAGACTCCAGGCTGAGCGTGGGGTGTGATCTCACAACCCTGAGATCGTGACCTAAGCCAAAACCAAGAGTAAGACACTTAACTGACTGAGCCACCCAGGCACCCCTCTCCATTTTTGTTTTTAAAGATTTTTAAAGTTAATCAATTAATTTGAGAGAGAATGCGTGCATGTGCATGAGTTGGGGAGGATCAGAGGGAGAGACAAAAGCAGACTCCACACTGAATGTGGAGCCTTACATGGGGCCAATCCACCACCCTGAGATCATGACCTTAGCCCAAACCAAGAGTTGGATACTCAACTGACTAAGCCACCCAGGTGCGACCCTCCCCCCCCTTTTAAAAATGAACCTGGCTAGTAGTTTTTGATCTTTTCAAAGAACTGGCTCCTGATTTCAATGATCAGTTCTTTTTTTTTTTTTTATGGTGAAAAAATTTATATTTAGATTTATAGCTGACTGGACTCAGTTTAAATTATCCCAATTTTGTTGGCAACATCCAAAGCATCACAGTCAGGAGCCAGTCGAACATATTCTTTCTTCTCTCCATCAGGCCTGATCAAGATGTTGACCTTGGCCACATCAATGTCATGGAGCTTCTTCACAGTCTGTTTGATCTGGTGCTTATTGGCCTTGACATCCACAATGAACACAAGTGTGTTGTTTTCTATTTTCTTCATGGCTGACTCAGTAGTCGGGGGAACTTGATGATGGCATAGTGATCAAGCTTGTTTCTCCTGGGGACGCTCTTTCGAGGATATTTGAGGTCCCTTTGGAGACACAGGGTCTTGGGTCATCGGAATGTAGGTGACATATGGATCTTTTTTTTTTGTGACTGTGTAGGCCTTTCAGCACCACTTTCTTAGCTTTCAAAGCCTTTGCTTTGGCTTCAGCTTTGGGAGGGGCAGAGGCTTCCTTCTTTGCCTTCGGTGCCATCTTCATGAAAGGCTCAATGATCAGCTCTATTGTTTTAGTTTCTGTATCATTTATTTCTATTCTAATCTTTGTTATTTCTTTCCTTCTGCTGGTTTAGAGTTTTGTTTGTCCTTTTTCTAGCTCCTTCATGTGTAATGTTAGGTTGTTTATTTGTTATTTTTCTTCCTTCTTGAGATATTACTATCAGCTTTCCTCTTGGAACTGCTTTTGTGGTATCCCAGATTTGGAACTGTTGGGTTTTCATTTCCATTTGTTTACATGTAATTTTTTATTTCTTCTTTGATTTCTTGGTTGACTCATTTATTGTTTAGTAGCATATTATTTAACCTTCGTGTATTTGTGTTCCTTCCAGGTTTTTTCTGTGGTTAGTAGCATTGTGGTTGGAAAAGATGCATGGTATGACTTCCATCTTTTTGAATTTGTGAAGACTTGTTTTGTGGCATAAGGAGAGGTCTATTCTGGAGAATATTCCATGTGCACTTGAGAAGAGTGTGTATTCTGTTTTAGGATGGAATGTTCTGAATATGTCTGTTAAATCCATCTGATCTAGTGTGTCATTCAAAGCCACTGTTTACTTGTTGATGTTCTGTTGGGATGATCTGTCCATTGATGTAAGATATTAAAATCTCCTGGTATTATCGTATTACTTTGATTATTTCCTTTAGGTTAGTAACTTTTATGTATTTGGGTGCTCCCATATTGTATGTGTAAATATTTATAGTTGTTAAATCCTCTTGTTGGATTGTTGTTTTAATTATTATAGAGCTGTGCTTCTTTGTCTCTTGTTACAGTCTTTTTTTTAAGTCTGTTTTGTCTGATTTTAAGTATTGCTACCTCAGCTTGCTTTTGATACTTGTTTGCATGATAAGTGTGTTTCTGTCCCCTTACTTTGAATCTGCAGGTGTCTTGAGGTCTGAAATGAATCTCTTGTGGGCAGCACATAGATAGATCTTGCTTTTTTGTCTATTCTGTCACCCTGGTCTTTTGATTAAAATGTTTAAGTCCATTTACAAAGTAATTATTATTATTAGTTTTAAAATTTATTCATGAGAGACCCAGAGAAAGGCAGAGACACAGAGAGAAGCAAGCTCCCTGCGGGGAGATCAATGTGGGACTCGATCCCAGGACCCTGGGATCACAGCTGGAGCTGAAGGCAGATGCTCAACCACTGAGCCACCCAGGTGCCCCAACAAAGTAATTATTGATAGATTTTTTTTTAAGATTTTATTTATTTATTCATGAGAGACATACAGAGAGAGGGAGAGACAAGGGAGAGAGAGAAGCAGGCTCCATGAAGGGAGCCCAGTGTGGGACTCGAGCCCAGGACTCCAGGATCATGCCCTGGGCTGAAGGCACACTCTTGACCGCTGAGACACCCAGGCGTCCCAATAGATATGTATTTATTGTCATTTTGTTTCTTGTTTTATGGTTATTTTTGTAGTTCTTCTCTGTTCCTTTCTTACTTTTTTCTGTCACAGTTTGCTGGCTTTCTTTAGTGATATACTTGGATTCTTTTTTCTTTATTCTGTGCGTATCTATTACTGGTTTCTGATTTGTGTTTACCATAGATTTGTTTATACCACCTGCATAGAACAGTCTATATAAAATTGATGGTTGCTTAAGTTTGAACTCATTGTTTATGCCTCTGCCCCTCATGAGTCAGGTATATGGTGTCATACTTTACATCCTTTTATTTTGTGAATCCCTTGACTGATTTTTGCAGAAGTACTCATTTTTATTGCTTTTCTTTTTTCTCATACTCACTTATGGTCTCTTTTCCATTCAAAGGGTCCCTTTAATATTTCTCGCAGGGCTTGTTTAGTGATCATGAATTCCTTTAGTTTTTGTTTGCTTGAGAAACTCTTGATCTCTCCTTCCATTCTGAGTAATAGCTTTGCTGGATAGATCATTCTTAGCTGCAGATTTTTCCCTTTCAGCACTTTGAATATATGAATATATCATACCACTTCTTGCCTGCAGACTTTCTCCTTAAAAATTCACTGATGGCCTTATGGGGTTTCCCCTTGTTTATAACGGTCTTCTTTTCTCTTGGTGCTTTAAAATTTTTTTTCTTGTCCCTTTTTTTTTTTGTTGTTGTTATTTTTAATTACTATATGTCTTGGTGTGGACTGCCTGGTGTTGATTTTTTGAGGGGAAGGTTCTCTGTACCTCCTGTATCTGGATATCTATTTTCTTCCCCGGATTAGGGAAGTTTTTAGCTATTATTTCTTCAAATAAATTTCCATCACCCTTTTGTCTCTTCTCCTTCTGGATCTCTGTGATGTGAATGTTTTTATGCTTGATGGAGTCACTGAGTTCTCAAAGACTGTCCTCAGTTTATGTATTTTTTTCCTTCTCATTTGCTCTGCTCAGTTACTTTCCATTACTTTGTCTTCCAAGTCATTAGTTCATTCCTCTACTGCATCTAGCTTGCTTTTTGTTCTATCAAGTTTACTTTTAATTTCATGTATTGTGTTCATCATCTCTGATTGGATCTTTTTTATCTCTTTGTTAAAGGTCTCAATGATGTCCTCCACTCTTAGGTCTAGTGAGTATCTTTATGATCTTTACTTTAAATTCTCTATCAGGCATATTAGTTATATCCATTTCGCTTAGGTCTCTTGTTATGGTTTTGTTCTCTTCTTTCATTTGGGACATACTCCCCTGTCTCCTCATTTTGTCTAACTCTGTGTCTATTTCTGTGAGTTTGGAGACAGCTATATCTCATGCTCTTGAAGGTAATGGCCTTATGAAGAAGAGGTTTTGTGGTGTGCCCTGTGATGTAGTGTCCCCCATGCTCCCCAGGGCCTGTGCTTCAGGGAGTATCTCCTATGTGTGCTGCGTGTGCTTTTCTGTTGAGTCCTGACTTTTTCCTTCAGACCAGTTGTCTGCAGAAGCTGTCTTTGTTTATTGTGGGCAGTGGGGGTGTATCTTAACCCACATGTGGACTGATCTGCTTGGAAGACGAGGCCTGCCATTGTTGCCAGAACTGAGGTCCTGCAAAATGTGCTGGTTGGGAGATGAATTGGTGGGGTTTGTGCCAGTATTCTGGGAGACTAAGCAAGCCTGACTGGGATGGGTGGATCTACTGAAGCATAGAGGGGACAAGGCTTGGTGTAAGCACGTTAGTGTTCACTCTGTGCTGGTCCCTGCAGGTGGCCTGGTGTTTATGCTGGGGAGTGGGGGAGGGAAATGGCTCATGATAGCTTCTGTGTTCCTGGGGAGTCTCTCCTTGATCCCTACCTCTCTGGGCCATGCCCTGAGATGAATAAATCACTCTCCCTCCTGTCTCCCCAGTGTTTTACAAACTTCTGCTACCAGACTGTATCTGCTCTGGTTGTTTGTTGTGCTATCTTGTTAGGTTGGAGACTCTGTTTGCTAAGGCCCTCTGGGCTCTCTAGAGCCCAGTCCTCCAAATTTTTTAAATTCCAGGTTTTAAGTTCTGCTGGTTGTAAGAACTCAAAAAAATTCAGCTCCTCTCAATTTCAGAGCTAAATATTATGGGAATTCATCTTCCCTGTGTGGGCTCCTCAGGGTGAAAATCTGTTTTTTTCCTCCTTCTCTAGCCACTGGCTACCTCCTCACCATGGATGGCCATGGTCTTTCACTTTCAACTGTGTCTTTGCCCTTCCTACCTTCTTTGATGTTCCTCTTCTTTACCTTTAGCTGTATGGTTTGTCTGCCAGTCTTCAGATTGTTCTCTGGGTTACTTATGCTGATATGTTATCTTGTATCCATGGGACAAGGTGAGCTTAGGATCCTTCGACTATGCCATCTTCTCCGAATAATAATTATATGAAAATGGTTCTTTTTCTTTATAGTTGTTTTATGCCCTTTTTTCTCTTGTCCAGCTGCATTGTCTATAGCTCCATATTTTATCAAATGCAGTGATGAGTAATGGTCGTGATAGTGGGCATATTTGTCTTGTTCCTAACTTTAGAGAGACTGCCATTAGTGTTTTCTAATTTTATCTTTTTTTCATGTTAACAAAGCTTCAACTAGTTCCTATTTAAATTTTTGTTTTTGTTTACTTTTTTTTTAAGATTGTATTTATTTATTTATTCATTAGAAACAGAGAGAGAGAGAGAGAGAGAGAGGGAGAGAGAGAGGCAAAGACACAGGCAGAGTTGGAGAAGCAGGCTCCACGCAGGGAGCCCGATGCGGGACTGGATCCCGGGACTCCGGGATCACCCCTGGGCCAAAGGCAGGCGCTAAACCACTGAGCCACCCAGGGATCCCCTGTTTACTTGTTTTTTCTGAAATCAAGGATGTATTTTGAATATCTTTAAATGACCTTTAAAAAAATAAATAAATGACCTTTAAACATTTATGGAAATGATTTTTTCCCTGAGTCTGTTTATAAATCTATCTTAATAGATTTACGAATATGAAACTGTACTTACATTCCTGAAGTAAACACTATTTGTTATGTTTTGTTAATATTTTATTTTGGATATTTGCATCATTATCATGTGATATTAGCTGGGTTTTTGTTATGTTTTTGTTTTTTGTTTTGAGGGTATTTTAAACTCAATTTTTTGGTGTCCATGGTGTGCTTGTTTCATGTATTAGTCTGTTAGGGCTACCATAACAATACCAGAGACTGGATTGCTTAAAAAAGAGATATTCATTTTCTTAATTTTCTGGAGGCTAGTAATCCAAGACCAGGGTGCCAACAGGCTTCATTTCTGGTGGAGCTTGTCTTCCTGGTATGCAGAAGACATTCTTGTTGTGTCCTGATATGGCCTTTCTCTTGTGTGTTCAAGGCAAACTCTGTAGTGTCTTATAGAACTGATGTCTTCATAAGAAGAGAAACAGATTAGGGGACCACTCTGTGACCTCAGTTAAATAACTTTAAGTAGATCCTTATAGGCTCTACTACCAAATGTAGTCACACTTGGGGTTAGGCTTCAATCTATGAATTTGGGGTGATAGGTCACAAGTCAAAAAAATTTGCAGGTTTTCTTTTTTTATGCTCTGAAATTGTTTATTTATTTTTAAAGATTTATTTATTCACAAGAGACACAGAGAGAGAGGCAGAGGCATAGGCAGAGGGAGAAGCAGGCTCCCTGCAGGCAGCCTGATGTGGGACTCGATCCCAGACCACAGGGTCATGCCCTGAGCCAGAGGCATATGCTCAATCGCTGAGCCACCTAGGCATCCCTCTCTCAAATAATTTAAATGGCATTAGAATTATTTGCTCTTAAAAGATTTGGTAGAAATTCTCTTGTGCAACTGAAATGTCAGGACCTAGTGTTTTTTTTTTTTTGTCTTTTTTTTTGGTCAGGGAGGAATGGCTTTTTGATAGTTTCTTGTTTTTTAATGTTAATGGCTCTTTAAACTTTATCCTTGGAGTCAGATTTGGTAATTTTTTTTTAAATTATCTATTTTTTCCAGGTTTTCAATTTTATTTGCATAGGATTATGTATGGCAGTCTCAAAAGATTAGTGAAATATATTTTACAGTGGTTTTTCTCCTTTGACATTTCTTATTTTAGCTGTTTTTTTTTTTAATGTATTGAAGTATATTTGACACAATGTTACATTAGTTTCAGGTGTACAACAGTGATTGGACCGCTATGTACATTATGCTGTGCTCACCACATGTGTAGCTGCCATCTGTCACCACAGAACACTATTCCAATACTTTTGACTATATTTTCTTTGCTGTACTTTTGATCCTCATGACTTATTCATTTCATATATAAATGGAAGCCTGTACCTCCCACTCCTTTTCACCGATTTGGCCCATTCCATATGCCCCTCCTCTCTGGCAACTACCAGTTCTCTGAATTTATAGTTCTGTTTCTGCTTTTTTGTTTGTTTGCTTTGTTTTTTTGGATTCCACGTGTAAATAAAATCCTATGGTATTTGACTTTCTTTGTCTGACTTAATTCACTTACTTCCTAGGTCCATCCATACTATCATAAATAGCAACACTTCATTCTTTTATATGACTGAATAATATACCATTGTATGTAACATACCACATCTTTGTCCATTCTTGCTATCAGTGTCTTTGGGTTGCTTCCATATCTTGGTTTTTGTAAATAATGCTGCAATAAACATAGGATTTATCTTTTTTGAATTAGTGTTTTTGTTTACTTTGGGTAGATACCACTAGTGGATTTACTATACTATATGGTATTTCTATTTTTAATTTTTTGAGGAACCTCTATATTTTCTTTTTTTTTAAGATTTAAATTCAGTTAATTAACATATAGTGTATTATTAATTTCAGAGGGTAGAGTTCAGTGATTCATCAGTCTTATATAACACCCATGGCTCATTATATAACATGCCCTCCTTCATGTCCATCACCTAGTTACTCCATCTCCCACCCTTCTCCCTTTAGCAGCCTTCAATTTGTTTCCTATGATTGAGTCTCTTTTGTTTTGTTTCTTAAATTCCACATATGAGTGAGATCATATAATTGTCTTTCTCTGATGGACTTATTTCACTAAGCATAATATCCTCTAGTTCCATCCACACCATTGCAAATGGCGATATTTCATTTTTTTTTTTGGTAGCTGAGTGTATATATATAGTCCATTGTATGTGTGTGTGTGTGTGTGTGTATATATGTATGTATGTGTATATATATGTATATACATACATATATATCTTCTGTATCCATTCATCTGTCAGTGGACATCTGGGTTCCATCCATAGTTGGGTTATTGTGGAGATTGCTGCTATAAACATTGGGCTGCACGTTCCCCTTTAGATCACTATATTTGTATTGTATCTTTGGGGTAAATCCCCAGTAGTGTAATTGCTGGATCATAGAGTACTCTATTTTTAACTTTTTGAGGAACTTCCATATTGTTTTTGAAAGTAGATGCACCAGCTTGCATTCCCACCAACAGTGTAAGAGGGTTTCCTTTTCTTTTTTTATTTTTTTGAGGGTTTCCTTTTCTCCACAGCTTTGCCAACATCTTGTTTCCTGACTTTTCATTTTAGTCATTCTGACTGTTGTGAGATGGTATCTCATTGTGGTTTTGATTTGTATTTCCCTGATGCTGAGTGATGTGGAACATTTTTTATGTGTCTGTTGTCCATGTGTAGGTCTTTGGAGAAATGTTTGTTCATGTTTTCTCCCCATTTCTTGACTGGCTTATTTGTTCTTTGGGTGTTGAGTTTTATACTAGCCCTTTATCTGATAAGACCTTTGCAAATATCTTCTCCCATTCTGTCGGTTGTCCTTTGGTTTTGTTGATTGTTTCCTTTGCTGTGCAAAGGCTTTTCATCTTGATGAAGTCCCAGTAGTTCATTTTTGCCTTTGTTTCCGTTGCTTTTGGAGACGTGTTTAGCAAGAAGTTGCTGTGGCCAAAGTCACGGAATTTGCTGCCTGTGTTCTCCTTTATAGTTTTGATAGATTCTTGTCTCACATTTAGGTTTTTCATCCATTTTGAGTCTATTTTTATGTATGGTGTAAGAAAATGGCCCAGTTTCATTCTTCTGCATATGGCAGTCCAGTATTCCTAACACCATTTGTTAAAGAGATGATCTTTTGTACTGTTGGATATTCTTTCCTGCTTTGATGAAGATTAGAACTGAAGGTTCATTTCTTGGTTTTCTATTCTATTCCATTGATCTATGTGTCTGTTTTTGTGCTAGTACCATACTGTCTTGATGATCACAGCTTTGTAACAGGTAGAAGTCTGGAGTTGTGATGCCTCCAGCTTTGGTTTTCTTTTTCAACATTTTTTTGGCTATTCAGGGTCTTTTCTGGTTCCATACATTTATTTGTTCCAGCTCTGTGAAAAAAGTAGATGGTATTTTGATAGGGATTGCATTGAATCTTAGATTGCTCTAGATAGTATAGACACTTTAACAATATTTATTCTTCCAATCCATGAACATGGAACCCTTTTTCCATTTCTTGGTGTCTTCCTCAATTTCTTTCATGAGTATTCTATAGTTTTCAGAGTATAGATCCTTTGCGTCTTTGGATAGGTTTATTCCTAGGTATCTTACAGTTTTTGGTGCAGTTGTGAAGGGAATTGACTCCTTAATTTCTCTTTCTTCTGTCTCATTGTTAGTGAATAGAAATGCAGTGGATTTCTATGCATTGGTTTTAAATCCTGCCATTTTTCTGAGTTTCTATGGGAGTTCTAGCAATTCTAGGGTAGATAGAGTCTTCTGGGTTTTCCACATAAAGAATCATGTCATCTGCAGTGAGTGAGAGTTTGACTTCTCCTTTGCCAATGTAGAAACTTTTATTTCTTTTTGCTGTCTGATTGCTAAGGCTAGGACTTCTACTACTATGTTGAACAACAGTAGTTATAGTGGACATCTCTGTTGTGTTCCTGACCTTAGGGGGAAAGCTCTCAGTTTTTCCCAATTGAGAATATTTGCTGTGGGCTTTTCATATATAGCTTTTATGATATCCAGGTATGTTCCCTCCTTCTCTACTATGAAGAGTTTTAATCAAGAAAGAATGCTGTAGTTTGTCAAATGCTTTTTTTGTGTGTGTCTGTTGAGAGGATCACATGGTTCATGTCCTTTCTTTTATTAATGTTGTGTATCACATTGATTGGCAGATATTGAACCACCTGTGTAGCCCAGGAATAAATCCTACTGGGTCATGGTGAATAATCCTTTAAATGTACTGTTGGATCCTATTGGCTAGCATCTTGGTGAGAATTTTGGCATCCACGTTCATCAGGGATATCGATCTGTAATTCTCCTTTTTGGTGGGGTCTTTGGTTTGGGGATCAAGGTAATGTTGATTTCATAGAACGAGTTTGGAAGTTTTCCTTCCATTTCTATTTTCTGAAGCAGTTTCAGAAGAATAGGTATAAATGCTTCTTTAAATGTTTGGTAGAATTCCTCTGGAAGCCATCTGGCCCTGGACTCTTGTTTTTTGAGGGGTTTTTGATTACTACTTTGATTTCCTTGCTGGTTATGGATCTGTTCAGGTTTTCTGTTTCTTCCTGTTTCAGGTTTAGCGGTCCATAATGTTTCTTGGAATTCATCTTGCCTAATTTTTTCCAGATTGCCTAATTTGTTGGCACACAGTTCCTCATAATATATTCTTATAATTGTTTGTATTTCTTAGGTGTTGGTTGTGCGCTCTCCTCTTTCATGATTTCATTTATTTGGGTCCTTTCTGTTTGCTTTTTGATGAGTATGGCAAGGAGTTTATTGATCTTAGTAATTCTTTCAGAGAACCAGCTCTTAGTGCTGTTGATCTGTTCTACTGTTCTTCTGGTCTCTATGTTATTGATTTCTGCTCTAATCTTTATTAAGCTGGGTTAGGCTTAATAAAGATTCTCTTGCTGGGTTTAGACTTTATTTCCTGTTCTTTTTCCAGCTCCTTTAGGTGTAAAGATAGGTTGTGTATTTGAGACATTTCTTGTTTGTTTGTTTGTTTGTTTAAAGATTTTATTTATTTATTCATGAGAGACACAGAGAGAGGGGCAGAGACATAGGCAGAGGGAGAAGCAGGCTCCATGTAGGGAACCTGACGCGGGATTCGATCCCGGATCCCCAGGATCACGCCCTGGGCTGAAGGCAGCGTTAAACCGCTGAGCCACATGGGCTGCCCACCTTTCTTGTTTCTTGAGAAAGGCCTGTATTGCTGTATACTTCCCTCTTAGGACTGCCTTTGCTGCATCCAAACGGTTTTAAATAGTTGTGTTGTCATTTTCATTTGTTTCCATGAAATTTTTTTAGTTCTTCTTCAATTTCCTGGTTGACCCATTCATTCTTTAGTATAGTGCTCTTTAAACTCCAGGTATTTGAGTTCTTTCCAAATTTCCTCTTGTGATTGAGTTTGTGTTTCAAAGCATTGTGGACTGAAAATATTCAGGGAATGATCCCAATTCTTGGTACCATTTGAGACCTGCTTTGTAACTCAGTATATGATTTATTTTCCATGTGCACTTGAGAAGAATGTGTATTTTGTTGCTTTAGGATGGAATGCTCTGAATATATCTGTGAAGTCCATTTGGTCCAGTGTGTAATTCAAAGCCCTTGTTTCCTTGTTGGTATTCTACTTAGATGATCTCCTTATTGCAGTAGGTGAGGTGTTAAAGTCCCCTACTTTACATACCTAACAATGTGTTTCTTTAGTTTTGTTATTAATTGGTTTATATAACTTGCTGCTCCCATGTTTTTGGCATAAATATTTATAATTGTTAGATCTTCTTGTTGGATAGACACTTTAAGTATGATATAGTGTCCTTCTTCATCTCTTACTACAGTCTTTGATTTAAAATCTAATGTGTCTGATATGATGATTGCTACCCCAGCTTTCTTTTGATGTCCATTAGTATGATACATGGTTTTCTCCCCCCTCACTTTCAATCTGGAGGTGTCTTTGGGTCTAAAATGAGTCTCTGGCAGACAGCGTATCAATAGGTCTTGCTTCTTTATCCAATCTGATACCTCATGTCCTTTGATTGGGGCATTTAGCCTTTTTTCATTCAGAGTAACTTGAAAGATATGAATTTAGTGCCATTGTATTACTTGTAAAGTCAGTGTTTCTGTATATTGTCTCTGTTCCTTTCTGGTCTATGCTACTTCTGGGCTCTCTTCACTTAAAAGATTCCATTTAATATTTCTTGCAGGGCTGGTTTAGTGATCACAGGTTCTTTTAATTTCTGTTTGTCCTGGAAGCTCTTTATCTTTCCTTCTATTTTGAACGAGATCTTAGCTGGATAAGGTGTTCTTGGCTGCATATCTTTCTCATTTAGCACCCTAAATATATCATGCCAGTCCTTTCTGGCCTGTGGATAGGTCTTTTGCCAGTCTTATGTTTCTACCCATGTAGGTTATGGACTTCTTGTCTTGAGCTGCTTTCAGGATTTTCTTTTTGTCTCTGAAATTTGCAAGCTTCGCTATTATATGTTGGGATGTTTACCTATTTTTATTGATTTTTGAGGATTCTCTGTGCCTCGTTGAATGCCTATTTCCTTCCCCAGATTAGTGAAGTTCTCAGCTATAATTTGCTCAAATATACCTTCTGCTCCCCCCCCGCCCTTTCTTTTTCTTCTGGGATCCCAATTCTAATATTGTTCATTTTATGGTATCACTCATCTCTTGAATTCTCTCCTCATGATCCAGTATTTGTTCATCTCTCTTTCTCTCAACTTCTTTCCTCTCCACCATTTTGTCTTGTTATGCCTCATTTATCCAAGCAGTTAGAGCTTCCGTTTTTTTAAAGATATTATTTATTTATTATAATAAAGACACAGGAAGAGAGAGAGAGAGAGGCGGAGATACAGGCAGAGGGAGAAGCAGGCTCCATGCAGGGAGCCCGATGTAGGGACCCGATCCTGGGTCTCCAGGATCAGACCCTGGACTGAAGGCGGCTCTAAACCACTGAGTCACCCAGGCTACCCACTTCCATTTTTTAAAATTGCATTTTACTAATAACCTTTTTGATTTTGACTTGATTAGATTTTAGTTCTTTTATTTCTCCAGAACGGGATTCTCTAGTGTCTTGTATGCTTTTTTTTCAAGCTCAGCTAGTATCTTTATAATCATTATTCTGAACTCTAGTTCCAATGTCTTTTTTATATCTCTACTGATTAAGTCCCTGGCAGTCAGTACTGCCTCTTGTTCTCTTTTTTGAGGTGGGTTTTTCCATCTTATTCTGTCCAGAGAAGAATAGATGGATGAGAGAATATAATACTAAAATAGCAACAATGACCCCAGAGAAATAGACCCTAAATGGAGCAGAAGAGACTGCTGAAGAAACTGAAAAGAAAATATTCTCTCTCTCTTTTTAAATTATCAGACAGTTGAAGAGAACAGAATAATATGCTAGATCTATTAGAAAGACTAGACCCCAAATTTGTAATGAAAGTTAAAAAAAATGCATATATATTCTTTACTTTCTTTACAATTTACTATATATACATACACACACACAAAATTAAATACAATGAAAGGATACAATGTAACTGTTAAAATGAGAATTAAAGATAAAAAAGAAAAGAAATAATAAAATGAGACAAATGAACGGAACTAAACAATACAATAGGTTCTGAGTATATTTTGATTTGTTTATTAGAAGAAATTACATCCCAAAATTGTAAAGAAAGAAACACACGGTTAAATACAATCAAAGGACGACGGAATGTAATTGTAAAAATGAAAATTAAAAAGGACTTAAGATGGGATCCCTGGGTGGCTCAGCTGTTTAGTGCCGGTCTTTGGCCCAGGGCATGGTCCTAGAGTCCCGGGATCCAGTCCCACATCGGGATCCCTGTGTGGAGCCTGCTTCTAACTCTGCCTGTGTCTCTGCCCCCCCCCCCCCCCGTGTGTGTGTGTGTCTCATGAATAAATAAATAAAATCTTAAAAAAAAAACAACTTAAGAGTGGATAAAATAAGAAATTGGTTGAAAAGGAAAAAAAATTGATATAATGAAGATCATGATTAAAAAAAAAACTATGACTTCCATATAGCATTTTACCCTAGTGCTGGGGTTTTGCAGTTCTGATTGGTAAATTTGTTCTTAGCCAGATGTTCTTGTTGATCTTCTTGGGGAGGGGCCTGGTGCACTGATTCTCTGGTATCTTTGCCAGGTATAAGCAGTTCTGGATTGCTCTAGGTGGCTTTTGTTCCCTGAAGGCTTTCTGTGCGCTGTAGAGGATGAGAGTGAAAATGGTGGCCTCCCAATCTCCAGCCTAGAAACTCAAAGCTTGTGCCTCCCACTCTTCAGTGCTCCCTCAGGGGAAAGCAGTCCATTGCTCTTACCTCACTGGTCTCTGTTTGTACTCTATGTTCACCCAGCAGTGACCAAACATGTCTATCTCAGGCACGTGGCCCCGTTTGAGTCTCCCAAGCTTTGCAGAAACCTGTGGTATGCACCCATCCTGCTCCTCCTGGGACATGGGAGAGGGAGGGGTCTCACTGTAGTTCTGCCACTTATTGGGCCCCTGCTCAGAGAATGGCTGCCCAACTGAGCCACAGTTTGAGGTTTATGGCAACCCCTAGCTGAAAGCCCACTCCTGGGTCCCCTGATTACAGCTGGCTTCCCCACTCTGACATCTGGTACTCTGCCACATTGAGGCACCCCCATTCTTTCTGTGACCATGGGGATCCTGAGACTACACTGTCCCACCTAGGATTCTGTCCTATTTCACCACCTGAGCACCTTTGAGGCAGGGATGCCCTCACTGGAGCAGACTTGTAAAAGTTGTGATTTTGTATTCTACTGCTATATCACTTTCTGGTAGCTGGCTGAGAGGCGCTCCCATTCCCTGAGGTTTCTCTTTCCATATCAATTCGGATTCACTTTTCTGCACCTCCTACCTTGCAGAAAGTGGTCATTTTTCTATTTGTAGGACTGCAACAGTTCTTTTCTGAGATCTCTGGTTGAGTTCACAGGTATTCAGAATGATTTGATAGCTATTTAGCTGAATTCTCAGGACCAGACAAAACTAAGATCACCCTACTCCTCTGCCATCTTCCTCCCTCCTCCTCTATACTATTTTCTACAGTGGCTGCACCAATTTACATTTCCATCAACAAAGCACGAGGGTTCCCTTTTCTCCACATCCTTGCCAACACTTGCTATTTCTTGTCTTTTTGATAGTGTCCATTCTGACAAGTGTGAATTGATACCTCATCATGGCTTTGATTAGCATTTCCCTGAATAGTGACATTGAGCATCTTTTCATGTGTCTGTTGACTCTATGTTTTCCTTGGAAAAAATGTTTATTCAGGTCTCTGCCCATTTTTGGATTGTTTGATTTCTTGGTGTTATGTAAGTTCTTTCTAAATTTGCATATTAACCCCTTGTTGGATATATAAATTGCAAATGTCTTTTCCCATTTGGTGGATTGCCTTTTAGTTTACTTGATCGTTTCCCTGGCTGGGCATAAGCTTTTTGTGTGTGTATATGTGTGTATAGTCCCAGTAGTCCCACGTAGACAAATGTTGTTAAGGCTGATGTCTAAGAAATTACTGGCTCTATTTTCTTTTAGTAGTTATATAGTTTCAGGTCTCACATTTAGGTCTTTCTTTAAGTTTATTTTTGTCTATGATATAACAAGTGGTCCAGTTCATTCTTTTGGATATAGCTGTTCAGTTTTCCCAGTACCGTTTGTTGAAGAGACTGTCTTTTCCCCATTTATCATAGATTGATTTACCATATAAGTGAGAGCTTAGGGATCCCTGGGTGGCGCGGCGGTTTGGCGCCTGCCTTTGGCCCAGGGCGCGATCCTGGAGACCCGGGATCGAGTCCCACGTCGGGCTACCGGTGCATGGAGCCTGCTTCTCCCTCTGCCTATGTCTCTGCCTCTCTCTCTCTCTCTCTGTGTGTGACTATCATAAATAAATAAAAAATTAAAAAAAAAGAGAGCTTATTTTTATGCCAGTACTGTACTGTTTAGATTATTATAGCGTTGTAGTATAGTTTGAAATCTGGAATTTTGCCACCCCCAGCTTTGGTCTTTTGCAGTTCCATATGAATTTTAGGATGATTAGTTCTAGTATTGTGAAAGCTACTATTGGTATTTTGATAGGGATTGCATTGAAACTGTAGATTGCTTTGGGTAATATGGTCATTTTAACAATATTGATTTATCCAGTCCATGGGCATGGGATATCTTTCCATTTGTTTGTGTCATCTTCAATTTCTTTTATCAGTGTTTTAGTTTTCAGGGTACTCATCTTTCACATCCTGCTAAATTTATTCTTGGGCATCGTATTTTTTGTAGTGCAGTTGTAAATGGAATTGTTTTCTTAATTTCATTGCTACTTCATTATTAGTATATAGAAATAGAGATTTCTATATGTTATTTTTGTATTCTACAACTTCACTGAATTCATTCTAATTTTTTTTTTGGATTCTTTAGGATATTATATGTGTAGTATCATTTTATCTGCAAATCACGACCATTTCACTTCTTCCTTACCAATTTTGATGCCTTTTATTTCTTGTCTGATTGCTACAGCTAGTACTTTCAGAATTATATTGAATAAAAGTAAGGTAGAGATCTTTGACTTGTTCCTGATCTTAGAGGAAAAGCTCGCAGTTTTTTACCATTGAGTATGATGGTAGCCATGGGTTTTTCTTATATAGCTTTTATTATTTGAGGTATGGTCCCTCTAAACTCATTTTCTTGAGAGTTTGTATTATGAACAGTTGTTGAATTCTGTCAAATGCCTTTTCAGCATCTGTTGAGATGATCATCTGATTTTTATCCTCTATTTTGTTACAACGGTGTATCATGTTAATTGGCTTTGTGCATATTGAATGATTGTTTGTTCCCAGAATAAATCTCACTTGATTGTGGTGAATGATTCTGTTAATGTATTTTTAAATGAGGTCTCCAAATATTTTGTTGAGAATTTTTCATCCATGTTGATCCGAGATATTGGCCTGTAGTTTTCTTTTTTTTGTGAAGCCTTTGTCTAGTTTTGATATGAGGGTGATGCTGGCTATAGAAAAGGTATTTAGAAGCTTTCCTCTTTTTGGGGGGAGGGGAGTACTTTGTGGAGAATAGGTATTGATTCTTCAAATGTTTGGTAGAATTCACGTGTCAGTCCATTTGGTCCTGGACTTCTCTGTTTGTTGGGAGTTTATTGGTTATCAGTTGTTTTGTTATTAGTAATTGATCTGTTCAGATTTTCATTTTCTTCCTGATTCAGTTTTTAAAGATTGTGTTTTTAGGAATTTACCCATGTTTTTCTAGGTTGTCCAGTTTGTTGGCACGTAATTTTTCCTAGTAGTCTCTTAAAATCCTTTGTATTTCCATGGCATGGGTTGTTACTTATTTCTGATTTTATTTCTTTGGGTCCTCTTTTTCTTTTTCCTTGATGACTCTGCTTAAAGTTACCTATTTGTTTATCTGTTCAAAGAATGAGCTCTTGATTTCATTGATCTTTTCAATTTTTTTAAAAGATTATTTTCAAATTTTTCCATTTATTTCTGTCTGATCTTTGTCATTTTTTTTTCCTTCTCTAACCTTGGGCTTTGTTCATTTTTATTTTTTTAAGACCCTTTATGTGTAAGGTTAGAGTGTTTGAGATTTTTTGTTTCTGAGATAGAATGGTATCCCTATAAATTTCCCTCTTAGAATTGCTTTTGCTATGTCCCAAAGATTTTGGACCATTGTATTTTCAGTTTTCTTAATGTATTTTTTGATTTTCTGTTTGTTGTTGTTGACCCATTGGTTGTTTAGCCTCCATGTATTTGTGAATTTTTTCTTCCTTCTTTCTTTCTTTTTTTTTTTTTTTAAAGATTTTATTTATTTATTAGCAACACAGAGAGAGAGAGAGAGGCAGAGAGACACAGGCAGAAGGAGAAGCAGGCTCCATGCAGGGAGCCTGACGTGGGACTCGATCCTGGGTCTTCAGGATCACACCCTGGGCTGCAGGCGGCGCCAAACCGCTGCGCCACCGGGGCTGCCCTTTTTTCTTCTGTTCTCCTCTCTTCTCTCCTCTCTCCTCTCTCCTCCTCTCATCTCTCTCCTCCTCTCTCCTCTCTTCTCTTCTCTCCTCTCTTCTCTTCTCTCCTCTCTTCTCTCTTCTCCTCTCTTCTCTCTTATCCTCTCCCCTCTCCCCTTTCTCCTCTCCTTTCCTTTTCTTCCTGGTAATTGATTGCTAGTTTCATACTGTGGTGGTTGGAAAAGATGAATGATATTTCAATCTTGTTCATTCTTAAAAATGTTCCATGTGGGGGCAGCCCAGGTAGCTCAGCGGTTTAGTGCCGCCTTCATCCCAGGGCGTGATCCTGGAGACCCGGGATCGAGTCCCCCACCTCAGGCTCCCTGCATGGAGCCTGCTTCTCCCTCTGCCTGTGTCTCTGCCTCTCTCTCTCTCTGTCTCTGACTATCTTTTATGATAGTCACAGAGAGACTATCATAAAAAAAAAAAAAAAAAAAGCTGTGTTACCTACTTTTATATTCTGGTTTCTTTCATTTTATCCCCCCCCTCAAACTTTTGAGTTTATAGTTTAATACATATATTTTATTAATTACAATATCACAAATGAAAGAAATGTAAGTCCATTATAGAGAACATAGTCAAATAGCCACATCTAACTGCAGGGGAAGGCTGGGAAATGTAGCCATTTGCCCATCATTTGTGGTACAGTAATAGAAATGGAAGTTGGATTTTAGATGGATACTTAGCAGTCTCTGCTACACTCTTAATGCTTTAAAAATAAAAGCAAGTAATATGTATATAGGAAAACTTTAATTACAGAAACATGTAAAATGAAATGTACATCTTTTTCTTTCTCCTTTCTTCATATCAGCCTTCTTTCCCAGATGTAAACGCCATTAAGTTTTGTGTTTTTCCAAAAAAAAATTATTACATTCCAAATAATATATCCATATACTTAACTTCTAACTCAAAAAATTGTATTATATACGCTTTCACATTTTGCTCTTTTTCACTTTCTTTCCCTACCTGGTAATACAGATTTACTTCATTTATTGTAATGATGGTATAGTATTTGTTTTATGGATGGAACATTGCCCTGCTGATAGGCATTTAGATCCTCTAAGTTTTGCTTTTACAAGCAGTGCTGCAATAAACATCTGTGTGTATATTAGTATATTTTTGTGAGTATATCCAGTGGATTGGAGCCCAGCAATGGAATTTGGTCAATCAATATGAATATTTAAAATTTTTGAAAAAAAGTTTTCTGGATAGTCAAGCTTCTAAGTCCAGAACTCCACATATCCTCCAAAAACTGTATAGGTCAATAAGAACAACAATTAAAATTGTCATTTTCTTGGCTTCAGTTTCTAGTAGGTCTGTTTCTTGCATTCCTACTTACAAGTCTCTGTGGAGAATTGGAGTGTTGAGAAATTGCACAGATAAAAGAGAAAGGAATTTGGTAGAATTGCTTTCAGGAAGAGGAAGTCGCCGTTAAGTGAAAATAGTGGAAAAGAGTCCTTTTGAGTCACAGCAGTGACTTCAGGGAAGGGACTTAAACATATAGAAATCAAGAAAGCAGTCATGGAACGGCATTGCTTCTGGGGAAGACCTATTAGAAGGGAGATCATCTTTGAAAATTGTGAAGTGAAGGAAAAATGAAGCAAGGTAGCTTGATATGTCTACAAGATAAAAACAATAAATTTTGAAGGTGGTATTACCCCTTTGCTTGTCCTTTCCAAAAATCAAGATGTGCATTAACTAAATGGCACTTTGCTGTACCGACAGACAACGGGAGCTCTTGAGCTGGGAGTCATGTTTGTCATCTCACTGCCAACTTGGAGCACAAAATGCACAGATACAAGTCGTTTATATAAAGCTTATTAAAATAAAAAGTAAGAATAAAAAACTTCAATTGAGAAAACACCCTTTGCTATAAAGTCAGTCATGAAGTAGATGATCATACTGCAGTCTGAATTCAGTACCTTCAAGTAAGTATTTGAGGTTATACAAATCAGAAATTTAGAAACTCATGACAAAAGCACATGAAATAGAAGTAAAGTTAGAGCTGATTGAATTAAAATAGGGGGGTAAAATTGTTTATCAGAAATGAAGATAGAAGATGTTTTAAGGAGAATTCACTTGAATGAAATTTAATAAGGAACATTGAAGAAAAGTGAGAAAACCAGGAAATTTAAGATAAAAGGGTAAAAAAATGACTTAAGTAGATAAGCAAAGAGTGAATTTACATGTAATTGGAGTGTCTGAAGAAGAAAAACCAAACTTGTATTAATATTTAAAACTGTGTTCTAAAAAAACACATATAAAATAAGACCTAGAGTTAAATAATGAAAAAGCCATTTCCCAGAACACCTGGGAAGATTAACCTAGAATGATCAAAGCTGAGTAAATATTGACTCTTAGATTTTTAAAATAAAAAAAAATCTATTTGATTTTTAAATGACTATTAGATTTTTAAAATAAAATCTTCAGGACTTGGAGACAAAAACTTCCTATAATTTACAAAGATGAGAGACTGAATAGCATCAAATTTCTCAAAAGTAACACATAAAACAGGGCAACAATGGAAAAGTACTTTCAGGAGACTCGAGATTATGAGACTAAGGATTTTATATCTGGCCAAGCTGATGTATTAAGTATTATACTAAAGAAAACCAGTATTAAGTGTTAATACTTAAGTATTAATTAGGTATTCAGACTAAAGAAAACCAGTTTTAACTATGAGACAACTGAGGGAATACTGTGTTCCCAGGCTTTTTTTTTTTTTTTTTTTTTTTTTTTTTGAGGAATCTTCTAGCAGATGAACAAGCAAGAGATGACTAGAGAAATTTCAATGAAAGGATTGATGGTGCTTATTTAATAATAATTCGAAGACTAAAACAGAGCTGGAAATGAGGGTGGAAGACCCTGTATAAATGCTATGTTTTTAGTTGCAGAAAAAATGCAACTGAAAAAATGGGAGGAGAAGGAAGAGAAAGAGTAGTAGAATAAGTTCACTGGTGTGAGTCAACAGATATTATTACAAATAGTTTTATTAACCCAGTTAATAAAACGGCAAATAAATAGATGAAGGCCTATTAAATAGGTATAATTATAAAAGTACACACTAGATAAAAATAGAAACTTAGTAAATAACAACATAAACACACAAACAGTAAAATAACATGGTTCACAAGGAGTAATTATAAAGAGTAAAAAACCAAATGTCTTTTATGTGAATAAATATGAATGGCTTAGCTTATTAAACTCCCGTTATCTCCTTTATTAAAAGAAAAAGAGGTTTAATTTGCCTCATAAAGCAAGACCAAGTGCTTTCCGAAGTCATTCAGGAAAGTTAAAAATAAGGGATGGGCAAAAGGTATACCAGAGAATGGAAACAATGTAGTGTTTGTGATCCTAACATCGGATGACATAAAGTATTGATTATGGCAAGTAAAGACATTTTCATTTGCTAAAAGCCACAATTCATAATGATGATAAAAAAAAAAAAAAAATCCGTGTCCCTAGGGCACCTGGCTGGCTCAGTCAGTTAAGCATCTGCCTTCGGCTCAGGCCATGATCTCAGGGTCCTGGGATCGACCCCCACATCAAGCTCTCTGCTTACGGGGAGTCTGCTTCTCTCTCACCACCCTGCTTGTGCTCTCTCTCAAGTAAATAAATCTTTTTTTTTTTTTTTTAAGATTTTATTTATTTATTCATGAGAGGCACACAGAAAGAGGCAGAGAGAAAAGCAGGCTCCCACACATCCCACAAATATTTAACGTAAACACACAATTAAGACAAGTCAAGGGGATCCCTGGGTGGCGCAGCGGTTTAGCGCCTGCCTTTGGCCCAGGGTGTGATCCTGGAGACCCGGGATGGAGTCCCACATCGGGCTCCCTGCATGGAGCCTGCTTCTCCCTCTGCCTGTGTCTCTGCCTCTCTACATATATATCTATCATGAATAAATAAATAAAATCTTAAAAAAAAAAATGACAAGTCAAATGGCCAAAAAAGAAAAAAAAAAATCTAAGAGATCTCAGTCACACTAATGGGTAGATCTTCTAGATGTATTTCAGACTTTACAACCTTGTACTAGGCATTAAATCATCCCTTCCAGTATGCATGGAACATTTACAAAAAGATGATTACATATTAGGTCAGAAAGAGAGCATTGGTAAATTCCATAAAACAAAAATATCACAAACAACACTGATTGAAGCAATCAATTTATAGCCACAGAAACAAAAGCACTGTTTCATTTGAAAATCTATTCTTGACTGAAAGGAGAAAATATAAGTCCAAATGACAGAACTCTTAAAAAAAAAATTACATATTAAAATCTGCGGAATACTTTCAAAACAATGAGCAAAGGAAAATATATGGCTTTAAGTGCTTAGTAAAAATGGGGATCCCTGGGTGGCGCAGCGGTTTGGCGCCTGCCTTTGGCCCAGGGCGTGATCCTGGAGACCCGGGATCGAATCCCACATCAGGCTCCCCGTGCATGGAGCCTGCTTCTCCCTCTGCCTGTGTCTCTGCCTCTCTCTCTCTCTCTGTGACTATCATGAATAAATAAATAAATAAAAATTAAAAAAAAAAAATAAGTGCTTAGTAAAAATGAAAGAAGGAGAATGAACTAAATTCCCTGCTCAAGAAGCCAGGAGGGAAAAAACAACAAAAACAAAACATTTTGGGCAGCCTGGGTGGCTTAGCGGTTTAGTGCCACCTTCAGCCCAGGGCATGATCCTGGAGACCCAGGATCGAGTCCCACATCAGGCTCCTTGTATGGAGCCTGCTTCTCCCTCTGCCTTTGTCTCTGCCTCTCTCTCTCTGTCTCTATGAATAAATAAATAAAATTAAAAAAATATTTTGAAAGAAATCACAAAGGATTTGAGAAGGATAAAAGCAGGAATTTCATGATTTAGGAAATTTCATATGGATATGAAATTCATATTTCATACAAATATGAAAAGAAGGAATAGCCGTAGAGATATAAACTTAAAAATCATATGAGATAAACTAGATAAATTTGTTTGGAAAACAACATTTTACCAGAAATTGACCCCATTAGAAGTAAAAAGCTTACGTGGACTAAAATCCATTGAAGGAATTACTTCGCAGAGAAAGTGTATGACCCGGATAGTTTCATTTGGGAATTCCATGAAACATTAAAAAACCAGAATCATAGTGCTACACGTATTGTTTAAGAGCATAGACAGTTAAAACAAAACAAAACAAAAAACCCAAAAACCCAAAAAACCAAAACAGAAAACCTTCCTCTCTCCCAATTCTTTTTATGAAGCAAGTATGACATTAATATCTGGATCTGATAAAGACAACTTAAAAAGACTTCAGATCAGTATCACTTATCAGTATTGGCATTACAACACCAAGTAACTGTTAGCTAGTCGACTCCAACACTATATTAAAATTATACACCATGACCAAGTGGGATTTACTGTAGGAATTCAAGGTCCTAGGACATGTAGCAATGTATTTTATTAATAGATAGAAGGGAGAGAAATCATACGATCATTTATATAGATGCTAAGAAAAGCTTTTAAGAAAGTACACCTGTTCCTAATAGGAGCACTCAGGCAAATAGGAATTGATGGGTACTTTAAAAAAGTTTTTTTAAATTTAAATTCTAGTTAATAATCCAGTATCTTAATAAAGAAAAACCTAGTTCCACTAAGATCAGGAACAAGACAAGGAGGCCTACTGTTTACACTATTAATATTTCATTAGAGATACTAGCCAATGCAATTAGACAAGAAGGAGATCAACTAAAGGCAAAAGCCCTGAAAACGAATTTAAACTGTTTGTATCTGATACAGTGTAGTATGAAATGCTAGAGAGTGGTGAAACAAACAATAAGGAATAAGATATAAAATTAACATAGAAACTGTCATAAACACAATAACCCATTATATTATGGTAACAAACAAAGAAGATAAAATATTTAGTAACACCCTATGGGATGAATTTAAAAACTTATGAAAAAAAAGAAAGGAGGTTTGAATAAATGAAGAGGTATTGTCTATTCTGGTTATTGGGTTAATATCATAAAAACTCTTCCTGAGTTAATTTGTAAATTTAAAGCAATCTCAAAAAATTTTTTAAAAGATTTTATTTATTTGACAGAGCACAAGCAGGGGTAGTGGCAGGCAGAGGGACAGGGATGGGGAGAAGCAGGCTCCCGCAGAGCAGGGAGCCTGATGCGGGACTTGATTGCAGGACCTAGGATCATGACCTGAGCCAAAGACTGACACTTAACCAACTGAGCCACCCAGGTGCCCCTCAAAGAAAATTTTTACGATACTGCTAGACAAGTTTATACAAAGGTTCTTAAAGATTAATCTCAAATTGTTTTTAAACTAGCTTGATTTCAAAAGAAGACTAAAGATTCCCTTAAGTTTAAGAAAAATATGTTCATATGGAAAAATAAAAGTGCAAGAATAACTAGCAATGTACTACAAAAGAAAGACTATGCCATATCCTACAATAAAGCATACTATAGTTAAAATAGTGTGGTGCTATTCCACAAACAGACCAGTGGGATAGAATAGAAAAGCTAGAAGTAGATACATGTATATATAGAATATAGGTAACACGGAAAAGGTTTTACCTCAAATACTAGGGGTGAAGATAACTTTTAATTTATTTACTATTTATTTATTTATGATTTTATTTATTTATTCATGAGAGACACACACACACACAGAGAGGCAGAGACACAGGCAGAGGGAGAAGCAGGCTCCATGCAGGGAGCCCAATGTGGGATTTAATCCCAAGTCTCCAGGATCACGCCCTGGGCTGAAGGCGGTGCTAAACTGCTGAGCTACCCGGGCTGCCCAAAGATAGCTTTTTTTTTTAATAAATGGTGGACAACTGGATAGCTAGCTGGTTAGTACTTTACACAAAAATGAACCACAGTTAGACCAGAGAACTAGATATAGTAAGTAAAATCCATGTAAACACTAAAAGTGTAGATGAATTTCCCTAACTTCAGGGGAAAGTAATGAAGATTTTGGATAGAACTCAAAATCCAGTTTCAGTTTTTAAAAAAATTGGTAAATTTGACTAGGTCAAATGTTTAAAAATCCCATTCTGCATAGCAAAAATTTATAAAGAAAGTCAAAAGCAACAAAGTGGAAGGACATATTTGCAATGTAGATCCCAAATGAGATTAATATCTCTAATATGTTTTTTAAAAACTCTTAAAATTTGAAATAAAGACCAAAATTGATAGAAAAACAAGCAAAACCATGGGTAGCTCACAAAAATATATATAAAATGGACCTTAAACATTTGGAAAGATTTTCAAATGTTTTCATTTGAAAACATTTTCATTGTTTTCATTTTCATTATGTTAGGAATGCAAGATAAATTATACTGAGTCATCATTTCTCATCTATCAGATTGGCAAAAAATACAAAACTTGAAAACATTTTCCATTGGTAAGTCTAGCAAAGCAAACTCTTATAAATTGCTGGGAAGGGCATATGGTAATTTCTAAGACTAAGTGGATATTTACATGTGAACCCAGCAGTCCCCTTTTCAGGTATTCACACTGAAGATACACTTTTCGTCATCCAAAATTATAGACGTACAAGGTTGTGTTACTTGCAGTTGCAAAATATTCTAGGCAACCTGAACTTAAAATAATGTAAGCAAAGCATAGATTACTTGAGTAAACTTTGGTACATCCACACAGTAGAGTACTAGACAGGAAAAAAAGTGGGCATGATGTCTGTGAACTGATAGGGAGTGATTCTTGAGAAAGATTAAGAAACCTGAAGTGCTAAAGAGTACCAGTAGTAGGGTTACTTTCCTTCTTACAAGTGGGAATTAGAAAGGTATACATGTATCTGTTCATTTCTGTAATACACCCATGAGAGAGAAAATGAGATTAATGACAGGGTGGGTGGAATTAGGGTAGAAGGGATGGGGAGTGGTATTAAACTATGTTGAGTTTATATATTAAAAAAAATAAAATAAAATAAAAAAAATCAAGTCTGAGGGAAAACCTTTAAGATGAAATAAAAACAAATGAACCTGCATTTCAAATGAATAACTTTTGAACATGATATTTTGACTATATACCTTTAGTCTAGCAACAAATAGTTGTAAAGCAATACTGAATTTTAGTGTTTTTGTTTTTGCAGTCAAATAGGGGTGTGTGTGTGTGTGTGTGTGTGTGTGTGTGTGTGTCTATGTGTATGTAGCTGTGGTTTTCTTAACTCTGCTCTCTGAAGGAATCTGAGCCTTTTGGAGAAATGGCCGATTCTGGGCTTGGGCCAAGAAAAAATATAAGATGAGCTTGAAAGTAATATAATTCCAGAATGTAATGTAGTACTCAAAGAGCGATGGAGAAACATCAGAGTGGCACAAGAGCCCTCTTGAATGAGCTCTTACTGGCAACTCTGGGGCAATTTAAACATAAAATAATGGTGGTAAAGATTATAATCCATATAATAAAACAAGAATTGCTAAGTTCATACTTGTGAATGATGTAAAGAAATGGGAAAGGCAGAGACTTTTCTGACAGCAGAATGCTAGCTAATGGGGTGAGGGAAGTCTCCATTCAGCAGCTATGGTGACAATAATTGGGTCAGGCAAGAATTATGAATGCTAAAGTAGTGGGTAAAAGTTCGATGAATAGAATTTTTACATACTCTCTAAGTATTTTCCCGTAGTATACTTATTAAAAATGGAAAAATGGTAATTTTACAGGGAAGAAACCTGGCATATATCACCACCATTAATGGCCAAATTGACATCATGTATCTTTTTTTTTTTTTTAAACCACAACACCGGGCTCGAACCCACCATCCTGAGATCAACACCTGAGCTGAGATCAAGAGTTGGACACTTAAGTGACTGAGCCACCCAGGAGCCTCCATTATGTGCCTTTTGATAGGATTTACTGAGAGGGTCACTTCTGTGATACTATGCCAAAAATACCCTGAAATTAAATATAAAGAAACATTAAACCCAAACAAGGCAAATAACTAAATGACCTGTCTGGTCTTCAAAGATGTCATGATCATGAAGAAAGGGACTGTGGGGGGAAATTAAAGGAGGCTAAGAGATGTGACTGCCAAAAGCACATGGTGCTCTTGGGTTAGATTCTAGAACCAGATTTTTGTTGCTATAAAGGGTATTGAATAAATGGCAAAATTTGAATAAGGTTTTATAGTAGTATTAGTTTCCTGATTTTGATAATCTCACTGTAGTTAGAATGCCCTTGTTCTTAGGCGGTATATACTGAGGTACTTAGCAGTAAAGAGGCATCGTTTTTGTAACTTACTCTCAAACAATTTAGGAGAAAAATTGTGTGTATATACATACATATGTAGAAAGAGAATATATATTTAGTCACAGGTATATGGAGAGGAGAGAGAAAGGGGAGGTGGGTACAGAGAGGGAACCATAAAGCATATATAGTAAAATGTTAAATGGAGAATCTGGCTGAAGGATATATACTCCCCCCACCCCCCACTATTCTGGAAATTTTTATGTACGTTTGAAATGATTTAAAAATAAAGTTATGTGAGTAAAAAATATTGGGAAATTCAAATGGAACCTTTAAAAAGGCTGTACTGGTTTATCCTCCCCAGCTGTGTGCAGGAAGATTTTCCCCTCCCGCAGGGTGGTGGTGCTGCCATTCCAGTTGTCCTGCATCCTTGAAGAACCTGTGGTGAGGTGGGGGCTCTCCAGCTGTGTCATTCTGTAATGGAAATGCCTGGAATTCTGTAATATAGTTGTATCTGGTTCCTTATCATTTTGAGCTCTGGTGTAAATTTATCCCTACAGGTTGTTGATGAGCGAGAATTTTTTGAGATCATGCCCAATTATGCCAAGAACATCATTGTTGGTTTTGCAAGAATGAATGGGAGGACTGTTGGAATTGTTGGCAACCAACCTAAGGTGGCTTCAGGTAGGTGGGAGAAGCTCTCACAAACCTTGGGCGGCGGTTGGGGGCGAGGGCTGCCTGGGTTCATGGTGTCTCCCTTCTGCCTTTTCCTCAGATGAGCCCTCCATTGGCCAGAGAAGAAACTCAGATGTTGCTGTAAAAGCTCTTTTCTCTTTTAATGTTTATATCTCAAACAGCTTCTTTTGTACTTTAATTGTTTAAGGGTTTATAGATAACTTTCCTCAAGTTAAGAAGTTCTTTACTTTTTCAGATGTCTGCTTTCTTTCTCCCCCTAGTTAGATTTATGTCTCACACACTAAAACTATGAGCTCCATGAGGGCAGGGGTGTTGATATTTTAGTCATCATTTTATTTCCAGTGTCAGGTACACAGTTGGTGGGTGATGAGTTAACAGGATCTTCCTGTGTCTGTTTCCCACAGCCTTCTGGTGGTATGGCCAGAGCTGAGCCACGGCCAGCCAGGTCATGGGGACTTGGCCATGGCTGTGCTCTGGGTGCTGTTGGAAGTCTGGCATGAGAATGGTAGACACTGCTTTCCTCCTATTTTCCTTCTTAGGTTTATTTGGAATCCCTGTGTAGGAAAATTGTGCCCTCCCTACAGGCCCAGCCTCATCTTTTATTTCTGTCATGGCAATTTTACCTTGTCTTTAGAAAAGCTTTTTTTTTTTTTTTAAACAACATTTTTTATCATGGTAAAAAATATATGTACATATAATGTAAAGTTTGCTGTTTTAACAACTTTTTTAAAGTATATAATGTAGTGGCATTAATTACATTCACACTGTGCAGTCCTTACCACTGTATTCTAGAAATTCTTCAAGTAGAAAAAGACTCCCTTTCTACCTAACCCTTAGACCTTGATGATCTAAATCTACTCTCTACAAATTTACCCATTCTAGATATCCCTTGAAAGTGGAATCATGTAGTAGTAGTCTTTTTGTGTCAAATTTATTTTACTTAGCATAATGTTTTCAAGGTTCATCTATGTTGTAGCATGTAACAGAACTTTATAACTTTTTATGGCTAAGTGATATTCCATTGTAGGTATATGCCACATTTTGTTTAACCATTCTTTTTTTTTTTTAAGTTTTTTTTTATTTATTTGTGATAGTCATACAGAGAGAGAGAGAGAGAGGCAGAGACACAGGCAGAGGGAGAAGCAGGCTCCATGCACCGAGAGCCCGACGTGGGATTCGATCCCGGGTCTCCAGGATCGCGCCCTGGGCCAAAGGCAGGCGCCAAACCGCTGCGCCACCCAGGGATCCCCTCTTTTTTTTTTTTTTTTATAATTTATTTTTTATTGGTGTTCAATTTACCAACATACAGAATAACACCCAGTGCTCATCCCGTCAAGTGCCCCCTCTCAGTGCCCATCACTCATTCACCCCCATCCCTGCCCTCCTCCCCTTCCACCACCCCTAGTTCGTTTCCTAGAGTTAGGAGTCTTTATGTTCTGTCTCCCTTTCTGATATTTCCTACCCATTTCTTCTCCCTTCCCTTCTATTCCCTTTCACTATTATTTATATTCCCCAAATGAATGAGAACATATAATGTTTGTCCTTCTCTGATTGACTTACTTCACTGAGCATAATACCCTCCAGATCCATCCACATTGAAGCAAAAGGTGGGTATTTGTTGTTTCCAATGGCTGAGTAATATTCCATTGTATACATAAACCACATCTTCTTTATCCATTCATCTTTCGATGGACACTGAGGCTCAATGTCACAGTTTGGCTATTGTGGACATTGCTGCTAGAAACATCGGGGTGCAGGTGTCCCGGCATTTCATTGCATCTGTATCTATGGGGTAAATCCCCAACAGTGCAATTGCTGGGTCATAGGGCAGGTCTATTTTTAACTCTTTTGAGGAACCTCCACACAGTTTTCCAGAGTGGCTGCACCAGTTCACATTCCCACCAACAGTGTATGAGGGTTCCCTTTTCTCCACATCCTCTCCAACATTTGTTGTTTCCTGCCTTGTTAATTTTCCCCATTCTCACTGGGTGAGGTGGTGTCTCATTGTGGTTTTGATTTGTATTTTCCTGATGGCAAGTGATGCAGAGCATTTTCTCATGTGCATGTTGGCCATGTCTATGTCTTCCTCTGTGAGAGTTCTCTTCATGTCTTTTGCCCATTTCATGATTGGATTGTTTGTTTCTTTGGTGTTGAGTTTAAGAAGTTCTTTATAGATCTTGGAAACTAGCCCTTTATCTGATATGTCATTTGCAAATATCTTCTCCCATTCTGTAGGTTGTCTTTGAGTTTTGTTGACTGTATCCTTTGCTGTGCAAAAGCTTCTTATCTTGATGAAGTCCCAATAGTTCATTTTTGCTTTTGTTTCTTTTGCCTTTGTGGATGTATCTTTCAAGAAGTTACTGTGGCCAAGTTCAAAAAGGGTATTGCCTGTGTTCTCCTCTAGGATTTTGATGGAATCTTGTCTCACATTTAGATCTTTCATCCATTTTGAATTTATCTTTGTGTGTGGTGAAAGAGAGTGGTCTAGTTTCATTCTTCTGCATGTGGATGTCCAATTTTCCCAGCACCATTTATTGAAGAGACTGTCTTTCTTCCAATGGATAGTCTTTCCTCCTTTATCAAATATTAGTTGCCCATAAAGTTCAGGGTCCACTTCTGGGTTCTCTATTCTGTTCCATTGATCTATGTGTCTGTTTTTGTGCCAGTACCACACTGTCTTGATGACCACAGCTTTGTAGTACAACCTGAAATCTGGCATTGTGATGCCCCCAGATATGGTTTTCTTTTTTAAAATTCCCCTGGCTATTCGGGGTCTTTTCTGATTCCACACAAATCTTAAAATAATTTGTTCTAACTCTCTGAAGAAAGTCCATGGTATTTTGATAGGGATTGCATTAAACGTGTAAATTGCCCTGGGTAACATTGACATTTTCACAATATTAATTCTGCCAATCCATGAGCATGGAATATTTTTCCATCTCTTTGTGTCTTCCTCAATTTCTTTCAGAAGTGTTCTATAGTTTTGAGGGTATAGATCCTTTACCTCTTTGGTTAGGTTTATTCCTAGGTATCTTATGCTTTTGGGTGCAGTTGTAAATGGGATTGACTGCTTAATTTCTCTTTCTTCATCCTCATTGTTAGTGTATAGAAATGCCATTGATTTCTGGGCATTGATTTTGTATCCTGCCACGCTGCCAAATTGCTGTATGAGTTCTAGCAATCTTGGGGTGGAGGCTTTTGGGTTTTCTATGTGGAATATCATGTCATCGGCGAAGAGGGAGAGTTTGACTTCTTCTTTGCCAATTTGAATGCCTTTAATGTCTTTTTGTTGTCTGATTGCTGAGGCTAGGACTTCCAGTACTATGTTGAATAGCAGTGGTGACAGTGGACATCCCTGTCTTGTTCCTGATGTTAGGGGAAAGGCTCCCAGTGCTTCCCCACTGAGAATGATATTTGCTGTGGGCTTTTCGTAGATGGCTTTTAAGATGTCGAGGAATGTTCCCTGTATCCCTACACTCTGAAGAGTTTTGATCAGGAATGGATGCTGTATTTTGTCAAATGCTTTCTCTGCATCTAATGAGAGGATCATATGGTTCTTGGTTTTTCTCTTGCTGATATGATGAATCACATTGCTTGTTTTACGAGTGTTGAACCAGCCTTGTGTCCCGGGAATAAATCCTACTTGGTCGTGGTGAATAATTTTCTTAATGTACTGTTGGATCCTATTGGCTAGTATGTTGTTGAGAATTTTTGCATCCATGTTCATCAGGGATATTGGTCTGTAATTCTCCTTTTTGGTGGGGTCTTTGTCTGGTTTTGGAATTAAGGTGATGCTGGCCTCATAGAACAAATTTGGAAGTACTCCATCTCTTTCTATCTTTCCAAACAGCTTTAGTAGAATAGGTATGGTTTCTTCTTTAAACGTTTTTTTTTTTTTTTTTTTTTTTTTCTTTAAACGTTTGATTGAATTTCCCTGGGAAGCCATTTGGCCCTGGACTTTTGTGTCTTGGGAGGTTTTTGATGACTGCTTCAATTTCCTCCCTGGTTATTGGTCTGTTCAGGTTTTCTATTTCTTCCTGTTCCAGTTTTGGTAGTTTGTGGCTTTCCAGGAAAGCTTCCATTTCTTCTAGATTGCCTAATTTATTGGCATATAGCTGTTCATAATATGTTTTTAAAATCGTTTGTATTTCCTTGGTGTTGGTAGTGATCTCTCCTTTCTCATTCATGATTTTATTAATTTGAGTCTTCTCTCTCTTCTTTTTAATAAGGCTGGCTAATGGTTTATCTATCTTATTAATTCTTTCAAAGAACCAACTCCTGGTTTTGTTGATCTGTTCCACAGTTCTTCTGGTCTCGATTTTGTTGAGTTCTACTCGAATCTTAATTAACTCTCTTCTTCTGCTGGGTGTAGGATCTGTCTGCTGTTTTTTCTCTAGCTCCTTTAGGTGTAAGGTTAGCTTTTGTATTTGAGTTCTTTCCAGTTTTTGAATGGATGCTTGTATTGCGATGTATTTCCCCCTCAGGACTGCTTTTGCTGCATCCCAAAGATTTTGAATGGTTGTATCTTCATTCTCATTAGTTTCCATGAATCTTTTTAATTCTTCCTTAATTTCCTGGTTGACCCTTTCATCTTTTAGCAGGATGGTCCTTAACCTCCACGTGTTTGAAGTCCTTCCAAACTTCTTGTTGTGATTTAGTTCTAATTTCAAGGCATTATGGTCTGAGAATATGCAGGGGACGATCCCAATCTTTTGGTATTGGTTCAGACCCGATTTGTGACCCAGTATGTGGTCTATTCTGGAGAAAGTTCCATGTGCACTTGAGAAGAATGTGTATTCAGTTGAGTTTGGATGTAAAGTTCTGTAGATATCTGTGAAATCCATCTGGTCCAGAGTATCATTTAATGCTCTCGTTTCTTTGGAGATGTTGTGCTTAGAAGACCTATCGAGTTAGAAAGAGCTACATTGAAGTCATCAAGTATACGTGTATTATTATCTAAGTATTTCTTCATTTTGGTTATTAATTAATTTAAATATTTGGGAGCTCCCACATTCGGGGCATATATATTGAGGATTGTTAAGTTCTTTTGTAGGATAGATCCTTTAAGTATGATATAGTTTCCCTCTTCATCACTCACTACAGTCTTCGGGGTAAATTTTAGTTTATTTGATATAAGGATGGCTACCCCTCCTTTCTTTTGAGGACCATTCGAATGGTAAATGGTTCTCCAACCTTTTATTTTCAGGTTGTAGGTATCCTTATGTCTAAAATGAGTCTCTTGTAGACAGCAAATAGATGGGTCCTGCTTTTTTATCCAGTCTGAAACCCTGCGCCTTTTGATGGGGTCATTAAGCCCGTTCACGTTCAGAGTTATTATCGACAGATATGAGTTAGTGTCATCATGATATCTATTCAGTCCTTGTTTTTGTGGACTGTTTCACTGAACTTCTTCTTAAAGGGGAATTTTAAGAGTCCCCCTTAAAATTTCTTGTAGAGCTGGTTTGGAGGTCACATATTCTTTCAGTTCCTGCCTGTCTTGGAAGCTCTTTATCTCTCCTTCCATTTTGAATGAGAGCCTTGCTGGATGAAGTATTCTTGGTTGCATGTTCTTCTCATTTAGGACCCTGAATATATCCTGCCAGCCCTTTCTGGCCTGCCAGGTCGCTGTGGAGAGGTCTGCTGTTACCCTAATGCTCCTCCCCATAAAGGTCAGGGATTTCTTGTCTCTTGCTGCTTTAAGGATCTTCTCTTTATCTTTGGAATTTGCAAGCTTCACTATTAAATGTCGAGGTGTTGGACAGTTTTTATTGATTTTAGGGGGGGATCTCTCTATTTCCTGGATCTGAATGCCTGTTTCCCTTCCCAGATTAGGAAAGTTTTCAGCTATGTTTTGTTCAAATACGTATTCTGGCCCTCTGTCTCTTTTCGGCGCCCTCGGGAACCCCAATTAAACGTATGTTTTTCTTCCTCAGGCTGTTATTTCCCTTAATCTTCATGATCTTTTAATTGTCTCTTTTCCTCAGTTTCCCTCTTTGCTATCAACTTGTCTTCTATGTCACTCACTCGTCCTTCCACCTTGTTAACCCTCGTCGTTAGGACTTCTAGTTTGGATTGCATCTCATTCAATTGATTTTTAATTTCTGCCTGATTGGATCTAAATTCTGCAGTCATGAAGTCTCTTGAGTCCTTTATGCTTTTTTCTAGAGCCACCAGTAGGTGTATAATAGTGCTTCTGAACTGGCTTTCTGACTCTGAATTGTAATCCAGATTTTGTAATTCTGTGGGAGAGAGGACTGTTTCTGATTCTTTCTTTTGAGGTGAGGTTTTCCTTCTAGTCATTTTGCTCAGTGCAGAGTGGCCAAAAACAAGTTGTATTGGGAAAAGGAGAAAAAGAGAGGAGATAAAGAAGGAAAGAAAAGAGAAAAAGAAGAAAAAAGGTAGAAAAAACGGAAAAAAGAGAAGAAAAAGAGAAAGAAAAAGAAAGAAAGGGCGAAGAAAGGGTGGGGGAAGCAATCAGAAATAAAAAAAAAAATAAACACGGGGGATTATTTCTGATTCTGTATACTTTAAGTCCCTTGACTTCCCCTGGAACTTGGCCGTCTAGCTGGTCTTCTGGGGAGGGGCCTGTTGTGCTGATTTTCAGGTGTTAGCACTTGGGGGAGCTGCTCTGCCCCCTGCCTGGTGCAGGGCTCAGTGGGGGTTGTTTACCCCGTGAGGCCCCAGGAAGAACAATCACGGTGGCGGTGGCCAGCTCTGGAGCCCTGGATTCAGCCCCTGGAGCTCTCAGCCTGCAGGGCCTGGAGGCTCCGGGGCGGGGCCACTGATCTGCTCAGCTCGGGGCAGGAGCGTCCTTGCGGTCCTGGGCCCTCCCGGCCTCTGCTTGTCCCGGAGGGAGGCCGGATCCTGGGCTGTGTCCCTGCGCCCTGTGCTCCCGGTCTGCGCTGTTGGATTCGCGGTCCTATCCGGGAAGCCCCCTCCGCGGAGCCGCCGCCCGAGCCCCTCCGAGCTGCTCCCGCCCTGCAGCCCCTTCGGCGCAGCCGCCCCCGAGCCCCCCCCAGCTGCTCCCGCCCCGCAGCCCCTCCGCGGAGCCGCCCCCGAGCTGCTCCGGGTCCCGCCGGGCGCGCTGCAGCCCTTAGGGAGCTCGGTGCACTCTCCCGGGGCTCAGGTGTCTGTTAGTGTCCCCGGGAGCCCGAGGGCATCCCCGCCCTCCTGGGTCCTGCTCCAACTCCCTGGGAGCCCCTCTCCGCCCGGGAAGGTCGGTGCAGCTCCTGCTCCTCCGGGACGGGGCTCTCCTGTCCTGGGGACACTCGCCCCGGCCTCAGCCCGGCTCCTCGTGGGGCTCCTCCCCCTTGGAGGCCTTTGTTTCTTTATTTCTTTTTCCCCCGTCTTCCTACCTTGATAGAAGCGCGAACTCTTCTCACTGTAGCATTCCAGCTGGTCTCTCTAAATCTCAGGCCGATTTCGTAGATTTTCATGATAATTTGAAGGTTATCTAGGTAATTTGGTGGAGACAGGTGATTTGGGGACCCTACTCTTCAGCCATCTTGCCCCTCCTCCTGTTTTATTCTTTTAGATACTATTGTAAATGGAATTGCTTTTTCAATTTCCTTTTTGGAATGTTCATTATTAGTATATAGAAAAACAACTACACAACTGATTATTGTTTGTTGATTTTGTGGCTTACAACTTTTCAGAGTTTATTAGCTTTACTAGCCTTCTTATGGATTCTCTGGAATATTATATAGAATCGTATTTTTTGCAAAAAATATATTTTTACTTCTTTCTCTCCAATTTGGATATGATTTTTCTTGTCTAGTTGCTCTGGCCAGAACATTCAGCACACTGTTGAATGGTAGCAGTGGTGAAAGCAGGCATCCTTATTTTTAATTTTGGAACGAACATAGATTTTGTCAAATAGCTTTTCTGCAACACTTGATGATATAATTTTTGTCCTTCATTCTATTAATGTGTATTATATTGATTGATTTTTTTATGTTCAACCACTTCTGCGTTACTGGAGTGTATCCGACTTGGTCATGGTATATAATACATTTTTTAAAAAGAAATTTTATTTTTTAGTTTCACAACAAAATTAAGTGGAAACTACAGAATTCTTATATACACTCTGCTATCACACATGCACAGCTTACTTCACTATCAGTATCCTGAACCAGAGTGGTACATTTGTTACAATTAATGAATGAACATTGACACACCAGGAGTTTCTTTTGTTCTACATCCTCACCAGGATTTGGTGGTGTTAGTGTTCTGGATTTTGGCCATTCTCATAGATGTGTAGTATCTTATTTTGATTTGCATTTCCCTGATGACATATGATGTGAAGTATCTTTTCTTTTTCTTTTTAAAGATCTTCATTTATTTATTCATGAGAGACACACACACAGAGAGGCAGAGACACAGGCAGAAGGAGAAGCAGGCTCCATGCAGGGAGCCCTTTGTGGGACTCCATCCAGGGATTCCAGGATAACACCCTGGGCCAAAGGCAGGCCCAAACTGCTGAGCTACCCAGGGATCCCCTGTGAAGTATCTTTTCATGTGCTTATTTTCCATCTGTATGTTTTTGTTTCCTTTGGTGAGGTGTCTGTTTAGATCTTTAGGTTTTCCCCCCTCATTTTTCTTTTATCTTTTGCTATTTTTTTTTGGAGTTTGATTTGCCAACATATAGCGTAACACCCTGTGCTCATCCTGTCGAGTGCCCCCCTCAGTGCCCGTCACCCAGTCACCCCATCCCCTCGCCTGCCTCCCCTTCCGCTACCCCTTGTTCGTTTCCCAGAGTTAGGAGTCTCTCATGTTCTTTCACCTTCTCTGATATTTCCCACTCATTTTCTCTCCTTTCCCCTTTAATCCCTTTCGCTATGTTATATATTCCCCGAATGAATGAGACCATATGTTTGTCCTTCTCCGATTGACTTACTTCACTCAGCAATAATACCCTCCAGTTCTATCAACGTTGAAGCAAATGGTGGGTATTTGTCTTTTCTAATGGCTGAGTAATATTCCATTGTGTATATATATATGACATCTTCGTTGTCCGCTAATTTTTTAACCAGATTGTTTTCTTATTGTTGAGTTTTAAGAGCCTTTTGTATATTTTAGATAGCAGTTCCTTTATCAGATGTATATTTTACAAATATTTTCTCCTGACTGTGGTTGTCTTCTCATTTCTCTAGACAGTGTCTTTTGCACAGCAGAAGTTTTAATGATAATGAGGTCAGCTTATCAATTATTTTTTTCATAGATCATGCCTTTGGTAGTGTACTTAGAAAGATACCACCATACCCAAGGTTATTTGTTTTTCTCCTGTGTTATCTTCTAGGAGTTTTTTAAAGTTTTGTGTTTTACATTCAGGTCTCTTGATCCATTTTGAGTTAATTTTCCTGTAAAGTGTAAGGTCTGTGTCTAGATTGATTTTTTTTTTTTTTTGCTTGTAGATGTCCAGTTATTCCAGCACTGTTTGTTGAAAAGATGATCTTTATTCCATTGTATCGCTTTAGTTTTTTGCTTTTCTGTCAAAAATCAGTTGATTATATTTATGTGGGTCTATTTCTGGTTTCTCTGTTCTATTCTGTTTTTCTGTTTGTTTATTCTTTCACCAGTACCACATGTTTGTTTATTCTTTCCCAGTACCACATGATTACTGTAGCTTTATAGTAAGTCTTGTGGTTAAGTATTGTCAGACCTTCTACTTTATTTTGTTTTTCAATAGTGTGATAGCTGGCCTGGGTTTTTTGCTACTCAATGTACTCTTGAATAAATCAGTTTGTCAACATCCACAAAATAACTTGTTGGGATTGTGATTGAAATTGTGTTAAATGTAGAGATCAAGTTGGAGATACCTGGCCTCTTGAGAATATTGAGTCTTACTTCTCCACAAAGGTGGAATATGTCTCCATTTATTTAATTCTTCCATTTTGTTCATCAGAGTTTGTTCATCAGAGTTGTGTAGTTTTCCTCATGTAGATCTTATAATGTGTTTTGTTAGATTTATGCCTGTGTATTTCTTTTTAGGGTAGTGGGTGCTAATGTGAATGGCATTGTGTTCTTAGTTTCAAATTCACTATGTGGTAGATAGGAAAGTGATTAACTTTTGTATATTAGTATTCTGCAACTTGTTATAATTGCTTATTAGTTTCAGCAGTATTTTTGTCTCTTCTTTAGGATTTTCTACATAGATTATTATGTTATCTATGAACAAAGACATTTTGTTTTCTTCCTTCCCAGTCTGGGTACCTTTTGTGTATTTTCTTGTTTTATCAGATAAGCTAGGACTTGCCATACAGTTTTGAAAAGTAATGGTGACAGGACATTTTTGCCTTGTACCTCATCTTAGTGGGAAAGCTTCTAGTTTTTCACCATTATGTATGATGTTAGCTGTAGATTTTTTGTTAGATGTTCTCTATGAAGTTGAGAAGTTGCCCTTGCATTCCTAGTTTACAGAGTTGTGTTTTGTTTTTTACTGTGAATGTTGGATTTTGTGAATGCCTTTTCTGTATCTACTGATATGTCCATGTGATTTTTCTTCTTTAGTCTGTTGGTGCAATGGATTTCATGAATTGATTTTCAAACGTTGAATCTGTTTACCTGTGATAAATCCCACTTGGAAGTGGTATATAATTATTTTTGTAAAATTGCTGATTTGCTAATATTTTGTTAGGTCTGTGTTTAAGAGAGACATCGGTCTGTTTCCTTGTAATGTTTTTTCTGGTTTTGGTAATAGTATAATCCTGGCCTCATAGAATGAGTTAGGAAGTATTCCCTCAGATTCTGTCTTCTGGGAGAGATTGTAGAGAATTGGTATAATTTCTTAAATGTTTTATAGAATTCACCAGTTAAACTTTCTGGGCTGTATTTTTTTTAAATCACGTAAGAAATTAAAAAATGGTATTACAAACCAAAAATATAATAAGGCTTTTGCATTTCCTCACGTAGGTGACCTTTACAAGAGGTCTTTACTTCATACAGTCGTGTGGTACTCTAATATCATTTTAATTTCAACCTGAAGGATTCGCTTTACCATTTCTTGTAGGGCAGGCCTAATAGGGCAGGTAATGAACTCATCAGCTTTTATTTGTGATGTCTTAATTTGTTCCTCATTTTTCAAGGACAGTTTGCCAAGCATAGGGTTCTTGGTTGACAGTTTAATTCTTTCGGTGCTCTAAGTCATCCCATTGTCTTTTGGCCTCCATGGTTTTTCTTTTTCTTTTCTTTTTTAAAGATAGATTTATTTATTTATTTATTTATTTATTTATTTATTTATTTATTTATTTATTCATTCATTCATTCATTCATTCATTCATTCATTCATTCAGAGAGAGCGAAAGAGAGGCAGAGACACAGGCAGAGAGAACGAAAGAGAGGCAGAGACACAGGCAGAGAGAGAAGCAGGCACCGTGCAGCGAGCCCGACGTGGGACTCGATCCCGTGGCTCCAGGATCACACCCCGGGCTGCAGGCGGCGCTAAACCGCTGCGCCACCGGGGCTGCCCCTCCATGGTTTTTCTACTTAGAAATCAATTGAAAATCTTACTGAGTATCTCTTGTATATGGTGAGTCACTTCTGTCTTGCTCCTTTCAAGGTTCTGTCTTTATCTTTTAATCATTTGATGATATTGTGGCTCAGTGAGGTCTGTTTGTGTTTATCCTCCTTAGTTTCTTAGATTTGTCTCTTCATGTGTTACATTAAATTTGGGAAGTTTGGGATTCCTGGGTGGCATAGCAGTTTGGCGCCTGCCTTTGGCCCAGGGTGCGATCCTGGAGACTCGGGATCGAATCCCACGTTGGGCTCCTGGTGCATGGAGCCTGCTTCTCCCTCTGCCTATGTCTCTGCCTCTCTCTCTGTGTGACTATCATGAATAAATAAAAATTAAAAAAAATAAAGTACCTTATTAACTTAAAAAAAATTTGGGAAGTTTTGGGACATTATTTCTTCAAATAGTCTCTGTCCTTTTTTTTTCTTCCTCCTCCTCCTGGTATTACCTTGGTACATATGTTGGTTCAAATGATGGTATTTCATAGGTCCCTTAGTTTCTATTCACTTTTTTTTTTTTCTTTGCTTGGACTGGATAATTTAAATTATCTTCAGGTTTCCTGATCCTTTCTTCTGTTTTCTCAAATCTGCTATTGAACTCCTGTAGTGAATTTTAAAATTTCAATTATGGCAGTTTTCAGCCCCAGAATTTGTTCGGTTCCTTTTTATGATTTCTTTCTCTTTATTGATATTCTCATTTTGTTCATACATTGTTTTCCTGATTTTTAAAAATCTTTGTTCATGTTTTTCTTTTACTTCTTTGACTATATTTAAGACAGTTTTTTATTTATTTTATTTTATTTTATTTTACTTTATTTTATTTTATTTTTATTTATTTTAGATTTTATTTATTCATGAGAGACACAGAAAGAGAGACAGAGAGAGATGACACAGAGAGGGAGAAGCAGGTTCCATGCAGGAAGCCTGATGTGGGACTCGATCCTGGGACTCCAGGATCACACCCTGAGCCAAAGGCAGATGCTCAACCGCTGAGCCACCCAGGCATCCCAAGACAGTTATTTTAAAGTCTTTGTCTGGGGGTACCTGGGTGATTTAGCTGGTTAAACATCTGCCTTTAGCTCAAGTCATGCTCCCAGGATCCTGAGATCAAGGCCCAAGTTGGGCTCCCTTTTGTGCTCGCTCTCTTGCACTCTCTCTCAAATAAATAAAATCTTTAAAAAAAAAAAGAAAAGTCTTTGTCTAGTAAGTTTAGTGTCTGGGCTTCCTCAGGGACATTGCTGTTTGAGTAGCTATTTTCCAGTTTCTTTGTTAAGCCTTGTTATTTTTTGTTGAAAACTAGATGTTTGAATATTATAATGTGGTAACTCGAAATCATATTCTTTTCCTTTTGTGGGTTTTGTTGTTGTTGATCATTGAATGCTGTAATAGTCCATTTGTCTACTGACTTTTCCCAATTATTTTTTTAGACTACATTCCTTGCTGTATGTGGTCTTAGCTTGTATCCAGCTAGTGTTTTGGCAGAGAGATCCTTGAATACCAGCTGCTAAAACAGACAAACAAGAAAACACCTCTTCTAGTCTTTGAGAATTGGCTCTGTGCTGGAGCTCTCCTTCAGCACTTAGCCAGATTTAAACCGAACTTAGAGATCAGTCCAAGGTTAACTCTTAAGGTCTTCTTAGGTTATTTGTTTTGTAATGTGTTTTCATTTTCATTCATCTCAAAATACTTTCTAATTTCCTTTTCTCAGGTCTTTTCTGAGCATGCATCTGGTTCTAGGCATGTCTATGTCTTTCTGAAATCCCCTATATACACAGGTGTTCTTGAGTGCCCTCATTTCCCAAAGAAACTCAGTTTTTACCTCCTAGGCCTTAGGTGATCTGAAGCATAATCTTTTCCCCAGACATCTGTAGGTTTTGTTTTTGAGCAGTGTCTGCCACTTTTCTGGCCTGAGTGAGTTCCAAGCTAGGTGAAACAGATGCAGGTCAGTCTTTCAGACAAGTTAGAACAGACCTATGTGATAATTTGTGACTAAGATCTTCTTTGTTCTCTCTAGAACTAGAGAGAGTGTGGGGCAAGTGTAATTAAGAACATCAACAAGTCTTTCCTACTATTTTTAAGTTGCCTTTTTCTTTCCTTTTTTTTTTTTTTTAAGATTTTATTTATTTATTTATTTGACAGATATATATATATAGTGCACAAGCAGGGGGAGCAGCAGAGGGAAAGTTTAGAACACCACTGAGCAGGGAGCACGATGTGGGGCTTGATCCCAGGACCCCAGGATCATGACCTGAGCCAAAGGCAGACGCTTAATTGGCTGAGCCACCCAGGCACCCCTCTTCTTTCTTTTATTAAGTAGGCTATCCACTCCCGTTGTGGGGCTTGAACTCATGCTCTGGAGATCAAGAGTCAGATGCTTTACTGCCTGAGCCCCCCCCAGGTACCCATTAAGTGTTGCCTTTTCCTTGATTTTGCTTTCTTTTGATTGTTTTAAATGTTCACTTATTCCAGAGTTTCTGCTTGTTTTGTGATGTTTCTTTTGGAGGATAGGAGCTTGGAGCTGCCCACCCCACCATTTTGTTGTTTAGAAAACGTGTATAAAGTCAGGAATTCACACCTATTGAAAATGTATTTTGTTCCTCCAATAAGTTCTTAACTGCTCATATATCCCTTTAGTTTCTCCTTTGAGCTGTGTCAGTCCCTGGCATGGATTTCACATGATTTCTTGTGTCTGCTTTAAGATCTTTCTCATCCCATGACTACCTCTGCAGGTACTATGTTCTACAGCACAGGTTGACTTTTATAAGCTCACTTTTTAAGAAGCTGCTTGTCTTATCCTGGAAATTTTCTCTATAGATATCTAGGATGTCTATCCCAGGGGCCCTCCTCAGCTCTGGCTGGAGTCTCAACACTTGATTCTATTGTGGTTCCTTGACTTCTCTTTTTCTTGGCTTAAAAATTCTTTGTGATGTTTATGGAGTGGTAAGATGTGGAAGTTCAGCAGGTTACTGCTTTTTTGAAGAAAGTTTCATTTTATTGACTTATTCATTCCCTAACCATTACTAAAGGCAGCTTCAGAGGCTCAGATAAGGAGCTTCTGTGTTCTGGTTCTCATTTTTTCTTGTAGGAATTAGCCATAGTTCCTTGGTCACTCTCTGGGTGCCAGGTTCTCTGTATAGCCCTGGGACTAGGCCTAAGATGCGAAGACCAGGCCTCTGGACCTGGAGCCCATTGTGTGGCAGCTCAGGACTGCAGGTTTTCCATGTCTGTGTTCATTTCCCCAGTGATTGCATCTTGTTTTGCTTGTCAGTGCTCATCTTTCTTTTCAGTATGATTTTGAGTGTAGCCTCTGGGTACTTTTTGCAGTTTCTTAATTTAGAATTGTTTTTTTTTTTTTTTTTTTCTGGGACTTTCACTCAGATTCTTTATTTCAGGTCATTAACATAGATTTTGAGTAGAGTGGAGGGAAGGGAGATTTAAAACATTGTTCTTATATTGAGCTATAATTTACACATAGTAAAATGTACAGTTTTCAAATGCTCATTTTGATAGGTTTTGACAATTTGACAATTTTATATAACCATATCATCGTCCAGAACAAAATATAGAACATTTCTGTCATTTCAGAAAATGCATTTACCAAGAGGGAAATTTTGCCAATTTTTTCTTTTCTGAGTTGTTTCTTTTTCGATGACTTCTTCCTTTTTTTTTTTTTTTAATTTAAATTCAATTTGCCAACATTGATGATCTCTAGCATTCTTTATACATTTTGGCTGTGAGTCCTTTGTCAGATATGTGTATTGCAAGTATTCTTTTCGTGATTAGTGACTTGCTTATTCGGTAAATTAATGGTGTCTTTTGACTCACGTTATTTTAAACATTTAATGAAGCACCATTTATCAGTGTTTATTTATGATTAATGCTTTTGTGTCCTTTTCAACAAATCTTGCCTACTACAGGTTGCAAAGATAGTTCAATATTATTTCTTAGTTTTATAGTTCTGGGTTTTATATGAAGGTCTGTGATCTATTTTGAATTGACTTTTGTGTATAGTTTAGAGTGAAACAGTCAAATTTCATGATTGTGTGTGCATTTTAATACAGGTAGTTAATTGTCTCATCACCATTTTTTTTTAAAGATTTTATTTATTTATGATAGACAGAGAGAGAGAGAGAGAGAGAGAGAGAGAGGCAAGCTCCATGCCAGGAGCCTGACGTGGGACTCCATCCCGGGGCTCCAGGATTGCGCCCTGGGCCAAAGACAGGCACTAAACCGCTGAGCCACCCAGGGATCCCCTCATCATCATTTGTTAAGAAGACTTCCTTTCCACACTGAATTGTTTTGATCTAAAATCAGTTGTGTGGTTCTATTTCTTCACAGTCTATCCTGTTTCATCATCATTTTATCTACCTTTATGCCTGTGCCATATTGCCTTGATTATTGTAGCCTTATAGCTCTCAGTAGTTCTCAACTTGGCACTTTCAGAATCCTGGAGACATTTGACAACGTTGGAAACATTTTTGGTTGTCACAGGTGTGGATTCTGGGGGGAGTGTGTTCTACCGGCATCTATTGGGTGGAGGCAATAGATGATGTTTAACATCTTACACACACAAGACAAACCCCTACAATGAAGAATTATCCAGTCCAAAATGTTGATAGTGCTGAGGTTGAGAAACCATGTCTAATAACTAAGTTTTGAAAAGTCAAAGTGTAAGTCTTCCAATTAAAAAAAAAAACCACACAAAACTATTTTAACTGTTCTGTCTCCTTTGTATTACCATATGAATTTTAGAATATGCTTATCAATTTCTGTAAGAGAATATCTATGATATTGGTAGTAATATTTTGCTTGAAAATATAGGTCTGTTTAGTATGCTAGCTTAGTAGACTTTAAGATAATTAAATAATATATATAGTTAAAATTGAATAAAACTAGAAACTTAGTTTCTCAGTTGTACTGGCTGTATTACAAGTGTTTAATAGCGGTAGTGGCTACCATGTCAAATAGTGCAGTTGGAGAACATTCATAGAAAGTTCTTTTGGCCAGCAGTGGTGTAGATCACTTTGGGAATTTATCCATTCTTCTGATCCATGAGTGTATAAGGTTTTTAATTTTTTAAACTTTTTTTTTTTAATTTTTATTTATTTATGATAGTCACACAGAGATAGAGAGAGAGAGGCAGAGACATAGGCAGAGGGAGAAGCAGGCTCCATGCACCGGGAGCCCGATGTGGGATTCGATCCCGGGTCTCCAGGATCGCACCCTGGGCCAAAGGCAGGCGCCAAACCGCTGCGCCACCCAGGGATCCCGGTTTTTAATTTTTTTAATAGATTCTCTATCAGATTATGAAAATCCCACTGTACTAGTTTACTGCTAGTTTTTTTTTAAGATTTATTTATTTTAGAGAGAGAGAGAGAGAGTGTGAGTTGAAGGAGGAACAGAAGGGGAAGGAGAGAGAATCTCAAGCAGACTCCACTCTCAGTATGGAGCCAACAAGGGGCTTGATCTTATAACCCGGAGATCATGACCTCAGCTGAAACCAAGAGTTGGATGCTTAACTGACTGAGCCACCTAGGTATCCCACTACAATTTTTGAGTTATGGTTGTATATTGAATGTTAGGTTTCTCTGTTGAGAAGACTACATGGTTTTTCTCTTCTATTTAGTGTAGTTTTTGTTGGTTTTCATAAGTTAGATCAACCTTGACTTCTTGAGATAAACCCCATTTATTTGGTCAGAAGGCATTTGTATTTTTATACACAAATGCTCTCTAAGAGCAGCCCTTGAATGATACCTCCTCCTACTGGTTCCATGAGGGCAAGTTGGGTTGTTCCCCTGGTGGCAGCAGTCCTTCAGGCAAGACTGCCTGTAATAGGCTGTGCTCCCAGCAAAGAGCTGAGACCACTCCTAGACCCTCTTTGGCCCATGCCAGGTGTGTTCTCCTGTTTTTCCTGGAGTGTAACAGTTCCCCTTTACATTCCCGGATGAGAAGACTGATGCCTCCATAAAAATCAGCCCTGGATGGTTGCTGAGGGTACATTCCATGTGGGTGGAACTAAAAATTGCCCTGAAGCTCTCAGCATGGACAATCTCTCTCATTCTAGGATGTTTGGATATTAATTCATCTGTGAAAGGGGCTCGTTTTGTCCGATTCTGTGATGCGTTCAATATTCCACTCATCACTTTTGTTGATGTCCCTGGCTTCCTGCCTGGTAAGTCATTGACAGAAGTGGGGGCTAAGGGAGATGGTTTTGCCCAGTGAGACACCCACTTTATTTGGAAGTTTTCTTGCAAAATTCTCTAAGGATTTGTGACATCTCTGTATTCTAGGTGTATTTGGAAGATGGGCCTCTCGGGTTGAGGGTGGCTCTCTCCTGGCCCTCTGGGGAGCAGGGGAAGACCTCATAGCTGAGAGTGGCAGTCAAACTTCGTGAGGACTTTTGTATCTAGTAACTCTTCCTCATGACCTAGGCACAGCACAGGAATATGGGGGCATCATCCGACATGGCGCCAAGCTTCTCTACGCATTTGCTGAAGCAACTGTGCCCAAAGTCACAGTCATCACCAGGAAGGTGAGGAACTTGTATCAGAGGCTGTGAGCCCACTCCTAGCAGCATAGCCATGTTTGGAGGTCTGGCCAAGAGTTTCAGGAGGGCTAGGAAGAGGAATACACCATGCTAGCCCTTAAAAAGATCTTTCGAGGATAGCATTTACAGCCCTATAGACACACCCTGCAGATACATTGGGTCATTTCTGGGAACTGAAAGCATCAGTGGGGAAAAAGCCAGGAAAAACCGTTCACGTTAACTGTGAAAGGCCTCTGGGTTGTGTCTAGGTATTCTCTGAGGCCAGGAAGCCTGAGCAGAGACATTGGGCCTTCAGTTTCTTTTTTGTCCTCATTTCACTTGGCTTCCTAGGATGTTTCAGGGACAGATCTGTTTGATTCAGGCTCTAACATTCAGTATTTGGGTCTGTTCTAGGCCTATGGTGGTGCTTATGATGTCATGAGCTCCAAGCACCTTTGTGGTGACATCAACTATGCCTGGCCTACAGCAGAAATCGCAGTCATGGGAGCAAAGGTGAGGCCCTCTAGCTTTCCCTTTGCTTGGGTCCAGGTACCAGACTCTCCCAGCAGGAGCTCATAGGTGGCAAATGTTGGAGAGAGACCAGGATTCCAGAGATTTGGGGCCTTGACTTTGGAAAGTCTCCCACGTGAGCCCCAGGGACAGCTCTGGCTCCTGTCCTGCACTGTCACTTCAGACACATGCTGGTATCTTCATGATAAGTGTGGGAGGGCCCCTGAAGGGGATTTGATGTTATCAGTAAAGGGGAAAGGGTTGAGTCAGCTGAACTAGCCTTTGGGAGGATTGGACATTCCTTGTAACTCCATCTCATCTCCAATGGAGGGCCCTAGAGCCATTCCTTTTAGCCTATAAAATTTGAACTGTAGTTCTGACCCTGGTGACTTTGGGCAAGGTATAGCAGTCCACCCTTTATCCATAGGGGATGTGCTCCAGCACTCTCAGTGGAGGCCTGAAACCAGAATACCCAACCTTATGTGTGCTGTCTTTTCATATGCATACATACTTATGATAAAGTTTAATTTATAAATGAGGCACAGTAAAAGATTAACAATAGAATGATGATAATATGCTGTCATAAAAGTTGTGTGAATGTGCTCTCTCTCTGATAATATCTTGTACTCACCCTTCTTGTGATGTGAGATGATAAGATGAAGTGAGGTGAAGAGCACAGGCATTGATGTCAGATGGAGGTTCACCCATCTGCTTCTGGAGTGTGATAACTGAAGCTGCAAATGAGCAGGGACTATTGTACTTCCTGTTTCTTAGCTTGATCCCCACTCCTTTCCTGCTTTGAAACAGCTATTGGGATTGCACCAGGTAACTAACTCCCTTGACTCTTCCCATAGCTGACTTTTAGGGCTTCTGAGGTCAGGACTCATATTTTAGTTTCCAGTGTTTCTACATTTGCAGTTCAGTCTGCCTGCCTGTGGCCACTGAATTGTGTACTCAGGATAAGAAAAAAAGAAAACAGCATTTTGCTTCCCTTGATGCAGGGAACCACAGATTTAACAGTGGAAAAAGAGGCCAAACATCTCGGTCTCGAAGGATAGATGCAAGTGGAAGGAGTAGGATGGAATGTGGGGACACAAGCTGCTTACTGGCTTTGCCTGAGCTGCCTGTCATTGGGCTCACAGCTGAATGTCCCATCACGTCCCGTGGCTTCATGACAGTTGACCCCAGCAGTGCTTACCTCTGTGCCCTGGCACCTGGAGCTGGCACTTCTCCCCAGGGCACTTTGATTTACCACAGAGTTCACGACCACACACTGTGGTAGTGAGTTGCAGGAGGTCTACCCAGTTGGGATTGTCAGTTGAGTTTGACATTAACCTCTCTCGTGACAGGGTGCTGTGGAGATCATCTTCAAAGGGCACAAGGACGTGGCAGCTGCTCAGGCAGAGTACATTGAGAAGTTTGCCAACCCCTTTCCTGCTGCAGTGAGAGGTAGGAACTGGGGGTGGGGGGTGGGGGCAGCAGGGTCATTCACTGGGTCACTTGCTCATTCTTGTATTTTGCAGTCTCCTATAACTGCCCTTTGCCCTGACAGTTGAATCTGCAGGAATCTGCAGACAAGTGAGGGGTGGTTATGTCCTGGGCGGTCTTCACTTAGGGACCGCATGTGCACTGCTCTGGTGACTAAGATAAAAACAGCATCACTGAAATGGTTGAGTTTCTTAGTGTTGTTCCAGGCACCTAAATATCGTGTAAATACCCAGCCACTTTTTGTTTGTTTGTTTTGCTCATGTTTCTGAGGGTCATCAATGTGGGCTGGGCTCAGTTAGATGGTTCTTCTGGTCTTGCTGGGACCAATCATGCAAAGACAGTCAGTTGGTAGTTTGGGGCTGGATAGTCCAAGATGGCTTCACTTATGTAGCTGCTGTTGGCTGTCTGCTGGACTTTCTGCACATGGGTCCTTATTCTTAAGGAGGCTACTCCACACTTGCTGGTGTCCTGAGGGCAGCAAGAGGGTGGGGGTGGGGGGGCAGGCTGCAAGGCACCTTGAGACCTAGGTTTGGAAATTGCAGTGTCACTTTTACCACATTCTGTTGGCCAAAGCAAGTCACGAGGCCAAGTGAGGACATTTAATCCTTGATGGGGGAGGAGAGGTGAAATTACATTGCAGAAGGACTTGTGTTACAGGGATAGGAGGAAGTATAGTGATTTTTGAAAATACAAATGTATTTTTCTAAATTTTTATTTCCTGTTGAAATCTGGTCCCCTCCCTGTCAAGATGAAGTCATTTTCTTGCCAAGTGCTCCTAGGCCAGAAATTGGGGCCCTGCCAGAGGAACAGGGATGCTCCTAGGATGCAGGGGAAGGCTTACTGGGCCCATGCCCCGTAACTTGGGTTCCTGCTCACACTATCGACCCTAGAGATGGTGCCCAGTCTTAGCACAGATTGGGCGCAGGCATTATCTGGAGATGCCGATGATCTACTTCCTTTTCTGTGCTTCACCAGGATTTGTGGATGACATCATCCAGCCTTCCTCTACACGAGCCCGAATCTGCCGTGACTTGGATGTCTTGGCCAGCAAGAAGGTACAGCGCCCTTGGAGGAAACATGCAAATATTCCATTGTAAACAGATTAAAGGAAAATAAACCAAGAGGCAATTACTGCCTGGCCATTCATACCCATTCCTGCCTTTTGCAATCATGATACTTGGAATTCTAAATACCAGTAATAACTTGAAATGGCTGTTTATTAAATTCTACAAAGATTTCATGTATGCCTTACTGTAAAATTATTTGCTTTATTAAAAACTTGTTTTAACCAGTATTTTTTGAGCACAAAGTTCATTTTTTTATAGTAAAAATCTGAAAAATCAAGAAGATAATACATATAGTAATAGCGTACTGATACTTAAAGCTGACCCTTATTTGACACCTGTGTATTTTTTCTTTTTCCCCCCAATAATTGTTTTCTCTGTAGGTGAGATGATGGGCTTTTAGGGCAAAGTACTTACCATTTAGGCCTCAGTTTCCTTTTTTTTTTTTTTTTTTTTTTTATGATTTATTTATTCATGAAAGACAGAGAAGCAGAGACACAGGCAGAGGGAGAAGCAGGCTCCATGTAGGGAGCCTGATGTGGGACTCGATACCGAATCCTGGGATCACTCCCTGAACCAAAGGCAGGTGTTCAACTGCTGAGCCACCCAGGCATCCCAATTCCCTTACTTTTAAATAATATTTAATAATGTGCTCTTAGTTCCTCTAGGAACTGTTGAGGATTAAATGAGACATTTGCAGTTATGTCTGGCAAAGTAGATGCTCAGTAAGGTATAGCACCCTATATTAAGTGCTTTTCAGAAATGTGTTCACATTTTTAAAAACTTATTTTGAAAAATTTCAAACCTATAGAAATGTTGCAAGAGTATGGTATTTGTACACCTTCACTTAGATTTTCCAGTTAATTTTTCTACATTTGGTGCATCTCTTCCATAAATATATAACTATTATTATTTTTATTGACCCACTTGCGAGTAATTTGCAGAATCATGACCCTTTATCCCTGGCACCACTAAACATCAGTGTTTATTTCCTAGGAAACAAGGGTCATTGTCCTACAGTCTTTTATTACATTGACATTTGGAAGAATGGTTGCCAGTTATCTTGTAGAATTATCCCTCCATTTGGGTTTGTCTGATTGTTTTCAGATGTTCAGATCTAGGTAAGTGTAAGACACAATAATGAGTCATGTATCACATTAGGAAGCATCCTATGCTAGTTTTTCCCATTATAGATGACATTGACTCATCACTTGGTTAAGGTGGTGGCTGCAAAGGTTGCCATTTTTTCTTTGTGATTTATAACTGATCTGGGGGCATTCTTTAAGGTTGTCAACAAACTTTCACCTAGTACTTTTAGTGTCCGTTGATGATTCTTGCCTCAATCGGCCATCCTGTGTGGATTCGAAAATGTTGCATTTCTAACCCTATCATTATGTCTGCATTTGTTAGTTGTTACTTTCCTGAAAGAACTTTTTTTCTGTTTTAATTTTTTTAGTATCTGTTTAGATTCATGGATTCATTTTTTTAAAAACAGTTTTTCCTGAAATAGCTTTTCTTACTATGCTGTCACTCTTGTCAAATTTTCAGACACACATTATACTAGTTACATTTTTTTTCCTTCCTGCTCAATCCCAACTCCACCCCCAGGAGATGAGATTGGGAAGTTTATAGTAGTTGAAATCTGGTATATAGTAGGTGTTTCATAAATGTTTATTTTACTGAATGAATACATCAAAGCAAGAAAAAGCAGAGACATGGATTCTTTTAAAATTTAGTGTTAACTTATATTGACACTTAAAATTTCAATGGGAGCTTCTTTAAAGTTGGCTCTTTGATCCTTTTGATACGTCCCAATAGTTTTTGGCACACTTCCTTATTTTTTTTGACACAGAATAATTTACCAGGCTCATCATCTATTTTCCTTGCCCAGCCTGGTTTCTCCCCAGTCCTGGTTTATTTTAATAGATGTCATTTAGAAGCTAAAATTGGCAGATGTTCACATTTATGCTGGGGTGTCATTGCTTTTTGGTATTTTCAGGAGACTAGGAAATAATTATACAAATTTGTGAACATGTGTATATATTATATATGTTCAAAATCATGAATTCATATTGAAACTTTTAATTCTAATCCAACATACAGGTGGTTCTTTGCTTTCCCCTATTCTATATTTATGGATTTCTTCTCTCACAGTGATAAAACTGGCTCCCATTATCTTCAAAATAATTTACTCATATGCTCAATCCTACACTAAATACAAAAGTTTGAGAACTTTTTTTTTTTGCTTTTTTTAAGATTTATTCATGAGAAAGAGAGAGAGAGGCAGAGAACACAGGCAGAAGGAGAAGCAGGCTCCATGCAGGGAGCCTGATGTGGGACTCCAGGATCACGCCCTGAGCTAAAGGCAGACACTCAACTGCTGAGCCACCCAGGCGTCCCAAGTTTGAGAACTTTTAGAAGTTCAAGACTCCTTTGTAATTATGTTATCAGTTTGAAAGAGAGTCCTTTTTTAAGGACTTTGTGGGCCACTGTAGATCTCCCCCCCCCATCTTTGTTGACTTAATGCTTTATGCATTCAGCAAAATAAACAGTTATACTAGAGGGCAGCCTGGGTGGCTTAGCGGTTTAGTGCCGCCTTCAGCCTAGGGCCTGGTCCTGGAGACCCGGGATCGAGTCCCATATCGGGCTCCCTGCATGGAGCCTGCTTCTCCCTCTGCCTGTGTTTCTGCCTCTATCTCCCTGCGTCTCTCATGAATAAAGAAATAAAATCTTTTAAAAAGAAAAGTTATACTAGAAATGGAGATTTTACGTGGTTTCAGCATAAAGGTCAACTACAGAGTGCTATTTCAGAGTGCCCCACAGGGTGTGCTTTTCTCTGTGGTGAGAGCCCTAGGTCCTCCCACTACTGACTTTCCCTTGTCCCAGATCCTTAGCTCCAAAGGAGCTTGAATGTTCTTTCAAGGTCAACTTGAGTTAAATCAGTATGTGACTGTTGTCTACCTTTCCCATTTCTACCAGCCACTCCATCATTCCAGGTAGCCAGACTTATGGCCTTAGTTACTTTTTCTTGGATGTCTCTCTTCCCTCTCCAGGTGATTGTGAATCTCCCATTCTAGTCAGACTCTAGGTGCATCTTCCCACTGGTGTTTCTCTGTGACCTACTCTTAATGCCAGAAATCATGTTCTGAGCTAATAGACTAATTCCCGATCTATATTTTATTGCATTTTTCTGCTTCAGCACTTCCAGTACATAGTACCCTGCTCTCCAAAGTCAAGTCTTTAGCCCACACAGAATGTCCCTCCCATGCTTACCAACTGAGTTTAAGCCTACAGCTCCCTGGAACACACCCTCTTGTTGAATAGCTCCAATTTGCTCATGCTGAAGGAAGGACCTGACTTGGTTCATCTCAACCTGTGGGCTTGAACTGATTTTGCTCACTGCAGCTGTTTTTTTTTTTTTTTTTTTAAAGCATCTGATCATGCATATTCTCCCCCTGTATATATATTTTTGTCTTCCTAAGTAGATGGTGAATTTCTAGGGGGCAGAAACCGGCCAAAGGTTCTTTATACTCCTGTTTGGCACCAGCAGAAAGACTATAAACCAGGGGAAAGGAGTGATGGCAGACTTGTGGGCTTTTAGAGGCCTCTTAATAAGTCATGCGGGTTGATTTGCATGTGACTGAGAATCTTAAAATTGCTTGGCTAGTCCAATTTCTGGGGTCAGCTAACCTAGGATTTGGACTATATGAAGGGTGACTGCTGTAGTCTATATAAAAATACAAGCTTATGAGTTTATTTTTGAGGAAGGGGGTCCAAGATGTGCTTTACCAGGTTGTGAAATCTGGGCACTGAGAAGGGCTTGTTTTGGGACTGCTCTAAGAGGTAGAGGAATAAAGCATTTGGGCAAAGTGACTTCTGGGAAGTCTTGGCATGATAAACCAAGATCTGGTGGCCAAGGAAGCACAGAGCTGCAAGACCTCGCAAAGGAGACCAGCATCTATGGATGACAATGCCTGGAGAATGGCGGCAGATTTATTCTCCGGTGGCTGCTGTTTAGAAAGGCCTTTCCCAACTGGAATTCTTAAAGATGAGCTACCACAGAGACCCTTCCTTATTACCTTCCTCCTTGGCTGCCTGGAGAGTTTATCTTGCATCCCTGCTCTTTCTGCACAGACATCTTAGGCCATGTAATGAACATGGCCCAGAGAACAAGGGCAGGCTCATAAAGTGTAGGGCATGAGTTTTTATGAGTGATGTCTGGCACCAATGTCAAGAGAAACTCTAACATGGCTTTGTAGAATCCAAGTGATCTTTAAAGGGCTGCTATTTTGGTGTAATCATGCATAAGTCTAGGGGCTAGATCTCGGGCAGGAGAAGGATCCAGGCTACAAACTCCAAATACATCCTTCAAAACTCAGCCTGTAAGGGACCTCCTCTCAAACCAGTTTCTCCAGGGAAATCCACAAAACGAGAGAAAATGATTGAACTAGTCCTAAATTTAAAAAAAAAAAAAAAAGTGAGGGGGAACACCTGGGTGGCTCAGTGGTTGAATGTGTCTGCCTTTGGCTCATGGTGTCATCCTGGGGTCCTGGGATCGAGTCCCACATCATGCTTTCACAGGGAGCCTCCTTTTCCCTCTGCCTAGGTCTCGTCTCTCATGAATAAATAAAATCTTAAAAAAAAAAAAACACCTCCCTGATATAGTTAACAAATTATAGGAATAAGCAAGCTCTCAAGAGCAGGGGGACAGAAATCATCTCTTTAACACTTTACCTATTAACAACAATAGGATGACTACCACAGGCCTGATTTTGAATAGTTTATTAAAGGAAAGGTGAAGCATCAGTTTCAAATTGTACAAAAGGAAAAAAACCTCATATTGCAAATGTACAATTTACAGAATTACTAGCAAAACCAATCAAGGAGACACTGAAAATACAAAAATTCGATTGACTTCAAACTGAACTGCAAACCCATTGGAGTAGATATTAAGCCTTTTTTTTGTTGCATGGTAGTCTACAATTCTAAGTCAGCATCTGTTTTCCACATGAAACTGTCAAGCAAAGGATCACTCTGTGCATGTGCCAGGGCACCTCCCAGCTTCCTCCTTGGCCAGAACTGTAGGCAGGGCTGGCAGTGATGGACAGTCCAGTTATTCCTGCCCCTTCATGTCCAGTGAGGCCCACATTTCTGGAAGAAAGTGAGACCCCAGCCCCTCAAACTGGAGCCCAGGAATTGCTAAAATTAGCAGATGTAACATTTTTGGTGACCAGGTTTTTCAGAACTGTACAAATATTGAGAAAATTTCGTTTTGTGTTTACTAAAAGAATGAATAATCCATTTGCTTTCCCAGCAGAAAATAATCATTGGGTGCACAGAGTAGTAAAAAAAAAAAAAAAAAAATGCTTTTCATTTTTGGTAAGAAGGGAAAGCCTCATGATTCTGTTGCAGCTACTTTAAAAACCAGCCCAGAAACAGGTGTGGATGGATTAGTTTGGAATTGAGGTTTACTTTGAAAAATCAGAAAGGTAGAAACTAACTGGGCTTTTTAAAACAATAGCAGCAAGTCATAAAAGTCTAAGTAGACTGTAACTCTAAACCATTGAAGGCTGTCCTGAAGATTCATAATTTCTTTCCCCAAAATAATTAATATGCACATTTAACACTGAAATGTAGCTGTATTTCAAGGTAAGCTTAGGAACTTCACCCTCTAAGCACAGACTTCTATGCAGCACATACTTCTATAATTGGTAAACTTAATTCACAAAATTAGCGCATAAGGTATTAAGTGCATGGGAAGTAGACACAGTTATGTTACACTTAAAATTATTTTTGAATGGCAAAGAAGTTCTTCATGATTATCTTTTTAAGAAAACGGAAGTCTATGTAATTTGAATTTGGCAGGGCATGAAATAAGTAGTAAAAACAGCAAACTGATAACTTGAGAACCATTTTTGTTTTTCTGAGAATACTTTATTTGCTGGTAGAAGTTGCTAAAAATGCACAGAACAAATACCAATAGAAAATGTACTGTATCTGAATCTCCCTATTCTATATAAAATGAATGGTGTACAGCATCTGTTGGAAAATGGCTGCATGGACATTTCTTATTTTATGCCCCCTTATAAATAAAAATAAACCTTTTTATTCAAGAGTATATAAAATCAGGGAATCCATATCCACAGAGGGTGTGTGGTTTTTGGCAGAGATGCACTGTCAGAATTTCATCTTAGCTTGTCAATATTCTGCTCCTCCGTATTTCTGTATTCCACAAGGTCAACCAAATCCAGTGAGCTCCAAAACACTCTTCGGCAATTAGGATGAGCTGCTTACTCATAGGTTTAATAAAAATGGTTAGCTTTTAAAACATAAAAAGGCAAAATGTTAAAACGGTTTTTAAATTGTACAACAGGAAAATAAAGTTAAAAATATTTTTTTTTTTTTTTTTTTTTTTTTTTTTTTACTCAATGCTGAGTTTTCATAAAACAGGTGTATAACAGTGTTTATCTTGACAGCGGTTTTAAAAATTTAAAATTTTTTCCTCCCTCCAGAAAAACACACACATCTGTATTGGGATAAGTCCAATATTAGGACACAAATGATTTTTCAGGTCAGTCTTTCTGAGGTGACATTCACCAACATTCCCTTGGGTAATTTACATGCTCCTCTTCTGTCACTACAAAAAGGGATTGACCTCAATCATTTGATTAAAAAACAAATCAGATCACATCAAAAGTGTTTTTTCCCCCATACAAGCTATCACAGTATATAGGCCTCTAGCTCTAAATAATAGAGTTCCAGATTTGTAAATTTTCTTCAGACTTCAGAACATAGGCATTCCAAATCCCTAGAAAAATGAGAAACACAATTAACTTTGTGCATAAACAAGACCCAGAAACCATAAATAAAAAGCAGTATTAATTTAACATTTACTGAATCATCTTCTATGATAGCTGCAGAATCAAAGAAATCTGGCCTCAGCTCAGCTCTCTCTCGCCGATTTCTTGATGGGGGCTGGAAAGAGAAGCCAAAATATATTTTTTTTCAATACATAAAGACAATGAACTGTGATAGTAAGCAGCTAATATTTCTGATGGTATCATAAAATAGAGCTGTTGAAGATCAACTTTGAAAGAAAAAGAATGTGGCTTTTACATGGAGCATACACTTTAAAAAAAAAAAGGATTTCAAATTACAATGAATAAACAATATGTAGATACATATATATAATTTTGGGGCCTACAAACATAGAACATGCCTTTGAATCATGGAATGATTATAAAATTGATCTCTCAATTCCCCAAAGCAGGTAGATGGAAAGCTACAGATAGGAAGGGAGAGAATGGAGTGACATGATATCCTTTATATTTCTTAGAAAAGCTTTTCATTATAGAAGATTTAAAACCTACAAAGCAGAACATTATGGACTAAATTACATCCCTCCAAATTCACATATTGAAGCCCTAACTCCCAGTACCTCAGAATGTGACCTCAGAATGTTATTTGGACATAGGACCTATAAAAAGATACTGAGTTAAATAAAATGAGGTCATATGAGTGGATTCTAATCTGATTTATATCCTTCTAAGAGGAGACACATAGGAAAGATCATATGAAGACCAAAGAACTGACCATCTACAAGGAGAGAAGTCTCAATGAAATCTCTGAGAAGCCTCAATCTCCCCGATACCATGATCTCAGACTTTTATAGCCTCCAGAAATGTTAGAAAATTTTTATTGTTTAAGCCACCTATTCAGTGGTACTTGTATAGCAGCCCTTGCAAATTAATACATAAAGAAGTTCAATCAACTCCCATGTACCCAGCACCTAGCTTCAACTGTCAAACCTTTGGCTAATCTCATTTCATTGAGTCTCCACACTGTTTTTTCTTATCTATGTCATTTTACCCAAAACCGCTTCAAAATGAATTTCTGATGGAAATTCCAAAACAAAAACAAAAAACCCAAATATAACCACCATGTATTACTATTCCTGACAAAGTCAGTAATTTCTTAATATCACCTATACCTAGTCCATATTCAGGTTTCCTTATTTCAAAGATGTTTTTTCACACTGAACAAATATGGTTCATATTCGGTGCTGGAACACACTGTATCATCAGATTCCAAGTTTAAGAGAACAGATGCACACTCTATACGGAAAGATATAGTGTGAGCCCCTTCTCCAGAAGGTAATAAGGAACTAGTTCCTGTTATTGCCAGAATTTAAAATCTGACTACTAGGAAAGCAGGCTTGAAAAATACAAGCTCATCCAAATGTGCTAAGCATTACACTGGTCCTGCCTGCTGCCATGTTTACAACCTTCACACCTCTCCTTCCCATGGGATTCTGAAAACAAGAGCATCATCTTACACCAACACTTTCACATATTTTAAGAGAATGAAATGTATGGAAATTTCCTTACCAGATCAATAACCATGGTGTCTTCAAACTCTTCATTCATATCTTCTAACTGGCTCCGGGATGACATCATCACATCTTCAAAGATGGGCTCAGCATCTTCCTCCATTAAGCCCCGACTGATAAGGAAAAAGCATGATCAGGAAGATGTTCAGACTCCTGGGATTTGGAGTCCTGGCTCTTTCTTACAGTAGGTCTTCTAACCAATGAAAGCATAGGTCCCAGTCACAACCCATAGGCTGCATAATCTATGAACCTGAACTCCTAAGGTAAATAAGGATCATTTATTTGTTTCATTCAAGATTTTTTTAACATTTACTTAGCTATGTATCAATTCCCACAAAACTCTGATTGGTATCATTATCCCAAATTTACAAATGCAGAACCCGAGGCATTGAGATTTTAGAGCTTGCCAAGGCCATGGAGCTGACAAGTGGCAGCACTAGGATATAAATGGTGAAAGCCTCAAAAGTTCACACCCTCTATTTCTATCCTACATTGCATGGCATATACTGAATTATACTAATTACAATTAACTCCTCTTCTGAGTCCAAATGTCTGAGGAAAGCTGTCATTCCACAAAATGACCAGCATCACATAGTCATGTTCTTGTGATACTTGATGATAGCACTTACACGGCATGCCTTACTCCAGTTCTCACTTTCATGTAGTTCATTCCTGTTCTGTCCTTCCGATTTAAATCTTCTAATTTCGGTTGGCCTAACCAAGAAATCTGCATCTGAGGACTAAGAGAATACATTATTCATTTTGTGACAAAAGATAAATTTAGCTAATCAGTCCCGTGCTAAGAAGGCCATAGTTGGTTGGCCTACTCGCAATGTATGAGGAGTTACCTGGACTTATAGAGTCAAGGGTGAGTCAAATCATTGTTGAAGGATCTACCTTTGCAAAAATGGCAGTAAGTTGCCCAAAGAGATGCCTAAGTCTCCAAGAGATGCTGGTTGTGGCTGCTTGTTAGGTGTAAAGGAAACCAAAGTATGTCACTTCAAAATACTGGCTCTATGGTACAGGTTATTTTGAGCTGAAGGCATTTAAGAAGGAGTGAACACAGAAAAAGCTCCTCCTTTTCTGCCTTAAGGCAGGAAATAAATTCTCATTTTATGGGAGACAGACTCTTACCAATCCAGAGATGGCACAAGAGGAATCTGCAAACAAACCTTGTTAAATCAACCTTATCTTCTTAATTAATTAAAGAAGATATGGACTACATAGTCTCAGTTGAGAGTACTCGTAGTCCAAATCCCCTTGGTCTTATCAGTTCTTCATAAACTTATTCTTTGTTTCAAATGTATAAGAGCTCCCTGCCTTGGTAACTTTGTCAGGTTTTCATTCTATGGTAAAAGCTCCTATGTACATGTAAAGAATTCAATAAAATGTGTATGCTTTTCTCCTCTTGATCTGTCTAAATCTTCAGACCCAGTCAGGGACCCTAAGAGAGGTGGGTAAAATCTTTCCCTCCCCTACCAGTGCTTAATTTATCAGCTTCATTCCCCAAAATCTCTGCCAAACAAGAGTTCCTACTTGGACAGCCAGGCCTCTAAGGGGCAGAAATGATCCTGGTCCTGTGGCTCAGAGCTCTCTAGAGTTGAACAACGAAAATTAACACATTTTTTTCTCGCTCCTTCTTGAACAGATTTGGAGTGAGGTGCATGCTGGATTAAATTTTCACTTGCTCTCTATACTTACTGGCACATGGACACTTGCATAAACACATGCCTCTTGGGGATTTTACAGGATGTAAACCTTAATGGTTTTTGGTAGATAACATCTGCCACATGAAGTTCTCTCTGAGCAGCTGTCTTTATATCATGTGGGGTTAGCACTTTGATTTAATGGATAAACCTATAGCAGGGAAAAGTAGATCACAGAGGGGAGGAACTAATAAGTGGTAAAGTCAGAGAAGTAAGGTAGGGTGCTCAAATAAGGAAAAATCCGGCCTCTAGGAAGTAGGGTGGGAATGCTGGTTATAAGGCAAGTTCTAAGAATGCTGTTATGCAGTGGCTGACAACGACTATCCTTTTAGCTTTGAAGAAATGCAGACGCTCTGAGCAAAGATGCTTTATGAAAACCCAGGATCTGAATAATTCTAACACTGCCTCTTTTCATTTTCAACCTGCTAAATTTGTTGAGTTCAACTGGAAATTCTCCCTCATCCATCAGAGTAATTGAGAGCATTTCCCCAATGTGAACAGAAACACAAGGAGATACGACAACTTAAAAGTCGGATGGAAAACAACAAAGAAAAAGTTAAGGTTGTTTTTTTTTTTAATGTTTTTTTATAGCAGAAGTCATATCATCATCTTGCCTTCTCCAAAATTTTGGGGGCCCCGGTACTAGAAAACATATTAATTACTAGTGTGGGTAAAGGTAAGGCTTTCTTTCTTAGGGAAAGGGCAACTGTTCTCAGAATTTATCAAATATCTTGACAAATACCTTCATCCATAACAGTTTAAAATATAATCTTGACCCAGACAAAGTACTGTTAATTAAATGGATGATAAAAGCAGTAGTCTATTTATTTGGTGTCCAGACTAGTAACAACCTTAGCAGAGACTCTTAGGGAAATAACCTGCATGTGTCTTTCATAAGTCTCGGAGAAGAAACAGACCAATGAATACCTAAACTTCAACTGAAATCAGCACTTATTGAGGCACCATGTTTAGTTTAAAGGTCTCTGGACTTTGATTAACTGATATCCACAAGTGCTGGCAGACTTATTATGTATCTTCTAATATAAAATACATAGCCTCTGCTTGTGGTTTTTTTTCTCACGAACTAATCAATAATATTTTAACAAATAAAGTTTTTCTTTGATAGCTTTTCTTTAACAATTAAGAATTTTATAACAAGAAAATGAATCTTTACTACTTACTTATGTAAAAAGTCAGGTTCAGAACCATGTTCAGACTCAGGTTCCTGAATCTGCTCTCCCATGGGCCGGCTATTCTCCCGCAGTACAGTGGAAGTGAGCTGTGGTGCTGGCAGAGGGCCAGGAGTCTGAATCATGGTGTCAGTCCTGTTTAGCCATGTATTATCCAGACTTTCATCTGTAAAATTCCAGTTAGAGTCACAAAATGTCGAGTGGAGTGAACTCTGGTAGAAGTCACAGCACAGACTTGCAGAACATGGCTCCTGGGTTAGATTGCCTCATTTGAATTCCACTTATACTACTTACTTGTGTGACTTTATGAAAGTTACTGAGCTTCCAAAACTCAGTTTTCTCATATACAAAAGGAGGATATCAATACTCAACCTTATAGAGTTTTAAGGATTAAATGGACGTAGGATATAATAATCAAACATGTTATCCTTACCTTTTCCTCGCTTTCAAGTCTCTCCATCTCTAAGGATTAATTCACTGCAGAAGGGGAAGAATTAGGCCAGCTAGAGACCCCTCTAACCTCCTTTGCTCAAGCAATAAAGGGCCTATTTGCTAGGCTTTTGCAGGAGCCCCAAGTAGCAGCACTTAAAGTCTGGCAGGCCTTTACTGAGAAATCAGTAAATCCCACTGCACAACTCGGACACTGTCACCAGAGAAATAATTCTTTTTGCTAGGTTGTACATGTGGGGATGGGTTAAGAGGCTGTTTTCATGCTTCTAAGTTCTACATCTTTCAGGAAGCCCTCCTTAATCACCCTGCCCAGCCCCTGCTTCCCATTCTCTTTTAACCTCTAGAGGAAACAATTATTCCTACTTACTTAGGATTTAATTACACCTTGGCTTGGAATGGCAGGTGATTTGTCAAGTGTATAGGTTATCTCTGTAATGAGAATTAAATTTCTTCAAGGGACCAAGAGCTGTTTCTTCCTTCTTCTGAAGATCATTTACAAAGATGTGAATATATTAAAGCAGTATTTATGTATCTAAACTATAGGTGGATATAATCTTACATAATTATAAAGCTCCTACTATAAACATTCTAAGTAATTTTCTTAATATGTAAAGACTTAAAAGTATTACTACTATGCTTACTCTTCTGAAGAATTTAAATGAAAAAAAAATTTAAATCACAAAGTACACATACTTTCATACTGAATCTGTTTTTCTTCCTCCATTAAATCTCAGAGATTTGTGCAGCATGTTAGATTCCTCATTTGCTATCAAACATTTCATCTCTCAGTGTTTCAAAAATTGTCAGACACATGTGTATGTTCTAGATCAGCTTTTTGGTTCCTGGAAATACTTACCTAAGGTCATTCCACTGATCCAAAGATCACTATTTAATCCCTTCTTTAGTTAATCAGCAAAAAGAGGTTTCATCTTCTTTTATTCATATCACTTTTCATTCAATATTTAATTCCTAATTTTTATTTTTTACTACACTTAAAATTTTATAAGAATGGTATCACTTATGCTATTAACTTGGTAAACCTATCTTTCAGCTCTACTACATGTCATCTTTTCTAGAAAATCTTTCCTGATTTGTTAAGAGTTTGATCACTCCCCTTATATTCCAGAAAACCTTTTGGCCCATCAGAGCACTTCCCAATTGGTACTAAAATTGCTTGCTTCTCTGCCTTCCCATGTGCCTATCTGGACTGTGAACATTTTTATTAATACCTAATCTCCAGCATTTCCCACAGATCTTAGAAAGGTGCTTGGTAAAGACTTAATGAATAACTTCAAGAACAACTCACTCTTCTTGAAGAGATCCCCCTAACCCTTCAGGGTACTTCAATAAAAACACTTCTTGCAAAGCTTTCTCATTTTTATTCCAAACAGATAAAACTGCTGCCTAAGGATTCTGGGCACATGACCTACCTTAGTCTCTTGGTAAATTTCAATCTGACAAAAAGCAAGTTTTCTTTTTTGCAATTTAACAACAACCAAATTATCTGGTCCATATATGCTTTTCTTTGTCCTGAAGATAATACTGACTGCCCCATTAGTGAATTTTATATGGTTAAATTCTCTAAGCTTTAGTTTCTTCTGTGTGAAATACAGATAATAGTGTTGAACTCACAGTTCATTCATAAAACATTTATATAGCATTTACTGTGTGGCACGGACTGACCTAAGTGCTTTACAGATGTTAGTTAAGTAAATGATTAAATGCTAACACATTCCTGGTACACAGCAAGAATTTAATGAATGTTGGCTAAAATGAGTATTACCTCTAAGAAAAAGCTAAAGGAATATCTATATATCCAGATTTAAATCCAGATAGATGGGATTGATGGATGGATTGATTGATAGATGGATGGATTGGGTGGGGGGGGGGGCATCCTGATAGATGATGCTCTAGAAGGCATTTTCAAAAGCAAGTGACTGGAGTCATTATTTAGAGAAAAGTTTAGGAACCTATACTACAAAGATAAAGTTTAGTATTTTCATTCTCTGGACCAAAAAGATTTTCAGTCCCAAATGTAAAACTTGAAAGAAAATCTTTAACATTAATTCTGTAAATATTTTCGTATCTTTTATTCTCTTTGAAGTATTGATATTCTGACAATAGTAGCTAACATTTACTGCAAGCTACCTATGTACCAAGCTCTTTGCTAAGTAACCTCTCTGTGTATATACTGTCTTATTTGGAATATCTCATTTAACATTTACAATATTTACAAGATAGGTACTCTGATCATCCCTTATTTGATCAGTGATTGAGGCTTAGGGAGGTTAAATCACATGCTCAAAAGTCATACAGCTTAAAACTAGAAAGCCAAGTATGAATTCTAGAACTCTAATTTCAGAGTTTGTGCTCTTCATCGGTGGTCAGTAGTGCCTCCCTAATGATGAAAGAAACAGATTTAAATTCTAATTAATTTTGCTACAGGTTGTAGCAAAATCCTTCATGAATCACTAGTTTTTAGGAAGCAGAGGTGAGATGCTGAAAGATAAACAGAAGGTTGTAAAAGGAGCAGAGGAATGGGATTCAGATCACTGCCTTCCTCTCTCTTGGTCTGGAGAACATTTATTAAGAAAAGCATGGAGATGGTGGAAGGCTCTTTCAGGGAATAGCATGTTTACTTTGAGTTTTCTTAGTTTAAGAGTAATGCTCTAACAAAGCAATTTTCAGTCTTTTTTGGATACATGAATAACTACCAATGATCACACATTCATGACAACTCAGCTCCCTGTTTCCCACAGTCCGTGAGGGTTATAAAACCAAAGTTGGCTATCATTATTTTAACGCACAAAAATATTCATCCATGGGGTAGAAATTGAAAGTTGTTTTGGTATATTCAATTTGCTGCAGAGGTCTACTCTCAACTTATTAGAATCCCTTCTACATTAGAATGAATTTTGATAACTGACATTATGACTCTCTTCTTTTAAATTTTAATGTATTACAGGGTCTATGACATGGGAATCAATTTTATAAATCTTTAAAACTGTTTGCTCTTTTTCTCTGCACCATCTTCCTCTGTGTTTCATGCTCTTCCAACTTCTTTTTCCTTGACCCTTTTATGTTCCATTTTATGTTTTCCAACTTTTTGCCTTAACCTCTCAGTATGTGTCAAATATACAAGGATATAATCTGCTTAACAGTATTACCCTGCTTCAACAAATCTGCCACTTTACTTACCTCTGCAACAGTAAGCAAACTACTTGTCACACAGAATAAAGGCAGACTTACCTTCTACTCTTTTTTTGTGAAGTGGGGGTCGTCCTTTCTTATTCCTCACTGAGGACGTTTTACTGCTGCTACTTCCACTGTTCACAGACATTCTATCATCTTCACCTCCAGTGACTAATGAATTTCTATAGGAAATGAGTGGAAGCCATACATCTTCTCGCCTTTCCATCATCTGCTCCGTAAGGAATTTTTCTAGGTATGAATGACTAGAAACACAATAAAAGAAACAGTGATTTTCATGATAGCACTTCATGAATCACTAATTTAATTGTTTAATAAAGTGAGGCTCTCTCTTTGAAAGTTCTGAAGAATCCCCAAGGACATACGTTATACTGTTAACAGTAGTTACCTCTCGAAAAGAGGGAGGAGAATGTAAGGTTTTGCTTCACATATTCCTGGAATACGTTTATTGTTCCAATTTTACTATATATGCTGCTGAAGTGAGCACTGGAATGCTTTTGCATAGGTGAATGTATTACTAAGGTTGTGTGTGTTAACAGTGTTGTTTTTTTTTTTTTTAAGATTTTATTTATTTATTCATGAGAGACACAGAGAGAGAGAGACAGGCAGACACAGGCAGAAGGAGAAGCAGGCTCCATGCAGGGAGCTTGACGTGGGACTCAATCCTGAGTCTCCAGGACTAGGCCCTGGGCTTAAGGCGGCACGCTAAACTGCTGAGTCACCCGGACTGCCCTATATCAATGTCAAAAAAAAAAAAAAAAAAAAAAAAAAAATCAGTTTAGCTCAAAAGATTATTGAATTTTCTTTTAAAGTGTTCAAACCAGGGCCAGATTTCTATAATGGTGGATGGAGAAGCTTTGCATAACAACTTTTTAACTGGTGAAAACGATAAAAGACAATTATTTAAAGTATTTATAAATTGCCCTAAGGGCATAGAGAAATATGTTCTAAGAGAGAAACATTTATTCAAGAAAATCTACTAAATCTCAGTAAAACAGTTTATAGCACTTTTGAACCCTTCCCTTGTCCATTGTCCCATCCCCCACCACTGCTCTGTGTTATGGAGGTATTATTCCAGGAGCTCTACTCTAGACAGACACAGATAAGATGGGAGCTCCTCATCTAGACCTACCTTGGAAGAAGTAGGAGGCTCCCCCCTTCCCCATTCCCTACTCATCGGGCACTAACTCCCTCTCAGGCAAAACAGGCTAAGGGACAAGCTAAGAGCTAGGGGTTACTCCTCGACACCTGCCCACAGAAAAGGGGTGTTATTCTGGGAGAAGAGGGATGTTGTCACACCCCTAGCTCCTGCTGAGTGGCATAAAAGTTCTACCCATCAACCAAACAAAGAGTAGAGCAGTCAGAAATTTAACAGAGAAAACCAGGGAAAAGATAGCCAAGAAGAGCCCTCCTGGGATCACAGATGATCCTAGATGTTGGCAAGGATCTGCACATATGCTTAAGCTGCACCCACTCATGGGCAAAAAGAACAGTGGATGAGGGCAGTCTTGTTATCATTCCCAATGCCCCACATCGATATATCAACATAGGGAGGAAGCCTCCCTGGCACAAAGGGCTCAAGTACAAACCTCTACCCAAACACTGGTTGAAAAATAAACTATGACCCACAAGCAACTCTTAGAAAGGCAGACTTAAAGATAAAATCATAGTAGACTGGTTTCCAGTTCTTCATGTAAGGAGCCTGGAAGTTGTCACTGCATCCGTATCAAGTAAAGAGCTCAACAGACTAAAAAATCAACAACTTCCTGGATCCACAGAGAGGAAAACAGCTTTCCTCAAGACTGGAAGACACAGGAGGTAACAGCTTATTGGAACAGACAGAAACAGAACTACCTACCTTGAGCACCATGGCTGGGGCAGGAAATTTTGCCATAATTCATAAATTGTTAGAGGTTCTCTGTGGACAAGTCTGAGAGTTCCAAACTCAGGGGACTCAGTGATAGGGAGACCTCTTCATAATGTGAGATTTACCTCCAGAAGCTCAATCAGATTTCCACAATAAAATATCAGAAAAAACTCCCTGAACTTAAGGCAGGGGGAGAGGAAAAGGAACCATTTTGAAATCTGCCAGAGTATATTATTCTTTTTTTTTTTTAAGATTATTTTTGGATTCACTCATTAGAGAGAGAGCGAGAGTCAGAGAGAGCAGGGGCCTCAGAGGGAGGGGGAGAAGCAGACTCCCCGCTGAGCAAAGAGCCTGATGCAGGACTTGATCCTAGGACCCTAGGACCATGACCTGAGCTGAAGGCAGATGCTTAACTGACTGAGCTACCCACGTGCCCCAGAGTATATTATTCTTAATAAAACCTCTTTTCAGGAGAAACAGGTTAAGTAGAGCACAACTTGCAGGGAAATACCCAACTCCAGCCCACTCTACATTTTGTCCCAACTATGGGTAAAGAAAAAAACTAAGAAACACTTGTGAAATTTATGTCCAGGGGCATAGGTTCACTAACAGATTGAGACCTATAGGACTACAGAGTGCTTCCTCTCTTCCCATGCTTCATCATCATATTACTAAAGGTTTATAGTACATATTACTGCAAATGTTTACAGCAGTTCCTTTTATCCAGTACAGCATGTCTGGCTATCAAGACAAAATTGTAAGGCATACCAAAAGGCAAAGATATATTTTGAAGGACAGAGCAAACACCAGAATCAGACGTGGCAAAAATAATAGAATTATCAGACTGGCAATTTAAAACAACTATCAATATGCTAAAGGGCTCTAATGGAAAGAGTAGACAGCATACGAAGACATGAACAATGAAAGAAGACAGATGGAAATCCTAAGAACCAAAAAGAAATGCTAGAGATGACAACTGTAAAGGAAACAAACAATGCCTCTGGTAAGCTTATTTGTAAGACTAGACACAGCTGAGGAAAAAAACCTCTGCTCTAGGGGACATGGCAAGAGAATCCTTGAAAACTGAAAAGCAAAGAGAATATAGATGGAGAAAAAACATAACATCTGACTACAATAACAACTATAAAAGGTGTGAACATAATGGAATATCAGAAGGAGATACACGACAATAATAACAATAATTTAAAACAAAAATGACAGCGAATTTTCCCAAATTAACATCAGATACCAAACCTTAGATCCAGGAAACTCAGAAAATACCAAAAAGGATAAAAATGACAAAAGTACTACATTTTCATAAGCTCAATCAGATTTCCACAATAAAATATCAGAAAAAACTCCTGAAAGAAGCCAGAAGAAAAAGACATACTTTATGGGGTCTAACTTCTCCTTAAAAACCATGCAAGCAAGAAGACAGTGGAGTAAAGGATTAAGAGAAAAACTCCACCAAACTAGAATTCTGTGCCCTGTAAAATTACCCTTTATTTTTTTTTTAATTTTTATTTATTTATGATAGTCACACACAGAGAGAGAGAGAGGCAGAGACATAGGCAGAGGGAGAAGCAGGCTCCATGCACCGGGAGCCCGACGTGGGATTTGATCTCGGGTCTCCAGGATCGCGCCCTGGGCCAAAGGCAGGTGCCAAACCACTGCGCCACCTAGGGATCCCTAAAATTACCCTTTAAAAGTGAAGGAAAAATAAAGACTTTCTCAGACAAATAAAAATTGAGAAAATTCTTGCTAGAAGACCTGCTTTGCATGAAATGTTAAAAGAAGTGCTTTAGAAGGGCACTTAGGTGGTTCAGTCAGTTAAGCATCAGACTTGGTTTCAGGGTTGAGATAGAGCCCTGCATTGGGCTCCATACTCTGAACAGTCTGCTTGAGATACTCTCCCTCTCCCTCTGCCTCTTTTCCCACACATGCACTCTCTCTCTCAAATAAATAAAATCTTAAAAAAAAAAAGAAATGCTTTAGAAGGAAAATAATATAGGTCAGAGACAATCTGCATAAAGAACACTGAAGAAAGAAATATAAAAACGTTAATTTTTCTTAACTGATCTAACAAGTTTTTGCTCAAAATAATACCAACAATGTATTTGATTATGTATGCTTTGTATATATCATATATATGCATATATATTTGGATATATATATGAAATGAATGACACCAATGATACAAGAGATAGGAGGAATGAATTAGGATTATTCTGTTATTATAAGGTACTCATACTACCCATGAAATGATAGAGTATTATTTAAACGTGGACTTACATTAGCTGTAAATATATATTGTAAACTCTAAGGCAACCACTTAAAGAGTATCAACATGCTGAGAAAAGAGAGCAAATGGGATCATAAAATGCTCAATTAAAACTTTTTGCAAAAGGCAGAAAAAAGAGTGGAAGACAAAATAAAAGCAAAGAACAGGGCAACAAATAGAAACAGTAAGGAATATGTAGGTGTAATCCAACTATATCAATAATCAATTTGAATATCAATGTTATAAGTGCACCAAGTAGAAGACTGTCAGAGTGGATTAAAAAAACAAGACTCAAGTATAGGCTGTCTACAATAAATCTACTTTAAATGTAAAGACACATATAAATTAAAAGTAAGTAAATGGACAATAATAATTATCAAAAGAGTAGTTACATTTTAGACAGAGCACACTTCAAAGTAAGGAAAGTTATCAGAAATAAAGGGCATTATACAGTGATACAGGAGTCAATTCTCCAAGAGATATAATAATCCTTACCATGTATGTGCTTACAACAGAGCATCAAACTATATGAGGCAAAAACTAACTGCAAACAGAAACTGCAATTAGAAATAGATGAATCCACTATCACAGTTGAAGACTTCAACATCCCTCTAATCAGAAATGGACAGTTTCAGCAGCCAGAAAATCAGTAAGGACATAGTTGAACTCAACAACACCATCAGTCAACTAGATAGAATTAATATCTACAGACTAACTACAACCAAAAGCAGAATACACATTTCTCTCAAGCTCACCTGTTAACATTCATCAAGAGTTTACATTCTAGGTCATAAAACACATCTTAACAAATTTAAAAGAACAAAAATCATACAATGTTTGCTCTTAAAATTAATTAGAAATTTAATTAAAATAGAAATCATTATCAGGAAGATACACAGAGATTAAACATTATGCTTTAAAATAACACATGAGATAAAGAAGAAATCCCAAGGGAAATTTAAAAACATTTGGAACTAAATGAAAATAATAGCATACCAAATTTGTGCAATGCAGTGAAAGCAGTGGTTAAAAAAAAGTTATAGCACTGATGCACATACCAGAAAGGAAAAAGATTCAAAATCAATAATCTAAGCTTCTACTTTAGAAAACTAGAAAAAGATAACCAAAATAGAGTGAAAGAAAATAATAAAAATTGGAGTAGAAATCAATGAAATTAAAAACAGAAAGTAATATAGAAAATCAGCAAAATTAAAAGCTAGTTCTTTGAAAAGAACAGTAAAATTGATTGGTCTCTAGACAGCCCTCAGGGGGTGGTGGAGGGAGGAAGAGAGGGTAACAAACTACTAATACCAGAAATTAAAGAGAACACATCATTACAGATCCTATGGACATTAACAGGAAAGTAAAGGAATACTACAAACAACTCTATGCCCACATCAAAGAGACCAATTACTTGAAATACACAAACTGTCAAATTTCACACAAGAAGAAACAGACAATCTGAATAGGCCTGTATCTATTAAATGAATTGATTCAATAATAAATATAGTCAAACTGATCTCTGACAAAAGGAGCAACGGCAATAAAATGGAAGAAAGGCAGTCTCTTCAGTAAGTGGTGCTAGAACAACTGGATGTTCATAAGCAAATAAATTAATCCAGACAGACCTTTTGTCTTTCACAAAAATCAACTCAAAATGGATTAATAACCTAAATGTAAATCTATAGAAAACAATATAGAAGAAAACCTAGATAACCCAGGGTATGGCAATGACTTTTTCTTTTTTTAAGATTTATTTATTCATGAGAGGGGGAGGAGGAGCGGGGGCAAAGACATAGGCAGAGGGAGAAGCAGACTCCATGCAGGGAGCCTGATGTGGAACTTGATCCTGGGACTCCAGGATCACACCCTGGGTGGAGGGCAGGCACTAAACTGCTGAGCCACCAGGCATCCTGGCAATGACTTTTTAGATACAACACTAAAGGCAAGGTCCCTGGAATAGTAATTGTTGATGTGGGAGTTAAAATTAAAAACTTTCGTTCTGCAAAAGACACTGTCTAGAGAAAGATGATAACTACAGACTGGGAGAAAATATTTGCAAAATACACATATGATAAAGGAACTGCTATCTAACAAAGAATTCTTAAAAACAACCTGATTGAAAAATGGCCTTCAGATATGAATAAATACCTTACCAAAGAAAATATACAGATGGCAAATAAGCACATGAAAAGATACTCCACCTCATATGTTATTAGGGAAATGCAAATTAAAATGAAATACCACAACACAGAATGACACTATCCAATTCTGGTGAGGATGCAGAACAGAAACTCTCATACATTGCTGGTGGGAACAGAAAATGGTATAGCAACTTTGGAAGACAGTTTGGCAGTTTATAACAAAACTAAACATACTCTTACCATGTGATCCAGCAATCACACACCTCAAAAGACCTGACAAATTAAGTCCTCACAATTACTTATACAGGGATGTTCATAGCACTTTTATTCATAACTGCCAAAACTAGAAAGTAACTAATAATGTCCTTCAGTAGGTGAATGGATAAATCATTTGGGGGTACTTCTAGGCAATGGAATATTACTCAACACAAAAAAGAAATGAGCTATTAAGCAATAAAAAGACACTGAGGAACTTTAAATGTATATTACTAAGTGAAAGAAGATTATCTGAAAAGGCTACATACTCTGTGATTCCAACTATATAACATTCTGGAAAAGGCAAAATTATAGAAACAGTAAAATGATCACTGCAAGGGATTAGGGAGGAGAGGAAGGATGCACAAGCAGAACAGGATTTTTAGGGAAGTGAAAAAAATACTCCATGATACCATAATGATGGAGGCATGTCATTAGATATTTGTCTAAACCCACAGAATGTACAACATCAAGAGTGAACTTGATGTAATGTTGAACATGTAATCATGTAATCATGAACATTGGTGATTGTGATGGGTCAAAGGTAGATTGATGAATTGTAACTACAGTATCACTTTGGTGGTAGATGTTGACAATGGGGAGGCTAGGGTAGGGGGATATATGGGAATTCTCTGTATCTTTCCTTTAATTTTGCTGTGAACCACAACTTCTCTAAAAATTAAGCTAAATCAAAAAAAAATTAAGCTAAATCAAATAAAACCAAATTGAAATACATTAATTTAAATCACATACTTCCCTGGTCTGGAAGACTGCACATACCCAAGGCTGCCCTTCTCAGGAGCAATCAGAGAGGGAATTTCCAAGCTGCTAGTCTGGTTGACCATGGGACAAAGTAAACCCCCTAACTGTGATAGCAGCCTTCAAAAGCCACACATATCTCAAATAGTAAAAAGTAAAAATCTAAATGACCCAGGAGGTTTAAGTGCAACTTTTGATTAATGAGTCTAATGCTGATATAGGGGTGACTCCTAGGTATTTAAGCCAAATGATAAACAAGAGGAAAAAAATCTGAGTAGGGACAGCAGAGACTGCATGCACACTGCAAGAGAAACAGACTTCAAAGAGTTTGTTCATCCAAGTCTTTAAACAAATGATCAAACAACATCAATATCTAGGGGCACAGCAAATCAGTATCATGAGTAGCTAAATTATTTCACAATATATCCTACGTGCAACATTATCAAAACTGTTCAGTTTTCAACAAAAAATTATGAGACATTCAAATAAATAGGGAAGTGTGACCTATATAAAGCAGTAAAAAATGAGCGATAAAAATGGTGGTCCATAAAGGTTATAAAGCTATTATTTAAAAATATTCAAAGAACTAAAAATATATATAAAGAATGAAGAGGGAGGGGCAAGATGGCGAAAGAGTAGGGTCCCCAAGTCACCTGTCCCCACCAAATTACCTAGATAACCTTCAAATCATCCTGAAAATCTACGAATTCGGCCTGAGATTTCAAGAGAGAACACCTGGAATGCTACAGTGAGAAGAGTTCACACTTCTATCAAGGTAGGAAGACGGAGAAAAAGAAATAAAGAAACAAAAGGCATCCAAGGGGGAGGGGCCCCGCAAGGAGCCGGGCTAAGGCCGGGCGAGTGCCCCCAGCAGAGAAAAGCACCGTCCCGGAGAAGCAGGAGCATCACCAATCTTCCCGGACAGAAAGGGTCTCACAGGGAGTTAGAGCAGGACCCAGGAGGGCAGGGATGCCCTCAGGCTCCCTGGGACACTAACAGACACCTTCGCCCCAGGGAGAGTGCACCGAGCTCCTTAAAGGGCTGCAGCAAGCGCATGGCAGGACCTGGGAGCAGCTAGGAGGGGCTCGGGCGGTGGCTCCGCGGGGAGGGGGCTTCCCGGCCGGGAGCGCGAATCCAACAGCGCAGACCCGTGAGCACAGGGCGCCGGGGACAACGCCCAGATCTGGCCTCAACCGGGACAGGCAGAGGCCGGGAGGGCCCAGGACAGCAAGGACGCTCCTGCCCAAGCTGAGCAGATCAGCAGCCCCGACCCCAAAGCATCCAGGCCCTGCAGACGGAGAGATCCGGAGTTACTGCGGGAGCTGAATCCAGGGCTCCAGAGCTGGCCGGTGCCACTGCGGTTGATCCTCCTAGGGCCTAACTGGGTAAACAACCCCCACTGAGCCCTGCACCAGGCAAGAGGCAGAGCAGCTCCCCCATGTGCTAACACCTGAAAATCAGCACAACAGGCCCCTCCCCCAGAAGACCAGCTAGACGGCCAAGTTCCAGGGGAAGTCAAGGGACTTAAAGCATACAGAATCAGAAGATACTCCCCCGTGTTTTGTTTTTGTTTTTTTTTTTGCTTTTTGATTTCTGTTTGCTTCCCCCACCATTTTTCCTTTCTCTTTTTCTTCTTTTTTCTTCCTTTTTTTCTTTTTCTCTTTTTTTCCCTTCTTTCTCTCCTTTTTCTCCTTTTCCCAATACAACTTGTTTTTGGCCACTCTGCACTGAGCAAAATGACTAGAAGGAAAACCTCACCTCAAAAGAAAGAATCAGAAACACTCCTCTCGCCCACAGAGTTACAAAATCTGGATTACAATTCAATGTCAGAAAGCCAGTTCAGAAGCACTATTATACAGCTACTGGTGGCTCTAGAAAAAAGCATAAAGGACTCAAGAGACTTCATGACTGCAGAATTTCGATCCAATCAGGCAGAAATTAAAAATCAATTGAATGAGATGCAATCCAAACTAGAAGTCCTAACGATGAGGGTTAACGAGGTGGAAGAATGGGTGAGTGACATAGAAGACAAGTTGACGGCAAAGAGGGAAAATGAGGAAAAAAGAGACAGACAATTAAAAGACCATGAAGACAGATTAAGGGAAATAAACGACGGCCTGAGGAAGAAAAACCTACGTTTAATTGGGGTTCCCGAGGGCGCCGAAAGGGACAGAGGTCCAGAATATGTATTTTAACAAATCATAGCTGAAAACTTTCCTAATCTGGGAAGGGAAACAGGCATTCAGATCCAGGAAATAGAGAGATCCCCCCTAAAGTCAATAAAAACCGTTCAACACCTCGACATTTAATAGTTAAGCTTGCAAATTCCAAAGATAAAGAGAAGATCCTTAAAGCAGCAAGAGACAAGAAATCCCTGACTTTTATGGGGAGGAGTATTAGAGTAACAGCAGACCTCTCCACAGAGACCTGGCAGGCCAGGGTCCTAAATGAGAAAAACATGCAACCAAGAATACTTTATCCAGCACGGCTCTCATTCAGAATGGAAGGAGAGAGAAAGAGCTTCCAAGACAGGCAGGAATTGAAAGAATATGTGACCCCCAAACCAACTCTGCAAGAAATTTTAAGGCGGACTCTTAAAATTCCCCTTTAAGACGAAGTCCAGTGGAACAATCCACAAAAACAAGGACTGAATAGATATCATGAGGACTCATATGAAACTCATATCTTTCAATAGTAACTCTGAACGTGAATGGGCTTAATGACCCCATCAAAAGGCGCAGGGTTTCAGACTGGATAAAAAAGCAGGACCCATCTATTTGCTGTCTACAAGAGACTCATTTTAGACAGAAGGACACCTACAGCCTGAAAATAAAAGGTTGGAGAACTATTTAATATTCAAATGGTCCTCAAAAGAAAGCAGGGGTAACCATCCTTATATCAGATAAATTAAAATTTACCCCAAAGACTGTAGTGAGAGATGAAGAGGGACACTATAACATACTTAAAGGATCTATCCAACAAGAGGACTTAACAATCCTCAATATATATGCCCCGAATGTGGGAGCTGCCAAATATATCAATCAATTAATAACCAAGGTTAAGACATACTTAGATAATAATACACGTATACTTGGTGACTTCAATCTAGCACTTTCTACACTCGATAGGTCTTCTAAACACAACATCCCCAAAGAAACGAGAGCTTTAAATGATACTCTGGACCAGATGGATTTCACAGATATCTACAGAACTTTACATCCAAACTCAACTGAATACACATTCTTCTCAAGTGTACATGGAACCTTCTCCAGAATAGACCACATACTGGGTCACAAATTGGGTCTGAACCAATACCAAAAGATTGGGATCGTCCCCTGCATATTCTCAGACCATAATGCCTTGAAATTAGAACTAAATCACAACAAGAAGTTTGGAAGGACTTCAAACACGTGGAGGTTAAGGACCATCCTGCTAAAAGATGAAAGGGTCAACCAGGAAATTAAGGAAGAATTAAAAAGATTCATGGAAACTAATGAGAATGAAGATACAACCATTCAAAATCTTTGGGATGCAGCAAAAGCAGTCCTGAGGGGGAAATACATCGCAATACAAGCATCCATTCAAAAACTGGAAAGAACTCAAATACAAAAGCTAACCTTACACCTAAAGGAGCTAGAGAAAAAACAGCAAATAGATCCTACACCCAGCAGAAGAAGAGAGTTAATAAAGATTCAAGCAGAACTCAACGAAATCGAGACCAGACGAATTGTGGAACAGATCAACAAAACCAGGAGTTGGTTCTTTGAAAGAATTAAGAAGATAGATAAACCATTAGCCAACCTTATTAAAAAGAAGAGAGAGAAGACTCAAATTAATAAAATCATGAATGAGAAAGGAGAGATCACTACCAACACCAAGGAAATACAAAAGTTTTTAAAAACATATTATGAACAGCTATACGCCAATAAATTAGGCAATCTAGAAGAAATGGACGCATTCCTGGATAGCCACAAACTACCAAAACTGGAACAGGAAGAAATAGAAAACCTTAACAGGCCAATAACCAGGGAGGAAATTGAAGGAGTCATCAAAAACCTCCCAAGACAAAAAAGTACAGGGCCAGATGGCTTCCCAGGGAAATTCGATCAAACGTTTAAAGAAGAAATCATACCTATTCTACTAAAGCTGTTTGGAAAGATAGAAAGAGATGGAGTACTTCCAAATTTGTTCTATGAGGCCAGCATCACCTTAATTCCAAAACCAGACAAAGACCCCACCAAAAAGGAGAATTACAGACCAATATCCCTGATGAACATTGGATGCAAAAATTCTCAACAACATACTAGCCAATAGGATCCAACAGTACATTAAGAAAATTATTCACCATGACCAAGTAGGATTTATCTCTGGGACACAAGGCTGGTTCAACACCCGTAAAACAATCAATGTGATTCATCATACCAGCAAGAGAAAAACCAAGAACCATATGATCCTTTCATTAGATGCGGAGAAAGCATTTGACAAAATACAGCATCCATTCCTGATCAAAACTCTTCAGAGTGTAGGGATACAGGGAACATTCCTTGACATCTTAAAAGCCATCTACGAAAAGCCCACAGCAAATATCATTCTCAGTGGGGAAGCACTGGGAGCCTTTCCCCTAACATCAGGAACAAGACAGGGATGTCCACTGTCACCACTGCTATTCAACATAGTACTGGAAGTCCTAGCCTCAGCAATCAGACAACAAAAAGACATTAAAGGCATTCAAATTGGCAAAGAAGTCAAACTCTCCCTCTTCGCCGATGACATGATACTCTACATAGAAAACCCAAAAGCCTCCACCCCAAGATTGCTAGAACTCATACAGCAATTTGGTAGCGTGGCAGGATATAAAATGAATGCCCAGAAATCAGTGGCATTTCTATACACTAACAATGAGACTGAAGAAAGAGAAATTAAGGAGTCAATCCCATTTACAACTGCACCCAAAAGCATAAGATACCTAGGAGTAAACCTAACCAAAGAGGTAAAGGATCTATACCCTCAAAACTATAGAACACTTCTGAAAGAAATTGAGGAAGACACAAAGAGATGGAAAATTATTCCATGCTCATGGATTGGCAGAATTAATATTGTGAAAATGTCAATGTTACCCAGGGCAATTTACACGTTTAATGCAATCCCTATCAAAATACCATGGACTTTCTTCAGAGAGTTAGAACAAATTATTTTAAGATTTGTGTGGAATCAGAAAAGACCCCGAATAGCCAGGGGAATTTTAAAAAAGAAAACCATATCTGGGGGCATCACAATGCCAGATTTCAGCTTATACTACAAAGCTGTGGTCATCAAGACAGTGTGGTACTGGCACAAAAACAGACACATAGATCAATGGAACAGAATAGAGAACCCAGAAGTGGACCCTGAACTTTATGGGCAACTAATATTCGATAAAGGAGGAAAGACTATCCATTGGAAGAAAGACAGTCTCTTCAATAAATGGTGCTGGGAAAATTGGACATCCACATGCAGAAGAATGAAACTAGACCACTCTCTTTCACCATACACAAAGATAAACTCAAAATGGATGAAAGATCTAAATGTGAGACATGATTCCATCAAAATCCTAGAGAAGAACACAGGCAACACCCTTTTTGAACTCGGCCATAGTAACTTCTTGCAAGATACATCCACGAAGGCAAAAGAAACAAAAGCAAAAATGAACTATTGGGACTTCATCAAGATAAGAAGCTTTTGCACAGCAAAGGATACAGTCAACAAAACTCAAAGACAACCTACAGAATGGGAGAAGATATTTGCAAATGACATATCAGATAAAGGGCTAGTTTCCAAGATCTATAAAGAACTTCTTAAACTCAACACCAAAGAAACAAACAATCCAATCATGAAATGGGCAAAAGACATGAACAGAAATCTCACAGAGGAAGACATAGACATGGCCAACATGCACATGAGAAAATGCTCTGCATCACTTGCCATCAGGGAAGTACAAATCAAAACCACAATGAGATACCACCTCACACCAGTGAGAATGGGGAAAATTAACAAGGCAGGAAACAACAAATGTTGGAGAGGATGTGGAGAAAAGGGAACCCTCATACACTGTTGGTGGGAATGTGAACTGGTGCAGCCACTCTGGAAAACTGTGTGGAGGTTCCTCAAAGAGTTAAAAATACACCTGCCCTACGACCCAGCAATTGCACTGCTGGGGATTTACCCCAAAGATACAGATGCAGTGAAACGCCGGGACACCTGCACCCCGATGTTTATAGCAGCAATGGCCACGATAGCCAAACTGTGGAAGGAGCCTCGGTGTCCAACGAAAGATGAATGGATAAAGAAGATGTGGTTTATGTATACAATGGAATATTACTCAGCTATTAGAAATGACAAATACCCACCATTTGCTTCAACGTGGATGGAACTGGAGGGTATTATGCTGAGTGAAGTAAGCCAGTCGGAGAAGGACAAACATTATATGTTCTCATTCATTTGGGGAATATAAATAATAGTGAAATGGAATATAAGGGAAGGGGGAAGAAATGTGTGGGAAATATCAGAAAGGGAGACAGAACGTAAAGACTGCTAACTCTGGGAAACGAACTAGGGGTGTTGGAAGGGGAGGTGGGCGGGGGGTGGGAGTGAATGGGTGACGGACACTGGGGGTTATTCTGTATGTTAGTAAATTGAACACCAATAAAAAAAAAAAAAAAAAAAAGGACAATATAATTGCATATTTATTCTTTTCACCAATTTAAATAGCAATTATATAAAACCAATATGTATTACTATATTGTTGAGCTAATAACAGAGAAATGTAATATATTTGACAGTAAACACAAAAGGAAGTAGGTGGGAGCAAAGATGTATTAGCATAAGGAAATGATGTCAGATATTTCAAATCCACAGGAAGAAATGAAGAGAAATGGTAAATAAGAAGGTTATTATAACAAACTCTATAATAAATATATACTTGACTCCATTTCTTCTTTCAGTGTATTTAAAAGACATACAATTATATCAAGTAAAAATTATAATGTATTGTTGGGTATATAACATATTTAGATGTAGTTTGTGTAACAATAATGACACCAAAGGGGGAAAACAGAAATGGAGCTATATAGGAGTAAAGCTTTTATACTTCCTTAGAATAAATTTAAAGAAATTTTGGTAAGATGCACATTTTAAGGCCTACCCCCCCCCCAAAAAAAAGAAAACAAATACAAAAAACCCACTAAGGAAATAACTAAAAAAGTATAATTAAGTATTTTTTGAAGAAAGTAAAATGTTATGCTAGAAAATATCCACTTCATTTAAAATAAAGCAGGAAAGGAGGAAAAAAACAAAGAGCTATAAAAAACAGTATAATGGCATAAACTGGATTAAAAAAAACACACACAAAAAATGATCCAACTACATGTTATCTATTAGAAACACATTTTAGATTCAAAGATAAAAAGGCAGAAAGTGAAAGGATGGAAAAAAAGGTATGCCATGCAAACAGTAACTGAAATACAGCTGGAATGGTTACAATAGTATCAGACAAATATATATATATATTTTTAAAAGATTTTATTTCTTTGAGAGTGAGTAAGAGAGAGCGAGAGTGATTGGGCATAAGCAGGGGGAAGAGCAGAGAGAGTGGGAGAAGCTGACCCCACTGGGCAGGTAGCCTGATGCCAAGCTTGATCCTGGGACTCTGGGATCGTGACCGGAGCAGGGGAAATCAATAGACTGAGCCACCCAGGCACCCCAAGACAAAATAAGTTTTAAGACCAAAGTTACTAGAGACAGAGAAGGACATTTTATAATGATATCTAAGAGTCAATCCATCAAGAAGACATAACAATTATAAACATGTATACTGAACAACAGAGCTAGCTCCAAAATATACGGAGCAAAAAGTGACAGAATTGAAAGGAAAAATAAAATCTCAGAAATAATAGTTGGGGAGACTCCAATACCCCACTTTCAATAATGGATAGAACAACTAGACAAAATATTAACAAAGAAATAGAAGACTTGAGCAGTATTAAAAAAAACACCAAAATTATAAGCCATGTGACCTAATAGCTATCTCAATACCGTAACTCAACATCAGCCGAAAAATACATATTACCAAGTATACGTGAAACATTCTGCAAATATGTTGGTCTGTAAAACAAGCCTCAATAAATTTGAAAGGACTGAAATTATACAAAGCATGTTCTCAATCACAATGGAATGAAATTAGAAATCAATAATGGAAATAAAATTGGGAAATTCACAAATATGGGGAAACTAAACAAAATATTCCTTAATAACCAATAGATAAAATAATATACAAGGGAAATGAAAAAAAAATACTTTGAGATGAATGAAAACAAAAATGCAAGCTACCAGATCTATGAGATGCAGTTAAGGTAATGCTCAGTGTAAAATGTATACCTGTAAATGCCTATATAAAAAAAGTTTTCAAACCACCTCACCCCCACAAATCCCAATATCACTTGTTCTCTATTACATTATTCTATTTCAGTGCCTGAGACTCTTGTTCCTTTTTTTTTTTTTTAATTTTTTTTAAATTTATTTATGATAGTCACAGAGAGAGAGAGAGAGAGAGAGGCAGAGACATACGCAGAGGGAGAAGCAGGCTCCATGCACCAGGAGCCCAATGTGGGATTCGATCCTGGGTCTCCAGGATCAAGCCCTGGGCCAAAGGCAGGCGCCAAACCACTGCGCCACCCAGGGATCCCGAGACTCTTGTTCCTATATTTATGTTGTGTCTCTCTGCATCAAATCAAAAGCTTTCTAGGGGCAGACACTTTGCATTGTTCACTGTCTGGCCTTACTAGAACAACAGCCATAGAACGTTACTTGACCAGATGAGGGGCTTAATAAATATTTTCTGACCAACATGAAGTCGACATCTTTCCTTAGAATTAGCACTCATATTTATAAAATTTTTCACTGTCGCTCCAAATTTCTGTTCATTTAGCTTATTATTACAACTGACTGACCCTCCTACCAATTTTTAAAATTCAGGATCCCATCAATATTTTTTTTAATGAAAAATTGCATATATTATTTAAACTGCTGAAAAAGAAAATCTTCTTGAACCAAGTCAAATAAAAAATGCGGTTTACCTTTGAATGTGAGTTTGAATTGTGCAGGTCCACTTATATGTGGATTTCTTTTGAAAAATACACCATGCTAATATATTTCTTTCTTCATGACTTTAACATTTTCTTTTCTCTAGCTTACTTTATTGTAAGAATATAGCATATAATATGTGTAACATGAAATATGTTGACTGTTATCAATAAGGTTTACAGTCAGTAGTAGGCTATTAAAGGTTAAGTTTTTGGGAAGTCAAAACTTACATGTAGTACAGCAGAGAGGACATAGTCAATAATACTGTAATGATGTTGTATGACGACAGACATAACTATTACACTTATTATGGTGAGCACTGAGTAATGTATAGAACTGTCGAGTCACACTGTGTTGGTACTCCTGAAACTAATATAACATTGTATGTTAACTATACTTCAATAATAAAAATTTAAAAATGAAATAAAAAAAGAAGTTTGAAATTTAAAACCTAATGAATACGCTTTTCATTTATTTTAAATTAAAAAAAAAGTTCTATACGATTTTCGATTGTGAGGGGGTTGATGTCCCTAACCCATGCTGTTCAAGGGTCACTTATAAAATTAAAATATGTTAATATAAAAGGAAGAAAGAATGGGTTACACAAAGGCTAAGTCAATGTCCTTACTTCTTTGAGTTGTAGAGTAAGAAATCATTTCCCTTATTTAATTCCAGAGTACTAAAGGCAAGCAAAAAAAGAACTGTATAAACGCTTGAAAGAAAACTATAGTTCCTTAACTATTAGAGCTTATGCTATCAACAGTAATTACATCTAGATGATTAACATTTTTCAAAAAAAAAGATTAAAATTACAAGGGTATCATGATAAAAACAACTTACACAGTCTTTTTGTCCTGCCGAAGAAGTTTAGAAGAGAATTCACTCAGTACTTCCAGGAAAGCCAGATTAGGAGGCGGATATTCTTGTCCTTTCTGATTTTGGTATTTAAAGGCAAATTCTATGCCATCCCTGAAGTAAAAGATAAGTATCACCTTATTTTTCCAGGTAGGTGGTATAGTTCTCTAAATGGACTAGAATTTCAAAGTTGGGTAGGCAGGAAAATCATCACTGAATATAATAAAATCTAATAAATTTGATAAATTTGAAGTGTAAAACAATGTTAATTTGTAGGACATATGTACCTAATAATATTTCTATTATTTATAGTAAAAAACTTTAAGTTGTTAAACAAAGCTAAATTCTTATGTGCACCTTGTAGGGGTAGCACAATACCCTGGAAAGGTAGTTAGATTATCAGCAAATTTGGTTCTCAGAATTGGTCATGGTATCAAACAGCTGTGTGAGGTATTTAACTTTTTCTGTCATTCAATTTTCAGTTATGAAATAAGTGAAAGACCAAATCAGTATTGCACAGTGTTTTTAAACCCTTGTCTCCCATAACATTCTGACAGCCTAGATAAGAATATTTTGTTAAACTTTAATTTCTTTACTTTGTAAGTTGAAAAAATAGGCAGCAAAGTGTTTTTCAAATTAAAAAGGCCCTCCCAGTTGAGACTCACCAGACTACACAATCTGTAAAGTACTTATAACTTAAAAATTTTATCATTTTCCACTATGGGTCAAATAACAGCTATTTCAGTTAAATTCAGGAAACCAGATTCTCTAAAACAGAAAGTATTTATTCAGCTCACTCACTTGTGAAGTGTGGCAACTGCTTCTCGTGTCTTGATCTGATCCAGTCCAAATGTTAGGGCAAAGCGACGTGCCAACTCTTTAATGCCGCTGACATGGGCAGATGTCCTATCTAGGTTGGGACCTTGCTCTTGAACAAGTTCATTAAACAACTGATTGAAAGAAAAAAAGAGGAAAAAACCTACAGCTAAGAAATATTTTATTATTAAAATAGGTAATATAATTTAAAAATATTTAAAAGGTATATGGTAAAATATTTATTTCCCTTCTAGCATTGAACTGTAGCCACATTGTTCCCTTTCTCCAAAATCTCCAATTTTCTTTTTAACAAAAGATAATATATTTTGGGCTGGGGAAAGGAAATATGTTTATAGAAATATATTTGTATTCATAAACATGTATTCTTTTTATTGTTTTTATAGGGACAGCAATATATGAAATATAGGGTTCAGAACTTTATTTTTTCACTTATTATATCTTAGACAAGAACATTATGTAAAAGAAGACATTTGGATATATGGGGTGGTTTTCCCACCCCAAATCAAAATATACAAAAAAGTTCTTAAGCTGGATGGAGGAGTTTTATAAATTACACACACATTACATATATTGTGTCAAAATAACAACAACTGAATATCCTTAAGTACTAAAGAATATAAAAGCTATCATTCTACCACCAAGGTCAGAAACTTAAATTTATCTGTACACATCTCTCTTCCCTCCTATTATGAGAGATTAATAGTCCAGGCTTTCCTCTAAAGCAACTCCCTCCTTATGTACTAGATCTCATTCCATTTTACGTATTCAGCAATTTAGCTCCTGTGCTTACTGCTCTGCCCTGATCCTTAACTATTCCTTCTACTACATGCATGCATCTTAAACACCCCCCCCCAATACAAAAAACTAACTTCTTAACTCAATCTTCTATACCAGCTATCAATACATTGTTTTGAATATTTTTGGCAAAAATCCTGAAAAGTATTCTTTACATTTGTTTTTTTCACTTCCTTATCTTCCATCTCTCAATTCACTTTTATCATACCATTCCATTAAAATAATACTTCTATTAATTATGTTGTTCATCTTTTCAGTTTTCTTCAGCAACATATTGGCCTGAACTACTTACAGTGCTGTAATTAGAAACAGCAGTTCTTCCAAACATTTTCAAATTTATTCACAGGTAATTATAAATTCTTCACCTTCTAAATGTTTTCAGAGATGGTTGTACACAATAGCCTTAAATTTTAAAATTTACACTTACAATGAATACAAAGAAAATATATCTCTGTGCAAAATTAAAGGAATATAAAAAATAAAAGTTCTTCTTCCTCTTTCCCATTAGCATTCTTCTCTCCAAGTAAACAATGTTTAAGTTTCAAGGTTTTCTAGACCAGTTTAGACGTATTAATATATATATGTAAGACTTTTAATATAAATGATACTATACTATGTATTTTGTCCTGAAACTTGCAAATTATTTTCTTTTTCAAAATTTTAATTAAATTCCAGTTAGTTAACATACAGCGCAATATTAGTTTTAGGTGTAGAATTTAGTGATTCATCACTTACATACAACACCCAGTGTTCATTCCAAGAGCCCTTTTTACTACCCATCACACGTTTAGCCCATCCCCCTGTCCACCTCCCCTCCAGTAATTCTCAGTCTGTTCTCTATCGTTAAGAGTTTGTTTTTTGGCTTGCCCTGTTTTTGTTTTTTTCTTTTTTCCCCTCTATATTCATCTGTTTTGTTTAAATTCCATATATGAGAGAAGTCATAGGTATTTGTCCTTCTCTATTTTCACTTAGCACAACAGTCTCTAGGCTCCTTCCACATCATTTTGCAAACAGCAAGATTTCATTCTTTTCGGAGATGAGTAATACTCTGTTGTGTGTGTGTGTGTGTGTGTGTGTGTGTGTGTGTGTGTATACCACATCTTCTTTACCCATTCATCAGTCAATGGACATCTGGGCTCTTTCCATAATTTGGCTGTTATTGATAATAATATATAATATATATAATATAGATATCAGGTTACATGTATCTCTTTGAATTAGTATTTTTATATTCTTTGGTAAATACACAGAAGTACAATCGCTGGGTCATATGGTAGTTCTATTTTTAACTTTTTAAATTTTTAAAAATTTTTAAAAATTTTTAACTTTTTGAAGAATCTCCATAATACTGTTTTTTCAGAGTGGCTGCACCAGTTTACATTCCCACTAAGTGTAAGAAGGTTCCTCTTTCTCTGAAACTTGCTATTTTTCACTTAATATTTTGTTTTGAAAATCTTTTAGCTATTTCAGAGTATCACACTTTAACCATTCCTCTGCTAATGGACATTTAGACTGTCTCCAATTTTTCAACATTACAGACTTCCTGCAATAAAACATCTTTTACATACATATCTCTGTTGTACCTGCATGTACCGATGCAGATACCTAGCAACAAGAATAGTGATTTTTAAAAGGAGTATATATCTTCAATTTTGAAATAGCCTGCAAAATTATATTTCAAGAAGGTAAAAGCAATTTCTTTTACAAATGATCTTTTTCTCCACAATTTTATCAATCATTGGTATTTTTTTTTAAGATTTTATTTATTTATTCATGAGAGACACAGAGAGAGGCAGAGACATAAGCAGAGGGTGAAGCAGGCTCCCTATAAGGAGCTCAGTGCGGGACTCTGATCCCAGACCTCAGGATCACGCCCTGAGCCAGAAGTAGACACTCAACCGCTGAGCCACCCAGGCGTCCCAATCACTGGTTTTAACAATCATCTACATTCATGCTAATCTGCCCATAACTGATAAATATCTTTGTTTCAACTTGTATTTCATTATTAATGAAATTATGCCTCTTTTCATATGGTTATTGGTTTTTAAGGTTTCCTCTTCTGAAAACTGGCTTTTCATATTCCTTTTTTTTTTTTTTTTTAAGATTTTATTTATCTATTCATGAGACAGAGAGAGAGGCAGAGGGAGAAGCAGGCTCCCCACAGGGAGCCTGAAATGGGACTCTCCTGGGACTCCAGGATCATGCCCTGAGCCAAAGGCACTCAACTGCTCAACCGCTGAGCCACCTGGGCATCCCGCTTTTCATATTCCTTGCTTACTTTTCTACAGGATTTATCTTTGTCACTGATTTGTAGGATCTGTTACATAAGATTGAATATTTCCCTGAACTCATTTAACATTTGTTCAGTGTGTTGAAGTATAAATGTATTTAAGTTTATTTTTAAAGATTTATTTATTCATGAGAGAGACACAAGAGAGAGAGAGGCAGAGACATCAGCAGAGGGATAAGCAAGCTTATCCCTGCAGGGAGCCGGATGTGGGGACTCCATCCCTATCCCAGGATCATACCTTGAGGCAAAGGCAGATACACTCAGCCAGAGCCACCCAGGAGTCCCTGTATTTGTTTATATACTCATACCTATAGCCCCACCCATCTCTTGAAATCTCTGTATTAATTCGCTAGGCATTTATTAGGGACTCTTATTTACATAACATACGTGACTTATTTTCTTATTTGAATGCTATTTTTGCCCTTTCTTCATTAAATATTTTTAAAATAAATATTTAGATTTTTCTATTTAAATGATTACTTTTTAAGTTTGTTTGGCATTTCATCTGGTCCAAGAATAGATCACTTTAGGATTTCACCTATTTGAAATGTGAACTGTAAGATTATCTTTCAACAGAAAAGACCTGTAACACATGTCTTTATATCATAAAGTATCCATAGTAATGTACTGATACAATGACCTAGTTTAAATGAGTAAGACATACTAAACACATAAAAGTGTTAAATAACATTAATTGTACTCGTTAACTCTTTCTTTTCATCAGATTTCTTACCTGCTGTAAACTGAGAATGAGGGTCTTGGCACACTGAATTTTATCAATCTGTCTGGTTTTACTCAGTGTTTCCTTAATAATATCACCATAGTCATTGTAATACTGTGAGAAAAAGAAAGAAAACACAGATTTAAAATTACTGAAATTTCATGAGACAAATAGTGAACTGGTGAAAGAATGTAAAGGGGGAGCTCAGAAGTGTTTAATTTCTTCATCTTAAACATATCAGAGATAAAAGATACTGTCTAAAGTTGAAGGAATACACATTTGATATTTAAGATTATTAAGTAACTAACATTCACTGAAAAACTAGGAATTCCAGGAGGGGAGGAAGTGACATATGTAAATAAAATTCCTTATTCTTTGTAACATGGCTTCAATAGCACTTTAAAGTTGACAAATAAAGAAACCGAATGTGGGTAGAAACTTCATAAAGAACTAAAACCAAAACACTTATTTTTTTTTTTAAAGATTTTATTTATTTATTTATGAGAGACACAGAGAGAGGCAAAGACATAGGCAGAGGGAGAAGCAGCAGGGACTCCAGGATCACGCCCGGAGCCAAAGGCAGACGCTCAACCGCTGAGCCACCCAGGTGTCCCAAACCAAAACACTTAAAATTGCTTGTCTGTGGGTAGTGGACCTAAATAAAGGGGAAAGGTAGATTGGTGTAACAGACCTTTCATTTAATACCTCTGTGTACTATGTCATTCCCTGCTCCCCAATATGTCTATATATTACTATTCTAAGATAAAAAATTAAAACACTGACTTCTTCAATAGTGACTGAGTATTTAATTTCTTTATAATTCAAATTTTTTTTGACACAGGTTTTAAGAATTTTTCTTGTGAGTAAATAATTAGGAAAAACCTTATTTAAAACCACTAAATCTGGATATTATTTCCAAGCTAAAGCCTAAAAACCTATGAACTAGGTGAAGAAGTGAGTATATTAGCTTGGCAATTGGGCTTTTATAATTTTCAAAAAGATGGGTATGTTTCCATGATGTGAGGTGTAAAAAAGAAAACGATATCTTAATATACTGAGGTGGTTCAACAGGCACATCTCCAATAAATTAATATTTGCAGTGGTCACATGGAAAACTGGGGCAAAAAGCCTCATAAACTGAGGATATAAAACAAAGAATATCAAATAACTATTAGAATATTCTCAAAAAATTAAAGCTTATAATGAGCAGAGGTGCAAAAATTGCTAAGGATGATAATAAGTTTTGGATAAAGCTCATTTCTTGAAACCAACACAGTACTGTTAAGGGATAAAAAGGAAAAACCATTGTAAGGTCATATTCATGCACTCAAACTGTGTTTACACATTACTTTAGGAAGCCTTCTCAGGTGTCTTTCACTTAAGTCTCTCTCTCTGTTTTATGCTTACTTTGTAATTTGTACATCTACTACTATAATAATCATGCTGAGGCTTTATGGTCAAATGGGAAGAGCTAAGCTTTGAAGCTAGACAAACCTAGAATCAAATTTCCGTCTTTGCTACTTATAATAGTTAAATGACCTTTGAAGGTTACTTAACCTCTTGGAGCTTTAATTACCTTATCTGTAAATGATGATATTTCCTACCTAAAAGGATTACTGAAATCAATGAAAATATGTACAAGCCTTAGAACAGTGTCTCAAACATAAATGGCATAGAACACAGGCAGCCACTCATTATTACCATGCTACATAATATTATGTTTGTATTTCAGTTTCTCTATCATTCTATAAGCTCCTTAATGCAGAAATCACATTTTTTAAAGATTTCTATCAGCACAGGGCTCATACTGCAGTTGTTCAGCAAAATATGATGAATTAGTTACTATGTCACAACTAGAACTGGACTGTAACTAAACATGGATAAAGACACAAATGAGTGAATCAATGCGGCTTGCGGGCAATATTCTGAACATGGGCAAAACACTATTTGTGACAGAAGAACAAGGCAAAAACAGATGTGCCTGTCATAAAGATTTTTGAGCACTACTTTTTTGGAGGGTCAGAAACAAAATGGAGCTTAAGGAAAGCAGAGCAAACAGCCAGGAAGGTAGGTACCTATCAAAATCCCGTCCTATAAAGAATGGTTTAAAACCTTCAACACCTTCTTAACGCCCCTCAAGAAAAAATCTAGGCTTCACACAGCATATAGTTTAGCGACACATTCTTTAAATCTCACCTCTGGCTCCAATCTCATAAGCAATCTATCTGGCTACATCAAATTACTTGCATTTACTCCCAAAAATTCACATTCCTTTATGTCTTTGTCCATGAACTTCAATCTGCCCACAAGTCCTCCCACTACTTCTTTGCTTACTAATTTATGCTTATCATCTTGGACTTAGTTCAGAAGTCACTTCTAAGCAGTTTCTATTAATCCTTCTATTTCTTTAGAGTTGGGTGTCTCTTATGTATTTCCCGAAACCCCTATGCATACCTCTATTATACGATATAATACAATTGTCTAATTGTTGACAATCTTCAGCTTTAGACTACTTAAGAGCAGGAATTTTATTATTTTTTTAAAGATTTATTTGAAAGACAGAGAGTGCAAGTAGTGGGAGGGGCAGAGGGAGAGTCTTCAAGCAGACTCCCTAGCCAATTGCAGGGCTCAACTCCAAGACCCAAGAGATCATGACCTGAGGCAAAACTAAGAGTCAGATGCTTAACTGACTGCGCCACCCAGGTGCCCCTAGAGCAGGAATTTTAAAAATCTTTGTAACTTTAGTGCCTGGCAGGCGGCATGGTACTTAGCAGACATATTTATAAAAATGTCTTGAAGAGATGTCATAAGAAAGACTAGGTTTCTTCCATGTTGATCAAGAGGCTTTATACCTCATGAAAATAAGATGTTCTTTCAATAAATGTGAAGATATTCTACTTCATGGGGTTGATATAATAGTATAGACTGACGAAAAGCTTATAAGCTATAAAAGAGAGAAATCTTATATATATCAGAAAATCATCAACAATACATAGTTACCTGCCAATTTAGTTTATTATCTTTTCATTTTTAAGTCCAGATTTCTGTACCACTTAGATGGAAGGAAAAAAATAAGACTATGAAACTATACCTTCATGTAGTGTTTAAAGATGTCTGCAGCTGCATGCATGTCAACAATATCATAAATGATAAGTTTGCTGAAGGCAGCAAGTAGATTCCTTCTTTTATGTAAGGCCTCAATTTTATTAGCTTCATCTTCTTCATCACCCTCTAACCACAGAAAATAAATTGGTTATGAACTTTGGCTCTTCATCCAAGGTAAAACAATGTAGACAATCTGTATAATCAAATACCAACTTATAACTTTACAAACAGTACTATTCAGTTTTAAGTAAGATAAAAACTGTTACCTGAACTGATTATTTTAGGGTGCTATTGTTATACACTTAAAAAAAAAAGATTTTTTAATTTACTCATTTGAGAGAGAGAGAAAAAAAGAGAAAGCATAAGCAGGAAGAGGAACAGAGGGAGAGGGAGAAGCAGACTCCCCCACTGAGCAGGGAGCCTGATTCAGGACTCGATCCTAGGACCTTGGGATCATGACCTGAGCTAGAGGCAGACACTTAACCAACTGAGTCACCCAGGTGCCCTAGTTATACACTTATTAAACATTTAGTAGGTACAAAGGTTCTTACCATCTAGGAAACTGTCATAACAAAGACTAAGATAAGCAAACCACAGATAAGTTTTTTTCTTATATTTTTATAATATACTGTTGTCTGTTTACCTTAAAAATGCTATCTCTTCTCATTTCAATATTCTTTATATGCTACTAGCTGTATTTCAACAGAGAAGAAATTTCTGGAAATTTTTAAGATATAGGGAAAGGCTTTCTTTTAGAAGGAAATATGTGGGGAGTGATGGAAATAAATAGAGATGTTAATTTTCAGTGCTTGTCCTTAACATGGTTACATTATCAGCATGATATATTTTGCAAACCATTTATATCTACACACACACACACACACACACATGCACGCACACACACACACATATATTTTAACTGTAGGCTCCACACTGGGTGAGTGGCAAATACAGGGCTTTAATTCATGACCCTGAGATCAAGATCTGAGCTGAAGTCAAGAGTTGGACGCTTAACTGACCAACTGGGATGCTAAACCACCCAAGCTGCCCCTACACATACACAATTTTTAAAACAAAGCTTTCTATTAAATTCTTTCAAAATGAGTAGTGTTTCTTCCTCAGGTGTTTTTTTTTTTTTTTTTTTTTTTTTTAATTCTCAGGCCCTACTGGTGTGTCTATTTTAAATCCTAGAAAAAATTTCTTCACAAGGCTTCAGATGTTGACACATTTGTTAAAATGTGCACTTTCTCACGTCTTGGCTTGCCCTTAGTTGCAGAGTGTTCTTTCTTTCCCTCTTCACATGTGTATAATCATGGAAGAACTTACTCAACTTCTCTCTTTCCTTTTTACTAATTGGTCCTGCTGTGAAGCACCATTGCTTTGAGAAGTTGGAAATCTTTTTGCTTAAAACAAGTAGTAAATAAATTTTATCTCCTGAGATTAAAATGGACCCTAAATAGAGACTTTGTTTCACAATTTAGTGTTTTCTAAAATGTTCTGTTAAGTAAAAAATACTCTAATAGCACCAAGTAGATCCACAGATCAGATATGCTACAGATCCTAACTCATCTATTTCACAAATAAGCTAAGCAACACTTATTTACAATTATTTCTATTTGGTCTAATTATGCTACATTATTATTATGCAGGTTTGGCAAAATTTTGACTGGTGAGGTTTGATAACAATCTTTTAATACTTAATATCTTATATTTTGTTAATTTAAGTAATATATGATGACTATTCAGGAATAGAAAGGAACTTGGATGTTTTCCTTTAGAAAAATTATGAACCTGGACATAGTTCAATTAGAAACATAACTATCTGCATATATATTTTACATATGTGGGAAATAACAAATGTACACAATTACTCATTATAGCATAATTTGTAATAGCAGAAGACTGGAAATGAGCCAAACATCAATAGGAGGTGGATAACATAAAATATGCTATAAACAATAAATTACTTTGTAGCTATTGGAAAAAGAATAAAGAAGCTCTATATGTAGTGTCAGGGAAAGACCTCTAAGGTACTGTTCTAAAGGAGGGAGACTTCACTGTGTACATTTTCATTCTTGTTGGTTTCTGAACTACAAGAATGTAGTAACTCTATTTTTATTTATATTTTGAGAAAGAGAGAGAGAAAGAGAGAGAAAGAAAAAGAATCTTAAGCAGAGTCCACGCCAAGCATGGAGCCCGAGGCTTGCCTGATCTCACGATCCTGAGATCTTGACCTGAGCCAAACTTAAGAGTCACTTAATAGACTGAGCAACCCAGGTACCCTTTTAAAAGAGAGAAATTCTACTTTTTTAGAGCTGAATTTAAATTATTTCCTGATATCTTTTGGGGTTGGTAAAAAAAAGGTCAACATTGACAAGATAAGAGCTACAAATACCCATGCTCTGGTTCTCCTCATCTTGGTCAATGAAAACATGATCCATTACAAAACTGAGGAGTTCAGACTGGAGTCCAGTATCTGGATTAAACACCAAAGGCTGAAGACCTTCTCTGCCACCTGTCATTAATTGGTGGCTAAATATCATCAGAAGATCACAGAGTAACATGAATGCCTGCAATGCAAAGGGAATTCATCAGTAATATATAAATACAACTACAAGTCAGATCAATGTTAATGAAAACATACTAAATTAAGTGCACCTCAATAACAATACCATAGCACAAATAGAATACTTAAATTTCAACTATTTAATTTCCAAACTTAATGAAATTACTTTTTCTCATTAAATACTACTAGTCCTATTTAAGACTTTTTCTCCCTAAATATAGTCTATTTCTTTTACTTGGCTGTATTAATTCAAAATAGTCAAGAGATTCTGATTTCAACTTAAAAAATAAATGACTTAAAGCCAACTCTGGAAATATGAAATTAATATAATAAATTATGACAGAGGTTAGAAATCAATCATATATTGCTTAATTAAATAATAAGTATAAAACTTAAGACAAACTATATTATCCAAACAAATTACAATGCAGTACTCTAAACCTTAAAGCTACTACTTAGGATTCTTCTTCTTCTTCTTTTTTCTTAGGATTCTTCCTTAAAAAAATCGAATGCAAAACAAACAAAACAAAACCCCTCTAACATTTAAAACTGAATTTAAGACCATTCATATAGAAACCAGGATCTGAAAGCTTGCCAACAAATTTAATCACAGAAGGGAACTTTCAAAACATTTCCCTAAAAAAAAAAAAAAAAAAAAATTTCCCTAAAGAAAAGTATTATAGTTAATGTTGTCAAATTTGCCCTATTTAATGAATAGCATGAAATAAGCCTATGTCATCAGTTTACTATAAATGATTTTGTTGTGGGATAACTGTGGACTCTGATAACTCAAAATCATTCACTTACCCCCTTCTAAATATTGATATCCATGGGAAAACATAATTTTGGTATGTATTTGGAGATGGTTGTATACTAGGCTATCCATCTCCAGTGAGAATCATGGCAGTTCATGCTCTGATTACACAATCATGAATTACATAAAGATACTTAGAAAGAGCCATTTGAAAAGGGGAGCATAAAGAGAATCCAGGAGAAAGTGTATATATATTTTATGGAGGCCACAGTTTGAAGTATCACCAGTGATGATGTAGAAACACTGAATTTTTGGTTTAAATGTCCTGAGCTAGGTACTTTCAGATAGCTCTGATGGGGTTCAGAAGGTTTAGAGAGTAAGATTTAGGGAAGACCATATCTGTTCTCATTTAAAGTTATATCCTGATAACTTTAATAGAGACCTGTGATAACCTACTTGTAAGAAGGGATAGCAAAGGGTAAGTACTACAGTATTCTTTAACTAGACCAACTAGCCATTTTCTATCCCAGTATTATTATAAAAAAAATGAAAAAAAGTATCTTGTTTTATATAATAGTACTTTATATAAAAGTACTTCCAACAGACTAGTATAATTAAACAGCTCACAAAATCACTTCATGGAAATGGTATTGCCTTGGGCTGTGCTGCCCTACCCAAGGAATGAAGAGTCTATTGAATTGATGGGATAAACCTACTTATACCCCTACTTTTCAGGTGCAGGGACTCAGGGATTCCTTGCGCTAAGAGACCTGATTCTGCTACCAAAGCCTGCACAAGTCTCTTCCCTACGCATACTGTATCACCTGTGTGTGTACTTGTTGGCCCCAGGGCAGATGTTTGAGGAGATAATGACAGAGTTTGGACATGTGGGCTGAAGTGTTTACATGTGTGTGTGAGAAGTTCTTCCAGCTCCCCAAACCTCCCTGTTTTAGGACAGAATTCTTAGGAATCTTAGGAATTATGGAACTACATCATTAGTACAGTATACTTGTCTAGGTAAAAAGACCTGTAACAAGTTAGTTAGCTTGCTTTGTTAAATTAAATATTCATTCATCTATACTCTTTTCCAGATTCCATAAATGTTAGGGACAGATTCGTACACTAAACTGCCATTAAAAATTACATCTTATTATTCAGTATATTTGTTTTTTATTGAGAGCTCTTAACTGATAATTTCTTACCTGTTCCTTCACTGGAGTATTAACATTAGATAGGCACTGTTGGCAAACAGCCAAAAAGGATTTCACTGTTTTCCTCAATACCAACAAATCCTCCTGTAAGACACATTCAAATTTGTAAACATGAATTACAATCTCCTAGAAAAATGATCCAGAAGAAATAATAAATGGAAAGTAGCCAATTGGTTTATTGTTAAGGAAATTCATAAAACCAACTTTGTTGTTGGGAACCAAATTATATAGTTATTTCCTAGTTATCCTAATGGAAGGGGCAGCAAAACTGATAATCCCAAACACTCAATTCTATTTAGCTTAGGAACGCTCAGTATAGTTTCTCCCAACATACTTTCCTTTATAAGTATGGTTTACTTGGGTTGATACTAAAATTATTAATCTTCCTAAATACATGTTAGTTGGTAGTATGGTGAGGGAGCACAGCAGCACACTGAAAAAAATCAATTAAGCAACAAATATATATTGAATTTCTCCCATATTCTTAGCACTCTGCAAAATACCAATGGGAGAAAAATAATTTTAAGACCGTCCATGCCTTCAAAGAGTTAACATCCTATCAGGGTATTAGACCAATCAGAGAGTAATTAAGTATTCAAAATTTTTGGTATTTACTGTAGCAAAGAGAGCTGAGATGGAGGGACCTTCATAATAGGATGGGCTCTAATTTATTTTTTTATTTTTTTATTTTTTTTATTTTTATTTTTTTTTCTAATTTAAAATTGAATGAGTGAACAGAATTTAATTAGATGGCCATATAACATTCAATGTGAAACATTTGAAAAGTATAAAAGGAAATTTAAATTTATCAAGCACCTAAATGTGTTGGGCACTGGTTTGAAGGGCTTACTGTTACATAATTTAGTATTTGTATTGATTAGAAGTAGTCATTATTAGCAAGGGTTTGAAACCAGACTGTCTGATGTCAGAGCTCATATTTGTACTAATGAGGAAGACACATGAAGATAATTCAGAATGACATAGATATTTAAAATAGTAATGAAGAGTTATTAAATTAGCAAAGGCGGATGATATAGAAATCACTTTTAAAGAGTACTCTATTAAACTAAAGTTCTTGAAGCTACTTTTTTTTTTTTTTTTAAACAGATGGCAGAACTCACTCCCTTTTGGGATCTTCACATCCCAAATAAAGATACTTAAAAAATTACACACATTTATTTCCTCTTGCTAAAATGAGTGTAGTATTTGGAAGAATAAGCTCATTTTTTTGCAGAACAGTAAAAAGAACACTGTCTTTAAAACCTTTATTGTTCCTGCAGATGAACATCCAACAACCAAAACTCAACATTCTTTGACCTTCTCTAATTTCAAAGATTCATTATACATTAGGGGAAACAGACAAGAGAACAGGCAGCTGCAATAGGATATAAGGAGTACTATGTTGGAAAGCCTAATCCAGAGTTAAAAGTAGTCACAGAAGGGTTCCCAAAGATGGTAACATGTAAGCTGAGTTTTGAACAACTAAAACTTATCTTGCTATAGTGAAAGGTATCTGACGGCACAAAATGTTCAGAAGCCTGAACACACTTTTGAGAGGCTGTTAATTTATTGCAACTAGGGCACAAATAGGGAGGAGAGAGCAAAAGAGAAAGCTGAAGAGGAAAACAGGATCCATTTCCATTTAAATAGAAGATCATTTAAAAACCCTTGTTAAGTCATCTGGGTATTATCCTAATGGCAATAAAGAACTACTATAAAAGAATTCTTTATCAGGAGAGTGCTAGAATTTTGTTTTAAAGAATCATATTCTAAGCAGAATGGAGAATGATGTGGAACAGGGAGGCTACTTAATGGTAAATACAATCTTCTGCTGAATGCTTATTATGTACCAGGTACTGTGTTCCATGGGCCATAAATTTAAATCTCACAATCACTGTATGAAGTGCTACTATTCAGATGAGGCAACTTAACTTCAGAACACCCATAGATTCTAAGTAACAGAGTAAGGATCCAAATATGGGGTTATCTGACTCTTCTGTCTAAAATCCATGCTCTTTAATCACTATTCTATGTTTCCTTACATATTAACAAAAGCCATAGGAATAATTTAGAATAAAGGCCTGAAAATAAAATGTTGGCAGTAAAGATGTGAAACACTTTTTTTTTTTTTTGACGTGAAACAGTTTGAGGAGAAATTAAAACAGCAGCATAGAACTTATGCACTAATCAGAATGGGGGACATTGATTAATCCTAAAGTTCTAGGTAGTTACCTATTAGGTGGATGATGGGTAAATCACCGAAATAGTTAACACACAAAAAAACATTGACCTAACAGTTCAATTTGGAGATGATGATCTGATATTCCTGAAAAATATCCTACTGGAGATGTGTAGTAGGAAGTTCATTACAGGAGTTCAAAGCCCATGGGAAAGAATTTATTAAGCAAGAATTAATATCTGAGAGTCCTCGGCATTTAGATGGCAACAGAAGCGATGGAAGTACACCAGATTACTCAAAGAGATTATGTAGAGAAGGTGGACAAAAGTATCTTGGGAAACAAAAATATATAACATGGCTGAGAAAGAAGAGCATGTGAAGAAATGTAAGAAATGGTCTGAGTAGGAATAAAAACCAGAAGAATATGGCATCTTCTGCAAAGAAAACACTAAAAAATGTTAAGAAAAAAATTAAAAAATGGATGTAGTAATTTAAATGCCACAAAGAAAAGACAAGCTAAGGATTAGAAAGTATCTCATATCAGCAATGATAAGGTTGTGAGTGACCTTGAGGAGAACACTTTCAGTGGAATTAAAAGGGCTGAAGTCAGATTGCAGTGGGTTGAAAGAAAAAGAAGTCAAACTCTTATAAAAAAGTTGGTCAAGACCCCCCCCCCAAAAAAAAAAAAAAAAGATGGCTGCTAGAAGGGTTTTTTGAGATTGATGGAGGATTTTTTTTTTTATCTTTTCAATAGAAAAAACAAATTGAGAATGTTTGCTGAATAACTGAAAGAAAAACAAAAAGCAAGCCAGGCTACTGACTAGTTACGTGACCTTAGAAAACTTACGTCTCAGGATTATAGAGTCAAAAAAACTATAACTGAATCTGAATGATGAGGTTCTATGGCATTCTGTGATTCTGTTGAATTGACTCCTAGGCATTCCAATGAGAACAGATAGGTGCTAACTGGTTAAAACTCCTAGTATTCAAAGGATGAATGTTCACTGTTCCCTTGCTAGTACCTAGAATAGTGCTTGGCACATGGTAGGTGTTTAATAAATATTTACTGAATGAAATGTTAAGTATACATAATATAGATGATACTACAATCCTAGGGTTAAATGTGTAATGTGTTTGTTTTACCAAACTATGAACAGAGTTCTAAAAAATGATGCTAGGAGGTAGTAATGCTTATTTCCTTAAATTTCTTGGTTAGTATGCAAAGAAGCTGTCTAGGGAGCTATCTTTGGAGTTGGAGGCAAGTATTCCTTTAAAGGTCAATCATAAAGCAGATATGTCTTACACAAAATGACAACTTGCAAATTCATTTGAAAAGTTGTATACTTAACATTGCAAATAAGTAAGCAACCTACCAAAACTAATCAGAAGTATTTAAAGAAGAAATGAATGAGAAGGAACCAAAAATTAGAAGCTAAAGGCCTTTAGCTGTAAAGTTTGGACTAGATTTGGATGCAACCTAAATATTATTTGAGTGCTCAAGAAAGTTAATTGTAGTCAGATTCCATTAAAAGAAATACAAGTAACAATAGGTTTAGGTAAATGGAAAGAGAAACTGTATATTTTAACTAATCTTTATATGGTAAATCCCTTTAAGCAGCTGAGAGTAGAATTTAGGTTCTTGTGGATTTCAGAATATAGTGCTTTTTATTCACTGTACAATTTCCCACTTCATTATGCAGGCATCTTACTATATTTCATTTGATTTAAATAGTTGGAATTATGATTCCCAAGACTGTGATTGTGCTCAAGTTAACAGCCACTACTGGGATACATGGTAGTAAAAATCTTTAGAAATTTTCAGGATGTTAAACCAAAATTTTAAGAGGTTCAGAGTCTACGATTTTAAAATTCCAGCATTAAGGTAAGTTTCAGAGTTGGCTTTATTCTTAATGTCCTTTGAAAAGCAAGAATATATGATATTCAAAAGGGTAAGAAAAAGTAAGAAAAAAATATAAGAAGATGCTTAATAGGGCCAATAATGAGAGCTTAAACCACAAAACTTAGCACATTTACTTGAACTCCTTTTAAAATAAACTGTTGGCTGTTAAAAATTTTTTTTGGATAGATTTTATTTATTCATAATGTCCTTTGAAAAGCAAGAATATATGATATTCAAAAGGGTAAGAAAAAGTAAGAAAAAAATATAAGAAGATGCTTAATAGGGCCAATAATGAGAGCTTAAACCACAAAAATTAGCACATTTACTTGAACTCCTTTTAAAATAAACTGTTGGCTGTTAAAAACTTTTTTTTTTTTTTTGGGAAAGATTTAATTTATTCATGAGAGACACACAGAGAGAGACAGAGATACAGGCAGAGGGAGAAGTAGGCTCCCTGCAGGGAAGCCTGATGTGGGACTCAATCTCAGGACCCAAGGATCACACCCTGAGCCAAAGGCAGATGCTCAACCATTGAGCCACCGTGGTTGAGACACCCAGGTGCACCGCTGTTTTAAAGTTTGAGGAAACTTGTTACATTCCATATATTCTGGAATGAAATACCTTTTCTCCTGCTGTAATAGCTGTAAAGTCATTATGAGAAAAACTAAACATGCTTAACTTACACTGAATAAACAGGAATATTTTTATATGTAGTATTTTTTTATGGGCTAGAATTCAATAATAATAAAGTTAACATTTACTGACACACACTATGTATGTACCAGGCACTACTCTAAGCTTTTTGTGAATTAACTCAACTAATCCTCCAAACTGTGATGGATATTGATATTATCATCACTCTCCCATTTTACATACAAAGAGGCACAGAGATGTTAAATGCAGTCCCAAAGACCAAAGCAGTTTGCCTCCATTCTGTGCTCTTAACCATTGTACTATAATGACTTTTTTCTAATAAGTGGGTAAATTAATATGTTGAGGAAAAAGACATTATGGATATAAGAAAATTGAAACTCAAAATACTCATATATATTTATATATAAACAAAAAAGATGGTCAACTCAGAGGACACTGAAAAACAACAACCCAAGAGCAAGATATGCTAGTTATCCAGACTGTAATTTTAAGAAACTAGAATGTTTAGGGAGTACCTCTACAACTTTGAACACTTACTTTACTTATAAAATCACCTTTGTAGCCAGAGTACCTAAATTATAGAGGTGAGAACTAAAGGCAGAGAGTGAAAAAAAGAGTAATCTCAGTACAGTATAAGCTATAATATGAACTAACTATATAGTACTTGTTTTCAAATGCTTTTTCCTAAATGGAACCAGTGTTTTCTTTTATTTTCAAAAAGTAGCTTGGCATCAGGACACTTTTCCCAAGTAGCTGTGGAAAGAATTTGAATGGTTTAGGTGATAAGATTATCCTGAGATTTAAGTTTTAATATCTTGGGACTACATTCTTTTTTATCCATTTTGGAAGTTGTCTCACTAGCTGGGCCCAAGTTTTTTGTTTTTGTTTTTCTTCCTGGTAGATTTTTTGAAACCAAGAATTTCAAGTAATTAAGATGTTTTACACTCTGGCTGGCAAAATCTCAACAATGAAAAACCCTGAATAAGGCTGGCATAATGAAGACAGTGAATTTATCATAGAACTCATATAAGAAAGGAGTTTTCTCAAAGGCACAAAGGCTCTAACATCCTAGAAAAATAGATCTTAAATGTAGACTGTTCCTTAAGAACCAAGTATCTCAATATGACTACGATCAGTGAAGAAAGGTCAGAGTTTAGGTCCTATACACACACAAACATGTATCTAGTGTAGGTCTGGGATACAGTATAGCAGATTTTGTCCTACAGTATAGCAGATTTTGTCCTCCGTCTTTATTTTGGAATAATAATGAAGGAAGTCAAGTTTCTCAGTTTGGTCACTATTTTTCTTCTGTACTGACTTCTTTAGCTTCCTTCATGTTTGTACATTTTTTTTATGTATCACAATTTTGTGTGTCTAGAGAAAAACCTAATTTAGTTGTCTACTTATCTATAGATATGAAATACCATTAAGATAATTACAGCCAGAAAACTGAAGCCACCGAAGAACTAGTAGTACATACACAAAACCAGTTCAACACTATCAATATATAACAAATACATATTTTAGAATGGGCAGCAAAAGAACAGAGAAGTTGTAAAATGAGGACCAAGACCAGGTCAAAGATGTTAGAATATGAAAATAAAGCCTGTGAAGAATTTAGTGATCAATTTTCATGATAAAGAAGGGGCTCAAAACTACTTACCCAGAATAGAAAAACAGGATTATTGACAAAGTCTCGTAAACAAGAGCAAGGGGTTACTTTGTGAGGTCAGGGATTGGCAAACTTTTTGTGTAAAGCGTCAGTCAGACTGTAGTATTTTAGGTTTCATGGGTCGTATAGTCTCTGTCCCAACTATTTTGCTACTGTAAGAAAAGCAGCCCAAGACAGTACATGAATGAACAAGCATGGCTGTGTTCCATTAAAACTTTATTATAAAAACAAAGGTCAGGGTATGGGTCCATGGGCTGTAGTGTGCCCAGTCTATACTGGGCTATAAAGCTCTTTGGAACATAAACTGTGTTATGTTTACTTGTACTTAGTGCCATTACTAACACATAATGAGGCTCATTATATTATTTTTCAGCCCAATTAAGTCATTATCAACATTAAATATGATAAAAACAAATGGAACTAAATTCATTCACTTGGGACACATCAGTAAGCAAAAGATGTAAAAACCATCACCACCGTGGAGAAGTAAACCCTATATAATATTTTAAAAATTGCTTTCTTCAATGAATAGCTGCTACTAGCTTCTCTTTAGGGTGGGGGAGAGGGTGTGCCACTTTTGTCAGTATACATTAAAGTAACTATTGAATATTTAAACCCTAGTTGTAATACCTAGTTTTCAGTGTTGCTGTTCTTGGTAATTTGAATCCCCATCTTCTGACTTTGCCTCAAACTAATCTACTTATGATCCAGGATTCCTTCAGCTGCCTATTGTAGTTCCAAAATATCTGACTTATTTCCTGTAGTGTACAAAGATGAAAGAAGCTTAAGGAGTGAAAGGAGCAGGGGAAAAATAGTGGCTGCTAGGACCAAAGTGAGAGACTTGAATTTCCAAAGATACAGGTGAAGAACAAAAATCTACCATGTTCTTTCTCAAACCTACACTAGCTACTAAGCATGTTTACATACTCCCATAGCCTTAGAGAACAGTTCGTTTAGTATCAATTCTTGATTTTGAAAGGGGAGATTAGGAAGGCATAGGCTAGGACTGCAATTTAATGCCATCAAAACAACAGTTGTTGCTTGCTAAAACATTTCCTTCAATTCAATCTTCCCCAAAACCCTATCCCACAGTGAATATCACATACACAATAGGAAACTGAAGTTCAAAGAGGGAAGTAACTTGCTTCTTTGCCACAGGTGGTAAGAAATGGCACCAAAATTTGAACTTAGATTTAACTCCAAAGATCATGATCTAACACAAAAATGCTGGAAATAAACCCTACTTATAAGCTAGGAGTTTCTTATATATATAAATTGGGTCTGTAACAAGAAGTCCTTTAACAAATACCTGGCAACTTTAGAATGGCTGCTGGAAAAAAAATACATTTTAAAACAAAAAAACCTACTGTAGGAAGGTATGCATTATGTTATCAGAGGTATTTATTTTTTATTTTTTTAATTTTTATTTATTTATGATAGTCACAGAGAGAGAAAGAGAGAGAGGCAGAGACATAGGCAGACGGAGAAGCAGGCTCCATGCACCCGGAGCCCGATGTGGGATTCGATCCCGGGTCTCCAGGATTGCGCCCTGGGCCAAAGGCAGGCGCCAAACCGCTGCGCCACCCAGGGATCCCTATCAGAGGTATTAAGTAGAATATGAAACACCCATTTCCTTTCTATTCAAATAAATGGACAGACAGGAAAGTACACTTTTATCATTAATTCTGGTGAGGCAAATCCCAATCTCTGTACTAGAAAGTGGGAAGTGTTCTGTTTTGTTTAAATATTCTAAATATTGCTTTAGAACTCTGAAAAGCTCAGTTTAAACATACTTTCACATTATAATAATTGGTACTTGGATAGATCTTCTCAGTCCTGGCTTATTTCTTATATCATAAGGTATTAAATATGTTAAGGAGTTTCAGTATTTATAAAATCTGCACCTATAAAATAGGTACTTTAAAGACCACTGTCCCTGTATAAGTAAAAACAGCACCTTACTGAATAGGCTAATAAAACTGAGGAAGCCTTATACTGTCTTTCCTTAACAGACAGCAATTTTTAAGAATGGGGCCCCAGGAATAGGGTTGCAAACAGCATATAATTATTAATGGAATGCTAGACTCATAACTTGTAGGTTCTTTTATAATTGAACATATTTACTTCTGGTTTTCAGAGGCTTTTAGAATGTTAGAGTTAGATAAAATTCTGGAGAAGTTCAGATTTTGGTATGAACCTACTTCAGTATTTCAGATTTTTTTTTTTAAAAGAACATTCTGAGAGCTGAATAAGAAATGGCTATTAATCAAGATCTGGATCTTTCTCCTTAAACTCTCCTAGACCAGCCAATCAACACTTGAGATAGGACTCTTGAATGACTCTGAAGTCATGGAACAATCAAAAGGAAAGGCTTTAAATAAACTAGATAGTTACTAAGGATAGAATTCTCATAAAATAAAAGGTAGGGGGGAAACATTCAAGAAAAAAAGAATGAAGTAAAATGGTTACACACTACTAAAAATTTGTTCCTAGAGGAAAAGCTATTACTTTTCACTATTGGCCGCATTCCCCTCCCCCCACAAAGTAGTTAATTCTGCAAATAGAGAGGTGCTATCTGTATTTTGTTCTTACAGGAAATTTGGGGTAGGTCCCAGGTGAGCTATCTTTCTTTCTTATTTATTCTAAAGGACTGGGAAGGGAAGAGAAAAGAAAGGTGTAGAAAGCAGCCTGTAGATTTTTACATATTTGAGCCTATTTCTAATACACTTGTAAAAAATGTATATTTCATGAAGAATAGCAAGGTTAAACATGTCTCCTCACTGGGTTGGCCACCACCAGTCCCATCTTCATCCTAACCCTTCCCTTCTTCAGTCTGTTTGGAGGTAAACAAGTTGGAGTTTGTGGAGGAGACCCTTCAGTCAAGAGGGTAATGGAGGAATAAATTTTGCAGCTAAATACTTCAATAATAAATTCACTTGCAGCTACCTGAGGGATGTTGACTTTCTTTTATTTAAAAGACAAGGAATAGGGCCAGGGCCCAGAAGGCAGGGATGTTTTCCCCAGGCCCTCCCTACTGCTATCTATAATAGGAACATGCAGGGTAAGGCTGAGAGCTACAAATTTAAGATTATAGAGAGTAGGACAGCTCCTCCTAGGAGGAAAAAAAAAATATTGAGGATAAATTCTACATCCCCAGGCCAAAAAAGGCAACAGGGGCATTATATTAGCCCTAACTCTTATTTACCTGGCTCTTTACATGTCTTTGTATATGTCCAGAAGGAGCTGAAGGAAGAAGGATGTTTTCTGTTAGAGAAGAGAAACTGAAGGCTGCTTCTACAGGACCAGCACTAGGGGGCACCGGAGCAAAGTATACTGAGCATGACCTGTGTGACTGCCAAAGAGCTTCAACTCTGGAAATTAGGGGAACAGAGGAAATACCCATTGGTAAAACCCAATGCACTTCCAATTCAAATAAAGATCTAATCCTGTTCTTGATATATAGTCTTCTCATATACTTTATTTTATGAAAGTGTTCACTGTTGTGTTAAATTATAACTTGAATTTAAACTTCAAATATAACTACCATTCATAATTTTCTGAATGATATATTTATTGTCATAAACAATAGAGAAAAAAATAAATTTTAGAAAGTATTCTCTAAAAAGCAATGTGGCAATATATATCAAGACTAAAAGTATGTACCATCTCTGACCCAACAGTTCCATTTCTAAGAATATAATACAAGATGAAACAGTGTAAAACACAGAACTTTTGCATCAGAATGCCCATCATGGCATCATCAATTTTATTAACATGCTTAAACAACCTAAAAATCCAAGAGGTAAGAGTGGTAAAATAAATTATGGACTATCATCCATACATTAAAATATTATCTACAAACACTTCTTAGTAGCTGAAGGAAATGCTGATTGAAGAGGAGACACAAAACTTTGTAAACTGTAAATACATTATGATCTCAATAAGACTGAAATATGTGAGAAGTACTGAAAGAAAATACACCAAAATATTAACAGTGGTTATCCATAAGTGGTAAGATTCAGAAATTTTATTTATATATTTTTTACAATGAACAAATAGTCAAGTAAGAGAGCCTGAATTTATGAAAACCATTCTACTTTATATTTTACATCCCAAACTAATAAGCATAATTGATTAATCAAAAACATGACTTCCTCAGAGATTTAAAGGAATTTCTATAAAAGTGAGTAGAGAAAAACTGGTTAGCCGGCTAGTTCAGCTCGCTAGCAAAATGGTTCATTTCACATTAACATAATAATTGCTCAACAACAAAAACTGAAAATAATTCAAATAAGAACACTTTCAAGTTGTCTCTGAGTGATCAACATTACACATTTTAAATACATAGACCCCAAGGGGCTACAGTATCAAATTTAAGTTTCAGGGAACAAAAAGAAAAAGGATAGATTGCATTACCAAAGTCTTTTGTATACTTCAACTGTAATCCACTGGCATTACAAACTGAGGCATTTAAAATCACAGCAACTTCTCATTAAATATATCCTACTGGGGATACTGAATGATGAAAAAAACCTGGCTATATGACATAACTTACCTAACTTTTTGGTACCCAACTGATTAACATTGTTAGCTTGTGTTCAGAAAGGAGTCAACCAATGTGCCCTTAGAAAATTTATTTATAAAAAACAAAACCTTTTAGAACTAGTTGTTTTAAGAGGAATGAAGAATTTAAAAAGTGCCAACAGAAAAACTTCTAGATTGAGATTCAAAAGACTTGTGCTCTAAGTTCAGATCTTAATCAAGTCCCAATGTTTCTAAGTATCAAGTTCCTTATTTGTACAGTGGGATTATCATAACATCCATTTTATAGAATTATTAGGAATATTTAATTAAGTTAAAGCACTTAATTCAAGTGACTTACAAAATGTAAAATATCAGCAAGGTAAAAATAATAACAATGTCCCTTTCTAGGTCTTACCTAAAACAAGCAGGTCTCATCAGATCACTTGCAAATTTCCTTATAGCTTTAATATCACACTTATAAACAACAGAATAATACTGCTACAGCAAATAAGATACAGAACACACTAGGCATTTTTCTAGTATTTATCCAAGCTCAACAACTCTGAGTTATATGTGATAAATCAAAATCTAAGATTAGGATGAGATAATCAGGATGTTTTTGTACTAGCAGCTTTTGAAAGTTTTTGTGATAAAATTATCACTGTTAGATATAGTCATCAACAAAAACAATCCCTCAGACAGTAACAAAAGCTATAAAGCAAAAATAAGTTTCTCTCCTTCTTATGCTTGACCCCAAAGAATTTCTCTTTCCCAGAGTTAACCACTATTAAGATTCTTGTATACCTACCCAGACATCTACAGGTAAAGCAGTTATTAACCTTAGAAAACTGAAGAATTTTAGAGCTAGAGTTGACTGGCCAAGTACAATTTTTAATTTTACAAATAAGTAATCTGACAATGATAAGTGATTATTTTAGTTGTTACTAATATCTGGAAAGCATTTCACAATAGATAAAATGCTTTGACATACATTATCTGTTCTATCAAGTGGCTTGCCTCAAGGTTATTTGTACAACAAGCTAATGACGTGGTTGAAACTATAGTTAGGGAGTTGATATCTTATCAGATGGGATATTAATAATAGAGATTAAACACATACAAAGCTTATTTATGCGGATCTTCAATTTTCAACAATATCCTACATTACATGGGATTAGAAAACTGGCAATTACTGATCTAGTGATTATTACATACGAGTCATTACAATAATTGCTTTTTAAATTTTTAGAAATTTTTTATAATAATTGTTTTAAAAGGATAAATCTTAGCAATGAGAGATTAATTTTTAAAGTTTGCTTGTGTCTTGAAAATTCATTCTTTTCAAGATTATCACTTAGAGAATAACTTTTAAATGATAGATATAACCAACACTCAATGATTATTGAATATACTTGGGTTAAAAAAATTACCAACAACTTCAAAATGAGAAGAAATAATCTGAGAAACATTTTAGTAAGGAGAATTTCACATACAGTATGTATACACGCAAAACTATAAACAGAAATCAACTGAATAATAATGCACCTAAAAGATGCTGCAGCATTTTCTGGCATAAAGAAAATCAGTGATGACCACAAAAGCTGCACTGCCACCGTGACAATGACAATTACGAAATCTGTATTATGACAAATGATAAAAAAATGAAGATATCTTTTATTAGAAGAATGAGTCAGACCAAAATTAAACAGAAAGCTAAGGAATTTCAAAATAATTTTACTGTAACAGGTTAAAAAATGGAATACCAAAATCAACTAGATGAAAACATCAAAACAAAAGTAACTCTGTTTGCAACATATAAATTCTTGCTATCAAATTTTAACTTATTTTAACTATATTCAATCTCCTTTGTCATATTAAGGAACATTTCAAAAACATGAAAGCATTATACATTTTAAAGTGACTTTTGTTACTAATAAAAGGTTAATTTTGATTTCTGCTTTTCAAGACTAAAACTGTCAATAAAATATAAAAAACACGATGCTAACCAATTATTCTTGCTCTAATTGAGAATAAATAAAAAACCCCAATTTCTTTCTAAAGGCAGAGAAATCTTCAAGTTATTAATTAGGAAAAAAGGAATGCTGTATATCATGCTGTTGGTTCTATAATGTATCATTAACTTTCTTTACTGGTTGAATATCTTCTGTTTTGTTAAGATGAGGATATGTAAACATTGTGGTATTTTGACTTGGTTCTTTATCAAGTGTTTGCTCTTTACAAACATATGTTAAAGCCTCTCTCGCAAAACTGTAATATATTTATTTTATATTTGTATCAGATAATTTCAACGTATAAATAGCATTTTTTTGGTCTGATTCTCTTCATGGTTCTGTTCATGGTTTCTTTTCTTCTGAGTTGTGTAATCTTAACCAGGAGCTAATTTTTCTTAAAATTTTATCTGCCTCTTTGAGGCAAGTTCCTTTAGAAAGGATTTACACTTGATTGTGTTAGGTGCCTGGAGATAATCACCAAGACAGAATATTTTAAATCAAAATCTTAACTTTTTAAATTTTTTAATGGACCACTAAAGTAGTATGAATTTAGGATGGAAATCTACATGAAAGCTCATTCATGGTTATAAACTTTCAATGAAAGACCTACTTTCTCCCTTTTATTCAATGACAAATTTTAAGACAGGCTATTTTCCCTATATTCCCCCATGAATGGAGCTGGCATGGGTTTATTTCTAATTTACCCTTGTGCTGGAAGTAACTCTTTAGAATCCCAACTTGATCAGGGGAGATGTGCTACTTATTAGATAGTCTACGCCGGAGGGCCTTGGGATTTGTCTACATTACAAAATGTCCTCAAGTTTAGTAGGCTTTAGGCTCTGTTTGACTCTCTTGGATCCTAGTTTAATTTAATCTAACTTGTATTTTCCTTTTTGTTTTGAATGGTCATGGCTAGATTAAAATGAAAAAAAAATTACTAGATAATTTTTTTTTTAACAAGAGTGTTTAGTTTGGACCCCAAGGTGCTATAATTCCAAAACTAAGACTTACATAGCATTACATTCAATATTATTCTTTTTAATAGCATGTCACCTATCAGAGCTCTTGTGGTTTCTACTATAGTGATTTCTGGTAAGACTTTTAAATTTGTGTATCTATACAGTTCTGCATCTATTGCTTGAAGAACTGGTTCTTTCAAAGAGGTAAAATATACTTACTCATAGGATAAAGCAAGAATTGATAATAATTACTATATACTTCATTAAAAATTATAATTTATTGTAACTGGTAAGAATAAATTAATAAGTAATGATTTAAGCAAGGTATTTTATTTTAGTAATAATAATAACCCTTCTGCCTTCAGAAACTCTTACTTACTTTGGAAGGAGAACCATCAGTAATTTTCACCAACTGCCAAAGAATCGAGTAATGGGAACACTGCAGTGCCTGTACGACTATCTGTATCAAATAAAAAAATTCAAACAAATGAGACATAATTTATGTTTGTACAGTATTAAGAGAACAATGTTTATCATAGTTTTTTCTTATAATAAGTTTTCAAGTCCAAATTTTTGTAGAAAGTTAAAATGTGTAAAATAATATTTAGGTAAAAAAAGACAAACCAACATATCAGTCTAGAGAATAAAAATATAATGTATGTCAATAAATATGGACCCAAATAACACTATGCTTTAAACAAAAATCTGTTGTATTTGCTCATATTTTTAAAAGGGATATTGAAGAAATTTTTATCCAGATTTTATAATAAATGGTTATTTTGTTTTAAAATATTTCTACTATGAATAGAACATTTATACAGAAATGTGCATAAAAGAAAAATACCTTCATGAACACTACCCAAGTCAAGAAATAGAACATTGCTAGCACCTTCTCCCAATATAATGTCTTCTTGTCTCTTTAAAGGTAATAGCCATTTTGACTAATCAGGCAGTCAGTACATTTTAACTACCTAAGTCTACATTTCTAAATACTGAGTTTATTAACACCTATTTGTGAACATTATATAAATGAAATCATGCACTATGAATTACTTTGAATCTGACTTTTTTCATTTTAACATTTATAGTTAAGATTTATATATATTGTTGCATGTAGCCGTGGTTCATTATTTTTTGGTCTTGTATCATATTTAGAATATCCTATTTATTCATTCTATCGTTGAGCTTTTACAATGCTTCTGATTTTAGGCCATTATGAAGAATGCTGCTATGAACTTTCTTACACATGGCTCCTGCTGTTCATGCATGCACCTGTCTAGCTCAGAGGTTCTTGAAGTTTTTAGTTCTCAGGACCTCTTTACACTCTTAAAAATTACTAAAGGGTGGCTCAGTGGTTGAGCCTGAACCTTCGGCTCAGGGTGTGATCCCAGGGTCCTGGGATCGAGTCCTGAATGAGGCTTCCTGCAGGGAGCCTGCTTCTCCTTCTGTCTATTTCTCTGCCTCTCTGTCTTTCATGAATAAATAAAATCTTTAAAAAAATTCTAAAAGATTACTCTAAAAAAAAACTAAATTGCTTTTTTTTATAAGGGTTATTTAAGAGATTTATCATGTAAGAAATTAAAAATAATAAATGTTACAAATATTTGTTCATTTTAAAATTAAAGTAATTTTAACAAAAAAATGTACTTCTGAAGAAGAACTAAACTTCTAAAATGAAAAATATTTAGTAGGAAGAATTACACTGTTTTACATTTTTACAAATCTCTAAATGTCTGGTTTAATAGAAAACAGTTTCAATGTGTTTCTGCATTTTAGTAAAATATGCTGTTTCGATTGAAGTATATGAAGAAATCCAGTGTCACTAGTCAGTTGGAAAAAGAAGGTATATTTTTAGTGGTCTTTGCAGGTAAATGTGGCTATTCTTTGACATGACACCAATATTCCAATGTACATTTGTGAGAGAACAAATGAAGAAAGCAAATAACATCTTCCTCTTATTATGAAAACAGTCTGGGACACCTGGGTGGCTCAGTGGTTGAGTGTCCACCTTTGGCTCAGGGCATGATCCCAGGATCTGGGATCGAGTCCTATGTCGGGCTCTTTGCATGCAGCCTGCTTCATCCTCTGCCTGTGTCTCTGCCTCTGTCTCTCATGAATAAATAAATAAAATCTTAAAAAAAATTATTAAAAAACAAAACAGTCTGACCTCATAGATGTGCCCTGGAAATCACCAGGGCTCTTCAAACTATACTTTAAGGACCACTGCTCTAGGAAAAGGATTGCTGGATAATATGTAGTATATGTATGTTTAATTTTTTGGTAGATAGTACCAACAGTATTATTTTATTTAAGATTTTATTTATTCATTTGAGAGAGAGAAAGAGAATGAGCAGCTGGAGAGGCAGAGGGAGAAGCAGACTTCCCAGTGATCTGGGAGCCCAGATGTGGGGCTTGATCCCAGGACCCTGATATCATAACCTGAGCCGAAGGCAGACACTTAACCATCTGATCCACCCAGGGACCCCCAAGAATACTATTTTAATGTAGTATTAACCTATACTAACTTCTCTCTATCTCTTACTAATGGAGATGGGCATGTTTTCATTTTTTATTGGCAATGAATTCTCATTTTGTGAAAATTTGTCCCGATTTTTCAGAGACAACAGAATTCAGGAAAACAAAACTGATTAAGAATTTTAACTAAAGGAGAATTTCATTTTGGATAGGCCCTTTATTACATTTTTGTTTGAATACATGGTTTATCTTTATTGCAATAAAGAATAATAACATATTACATTATTATAGTATCTCCATTATCTTCCCCACTTGATAAACTAAAAACCATAAGAATATATGTAGAAAATGAAAAATATATAAAAAATAAATATGTAGATAAAAATAAATATATATAGATAATAAATCAAAAGAAAAATCAGTAAATGCAGAAAGAAGTAGTTAGAATTCTAGCTAGTTTTACTTAAAAAATTTTAGGTTTTAGATCACATAAACAAAAGATATCTCCAATGCTCCTCCTCAGCACTAAAAATAAATCATTAGAGGGATGAGTAGTGCTGCTTTTGATGCAACACCAGTGAGATGATGTCAGGGTTTTACAAACATAATAATTAAATTACTGACTCATGTCAGAATGCCAGAAACAAGACTACTGAAACATTGTCAAGTTATAAATTTTAATGCTGAAGAAATCACCTTACTATACTTAGAAGATGCTCAATATAGTACATGTACTAATCCTGAGACATTTTTTGATAACCTCTAATTTAGTAGATATGAGGTAAAGTGATTTGTGTGGAAGGAAAAGAGAGTATTAAAATTTCTCTCTACTTTGAAACAACCTGAACTGTTAGATTACTAGAAAAGTAATATACAAATTAACATTATCAATGGAAAATTAGGATATAAAAAAAGTAATGTTGAAGAATTGTTTAATTTTAGTTACCATTTCTCCTAATCATCACAAATATAATGTCCTTTCCTAATACATTTCTATTGGCCTATATACTAGGAAGTTATTCAAACTGTTCCAAAGTTTTGCAGAAGTTTCTTGGAGGCCATGGTTATGATGGGAGGAGACACTTGGTCACTCCAATACATATTTCAAATAGAGCATCCCCATTTTAATCTGTCATATATTGACATTCATCATAAATTCACTTTAAGGGATCCACCACATTATTTTAAAATAAAAAGTTTACTTTCATTGACTAGGAAGAATTCTGCCTTCTCATTGGTATAATTATATAACAATACAGCTGACCACATTTCAAAAGAATATTTAGAACACTTCCTTCTGGGCTTTATATCAGTCATACTGATATTTTATCCTGTATAATAAGTGATGTTATCCCAACTTGTCCAGAAGTCATTTATCAGCAACTTCATCTTTCTGTAGTACAGATAAAACAAGGACAAACAATAAAAAAACTGAAAAAGGTAAAAGAGATTGTTTTAACCGATGAGGACCACAGTTCTTCTGCCTTTCCTTGATTAACACTCTGAAACCAGAGAGGACCTTCAAATAACATAACAAGTACTGGGCTGATGACAAAGAATTTCTTCTGACCCTACTCCTCTGTCCTCCTGTTTCCATGAGCTATCACTATTCCTGGGAGGACAACGGTAATGTGTACTGAACATTTCTGGGCAAAGTAGTTAGGAAGCAGGAATGCCTTTTCTATCTTCTACTCTCCTACCTGCCTGCAGGATATCAATAACCCAGGAAGCCTTGGTTTCTTGAATGATTGGGTGGTGCAGTGACACTCCACTCCTCTTAACTGCACTTTATAGTCATGGGGGTGAGAAATAAATTTCTATTGTGTTAAGCCACTAAGGTATTGAGATTAATCTAATTATAGCAGTTAGCATTATCTTAACATAAAAAATTTTAGTCTTTCCCTTAGTAATTACTTTTACCTATTTACAGGAACCATAGCTCTATTTTTGATTAACAGATTGAATTAATGAGAATCATTCAACCTCTAGCTAATGATATCACACATCTTGAAGATGAACTGTAGTATTACATGTAAATAAAGACCAAATGATAAGCTCCTAGAATGCTTATGTTTAGAAAAATTGACTTTTTAAGGAAAATAAGACTATAGAATAAGGAAATATGACTATGCAAATGTAATATATACATGTATAGATACATTACATCTACATATATAGGATATGTTTAAAATACTAAAAATCTATAGAATAGCTGTGGGATAAATTGGGAATCTTTCACTTTTCTGTTTGCAAGAGATGTTAAGGGAATGGAGGATCAATTTTTTAGTGGTTAAGTATATGACAAAAGAGAAGAACTAAACTTAATACTATTCTGCTTCTCACATCCAATATTGACCTATCATGCTTAGAGTAGGTTAATATGAGTGACAATATCCTTTTTAAAAAAAGCCTTTAGATGCAGATTAATGAAGTAATATTAATTATTACCAAGAAGAATGTAAGGCTGGCAAATGAGCACAAGAAAAGATGTTTAACACCATTTGTATCAAGGAAATGTACATTAAAAGCACAATGAGATACAACTGCATACCTACTAAGTTAGCTAAAATAAAAACTACTAATAATATCAAGTATGTGGATATGGAACAACTGGGATTCTCATACTGGTAGCAGGAATGAAGAATGATACACTCTGGAAAATGGTTCGGCAATTAAGTTAAATATACACTTATACCCTAATACCTGCAATTGCAGTTGTGGGTATTTACTTTAGAGAAATGAAAACTTCTGTTGAAACAAAAAGTTGTACACATATGTTTAGAGCAGCTTTAGTAGTGAGAGCCAAAAGATGGGAACAATCCAAATGCCTGTCAATAGGCGAATGGATAAAACAAACAGGTGTATCTACACAATGGAGGAAAGTTGAACCAACTATTAATTTAAAAACAAACAAACTATTGATTCAAACAATTTGGATTAATCTTAAAGGCATTATGGTCAGTGAAGACATTATGCTCACTCAAAGACTTCATGCTCTAAAGGGTTTTACATACTTTATGATTCCATTTATTTGGAAATCTCAAAAAGATAAAATCATAGCAATAAAAAGTAGAGCAGTGGTTTCCAGGAGATGTAGGTAGGGCAAGCATCTAATAATATAGGGACAATATGCAGAAAAAAGGGATAATATGAGGAAATTTTTTTCTTTATAAAATAAAATTTTTTTTCTTAATAAAAAGGAGTATATTTTAAAGGTGGATGGTGAAAGGGGATTTTTTTTTTCTTAAAGATTTTATTTATTTATTCATTAGAGACAGAGAGAGGGGCAGAGACACAGGCAGAGGGAGAAGCAGCAGGTTCCATGCAGGGAGCCTGATGTAGGACTCGATCCTGGGACTCTGGGATCATGCCCTGAGCCAAAGGTGGATGCTCAACTGCTGAGCCACCCAGGTGTCCCGAAAGGGGATATTTTAAAAAGGAATGATGAAAACTGTTCCATATCCTGATTGTGGTGGTGATTACATAAATCTAGACACACGTTAAAATTTGTAACTTTACATAAAAGGAAAATAAGTCGGGGATCCCTGGGTGGCTCAGCAGTTTGGCACCTGCCTTTGGCCCAGGGCGCGATCCGGGAGTCCCGGGATCGAGTCCCGTGTCGGGCTCCCGGCATGGAGCCTGCTTATTCCTCTGCCTGTGTCTCTGCCTCTCTCTATGTATATCATAAATAAATTTTAAAAAATCTTTAAAAAGGAAAATAAGTCAATTTTACTGTGTAATAATTAAAAAAATAGTAATATGGCAAAGAGTAGAGATTGTAGTAATATTTTTTTGAGAAAATGCTAAGAAAAGCACAAACCTTAAGGTAAATCATAAGGATAAGGTAACCTCTTTAATAAGAGGAAAGATTCCTAAATTCTACATATGCTTTGGGAATGAAGGATCATCCAATGTGTTGTATTATCAGAAAGCATAGTATATTATAAATTATTATTTTTTTTTTAATATTTTTTTAATTTTTTTTTTTATTTATTTATGATAGTCACAGAGAGAGAGAGAGGCAGAGACACAGGCAGAGGGAGAAGCAGGCTCCATGCACTGGGAGCCCGACGTGGGAATCGATCCCGGGTCTCCAGGATCGCGCCCTGGGCCAAAGGCAGGCGCCAAACCGCTGCGCCACCCAGGGATCCCTTTTTTTTTTTTTTTTTAAATATTTTATTTATTTATTTTTTTTTAAATTTTTTTAATTTATTTACTTATGATAGAGAGAGAGAGAGAGAGAGAGGCAGAGACACAGGCAGAGGGAGAAACAGGCTCCATGCATCGGGAGCCTGATATGGGATTCGATCCCGGGTCTCCAGGATCACGCCCTGGGCCAAAGGCAGGCGCCAAACCGCTGCGCCACCCAGGGATCCCGTATATTATAAATTAAATAAAAAATCCATTAGAAGGATAAAATACGGAGGTAAAAAAATTCATATAGTTAATTTCTGTAACTAAAAAATTAAAAGACTTCCCAAGGAATGCGTTACATAGCAGGCTAATGCACATTAACCCCTGGCAGTTTTGTACACCAGAATTTTGCTGTTAGGTTTTCACAGAAATTCCAAGCATTTTTTAAAACAAGAATATGAAGAAAAATGCTGTTTGTCAATAGTAAGTCCAGTGTGAAATATTAGGTCTTTTTAGTGATATCTCTTCATACTGTTCTCCAAAAGGGGGCTTTGTATATAGTGGAAAGCACACTGGACAGGGAGTTCACATCATACCACTTCAGGCCTACTTTTAAACAGTTCATGTGTACTAGCCTTTTCTCCCCCAAACTATGGAGGCTGTAACATCAAGAAAGAGCTTGCCACTTTCTATCTCAGTGATCTGCCTAAAAGACTCAATGAATAATTTTTGCTAATGACCTTGAAATGCTACAATAATACAAACAGCTGTCCAAACACCGAATATATAGCATCTCAACCATTCCTTACTCATTAAGAAACAATAACCTAATACTTAGTGTTGAGAGAATTATGGTCTTTCTGAAAGGGTGAAAGTAGGGGACATCCATAATTCCAAGCAAAGAATAGTCACTTAAAGACATACACAAAGTGAAACATATGGTGAGTATTTAAATGACTTGGAAATGTATGGAAAGGCTTTCTAAGCAAGACATCAAAGAAAAAAAAAAAACAACAGAAAACAACTAAGAATTCTGATTATATAAAGAATATTTATATTCCAAGCAGCAAGATATATAAAATTTAAAAAGTTCCATTGATAAATTACTGTAACAAATGACATCAGGCTAAGAACATTAATATAGAAAAAAGCTTATAAATTAATATGACCTAGAGATCTACTGTACAACACTGTGCTTATAGTTAACAATTCTGTATTATACACTTAAAAATTTGTTAAGAGAGTAGATCTCATATTATGAGTTTTACTACAACAAAAACATGTAACAACAAAAAGATGGGAAAACATAAAGGTAATTTTATAGAGAGATATAATAATCAGAGATAGAACTGTACAATTTAAAATAGTAACATGAAAAAATAACATTGTTACCAAATGTTCACTACATGAACTCCATTTTTCAAGTAGATGTTTACTCAGTATCCTTTTGTTAGAATAGGAGCTTAAAACAAATATATTCCCTGGATCTCAGAGATGAATCTAATAGGAACATAAGTATCAACTATAACAATTTAATAACTGGTTTGACTAAGAATACATACAGGTGCTGAGGGGCAAGAAGGACTCTGTGTTAGCTAGAAAGGAGTGATAATGGTTAGGGAAAACTTTCTAGGGAAGCAAAAGTGTATTTTAAAAATTAAGAAAGATGTAAGATTTAATCTGGCAACAAAGGGAAAATGTAGGTTGAAGGAATAGAAATTTCAAAAAAAGCTTCACCAATAAACTCAAAAGGCTAGTTCAGTTAAGTGCATACTGAGGCTAGATCCGCAGAAACCAAACCACAGAGGGCCTTCCTTGTAGGAGAGTGACTATACATCCAGCTTTATGCATAAGTCTTGGAATAATTAAGAGTAACTCCTTTCACTTTCAGAAGAACACTTGTTTGGACAATAACAAGGTCACCTCACTATGACAAAAAAAAATATGGATGTTATCCTAAGAGTGCTAGATAATGTGCAGATAATATCATGTTCATATTTGAACAGAAGAGTTGACATGATCAAGTGTTTCAAAAATACCCACTTGTAACAGCAAAGAGAAGTGCTTCTATCTGTTCTTTAAGATGTTTTAAAGTAATATTTGGTACTTCAAAATAGATGTATGAAGTGTAATAATAAAATTAACTTTTGAACAGACAACCAAATTTAAGAACTAGTGTGATACCAATAACTTTGTATCTACCTATGATCTCTTCCCCTATTCCTTAGGACTGATAAAACTTCTACTAAATTTCATATATATAATGTCCTGGCTCTTTAAAAAAAAGTTTTATTATATATACATATCACTGGACAATACACTGTTTAATTTTTCTATTTTTTGGGCTTTTCAAAAAATGGTGTAACACTGATATTGTCCTTTGAGGAAACAGATGTACTTCACCCTATCCATGCCTCTGAAGGATCTAGGAAGATTAAAAAAAAAATACAAATTTTCATGTTCCAATCCTGAAGATTTAGTCAACAGGAATAATTCAACAACCTTTTTAAACAATTAATTTTAAATCATTATATCCAACTTTGCTAGAGAGCTGAAAAATAATAAAGATGATATCAATCGGTGGTTCTTAGTTCTGAAATTTCTACCATGTGATAAACGTCTTTTGTTCTTGTGGTTTGGTCTGGAGTTTTCTAAACCTCAAAATATACATTGGTCAGGCTTTGAAATATCCTTTAATAAGTATGAGACATACCTACTCTTATTTGTACCCTTTTGCATTTGAAAAAAAAAATCGAAGTATAATTTATATATAAAGAAAAATCTGTTTTCAACACACGTTCTGCAGTTTGACAAATGTGTAGCCAGGTAACCAACAAAACAATTAAGAAATAGAATATTTCCACCATCCCTCCAATTCTCCTTTGCTCTTCTGTAGTGAGGCCCTTGCCCCATTCTGGATACCTGTTTTCTGACATATAGTTTTGCTTTTTCCAGAATGTATAATAAAATTGTACAGCATGTAGCTTTGTGTATCTGGTTTGACTCCATATAATGTTACTGGGGATCATCCATATTGTTACATGTAACTGTAGCACCTTCCATTTTATTGCTGAGAATTATTTAAATTTTTTTAAGATTTTTATTTATTTATGATAGTCACAGAGAGAGAGAGAGAGAGGCAGAGACATAGGCAGAGGGAGAAGCAGGCTCCATGCACCGGGAGCCCGACGTGGGATTCGATCCCGGGTCTCCAGGATTGCGCCCTGGGCCAAAGGCAGGCGCTAAACCACTGCGCCACCCAGGGATCCCTATTGCTGAGAATTATTCTATTGTATGGATGATAACACAGTTGTGTGTGTGTGTTTTTTTTAAAGATTTTATTTATTTATTCATGAAAGACACAGAGAGAGAGGCGGAGACATGGGCAGAGGGAGAGGCAGGCTTCATGCAGGGAGCCCAATGTGGGACTCGATCCCAGAACTCCAGGATCATGCCCTGAGCCAAATGCAGATGCTCAACCACGGATTTTACTTACTTACTTACTTATTTATTTATTTATTTATTTATGAGCGATAGAGAGCATGAGCAGGGGGAGGGGCAGAGGAAGAGGTAGAGAATCTCAAGCAGGCTTCCTTACCAAGTGCAAAGCCAAACTTGGGGCTTGATCTCATGATCCTGAGATCATGACCTGAGCTGAAATCAAGAGTTTGAAGCTTAACTAATGGAGCCACCTAGGCACCCCTCTCATATAGGTCTTTATGTGAACCAAAGTTTTCATTTTTCTTGGATAAATACTCAGGAAAGGGGCTGCTGGATCAGGTAAGTGTCTATTTAACTTCCAAAGAAACTGCCAAACTGCTTTCTGAAGTGACTGTACCATTTTGCATTTCCACCAACAATGTATGAGTTCCACTGCTCTCTAAATGATTTGTAGTATTATCTCATCATGCTTTTCACATTCATTTCACTAATGGCTAATGATAAGTTGTTTTTCATGTGTTTGTCATCTATCTTCTTTAGTGAAGTATCTGTTGCTTTTCTTACCACTGAATTTTGAAAGATCTTTATCTTTTTGAGTACAAGTCTGTTACCAGATATGTGATTTATAATTATTTCCCAGTCTTTATGATTATCTTTTCAATTCTCTTAATACTGTCTTTCAAGGGCAGAAGTACTTAATTTTGCTGAATGCGTACTTTCAAAATTTTTCAATGATGGATCATGCTTCTTATGTATTTAAGAAATCTTTAACTTAAAGGTCACAAAATGTTTAACTCTTGTGTGTTCTTTTAGATGTTTTATACTTTCAGGTTTTGCACTTAGGCTTATAATCTAAATGGTCTACTTTGAGTTACTTTGTATATGTGTGAAGTGTGAAATTGAGGGTTTTTTTCATATGTATACTCAACTATTTCAAAACCATTTGTAAAAAGATTCTTTTTCCCAAAGAACTCCCCAGCATCTTTGTCAAAAATCAACTGACCAGATATATATGAGTGTATTTCTTTCTGGATTCTCGATATTGCTCCTTTGTATATGTCTATCCTTTCTTTAGTACCACACTATTAAAGCTACAGTTCAGTCTTGAAATCAGGTATTATAAATATTCTAACTTTGTTATTCTTTTTCAAAATTCTTTTGGTTATTTCTTTTGCTCTTCCTTCCATATAAACTTTATGAATTAAGCTGTCAGTTTCTGACAAGAAATCCTGCAGAGATTTTAAATGAAAGTATGTTAATCTAAGATCAGTTTGGGGAAAACTGACATCTTAACAATATTGAGTCTTCTAATTCATGAATATGATATATCTTCATTGATTAAGATCTTCAATTTCTTTCATTAGTTTTCTGTAGCTTTTTGCATACAGATCTTGCACATATTTTGTTAGATTTATACCTAACTATTTCATGTTTTTTGGTGCTATTGTAAATGGCACATGTTTTTAAAATCTCAATTTCCAGTTATTAAACAAGTGATTTTTAAATTTAAAAAGCAATAGTTGTACACAGTACAGTATCCAACAGTATAATGGTGTTCTATTCAAATTAAGCTTCTTGGCCACTAGAGATCTCATCTTCCAATGACAAAGTCACTGTTGAACAGTTCCTTATGTATCATTCCAGAATAATCTGTCAACTAAAAAATATCCATTGATGGAGATTTTATCACTTCTTTAAATTTATATATCATTCTGCTCCTTGCCTTTTCATTAAATTCCTTCTTACACAGAATATTTAACATCAATAATAATAACTTTATTTAAAAATTTATAGTTATATAGCATTGCACAGAATCAAAACTTAAACTACCAAAGTGAACAGGTTTTCTACTGATCGACACTTTGGTTATTTTAAGTTTTAAATTATAAATAATGTCACAATGAACATCTTTGTACCTACTTCTTTTTACACATGCCCAAGTATACATCTGTAGTCTAAATTCCTAATTTATAAATGTCAGTTAAGGATATGTTTACTTTTAATTTTGACAGATTGACAAATATCCTTCTAAAGTGATTAACACAATTTATTCTTACAATGGTATTTAAGAGTATGTCAGTATTTAAAAACAAAAAACCCAACAACTCTGTTAGGTTTTCAGATACATACATATAGTTTAAAATTACTGGAACAGAAGCTACATTAGAAAGAGGCTGAAACTAAGAAAAAGGAGATAACCTAGTCCTATGATTCACAAGAGAAAATACGAAGGTTAAACTATGGAAATGATAAGCTGAGGTTAAGGAAATGACAGAAGGGCTAAAAGGATGATGGCAAAAGAAATACTGAGGAGGTAGAATTTGAAAAAAAGATAAGTCTCTTGAGATTAAGGACTGCTTTAATATACTGTTATATCCTCAGGATCTGACACTCAAACACATTTTTGGTTAATTATGAATAGGTAGGTGGTAGTCTAGGTGTGTGTGTGTGTGTGTGTGTGTGTGTGTGTGTGTGGTGGCAAATTTTTGATACATCATCCCAAAAAGAGTCAGAAGTGGATAACTGAAATAATTTCTAAGCTCAATCAAAGAAATAAATATTTAGTCTTCTAAGGAAAGTAGGAAAGTATCAACATGCTTCTAAAGAAAATATGACTGCATTATTTATGTAAGTCATAATCTATCCAAGAGTAATAATGTGACTGAAGTTAAACTTAACCCCTGTATTACAGTCAGTTTCAAGAAATGTGTCGATTGTCAGTTCACAATGACAGATTCAGTACCAGCATTTAATCTCTTCCAATTCCCACTGAAAAAATACAAAAGATGTTTACAAAAAATGCAAAAAAAAAAAAGAGTTTGACGTGGGGCAAAAGGGATGGGATATTGTAAAGAATGGTACCAAATTAGCAGCAAACAATGTGAAGAGACAACAAACAGAATTTAAAAGCTTGGTTTGAGTGGGTATGCAATAGCTATCTGACATTAGGCAAATTATTTATTTATTTATTTTTTTTTTAAATTTTTATTTATTTATGATAGTCACAGAGAGAGAGAGACAGAGAGAGAGAGAGAGAGGCAGAGGGAGAAGCAGGCTCCATGCACCGGGAGCCCGACGCGGGACTCGATCTTGGGTCTCCAGGACGACGCCCTGGGCCAAAGGCAGGCGCTAAACCGCTGCGCCACCCAGGGATCCCGGCAAATTATTTATTATCTGTGTTTCAGTTTCATCATCAATAAAAAAAAAATGAGTAATGATACATATTCCATAGGGTTGTCATAAGCTTAAACACATGGATACATGTAAAGACTTAAAGTATTACGTGGTATATAAGGAGTACAAAACAAGTTTTCTGTTATTGATGCCTTGAGAGGCCCAAAGTTAGTGATATATGATTACATTTCCTTCTTTATGGGTTTACTCATACGGTTTTGTTATATAGCAAGTATTTACCAAAACAATTTACAAATATAGCTTATTGGTTTTTAATTTTTAGAATCAATTCAGATAACTGATTCTAAAAATGTAATATATAGACAAACTATATATTAAAGCAGAAGTTTAATATTTTATTTCTTCTTAGATATTACCTAACACAAGATATAAACTTTTAAGTATATCAACAGGAAATAGCATAAAATCACAAAAAAGAATAAGGAGAATTTTTTTTTGCCTTTTTTTTTTTTTTTTTTACAAAAAATGGTATGAAGAAATAATAAGTTCTGAAATGTGGGTTACTAGTTAATAATCACTGAGTTATGGAACTGTAGTAACTTTTAATACCTATCATAGGTTAAAAATTCATTAGCATATGGGAGAGCACAAGCAGATGCCAAATAGCATATTCTTATTCCAGAAAGAAAGGAAATGCTCACAAAAATACTGAAAAGCACACAGGAGAAGTTTGAAAGGAATTCCCTCTGGCTTATTCTACAATAATTTGAGGACCAAAATAAATAACAAAAGGACTCAATTTTAACCAATTAGACAAAATAGGAATAAAGTAGCAATCCATAAGTCCATATGAATTTTAAAAAATGAACGAATAAATGGGGAAGGGCACTATAGCAGAGGGCCAACAAATGACATAAATATATGACAGAATATCACCATTTAATTTACCATTTTGTGACCATGACAGAAATAAATGACTCAGGCAGGAATCAAAAATAGATGCTAACATTATATCAAAGTTTTGTAAGAAATAGGAATATTTACATAGTCTTGAGGAATCTTTCCACATGTAACAAGAAAATGAAAACCACACAGGACAGACTTGATAGACTCTACCTTACTAAAGTGATCAAAGTTAATGTCACCATAACGAACAAATTGGTATCAAGTGCCTCCTGATATGATACATTGAAGACAAATATCATTTGTTATAGCATTCCCATCAAGAATTCCTTATATGGATGAATCTAAACATGTAGATTAGACAGATCTAAGTTAAATACATTCTATAAAATAACTGGCCTGTATTCTTCAAAAAGTCATCAAAGAAAAGCACAAAAAGAAAAAAAAAAAAAAAAAAAGAAAAGCACAAAAAGTATTCCAGATTAAAGAGACAACAAAGAAAAAGACATAACAACTAAATGTAATGTGTTACTATTCCTTGAATTCTGGGCTAGGGAAAAACTGCTATGAAGAATGTTATTAATATGTTTTACATAGGCATATTTATATAAAATAAAAACATATACACATATAGATAGAGAAAGTGTGCAAGTAGGCAGTTGTGGAAAACTATTATGACAGTGTATGAAGCAGATGAAAGGGGAAGAGTTCATTTTCTACAATAACTTTTCTATAATTTGACTTTAAAAAATTATTAGAAGGGGCAGCCCAGGTGGCTCAACGGTTTAGCGCTGCCTTCAGCCCAGGGCATGATCCTGGAGACCCGTGATCGAGTCCCATGTCAGGCTCCCTGCATGGAGCCTGCTTCTCCCTCTGCCTGTGTCTCTGCCTTTCTCTCTCTCTGTCTTTCATGAATAAATAAAATCTTTTAAAAAAATATTAGAATAGGTAAATTCTTTTAAACATCAGTCATATTCTGAAGTTCTAATAGTTAAAACAGTACTGGCATGAAAAAAGATCAGAAAAGAGGAAAGAAAAAAAAGAATTCAGTTAACTCTGAAGAGTGGGACAAAGAAACTTGTAGATAAATGGTTAGTTACCATGGAAAACAAATAGTCAAGCATATGGACAATAAAAATCAGACATCCAGAAAATAAATTTTAAACTACCTTCAGAATGTGAAACATAACTAAAGGTAAATATTCTGGTAGTTATTTGATATGCTTGCCCTAAAAGAGTATTTTCTTTGAATTTTAATTTAAAGTACAGGCTGGCAATCTAAAGAGTAAGTGTCCATGGTCCTATGAAGAACTGGTCGAATCCTGTATGCTTTTTGGATTTTCAGTATTGTGTATCTAAAGACATGATTCTAAAAGCTGCTAAATAGTTTCTATTTTTTTTAAATTTTTAAAAAATTTTTAATAGTTTCTAATTCGTAAAGTAAACAAGGGTATAATCTAGTAGTGATGCACTAAAACTTCATATACACGACTACAGTTTTAAGGATGCATCTAAGGACACAAATAATAAGATATGATCATGGATTGGAAGAACAAATACTGTTAAAATGTCCATAGTACCCAAAGCAAGCTACAGATTTAATGCAATCCCTATCAAAACATCAACAACATTTTTCACAGAACTGGAACAATCTTAAAATCTGTGTGAAACCACAAAAGACCTTGAATAGCCAAAGCAGTCTTGAAAAAAAGAACAAAACTGGAGGTTATCACAATACCAGATTTCACTATATACCACACAACTGCAGTAATCAAAACAAAAGGATACTGGCACACACACACAAAAAATATATATATATGTGTGTGTGTATATATATACACCCACACACACACATCAATGTAATAAAACAGAAAGCCTAAAAATAAACCCGAAATTATATGGTCAATTAATCTTCAATAAAGAAGGTAAGAATATGCAATGGGAAAAAAGGCAGTCTCTTCAACTAATGGTGCTGGGAAAGCTGGATAGCAACATGCAAAAGAATGAAACTGGACCATTTTCTTACACCATACACACAAAAATAAACTTAAATGGATTACAGATCTAAATGTGAGACTAGAAACCATAAAATTCCTAGAAAAGAGCAAAGGCAGTAATTTTTCTGACATGGGCCATAGCAACATTTTTCTAGACAGATATTCTATAGCAAAGGAAACAAAAGCAAAAATAAACAACTGAGACCACATCAAAATAATAAGCTTCTGTACAGCAAAGGAAATAATCAACAAAACTTAAAAGGCAACCCACTGAATGGGAGAAGATAATTGTAGTTGACATCTCTGACAAAGGGTTAGTATCTAAAATATGTAAATATCCAAAATATGTAAAGTTGCATATGTAAATATGCAACTCAACACCTTAAAAACAAATAACACAATTAAAAACTAGGCAGAATACAGGAACAGATATTTCTTCAAAGAAAACATACACATGGACAAGACACATAAAAAGTAATCATTATCGCTCATCATCAGGGAAATGCAAATCAAAACTATAGTAAGATATCATCTCACACTGGTCAGAATAGCTAAATTTGAAAATACAAGAAATAAGTGTTGGTGAGGATGTGGGGGGAGAAAAGAAACTGCTATGCACTGCCGGTGGGAGTACAAAGTGGTATAGCCACTGTGGAAAACAGTATGGAGGTTCCTCAAAAAATAACAAATGATCCCGTAATTCTTTTTTTACCCAAAGAGTACAAAGATATTAATTCAAAAAGATATTTGCACCCCTATGTTTATCGCAGCATTATTTACTATAGGAAAATTATGGACGCCACCTGTGTCCTCTGATAAGATGAATGGATAAAGAAGAGGTGACGTTTATGTATGCATATATACACAAAGGATTATTACTTCACCGTAACAAAAATGAAATCTTGCCATTTGCAACAACATGGATGGAGCTACAGAATAGCATGCTAGGAGAAATAGTCAGAAAAAGACAAATTATGTATAATGTGGAATTTAAGAAAAAACCCCAAATGAACAAAGAAAAAGAGACAAACCAAAATATAGATTCTTTAACTATAGAGAACAAACTGATGGTGAGTGGGGAAATGGGTGAAATAGGTGAAGGAGATTAAGAATATACTGATCATGATGAGCACTGAGTAAAGTATAGAATTGATGAATCACTATATTGTAAACCTGAAACTAATGTAATAACATTGCATGTTAACTATAGTGGAATTAAAGAAAAAAGAATATGTGCCTAAGACTAATAGAGTTTAAGCAAATACCACATGTATTGTTCTTTTACTCACAAAAACTAAAATAAAATGGGAGGAAATAATACATATACAGTAAAAATAAGTAGCAGAAAACCAAGATAACCAAAGAAGACAACAATGTAAGACTATTACAAGTTCTATGACAATAAATGATAGTGTAGTAAGTTAAAACAGAAATTTTGACATAGTTACAATTTCCAGATGAAATAGAGATATGCTATTCTCATTATTTTCTTGAGGAAAATGAGGTAACCAAAACAAATGAGTATCTTTATCATGCCCTTTCAACTTTGAAGAACAGGTTGGGAATATTAGTGAATAGTATTTAGGCTACTGAAAAATTTGAGATGAAGAGAGGATGAAAGCTGAGGAGTTAGCAATAAATGAAGTAAAACAATAAAAGTTAAATATTTAGCTACTTTCCAAAAACTACAATAGAAACACCTAACATAATCAAGGACATTTGTTATTATTTCTTATATAGAATTAAATGGACTATTTTAAATCCCCTCTAGACTAAAAATTTGGTGAATGTCTGCTCTTTCCATCCCAAATTGAATTTAAATAGAATACATAAATTAAATAAAATCTGCTAAAAGTCCCAAGTTTACTTAACTATGGTTCTACTACAAAAAGTAAGCCATATCTAAGGCTTACAATTACCAATCTCTAGAACAGTGCCTGGAATACAGCCATAATCAGGAATTTTTTCAAATTGAATTAAACAAGTTCTGAAATTACTACTGCAGTAATTACTGGTATTTTTCCCAAAAGAGTAATAATGCTTACTTTAGTATTAAATGTTTGAAATATATTATAGCAGAGATTTTCCACTTTTTTTTTTCTCAAACCTGAAGATATATCTATCAGTAACATTAATCACTATGGCAATAATTCTCAAAGGAAACAGCTACATTTAAGAATTATCAACTACTTTCTACACAGATAGAAATCCTGTGTGAATCCTGATTATCCTTTGATAATCCTGTGTGATCTCAGAGAACTTTAGCTTTCTAAAATGACAAAGAAGGAGTATCAATAAACTCCTACCTGTTCTGGCATAGCTCCATGTTCAATTCCAGTCTTCAATAATCTGTAGCAATTACCAAATAGATCCCATTTTGTGAGATCATGAGCACTAAAATAAACAAAAATGCATTAACTTTATTCTAGAGTAGAAGAAAATTTAAATTTGAGCTCAGTTTCAGTGGGTGGAAATATAAAATAACTTTGTTTTCTTATAGAATTGAAAAAGATTGATAAAGAAATATTCTAAGTTCACCCAAACAAGAAAGAAAGAAAGAAAGAAAGAAAGAAAGAAAGAAAGAAAGAAAGAAAGAAAGAAAGAAAGAAAAGAAAAGAAAGAAACAAGGAAAGGAAAGGAAAGGAAAAGAGGAAAAATGAAGAAGGGACAGGAAAAATGAGAGGAGGAGAGGAGACAGAGAATACACAAGCAGATACTATGAATTAATGAAAAGAAACCAATTAACAAAAATATTCATACCTTTAAATGAAGATTACTACACAGTCAACCTAAGCCTGTATTACATTTCATTCTTCCTAGTATATTTTAAAATACATTTTAACAAATCCATCTACAATTTCAAAATAAATACAGGCATTATTTTTGAAAAGGAGATTGTATTTACAAGAAAGGTAAAACTAGGAGAAAGGAAATATGGCAAAGCTGTAGGCTTCTTAATTGAAATAATGCTAACATTTTATTTTCTCATGAGTTCTACAGTTAAAATAGTAGATCAATGGCTGTTAACTTTTATTTTGAAACGTCAAAATATTTTCAAAATGAAGAGTTTATTTTTCCACAGAATTCCAAACAAAGTACTTGTGTATAAAGGAAGGTCTTGAATCTGAAGTATTCATTAATTTAAGGGCTATACTTAAAACATTCTTTTACCAACAAAGATCTCTATTTTCCTTTCTTTATGGAGAAGCATACCTTCTTATTAACAAGGGACATGTTAATTACAATTTTAAAAAGATACTTCATTAATCTGAGTCTTTTTTCCTCATTCAAGCCTAGCTATTCTGTCTACACAATAAGAGCACAATAATAAACAGACAAACAAGAACAATTTAGGACAAAAAGATCAAAATATAACTTTCATGGCCTTTCTCAAAATCTTTTTTCTTATTTAGTAAGATTTCCAAAAGTTATCAACTGAAAATTATACCTATAAAACTCTAAGCCTATAAAATAAGCCCATCTAATTTGTTACTAATACTGATTAACAAATTTGTACATTTGTAATGCTAAATGGTAAATCTTATGATAAATCTTACTCCTTAAGTAATCAATAAAACCTCATTATGTATCTGAAGAAAATCTGAATTTTTCTTTATGAAAAAAAATCACATCTTGTCTAAAATTTCCCATTGCTATAAGGATGTTAAATATCCTAACGGTCTACTTTTATGTTGGCAATTATAATGTTATTAACCAAATCTAAGTAAAATGACATACTTATGAAAAGAGGTTAACCGCTTTAATGTGGAAAGAACATTGTAAATGTCATCATCATCAGCTTCTTCTCCCTATAAATAAAAAAACAGACATTATTTCATTACCATAACTTTAATCTCCTGAAATTCACATGAAAGTCTATTAATATTTACTGCCTAAGAGAATTATTTTTTTTTATTATCTAGAGCACATATTCACAATGGTAAATAAGAAGGTACAAATAAGCAAAAAAACACAAAATAAAAAACACCTATAATCATAACACTCAGAAAGAAGAACCATTTTTGCATTTTAAACAATGTTGTAAACATTAACATTGCCCACTTTTCTGATTAATACTTTAGAATAAATTCACTGAAGCTGCTGAGTGAAAAGGTACATACTTCAAAGATTTTACTGACAGTTTGTTACTTTTGCAGCTTAAAATCACAATGAGAAATCAAAAATTGTTGAAAAAAAGTAAAGGTTAAGATTAAAAGTTAGAAGTAGGAAAAAACTGGTTACGTGGATTAAAAAGAAAATCCCATCACCCTGGCCATCAGAACACAGACAACAGTGGAGGTTCCAAATTGCTTCACAGTGATTGGAGGGAGAAGGAATCATAAAAATTATTATAAAAATAATCAGTTGGAGATGTTTGTTGTTATCCTGGGCATACAACTTAAAAGGGGCTGTCCCTTACAAGCACACTTATTTTTATGTTCTATTCATTAGCACATCATAATAGTTTAGTAATATTAAAATGTAAATTAGGTTCCAGGAAAAGAAAGTTAAAAAATGAATTAAGAAAAGCCAGACCTTAAAAAGATTTTTCTTAAAAGAGAAAAAAATTTAACTTTTTTTTTTTTTTTTAAGGAGGAGGGGAAGGGGTGGGAGGAAGTGAGAGAGAGAGAGAGAATCCTAAGCAGGCTCCATGCATAGCATGGAGCCTGATGCAGGTCTTGATCTCACAAACCTGAGATCATAACCTCAGCTGAAATCAAGAGTCTGACGCTTAATGGATTGAGTCACCCAGACACCACAAAACAGGTTTTTAAAATAAAGTATAATCATGATTAATCATTACAGGATGAACAGTTGTAATAATGCTGCTAAGATGTGAACAAGGTAGAGAATTCCACTAGATTTTACTTTAAAATGGAAATGATTTGCACATTCAACTTTGAATCATTAGCCAAAATTATCACATACACGTGTTAACTTTAAGACAGACCTCTTGCAGCAGATCTTCCACAGAATGATTGAATCGATCTACAAACTCGTCAATCAGCTGACTTCGAGCTATGTCAACTCTGTTTTGAATGGTGTATTCTTCACTGCATAAGATGCTATAGGTTTTACTGCAGGCTTCTAGAACATCTGATTCTACATGTTTCTCCACAACAAACTTGATCTGTTTTAATAAAGCATCCAGATGCTGAGGAGGAAAAAAAGAAACACTATGATATTTAGACTTATAAAAATAAGCATCTGTCAAATAGTAAGCCTAGATTACATGAAAATGAAATAATCCAGTTAATTAAACTGACTATAATAGAATTAATTTCATGGTATCTTACCTTTTCCATTCTACCTGTGCTATAAATTTCTAGATCAAAATACTGTGGGATTTGTAGCAAGTTTGCTACCTTCTCTGCATCTGCAGAATACTAGAAGGAGGAGAAGCAAAGAAAAAAGAAGTAACTACTTTAATAGTTCAGTCTAGTAAGCAAACTTAGTGGCATATTATCAGAGAAACATAAATGAAACTATACCTTTGATAGCAACATAGGAAGTGTGATAATAAAATGCTCAGTCAATTTGTTTCTATCATCAATTTGAGTTTTTCTTTCTTTGGCAGTTAGCACCTAGAAATAAAATGAAATGGGCAAAGAATATAATGTCACATAATAATTTATAAATCTAGAATGTTACACAGAATGTGAAGCATTAGTGAATAATGTATTCGAGAATTTTCAGGAGTTTAACAAACTAATTACGAAAATAAATATCTCTAGTTTTATGCTTATTTCTATCACCACAACATTAGAAATACTGTAATAATTACTTTATTAAATAGCTACTTATTTAAGAATCACCACAGTTTAGATAAATTACTACTTGTTTAAATAAAAACAAAAATAAATATTTCTATAAAACCAGTCATGAATACAAAAATATTGGAACAGTGAAATAATTTTTTCTGGGGTTTTAACCTCAATATGTTAACAGTAATCTCCCCTATGTTAAACACACTTTTCTAAAAATACTTTAGAAAGTAATGCTTTTTTTTATTGTCAGCAGCTAATAAATTTTCACTTATTTTTAAAAGCATAACTAACAATGTCTCTGGACTCATTTATATTTAGTTGTCCTTCTAAGTTCATAAGTCTGTTAGGCAATAATCAAGACATAGGGGTACAGACTGATATCACTGAACAAACTGAAGCTGATAATGCTCCTCACCTTGTCCCATGTTCAAACTAGTTAAACCATAAATGGTTCCAAAAATAAGATATTAAAATGCAAGTTCAGTCAAAATAATCATTTCCCCAAGGTATTTTGCATTTTGTTATTATTTCAAAGAAGAAACTTAGCACCATAATGTTGAACAGTTTATAGAAAAGAAGCATTCCAATATAAATTATCACTTTATAAATATAAGCTCTAATTTTAAAAATCAATATAGCTTTTATTACACCTTTAAGATATCCCAAATAACTGAAAAATCTGGCACCTTGTTTCTGTAGCAGGACAACTTAGATTTTACTCATCAGCCTGCTGAGCTGTTTCTTTTTCAGAAACTGATACCTTTCCCAAATTTTCTGAGATCCTTTTTTACTATTGTGGTTTGCTGAATCAAAATAGCTGAGTTTGATACAAGTTCACGGTCATTTCCTTCAAGAATTAACTCATCTTTCTGGGCCTGAGATAATGAACAAGCAACACCTGGCTTCATCCGAACCCTGTGGATGTATTTTTTACCCAAGAAATTTTGGATTTCAATATGAGAACCACTGTCCTGAATAACAATGTTGATGAGGAAGTGAGCATACACAGACCTCATCTTGTAACAGAAGCCCAGTGCAATGCTCTTGATAATGTTCTGCATGTGGCTATACCTAGCCATTTCTTTTCTATTTCTCTCAAGTTGGAGCCTCTTCTTTTTCATTCCAAGGAGACTTAGTTCTACAATGATGTGATTCAAGTCTCTTCTCAGGTCTCCTTTGGGGCTCTTTACGATAATAGTGCATCCCTTCAGTGGTGATGTTGACATAATAGTCTGATTGCTAAGAATGGTCTTCATCATTCTCACAGATGTTTGAGAATATGTGAAAGAAGTAATAGGGTCTCCTATCTGATTTCTCTTCCAGGAACTTTATTGTTTTTCAACCTCTTAAAACACAAAATAATCACTTTGGAATGATGTACAATATCGCATTTAGTTTTGCACAAAGTAACATAAGGGACTACATATAAAGTGGAATATATGTCTAGGAATATATTCAGGGTATTGCCATATCATGAAATTCATCTGGCAATGTATGAAAGGTCTAAAGATACTGATTTTAGAGAGATAGCTGTCTTTGATTAAGTGATCATATGTTAGGCAGTCTATATGCATGAACTCACTTAATCCTCAAAACCTCTGATGGGATGGTAAAAATGGCATACTACCTATGAAGGAGAAATTTGCCAGTATCTAACAAGTTTGTACACACAATTTTCCTCTGACCTAATGATCCCACTTTTAAGTAATCTACCTCACCAATACAAGTGGTACAGGTACGAAATGATACAATATTACTCACTGTGAATTATTTTTAATAGTACATTATTTCTAGTAGTAAAAGATTGGCAACCCAAAAGACTCTTAATCAGTGTATTCACATAATGGATACTACACTACGCAGCCATAAGAAAAGGAGGATCTCCAAATATCGGCATAGAGTGATATCTAGGATATACTGTTAAATAAAAATGTAAGGTACAGAACTCTATATAAAATAAGCTATCTTTTGAGGGAGAGGAAAGAGGACAGAGTACATGCATTTATCTGTGCTTGTAAAATGAAACACTGGAAGGATATCTGAAAACAAATAAAAATGCTTATTCGTAAGAATGGGGTGTAAAGGGAGAAATAAAAATATGAAAGATTTCTCTGAATGTATGTTTTTACATGGTTTTGACTTTTTAACTATGTAAATATTTTATGTATTTCCAAAAAATAAAAATGGGAAAAAATACAAAATCAAAGATGTAAAATACCTTGTTATGCTAAATTTAAGTCATAAATAACAATATGAATATGTAATTTAAATACAGATATACAGAGAAATATATACATGTTTCTTAGCTCTGAATACTCAAAGTGTCCATCAGAAATAATCAATTGACAATCAATTGAGAATACTCTTAGTGACAAAATTTTAACTTTAAATACTATTCCATTAAAAGGCACCACAGCTTGGAGATTCCTGTGCTAGGGTAATATAAGAATTAGCCTTCAATGTGACTTCCAGGGACCTCTGCCTCCTGGTATTCATGTTCTTATATAGTCTATTCGCATACTGTCTAAGGTTGACATGTATAAACAATAGAGGACCATGGAAATGATGTTAATGTGACTTTTGAGAACTAGCTCATAAAAGAAACAGAGTCTACCTTACTCTCCTTTGGATCACTCATTCTGTTTTATTCTTGCTTGGATCATTTACTCTGAGGGTGGGGGAAAGGGGAAGCAACCATGTCATGAAAATATTCAAAGTTCTACTGAGAGGTCCAGAAGTTGAGGACCTAAGTCTCCCACTAACAATCAACACTAACTTGCCAGTCACAGAAGTAAGCCATTATGGAAGTTTTTTTTTTTTTTTTTTTTTTTTATGGAAGTATTATTAACAACCAGATCTTCAGAGGCTAAAGCCCTGGTTAACATCTTAAATGCAACCCTATGAGAACCTTAAGCCAAAAAAACAGCTAAGGCACTCCCAAGTTTCTGACCCACAGAAACTGTAAAATAATGAAAGACTACTGTTTTAAATCTTTAAGTTTTAAAGTAATTTTTTCCATAGCAATAGTCAACTAATATAAACAGTAAAGGTAGAAAGTGAACTTGGTGAGAAAACAAGAAAGCACACAATAAATGATTAAGATATGTCAGAAGAATAAGAAATGTTTAGCCTGGACAGGCTCTCATCTCAGTCAAAGTTGGGACAACACATATTTTCAAAACTTTTATTTTGGAAAATTTAAAAACTAATAATTTATCATTATTGCCTCTTTAAGTCCCTACAGTTCGTTTTTTCTTTAACATTTTAAGGCAAATTCTTGGTATATCATTTCACTTCACCCATAAGTGTATATTTTTAACAATGAAGACTTAAGAATAATAAAACCTGGAACCTCCAACAAAATGAAACAATAACGTCTTAGTATCTTTTCATACCTAGTCCATAGTTTTCTCAATTTCTATTTTTCAGATTTCTGTACATATATACACACACATAGATAATACACATATATGTACACATATATACACATACACACATATGTGTGTATATCTGTCTATCTATCTATCTACCTACCTACCTACCTACCTATCTATATATAGAGAGAGTGCGTGCGTGAGCAAGCGAGTGCATGGGTGCTAGCATGCATGCAAGCTGGAGGAGGAGCAGAGGGAGAGGGGCAGAGAGTATCCTGAAGTAGATTCCCTGCTGAGCATGGAGCTTAACACCAGGACCTTGAGGACACGACACAAGCCGAAACCAAGAATTGGATGCTTAACCAACTGAGGCACCCAGGCACCCCTCTCTATATCCATATTTAATTAAGTTTTGATATGGTTGAATTCATGTCAGCCATTTTGCTATCTTTAATCTCATGGGTTTTTTTTCTTTTTTTCCCTGTTCCTTCTTTACTACTTTCTTTGGGGATTCTAATATACTCTTTAATTTATAATAATCAACTTTAGGCTGATATTTAATTACAGAAAATATATCCATTTTGCTCCAACATAATTCTATTTCTCTTACCCTTTATTTTATTGTTGTCACATAATCTACATATCTTATAATCTTAATACCTGAGTGCTATAATTATTGCTTTAAATGATCTTATGTCCCTTTTAATAAAGAGAAAAAAGAAAAAATGTATTTGTATTCACCCACATATTTATCATTTCTAGTACTTTTCATTCCTTCCTATGGATTAGAATTACCATCTGGTAATTATTCTTTACAGCTTGAAGGGCTCCTTTTAGTATTTCTTTTAAGGCTGGTCTTCTAAGCAACATGTCTGTGAATCTTTGTTTATCTGGGAATGCTTTTAATTCACCTTCATATTTGAAAGATAGTTTTGCTGGATTTAGAATTCTTGGTTGGCGATTCTGTTTTCTTTCAGTGACTATGGTATTCTATCAGTTTCCTGGCCTCCACTGTCTCTGATAAAAAATTAATTGTTAATCTGATTAAAACTGCCCTCTACATGACTTGTTTTCTTTTTGTTGCTTTCAAGATTTTTTGTTTTTGGCATTAGACAGTGACTATCCTGTCTAGAGATGAATCTTTTGTGTTTACCCTACTTGAATTGTGTTAAGTTTCTTGGTTTGTGGATTAATGTTTCTTATCAGATTTGGAAAGTTTTGGCAAATATTTCTTTGAATGTTTTTCTTTCCTGTTTCTTTCTCTCAATTCCTTTCTCTCTGGAACTCTCATTGCACAAATTTAATTAACTTAATGTTGTTTCACAAGTTTCTTGGGCTCTGTTCTTTTCTTCAATCTTCTTTCCTCTTTGTTCTTCAGAATGAATAATTTATATTTAATAATTAATTTAAAAAAAGATTTTATTTATTTATTCACGAGATAGAGAGAGAGAGAGAGAGAGAGAGAGAGATAGGCAGAGGGAGAAGCAGGCTCCATGCAGAGAGCCCAATGTGGGACTCAATCTCAGGTCTCCAGGATCACACCCTGGGTGGGCTGAAGGCACACTAAACCGCTGAGTACCCAGGCTGCCCAAATAATTTTTATTAATCTATCTCCATGTTCAATGTTTCTTTCCTGTCATCTCAAATTTGCTATTAAGCCCATCTAATGAATTTTTAATTTGTCATTGTACTTTTCAACTCCAGAATTTCCATTTTTTCCTTATTTCTGTTACATATTGTCCTGTAAATCTTTGAACATATTTTCCTTTGATTCTTTCAACATATTTATAAAAAAGGCTCTGAAGTTTTTGCTAAATCCAACAATTAGGCTTACTGAGAAGCCATTTCTACTCTCTGCTTCCTTCTCCCTCCCCCCATGTATGGTCATATTTCATTGTTTCTTTGCATGGCTGTGTTTTTTCTGGAAGAGTCAACATTTTTAGGTAGTATATTATAGTAATTATGAATTTTTAACTTATTTTTCTAAGTTTTATATTTAAAAAAGTAATCTTTAAATTTCAAATCTATAAGGGTTCTCCCCTCTGAGACCAAAGTTAAAAAGCATATTCAAAGTTCAACCAGTTCTTCAAAAAACAAGAAGTGTCAGTGGGAATGTGGAGAAAAAGAAACCCTCGTGCCACTGGTGGAATGCAAACTGGTGCAGCCACTGTGGAAAATAGTATAGTGTTTTCTCAAAAAGTTAAAACTAGAACTATGCCACAATCCAGTACTTACACTACTGGGTAAAATACAAAAAATACAAAAACACTAACTTAAAGGGATACATACACCTTTATGCTCATTGCAACATTATTAAAATAGTCAAATTATGGAAGCAGCCTGGTGTCCATCAATAAATGAATGGATAATGAAGATGTGGTGTTTATATATACATATATATAATGCTCCTATTATATATATATAGATATACTGGTATATTTTCAGCCATAGAAAACAATGAAATCTTGGCAGTTGTAATGATGTGGATGAAGCTAGAGAGTATAATGCTAAGTGAAATAAGTCAAAGAAAGACAAATAGCGTATGATCTTAATCATATGTGGAATTTAAGAAAGAGAGGAGCAAAGGGGGTAAAAAAAAAAAGAAAAAAAAAGACCCACAAACCAAGAAATAGACTCTTAACTATAGAGAACAAACTGATGTTACCAGAGGGGAGGTAGTGGGGGGTTTGGGTGAAATAGGTGATGGGGATTAAAGAGTACACTTATGATGAGCACTGGTAATGTACAGAATTGTTGAATCACTCTATTATATATATGAATGTATATATAAATGTAACAATGTAACATATAAAATAGTGATGTGTGTGTGTATATATGTATCATAATGTTAACTATACTAGAATTAAAAAATAAAAACAAAAATGACAAAGAGAAAACAAAGTCTAGTCAGTTCTTAAGTTTGCTTTTGAATTTTATTTTCCATTGGGTAATCTCAGGTTTCTCAGTAGCCAGTGATGTATGGAGAGCTCATCTAATTCTTTTTATGGCTTTCTCATTCCCAGGATTTCTTAATTAGATTCTTGGTTGGTCTACTGTTCTTCCCATCTGGGACCACAACCTTTGAATATCACAGCTGTGGGTTTTTCCTTGGTTGTTTCTATCATGTTTGCCATTTCTGGTTCACAAAGCTCTGGACTTTTGTCATTTGTACCATGAATCTGCCCCCTATGAGTGCAAAGCTTCTGGTTTCTGCCGATGTACCACTCTTGTAAAATTATATCGAGTCTGCGGGGGTGCTGTGTGGATTATAACCCTAGACACAAAGGCAGTAGACTCGTGTTGCTTTTACCTGAAGCTTTGGTAGTTTTTAAAAAATAAATGCTTCTCGATGTGTTTTTTCATCTTTGGTAAATTTCCAGAGCCCTTTGATATGTTTTTTGGACAAATTCTGAAGTTTCATGCTTGCTTGCTTTCTTTTTTTCGTGCAGAGAGGAATTACCCACCTCTGCATACTACCAGAGTTGGTCTCTGTATAGTGATTATCTCAATTTATCTTTAATAGCACTAAAACCTGTATTAGCCCCATATTACAAATAAGGGAATTAACACACAAAGAAAAATTACCTATCCAAAAAAAAAAAAAAAAAAAACAGTTGCTAAATGCAGGAGTAAAGATAAGTGTTTGCTTTCAGAACTTTCTGCATTTTTAAAAGATATGAACGTGAAAATTATTATAATACTAGAACAAAAGCAGGTAGAGAGAGGTGCTTTGGGAACATGGAAGAAAAGAATTTATTTCTGAAACCTAAGTAGTAGATAGGATATAAAGACAAAGCACCACAGCATATATCATTTACAAAAATACCATGTTTTATGGATACATATACCACTAAAATTTTGAAATATTTAAGATAGTTAAATACATTAAAAGTCTTTTTGTAGACTTCTCACTAATACAACTTACTCTCTTGCCAGTACCCCTTCCCACTGGAGGATGTGCCTCGGCAGCTTGACGAATTGTACAAACCATTAGCTCTATAAGAGCACTCTCTTGACGGTCAGACATTGCTAAAGTGAAACAAAACGCATTAGTATGAGTAGATAGTTCTACAATAACCATGTATTAAAGAGAACACAATTATAAAAAAGTACAAACATATTCTATTACTGATTAAGGACTGAAGGTAAGCTCTATCTTTTGTATTTATTTTGCTTTTTTATGAAGTAGTATGTACTTATCATAAGTCAAACAAGAAAGAGATATAAAAAGGAAAAAGAGGATACCCTCTGGTTTCTTCTAATACCTAAGTCTTCTCTAAGATCATATTTATGAATTAAGCAGTACCAAGATTTTAACTGTCTTTCCTTCTAGATCATTTTAAGGCTCACAACATAGGATGTCTTTTTTAAATAAAAAAAAGCGCTATACATATTTTTGAAAAGTAATAAATTTTGATTATCTTTCAAGTCACTATATCTACATATGAATAATTTTCTTAAATAATTACAAGTTATTACATGAGTGTTCCTCAATTTAGTTCCACAATTACATGAGTGTTCCACAATTTACTCAAATTGTTTCCATATGTTGTTACTATAAACAAAGCAGTAATAAATATCATTAATACTATATATTTATGTAACTGATATTTTTATTTTTGTAAATAAATTCCAAAGAGGGTAATGGGTCAAAGGTTAAAATTTTGATATTGATAAATATAAAGTTATTTACTGTAATCCAAACCTCCAGCTGCAATGGTGATGTTTGGTTCCTCATATCCCTGGCTAGCAGTAGATGTCATAATCCTTTCTATTTTTGCCAATTCAGTGACTGAAAAATGGTATTTCACTCTTATTTTACTTCTTCCTTCCTACTAATTAGTGAAATGTATTTTCTTGTTTATTGACTCAGAATTTTTTTCTGAGATTTTTCTATTTATTCTTTGCCCATTTTCTACTGTTATTCACCTTTTTTGTACATAAGTAGTAACTTTGTCTCTGGATGAGAGAGAACTCTCCCAGTTTTTCCTTTTGATGTCAGATTCTTCATGGTATCTTTTGTCAGACAGAAATTCTTTTTAATAGAAATTGTTAATTTTTACAAAGTCAAATCTGTACTGAGTTGTTTTATATCTTCTGGCTTTTTTTCCTTTCCAGTTTAAATGAGACATAATTGACATATAACACTTTGTAAATTTAAGTTGTACAGTATAACGATTTGACATATATATTGTGATATGATTATCACAAAGTTAACCAATATCCATCATTTCGTATAGATACAAAAAGACTTCTGGATTTCTTGTATTGATTTCAAAGATTTCCTTTTCTGAGAGATTATAGAAATATATTTTCTAATTTTTTTCTCTTTCTCTAGCTTTTATATCTTTACTCTGGAATTTATTTCTGCTGATAGCACGAAGTTATGGGCCTATTTATTCTTACACCTAAATAGCCAATTAAGCCTCCACCACTGTTAAGTAAACAGGCTTTCCCTGCTGAATTTAAATGTCACATATAAACACTTTAGAAGTGTTTTAGGTTCTCATATATAATTAGACTATTTCTGGATTCTTTATTTAGTTTCACTAATCTATATATCTATTCCTATTATAATGCCACACTTTTGATGATAGCTGCTTTAATCTTGTTCAACTAAATGTTCAAATTAGTTGAATTAAGTTATATATTAGTCTTTTTTCTAAATATTTTCTAATTTCTATATTGCTAGTAGCAAACAATTACGCATTCTTTTATGTGTAAGGTACTGTTATGATTTATATGTATTAACTTGTTTTATCCTCAAAGCAATTCTAAGAGATAAGGGCTAATATTTTCACATTTTATAGGCAGGGAAAATGAGCTACAGAGAGGCTGAATAACTTCTGAAGTACTTAGCTAGTGGTAGAGTCAAGACATGAACCCAGGTAGTCTGATTCAGAGTCTGTGCTCTTAAGCACTATGCTATACTACCTTTTAAACAGAAGGAAAAAAATTCTATATAAACTTTGAAATCATTTTGCTGAGTTCCTCCTCTCACATCACCTCCCAGAACTCTCAAACCCATTGGATTTGAACTGATATTTTATTCATTCATTCATTCATTCATTCATTCATTCACTCAGAAAGAGAATGCAATAGGGAAGTGGGAGAGGCAGAGGAGAGGAAAAGAGAGAATCTTAAGTAGGTTCCATGCCCAGTGCAGAGCCTGATGTGGGGCTGATCTCAAAACCCTGAGATCATGATCAAAGAAAAATCAAGAGTCAGATCCTTAACCCACTGAGCCACCCAGGCACCCCTTGAACTGGTATTTTTAAAAAGTCAGACATTACATGGGAAGAACCGACATTTTAATAACATTTTCAGCCAGCAACAATACATAGCTCTTTATTTTTGAGATTTATCCAATGTCATTAAAAAAAAAAAAACATTATGGTTTTCTTCACACTATCTTGTACTTTTCTTATTGAATTCATTCCTATATATTTTTAGAGATAGGTTTTTGGCACTAATTTAAATAGCTTAATTCTATCTCTCTCTCTCTCCCCCTTTCTTTGTATACTTATTTAACATTACAGGCCAATAGATATGGGAATTATAGAACAGATTTAGGTATAAATTAAAGAGATTAAGCTTTAGAAGTTTATGTTATTTAAAAAAATGGGCAACAACAATGAAAAGGCAAAGGCATAATAATACTGTCCTTTTTATTCTAAAATCACCTTGTATAAGAATATTTTTGTTCATCCTAATTCAATCATTTTTGGTTTTAACATTTTAACTGTTTTAAGAGAAACAAATGAACTTCAGCCTTTCTTAGGGAGCCACATGAAACAGTTTCAGCTTTTCCACATTATACTCCCTGGTTAAAAGCCTAATAATAGGAAAAAAGCTTCCTACTCAATGAAACAACTAGGTTTCTATTTTTATAATTCTAGAATTTAATAATTTTTCACATTTGGCTGCAGATAAGGCTCCTTCTAAACCTTCAGAAACCACTGCACATCATCTCCATTTTCTCACTATTGATTTTACTCACATCATCTTGAACTGTGGCTTCTCTCCTTGCCTACCACTGAAAAGAAATGCTTTAAAGTCACCAACAACCTGAGTCATCACTAAAACTAATAATCTTTGCATAGCCCTTCTTCTCCTCTGCAATATGTGATATTATTAGCCATCGATCTCTTGAATATTCTCTTTACTGAGCTTCTAAAGGGTATAATTCTCCCTTATCTTTTTTATTTTTTAAAAAGGATTTATTTATTTATTTACGAGAGACAAAGACTGAGAGAGAGAGAGGCAGAGACATAGGCAGAGGGAGAAGCAAGCTCCTCACAGGGAGCCCAATGTGGGACTGAATCCAGAACCGAGGATCACGACCTGACCCGAAGGCAGGTGCCAACCACTCAGCCACCCAGGCATCCCATCTCTTATCTTTTTATATAGCTTGCTAAGGCTCTTACTCTTTTTCTCTTCCTGCTTTTGTCCCCTATCCATAATCTTTAAAACTTGGCCTAAGTTCTTTTCATAATCCATCTTCCTCTTCCATATTTTTATTGTCATTTCCCATAGAGACCATTGCCACAGTTATCTAACTGGCCTTCTGCCTATTCCAAGCATGTGTATGAATAGCATTTTTCTTAAAATACAAACAGGATCATATCACTCCCTTGTTTAAAATCCTTCCATGTGTTCAAATATAACAATTATAAAGATATTAGCAGACTTGAAAAAAGCATAGAAGACTCTAGAGAATCCCTTAGGGAGAGATAAAAGAATTAAAATCTAACATTCAAAATCAAAAAGGCTATTAATGAGTTGCAATAAAAAATGGAGGCTCTAACTGCTAAGATAAATGAGGCAGAAGAGAGAATTAGTGATCTAGAAGACAAAGTAATGGAGAATAAAGAAGCTGAGGAAAAGAGATTATAAGCTATGGGATCATCATGGGAGAATTTGGGAGATAAATGATACCATAAAGTAAACAATATTAGGATAACTGGGATCCCAGAAGAAGGGGGGTGGGCTGAAGGTATATTGGAGAAAATTATAGCAGAGAATTTCTCTAATTTGGGAAAGGAAACAGGCATCCAAGTCCAGGAGGCACAGAGAACTTTTCTCAAAATCCATAAAATAGGTAAACACCTAGACATATAACAGTGAAACTTGCAAATTTCACAAAGAGAAAACTCTGAAAGAAGCTCAGGATAAGAGGTCTGTAACCTACAAGGGTAGAAATATTAGAATGGCAGAAGATCTATCCACAGAGACCTGGCAGACCAGAAAGGACTGGCATGATATATTCAGGGTGCTAAATGAGAAAAATATGTAGCCAAGAATACCTTATCCAGTTAAGATCTCATTCAAAATAGAAGGAGAGATAAAAAGCTTCCAGGACAAACAGAATTTAAAAGAATTTGTGATCACCAAACCAGCCCTACAAGAAATATTAAAAGGGATGCTTTAAGTGAAGAGAGCCCAAAAGTAATATAGACCAGAAAAGAACAGAGACAATCTCCAGAAACAGTGACTTTACAGGTAATGCAATGGCACTAAATTCATATCTTTCAAGTTACTCTGAATGTAAATGAGCTAAATGCCCAATCAAAAGACATGGGGTATCAGATTGGATAAAGAAGCAAGACCCATTGATATGCTACCTGCCAAAGAATTCAGTCTAGACCCAAAGAGACCTCCAGATTGAAAGTGAGGGGGTGAAAAACCATTTATCATGCTAATGGAGATCAAAAGAAAGCTGGAGTTGCAATCCTTACATCAGACAAATTCGGTATTAAACCAATGACTGTAGTAAGAGATGAGGAAGGACACTATCATAATTAAAAGGGTCTATACAACAAGAAGATCTAACAACTATAAATATTTATGCCAATAACATGGGAGCAGCAGCCAGTCATATAAACCAATTAATAACAAAATTAAACATATTGTTAATAATAAAATAATAGGGGACTTTAACATGCCACTTACAGCAATTGAACAGATCATAAGCAGAAAATCAACATGGAAACTTGGGCTTTGAATGACACACTGGACCAGATAGACATCACAGATATATTCAGAGCATTCCATCCTAGAGCAACAGAAAACACACTCTTCTTGAGTGCATGTGGAACACTCTCCAGAATAGATCATATACTGCACCACAAATCAGGTCCCAACTGGTACCCAAAGACTTGGATCATTCCCTGCATATTTTCAGACCATGATACTTTTTTAAAAAAAGATTTTATTTATTTATTCATAAGAGACACAAAAATATAGGCAGAAGGAGAAGCAGGCTCCCTGTGATGAGCCTGATGTGGGACTTGATCCCAATACCGGGATCATGCCTCAAGCCAAAGGCAGATGCTCAACCACTGAGCCACCCAAGTGTGCCCAAACCACAAAACTTTGAAACAGGAATTCAATCACAAGGGGAAATTTGGAAAGAACTCAAATACGTAGAGGTTAAAGAGCATTCTACTAAAGAATGAATGCACCAATGAGAAAATTAAATAATTTTAAAAATTCATATAAACAAATGAAAACGACAACAGAATTGTTCAAAACCTTTAGGATGCAGCAAAAGCGGTCCTAAGAAGAAAGCATATAGTAATACAAGCCTTTCTCAAGATCTCAAGATCTTAAATATACAACCTAACTTTACACCTAAAGTTGCTGGAGAAAGAACAGCAAATGAAGCCTAAACCCAGCAGGAGAAGAAAATTAATAAAGATTAGAGTAGAAATCAATTACATATAGAAACCAGAAGAACAGAACGGATCAACAAAACTAAGAGTTGGTTCTCTGAAAGAATTAGGATTGATATGCCACTGGCCAGACCTGTCAAAAAGAAAACAGGACTGAAATAAATAAAATCATTAATGAAAGAGGAGAGATCAAACCAACACAGAATACAAACAATTATAAGAATATATTATGAGCAACTATATGCCAACAAATTAGGCAATCTGGAAGAAATGGATAAATTCCTAGAAACACATAAACTACCAAAACTAAAACAGGAAGGAACAGAAAACCTGAACAGAACCATAATCATCAAGGAAATTGACGCAGCAATCAAAAATCCCCCAACAAACAAGAATCCAGGGCCAGATGGCTTCCAGGGGAATACTACCAAACATCTAAGAAGAATTAATACCTATTTTTCTAAAGCTGTTTCAAAAAATAGAAATGGAAAAAAACCTTCCAAACTTGTTATAGGAGGTCAGCATTAATTTGCTCCCCAAACCAGATAAAGATCCTACCAAAAAGAAAGAATTACAGACCAATATCCCTGATGAACGTGGATGCAAAAATTCTCACAAAGATACCAGCCAACAGGATCCAACAGTACGTTTAAAGAACATAGGCAGCAACCTCTTTGACTTTGGAAGCAGCAAGTTCTTGCTAGACAGGTCTCCAAAGGCAAGGGAAACATAAGCAAAAATGAACTATTGGGACTTCATTAAGATAAAAAACTTTTGCATGGCAAAGCAAACAGTTGACAAAACCAAAAGGCAATCTACAGAATGGGAGAAGAGATTTGTAAATGACACATCAGACAAAGGGCTAGTATCCAAAATCTATAAAGAACTTATCAAACTCAACACCAAAAGAACAAATAATCCAATCAAGAATGGGCAGAAGACATGAACAGACATTTCTCCAAGGCAGACATATAAATGCACAACAGACACATGAAAAAACGCTCAATATCAAACGGCATCAGGGAAATACAAATCAAAACCACAATGAGATACCACCTCATACCAGCCAGGAGCCAGGATGGCTGTAAGTTAACAAGTAAGGAAACAAAATATGTTGACAAGGATGTGGAGAAAGGGGAATCCTCTTATACTTTTGGTTGGAATGCAATATGGTACAGCCATTGTGGAAAACAGTATGGAAGTTCCTCAAAAAGTTGAAAATAGAGCTGCCTTACAATCCAGCAATTGCACTACTGGGTATTTACTCCAAATATACCAATGTAGTGATCTGAAGGGGCACCTGTACCCCAATGTTTATAGCAGCAATGACCACAATAGTCAAACTATGGAAGAAGCCCAGATATCCACTGACAGATGAATGGATAAAGAAGATGTGACATATATAATGGACTACTACTCAGCCATAAAAAAAAAAAAAAAAAAAAAAAACAAAAAACAACAACAAAAAACCTCGCCATTTGCAATAATGTGGATGGAACTAGAGAATATTATGTTAAGTGAAATAAGTCAATCAGAGAAAGACATTTATCATATGATGTCGCTCCCATGTGGAATTTAAGAAACAAAACAGATAATCATAGGGGAAAAGAGGAAAAAAATAAAACAAGAGGAAATCAGAGAGAGAGACAAACCGTAAAAGACTCTTAATCATAGGAACAAACTGAAGTTTTCTGGAGGGAAAGGGTGGGGGTACAGGGTGACTGGGTGATGGATATGAAGTAGGGCGCATGATGTAATGAGCACTGGGTATTACAGAAGACTGATGAATCACTGACCTCTATCAATATAATACATTGTATGTTAATTAGTTGCATCTAAATAAAATTTTTTAAAAAAGGAAAATCAAAACAAAACAAAACATTAGACTGGACCTGGCATTAGCATAAGAACAATCTTTAAATTAAATACCTTTAGTTTTTTGGAAAAAAAAAGTCCTTCCATGTCTTCCTATAACTTAGAACGAACTAAATAAATCTACTTACAAATTAAAATGTTCTACATTATCTGGGTTCTGCCTCTATTTCATCTGTGCCACTGGTTCACTGTATTCCAGCTATTGCAGCTCCTGGAACATAACAGTATCATTCATGCTTCATATCCTTTGCAGTCGCTATCTACCTAGATAGCTCTTTAGACACTTTCTACGCCTAGCTTCCTCATTCTTCAGATTCTTGGTGCTCATATGTGGCTTCCTCAGAGAATCTTCCTTTAAGGATTCAATCTAAAGACAGACCCTCTCCTTTCTTATCATTATCATCCATCCCACTTATTAATTCTTGAAATTATTCTGTTTACTTGGTTTTGATCTGCCTCCCAATGAGAAACAGTGAGCTGACCTTATTTAAGACTGAACCCTTAGTGTTTAGTGTGAACAGTCCGCATACAGAAGGTGATCAATACATATTTTTAAATCATAAATAAATTAACGATTCCTTGCTTTGAAGAATTCCACTTATCTGTATTTACTTTATATAGTACTGGATCACAGAAATGACCACAGAAAATTACCTACATTAAATTTTAGGGATTTTCTTTTTCATAGATGCAGAAGCAGAGACTCACATAAATTAAATGGCTTACTTATGGTTTTGTTGCCTGGTTACCTATTACCAAGGCCCTAATATTATACTAAAAATTTACTCAGTAATTTGATTTTGCTATAGCATACACACAATCACCACTACCACCACCACCAGCAAAACCCTGTCCCTTTAAAACACTGAGGCAGTTTTTACGTTGCTACTGGTTAATAAGTCTTTGACAAGGTGTTTCCCCCAGTTTTAGACCTGTTTCCAACTGCTAACTGAACTTTATCCACTGGAATATCTATCATTTTCCACCTACATAAAATATAACTTAATTTCTAATCAAGTCTCAAAAATAAGTCAGTTACTGGCAGCATTTTGTTATGATAAAATTCAGCAAAATAACAGCACAGAAAATTGCTTTAGATGCCTTTCCATGCCAGAGCTAACACGTGGCACAACATGCATATGAACAAATGTGTGAAAAAAGCTGAGTCACAATACAAATACAGTTCTGTACTTGTTATTCTTAATTTTCTCAGTCTTACTTCCCCAGGTTCAATCATATCCTAAAACTATGGTTCACTTAAGAACTTTTTCCCATTTTATTTTATTTTTTTTTCTTTTTCCCATTTTAGAACTCACTTTTCTAGCTAAGATCAAACCAACCAAACCAAATTAAACCAAACCAAATTAACTTCTTCACTGAAGTTAAACCCAATGCCAACTAAATTTGAATCATAACAAAATACCTAATAGTACATAGTTATATCAATAAGGTAAAACCCATGCAAAACACCTTGACAAGACAGACTTAGTAATTACTATTTACTAAGTAATACTAAATAAGTAATACTAAATAGTATTACTATTTACTGTCTGGTACATCTTATTTAAATGAGTAAAAAGTTAACAATACCAAAGCATAGCACTTTGGCTCTTCTACCCTTAATTTATATCCCTTGCCTCCATTCTCCTCCTTGGACATATCCTTTATACAGCATGGGATGACAAAAAAAAAAAAAAAAAAAAAAAAGGCATGGAATCATGACAACAAGCTCTAACTTGCTCTGATAATATGCTGATTCTATGGTGACAGTCAATGGTAAAAAAAATGAATGGAATGTACTACTAAACACTATGCCAGACACTTTGCTCAAGTGTTGAGTGGGCTGTTGTGATCAGAAGGAGAACTGATTTTATTAGAGAAAATATTAAGATTCATTAGAAATAGAATGCATAAAGTCAGTGAACCTAGCAGTGAATATGTGTAAGTAAAATAAGGAGAAAATGTAGAATGTGTGTTCATATTTCTGTGATCACAAAAGTAAAAGAGATTTGGAGTAATGTTGCGAGTTTGACCTAGTGAGCAGGAGGCCCCATCAATTTAGTAATAGAGCCATTTTCTTATCAAGGATATCCAGAGGGAAAAAACACATGCAAGTAAAGTAAAGTGGGGTCAAATATACTCTAATAATCTCAACCTTAAAAGAAAGTCTGGGAAATTTTAGGGAAGAATTTGTGTTACAGATTAAGAATGAGGTTATCAGGCAAATATTTTGAGTTTAAAGGAGGCAATTTGGGCCACTTTACTGGAGTATATTTGTGTATGACGCATACCTGTTGTTTCTGTCATTGAATTTGTCAAAGCCGGAGTAGATAATACCAATTAGCATCACTGCTTGGAAAGAACATTGGGGGATGATCCCTCTCCTATAGTGACCTGTTTGGTCCACTGCACTTGATGACTCATTTTTGTTCTTATATCCCAGAGGGTTGAATCACACAGAAAAATAGGTGAAACAGAAGAAGGAATCAACAGTATTTTACTTAATCTTTACAAAATCTAAGTAAGATATATAAGGAAAATAACCTTTATATTATAAAGAAAAGGAAGCTAAAGATCAGAAAAATGAGAATAGTATTCACAAAGAATAGAGAGTTAAAAGTCTGAACGTATTTCTTCTGATTCTTAAGTCCAGGTTTAGTTCACAAGTGTTGCTTACATCAAAGTATCATCTATATTACAGGTTTGTTGTATGGATTAAGTGAAATACAAGTTCTTCAAAGTACTACTATGTGTTAGTTTGAAAAACAAACCATTTAGGAAAAAGCATTTCTAGTTTTAAGAAACTAATTTTCAAAAAAAAAAGAAACTAATTTTCACATAAACTTTTAGAATTAGAATATAACTATTTTATTAAATATACATATCCATTTTGCTGCTCATGTTATTATGTAACATGTAATAAGATACATACTTCAGAAATTATCATATAACAATTATTTCTCCCAATTTCTTGAAGCTCAGTAAATAAATTTTTTAATTTTCTGGTTTTAATAATTAAGAAAATATAACAAAAGGGGATGGTTATGGTCTATTAAGTCCTTGAGTGTCAAAGGCTTTCCCAAGTTCACACATAAATATAACAACATTCTGGGTGCATATTATTTTTTACGTTAAGTACATCAGTATTTTGTGTCTCAAATCGGCATAAAGAAAACTTTTTTTGTCATTACATAACACATAGATTTTTAAGAATTTGTGCAGCTGGTAGCATTCCTCATCTAAAAAGATGTAATAGACTCTAAAGATATCCTTACTTATTTCAGGAAACAAACTATTCTCTTTGCAAAAAGACACACAGCATGTTTACATGTATTTAATGTTAAGGAGTGACCTATACAGAATGGTGTGTTTATGGGAACCCCAATCAATATGTAAAAAGCAACTTGTCAAAATACTATACCTTCCTCTCCTTGAACAGGTTCTTCTAAAAGCAACTCTGTCATACATTCCCAATCTTTCAATAGTTCTTGAGAGCTCTCCCACAAACTGTCCACCAAGTAGGCTGCATGTTCGTGTAACTAAAAATAACAAATCAATTATGATTAAAGAATATTTACTGAAGAAATTACTAATATGTCAATTTAATAAACCATTTTCCTTATAAATGAAATGGCTTGGTCACAACATTTACAAGAGCCACTTAGAAAAGAATAAATATATTTGTATGCCATTGTAAATAATGGGGATGTAATACATAAACTTGATAAATTTTTTTTTTTTTGCAGTAGCAATGTTAAGGATCTCCTAGTCCAATGACATCATTTATAGATGTGGAAAATGAGAATATAACTAGTTAACAAAATTCCCGAAATTACAAATTAGATCAAGGTCACTTTTCATTATTCTTGGTTTGTTTCTATAATTAGCTTTTTTAATTTTTTTAAAGGAAATCAATTCCTTTCTCCCAGAATTCCTTTGAAAATTTGGTACCAGTATTACTTACTTTACATCTCTGTCATCTTGGTCAAGGTCAAGATGTTAAGTTACTCTATTTCTTCTTTTTTGTATTCTCATTTCCATTTAACTCACTGTGTTCCCTATCTTACCCCATATCAACTTTTTGCTGCTCATTACTCTTGCCAATTTCTTTGGCTCATGTTCCTTATCAAACACTTCACACCAAACTCTCTAACACTTGTTAGTTATTACATCATGAAGAATATTATACAAAAAACTTTTCAGAGAAAGTAAATAGAGATGTTGGTACTGTTTTAGTTTCTGAATCAACTAAGTTCTCCACCTTTATATAAAAGTTCTTCTACCTTCGAGGCTTATGACATCTAGATAAACCAGTTTCTAGATTAGTGTTTTTCAAACTATACGTTTCAATCTATTCATTGGTTGTTAAAATAACAATGCATTGAGACCAACGTTTAAAAAAAAGTATATAGCACATAGAAAGTTAAGTACTATTTCATACAACTCTTATTTCAGTTACATGTGCTTATACTTGTGAGAGAAAACACTTTTTGCATCATGAATAGTGGCCCCAAATAAAAGTCTCCTTTCTAGATCTACTGGTTGTTTATCTACTGGCATATTTGATAAGTGAGTTGGTTTTCTTCTTCATTCCTGATTCTATCATTAATTCTTCTATGTGCATTTTGATGATATTTAAAGTTCTGCTTCATCTGCACTCCTAATTCTATGCTTCATTGCATTTTAAATCTTACATTCTAGCTCCTCAAATGTCTCAGGAAAACCACACATACAAGCATATGCACACATAGAGTTTTCCAGTGATTTTCTCCAGAGTAGAAAAGGTTATTAGCATCTCTGCTTAGAAAGAACACAAGCAAAGATTTATAGCAAGATACATTCAAACTTTCCAGATTTACATATCCTACGAAACTACTGTTCTCAGGTCATCAGTAACATCATTCCAACAATGATAGCTACAAGTGATGTACGACCTGGTTTCAAAAATGCAAATTAACAGCAGAAAACAGAAAAACAAATAGTTTCAAAGTTGTAGCTATTAAAACCTATGTTGGAATGGAGTTATTATTTAATGGGTATAGAGTTTCAGTTCAGGAAGGTTTTTAAAGTTCTTGAGTTGGATGGCATTGAAATTTGCATAGTTATGTGATTGTATTTAAGCCAATGAACTGTATACCTCAAAATAGTTAAAATAACTGATTTTGTCATGTCTATTTCACCACAATTAAATTAGCCCCTATGTCAAATGTTAAATAAACTAGCTTTTATGCCTATGTGTACATGTTAAGTATACCTATAAAACAGGTAGAAAAAGGTTCACAATTATATTTTTGGTGGATTAGACTTATACATATAAAATATCTCTTCTCTGTTTCTCTTAATATTTTTGGTTCTCAATTCTGGTTTATCTTACATGATACTGTCTCCTCAGCTTTCTATAAACATCTGTGATCCCTAACACATTTATTTATTTCTCTTCATTTAATTTTACATTCCACTCCTACATTTTAAGAATAATTTTTAGGCATTTGCAGTAAGCTTCACAGCCATATTATGTAGGTTTAGTTTTAAGTTTTTTCAGATTTATTTGTTTGCCAATGTTACTCATATTCCTTGTTTTCCTTTTATGGTATTTTTTTATTTTGCTAGGAAACATCAAGTAGTATTTTCTATAAAGGGTACATGGTGGTAAACATTTTAACTGAATGTCTTTTGTTTAGTTCCTCCTCTCTAAGCTCTCTTTACAGAACTCCTACTAGATAATAAAACTTATTAATCTGTACTTCCTTTTAGTTTCCTTCTCACACTTCTTTTGTACTATCTTTTGGAAAAATCCCTTGGTTTTTAATCTACAACCAATCTTTGGTTGTGTTCAGGCCATTTAATGATCTGCTTCACTCCTAAATTTTGGAAATCATGTTTCTAATTTCTATGAATGCCCTTCCTCTTTCATAATGGCTTCTTACATCTGGGGGAATAAAAAATTTTCACTGATGTTGGATTTTGTGCTTCAAGTTTTAGTGATTCTTGGTTGTTAGTTCATATAATGTTAATATTCTAGATTCAAGAATACTGGTAATGCTAATCCTGATTGCAAGGCCCTGGGTTCCTGGGCTATGCAGGGAAGTGGAAAGAGGGAAATCTATAATCAGGCAGGCTTTTCCTTTTAACATGTAGGTATTCATGTCTTTTGAATGCCTAAGTTCCCTGTACCTCCTGGTGGCCATAAATTATCTGGGGCATTCATCAACTCCTCTGCTCCTCAGACCAATGTCTACATCCTAAATATGTTTCCAAAGGGAAGAATAAACTCAGCTAAAGACAGCCACTTACTTACCTGTAGCTTAATCCTTTTAGCAGCCTGTGCTGCTCAGATATTTGGTTTACTTCAGATTTCTACCAGAAAAATCTGAAAAATGTTCCTGCTATTTTTTTTTTTTTTTTGCCTTGTATGGATGGTGCTATGGGTTAATTCTAATGGAATTAGAGTTAATCATTTACTTTACAACTTTGACAAATTATCCACAGTTCTCTTTCATTTTGACTTATTCCAGCCTAGGGTTTTTAGGTGAATGAGTTATTGGCACAATTCAAGGCTTTAAGTAGTATAATTTCATGATCATTGGCATTTTTAAAGATGACTTCTGTATGCCTTGAACCAAGGCATATTAAAAATCAGGCATGTTGTCATTTTTCCAGAAATTTTTTGTATGTGATAGCCAATGTTTTCAATGGAGATGCTAATTTCTTTGACAATTTCTTCATCTCTTTGATTAGTTAAGGTGGTAGCTTAGTAGACTCCATTATGTTAATACCAGTAACCAGTTTTTTCAAACTCAATGCTTATACCAGAAGGACATGATTATGTGTTGGTCCATTTTCTGATTATGAGTTTCAAATTCACCAGTATGAGCAACAACAATCAATATTAACAAGGTCAGTCAAGACATGAGCTTGACATAATGTTTATAATACAGTCTTTCTGTCTTGGGGCATATGTGATGACCACATAACTTGCTAGTCTCAAATCTCTACAAGAATATCATGTGAATCCATGTTTCAGAAAAAAAAAATTCTAACATGGCTAAAAAGAGTAAAAGGTAATAAGCATCTTTCAGAAACTTTATACCAATGACCTTCTATTGGTAGTGAAAGATAAAGCTATTGGAAGGAAGGCCCTGAAACATTCTCAATGGCTACAGAAAATCCTGGAATACCTGGAACACTAATAATGAAACAAAAATAAATTTTCTAAGAATAGTTTTTGGTATCATGATTTCATAAAAACAGCATGAAAATCAAGTATCTGCAAGCATTCTTCAGGAATTAGATCGAAAAAAAAAGGTAACCCAATAGATAGTCACTGTAAAATAGATAAAGTTACATTTAAATTTATTTACAAATTTCATATAAAGTTATATGTAACATTATATTTATATCTAGGTGGATTTTACTCTGCTGTATCTGAATGTAATTTATTTTATAGGGTCTCTCCTAAACTTGTATGTAAGGTAAATTAAGCTCATTTTCCTAGAGACTTTAATTACAATTTTCTGGGTACATTCTGATTCATCTTTAACTGGTTTCAAAGTTACTCGTAATATTTTACCTGTTTTTTCTACCTATTGACCTCTTCGTCAAGTAGTTAAATACACTAACAGACTTGACTGCATAATAGAACCTTACTTGATTTTTATGAAAAATTATTTATAATGCAAATAATCACCCTAAGATACTAAGCTTAAAATTCTAAATACTTCTATACTAGGTTTTATTCTCTGCTAAGACAGAGCCAGTTATTGGTGAATTTTGAAGAACATATGAAAGTAAAGGCGAAAAAAGTTATCATTCATATACTATCATTAATGAGCATTATGGGGAGATTTCCTGGATATGTTAATAATGTCTGTTAATCTTCCATCTTAAATGACTATTTTTTTTTTTAAATTTATTTATGATAGTCACAGAGAGAGAGAGGCAGAGACATAGGCAGAGGGAGAAGCAGGCTCCATGCACCGGGAGCCCGATGTGGGATTAGATCCCGGGTCTCCAGGATCGCGCCCTGGGCCAAAGGCAGGTGCTAAACCACTGCGCCACCCAGGGATCCCTTAAATGACTATTATAATTAACTCTATCACTTCATATGCCTAGAAGGAAGGTGATCATACTTCTTTATCATCAGCAATGTTTTGGGTTATGCTTATTGCTTTGGAATAATTATTAATAATATCTTTGTCACTCTGAAAAGCATCAGTTTATACAGTAAGTTCTATGGTCACATTAGATATAGGGAAATCTAGGCTCACCACATTCAAATACTATTTATCTTACCAATTGTCACACATTGAAACCACACAAGGCATTTTATCACTGAAATCAATGACTGCTATAAAGATTGTGATGGCTTTAAAATGTTATTTTGGCATAAAAAGGAAAGAAAATTAACTAGTTTAGATATATATCTTAATCTCCATTATTTTACCTATAATTCATATATAAAAGAGAGAAACTATATATCTTAATCTCCATTATTTTACCTGTAATTCATATATAAAAGAGAGAAACTACTCTATTGACTATAAACCTCTTTTGCTACAGTATTTCAGAATTCTATCACTAAAATGTTGTTCTTAACGTCCAGTAAAACAAAGAAAGAAAGATGGATAATCACTTCAGTTAATCCTAGTTAACTGACTGGTAATTTATCTATAAAGCTATACTTATTCTACATTATGACTTCTAAAGTTTCTTGCAATTCAACTTTTTTTTTATGAGTCTATTTACTAAACTATTACTAACATGTGCTATAATAAAGAGGAATTCAGAGTAGGACACAAACAGAATCCCACCATAAGAATATGGCTTTAACAAGCATTCAGCTCTAGGTGTACACTAGTTTTACAGGATAAGAAAAGAGATTTTAACCAAAAATGCTTATTGTGAAATGCTGGTGACTATAAAGAGCAATATTACTATGAATTAACTAAAACCTTTTAAACATGACTTGTAATTGCTTCTGCAGCTGACAAGAATGCTATAGAGGGGAACTGGGAAATATATTTTAATATTCTTGTAACACTTTAGTAGATAGCAGCAAACACAAGAATATAGTAATATCACCTGCAAACAGAGTGGCAATACACATTACAAATTACTGCTTTAATTAAAAGATGAAACTGTGTAAAACTAAGTCCTTATGCCTTTTAATATACCAAAAAGAAAAGTCCTCGGGCTTTCAGAGACCCAAAAAGTTTTCTTTCAATGAACAATTTCAATTAGTTTAGATCGCCATATTCCTTAAACTTTTCAACAATCTAAATATTATTTGAATGTCTCATCTCTATCAATTTTTGAAAGTATTGTTGCTATTAAAGTAAAATTTTCATACAGGATTTGACTTTGCATAATACTTTTAATCCTGGTTCCTTTAAAATCTAAGGGGCTAAAGATAGAAGTTGAAATGGTCTATCACAGTATATTTACTGAGTATTTAGTGTTTTATCTTAAACCTCACAAGCATTTTGAATTTTATTCCATAATAATCCATACTTACTTTTTAAGAAAATAATGTTTTAAACCCTTACAACATAAAGTATGGTCGGTCCCTGGGCCAGGGCAGACATAAATACATAAATACACATCTAAGAGCATTTAAAATGCAGCCTCTCTGACCACATCCCAGAAGTACTGAATTAAAATTTGCATGTTATTTAACAAGATCCTCATGTAATCGATACATATTTAAAAATACTATTACTAAACACATCCTCTACTCAAATGCAACTCCCCAGACAGTTTTGTTCCTGACTTTATTCGTTTTGTTCTTTTCAATTTGCTTAAAAAATAAAGGTGACTCTTTTGCCCTGCTTCGTCCAAACTTCACTTATTCTACTGACACAGCTCCTAATTCTCTGATCTCAATTTTCATATAAGCTGCCTGTTTGTCTATTTCTCATACCTCTAGCACTTTCAAATTTGAGCAGTCAGAATTTTGAAGTTTCTTACCTTCTTGGACATTCTAGCACAAACTAAAAATATTTTTCTGGGTAAAATTAAGGGTCCGAGATCTCTAGATTTTTTCTGGGCAAACCAAAGTTCACTTGTACAAGCAGATTCTGATAGATACTATATTATGAATGTTAACTGAAAAATTATTTAAGTGATAACTAACACCAAGATGTCATATGGAAATATTACTAATGGAGATTGTACATCTATTAATTAAACATTTAAATTCATATTTTATTTCTCCTTAAGAAATGTAATTTTCAAACAAGTCAGAACTAATGGTTTTAACTGCTTGACAAATTTTACAAGCTCTTTATGTAATTTAAAAGTTATCAACAAAAATTCAAGAAAAATAAAAAGCAACAATTATGTAGTATTATGATATTCTAAGTTTAAAAATTGCTAGCCTATATTCAGTGTTGAACTACACCTGCATATATACTCCCATAAAAGGCAGAATACAGATTCTATAATCAGATAGACATGCAGTCAGTTTTGTGAGAAACAGGCTTATTTTCATAGGATTTAAAAATAATCAATTACAATGAATTAAATGACACTTTTATTTAAAATGTAATCTAACACAAAAAAATAAAATAAGGACTTATGTTAAAATTTACCTCACTTTCAAGAAAGAAAAGAACCAGCATCCTAATAAGGTTCCCATTTGGACTATTCCTTCCTCTCCTCTTTGCTAATGCTTCTTCTGCTTGTGGGTCATGTCTGCTAAACAGCCTACAAATTAAGTAAAACAAGAGCATTATGAATTGGCATGGATATCAATTTTAGTCTTTTCCTTCATTGTACAAATTATTTTAGTGTTTAAAAAAACAGTATCAGATATCAGCTTACTGATTTATTTCAAACCATGTGACTGATGCTTTTATAGGTTAAAAAATTATTGGATCTAAAAAATTTTGCATAATTCAATCATATACACAGTGTAAAAGGAGGCTTTTTGACTAATCAATGTTTAAGTATTTACAAAGAATATAAACTATTTTCATCCTATGTGATAAACATTAGAATATATATAATTTTAAAGAGTTCTATTTTCTCTTAAATATTCAGAATGAATTAAAGAATTTAACTATATGTTCTATCAACAATTATAAAAATTCATTCTTTTAATGATTACTTCTAACATTTTCAGCTTATTACCTAAAATCAGTACTCACTAATCAGTACAGAATAAAATGACATAAACACTATATTATTAAAAATATCACTTAATGATAAAACTTCTAAATTATGATGAAGACATGATTCAGAAATTTTAACTTGCTAAGATTTATTCTAAAATATTTTAAGGAATGCTCTAGGTGCTTTATTTCCAGGTATTGCTCTGGGAAAATGGGATGTAACAGTGGACAAAGACAAAATCCCTATTCTCACTGAGCTCTCACTCTAACAGAAATAAATAGTAGATAAATATATACTATCTTGAGTGTTATAAGGAAAAACAAGTAGGAATAGGAATATAGTGTGTGTTGGTTTAGATATGGAAATTACAGTAAGCCTTTCAGATGAGAGGCTAAATAAATGAATAAAGAATAATTTCATATGACATAAAAATAAGCTGATCTCAAGCAGAAAATGAATACAGAAAAGTGGAGTATTTTGGGGGTAGGGGAAATTATATGGCAAGAGGAGAAGATGAGAACATTACTTTGAAGCTACATCAGTATAGCTACTGGACTGGTTTAGGAGAAAATTCTGTTTACTTAGATAGCTTTCAGAGGAAGGAACAAATGGAAAAAAATAAGTGTCCTTTATAACTGAAATGTACAAAACTGGATAATCATACTTACTATATATAAATGTAAGGTACTTAGGAATCAGCCTAAGTTTTCTAAAACTAAACTGTAGATTTTTGATGACTATTAAAATACTCATTTCAGATATATTTTACTATTTTACAGACGTGTGATTGAGCTTGTGTACAGCATATAAATTATACTACAAAGCAGACAACATCTGTATGTGCACCCTTGCATGTTTTTCTTTTAAACTTAATCACAGAACTCCTGAAGCTATTCCAAAACTTACTTGTTAAGATTTTAAAACATGACAATATTAAATGATAGGGGAATGCTCAAAGACATAATTAGGCTTCAAAAGTTCTCAAACTGTGAATCTCCTGGGCAAGGGCATTAAAACAAGCTTATGGAGTGAACCTTCCATTTGAATAGAAATTTATTTCATTTTCACAAAGAAATAAAGGCGTATATTTGTGGATTTTTATGTAAAACATTCCAATTTTAAACTTGCTGAGCAAGTATCTCAAACTTAGAAAAATACAATGTAGATAAAATAAGATATATCCAAGGGTCTTTCTGACCTGACCCCAGTGCTGCCAGTTTATGGCCCCCATTCTATACAAAATCACTCTATGTAATCTTTTTCATTGAAACTATAAAAGTAATAAATTCTAAAAACACAAAGCTTTTTGAAAAGTTAAGTAAAAAACAGAGACTAACTAGAATATAACAGTCCTGGAAAAGGAAAAGACTACAATACACCCTTGATATTTGTGACAGTCAACAACTCCAGATAAATATGGAAACAACACTATTCTATTAGCCACAGATGTCAGAATCAGTGGAAAAGTCAATATATTACTTTAAGAGTCATGCCTGAAAAGTTTGACTTTCTCCCTTACTTTCATTACTAGCATGCACTCACTAGTAATAAAGGTAGCCAGCTTCCTTTATTTTTTAAAATATTTTATTTATTTATTCATGAGAGACAGAGGCAGAGACATAGGCAGAGAGAGAGATGCAAGCTCCCTATGGGGAGCCTGATTTGGGACTCGATCCCAGGACCCCAGGATCACGCCCTGAGCCAAAGGCAGACACTCAACTACTGAGCCACCCAGGTGCCCCAGTCAACTTTCTTTTTAAAGAGATTTTTCACACAGAATCAACATTTCCTACATTGAAAGGTACCACACCAAGTAGAGAACAGTTTGTTGCTGCAGCATGGAGATGCAGATGCTGAATGGAGGGCCAGGCCATTATTAAAGTTAATCACCCATGTACAACCATTATGCTCAATGCATGATTTATGTCTGTGCTGAATAATAATCACAAATTACTACATGTAGTAGACTTCTAGATTCACCTGCCTACAATTAAAGTCACTAAGTTAAATCTATCAACAAAAAAAAAGTAAATCCCCCCAGATGTTTAAACTTTAAGAATGAATTAATTTAATAATAAATTATAGATCATACAAAAGATCAACATCAAAACGTATTTAATAGAATATTTAATTATATTCATAAACTCTCATTAACTCTATGCTTTGTCAAAAAAAAAGAGATGAGGTTTTGCTTTTTAATTAAACTGCAACAGTATATATAGCTTTCAGAATCACTATAGATTACTGCCTAAAACAATCCTCACTCCCCATAAAAAAACCATGAAAAGTTGGGAGGCATTTTGAAGGCGATTTTAGATTACTAATATTGAGAAGTTAATATGAGAACTAAGAATTTTAAAAAGGAAAAAAAATGGTGAAATGAAATACATTATCTGTGGAAACATCTATAAACTTCATGTACTTCCCCAATCTCCACTCACATCCTAGTTGAGAACCATCCTTTTAGATTTCAGGAAAAAGGAGTATGTCATAAAGGACATCGTTCTCAGGGATTTAATTTATGATGTGCACATAGACTAAAAGGATATTACAGCCCCCCAAATTTGAAGTGGCCACTTCTAACACTATTCTTACTATTACTCTCTTCTTCTAACTCTAAAACAACAACAAAACCAAAGTAGAACCTGGTTTCAAAGATAATTAACTCACTTTTTGTGAAGGAATTCTCCAGCTGCCACAGCAACAGGGCGATGTGCTGAGTACACCAAGTGGTAAACATTTTCACAGTCTTCATTGGAAAGAGCTTCTTCACTTCCACTGAAAAATTCACAAAGCAACATCTGAGCCAAAATAAATGTTTACTTTCAGTTCTATCTTTATTTACATTTTATAAAGTTCATTATAAAAGCTCAAGGCATATTGATTTTATTTTCATCTCTATTCAATCTTACTTTAGAAGTAACTTTCTCCAATTATAAAAGATTAATTATTATTTTTTTAATTTTTATTTGTTTATGATAGTCACACACACAGAGAGAGAGAGAGGCAGAGACATAGTCAGAGGGAGAAGCAGGCCCCATGCACCGGGAGCCCGACGTGGGATTCGATCCCGGGTTTCCAGGATCGCACCCTGGGCCAAAGGCAGGCGCCAAACTGC